>NC_087440.1:60691408-61316408 GCF_036321535.1 Camelus dromedarius
GTTTACTTTCACACACTTCTCATTCTTAAAATTATGTTTATTAAATGTGGAAAACATTACTAGTAGCCATCATCATTCAGTTCTCCCCGACTTTCTGGGCACACAGGAAACCATACTTCCCAACATTTTGTCATAAATGGAGCCATCAAATCTAAATCTAGCCAACAGAACATAAGTGGATGTGGCCTGTGTCATCTCCTGCCCAAGGCAATGTAAAGCCCGTGCATGGAGATCCAGCCCTCTCTTTCCTTGCTCCAGTGACCTGGCAGCCTTGTGCTGAGATGATAGAGCACAAAAGTGGAAGCACACTGGACCTCTAGGTCATTGCTTGAAAGACAGCTCCCTTGGGAAGAAGCTATTAGAACCAGAGAAGACCTAGTATAAGCAAGAAATAAACTTTTGATATATTAAGCCCTTGTAATTTTAAGTTAATTTGTTACCAAATTAGACTACAGCCTCTCATGATGAATAAATTAGATAATTCATTTTATGGTGACACTATAATCTCTGGGACATTTTCTTTTAGTGGTTCACAAAGATGCAGTTATTTGTACAGTCATGATTGAAAAAGAATCTTTTAAAAAAGCTGAGAGATATGCTAAAAATACTTTTACCCAACTCTATAATTATTCTCCCACACTGGATAATTTACTCAAATATAGTACTATCTTCTCCGAATCTGCAGGAGCAATGTTTCCCCTCCCCCACATGAGTCTTCCAGTTATGTTTGCTGACAGAGAAATGAATTTTCATTTATCACCATCCATATTATTTTCAATGTATTATTGCAGCCAACTTTGCTGTGACAAAGAAATAAGTGTTTCCCTATTAATGTCTCTCTGTCTTTTCCTATTAGGTGAGAAAACTTCAGGAGAAGGCCCTAAATATTTACCAAATTCACTGAAAAATTTAAAGTAATGGACTGAGAACCACATAAAGTTAAACACTGCTTTAAAAAGCTGAAGAGTTTGCTTTCACATTCTGCATGCTTGGTGTGCGTATGTTTTAAATTCTGAGTGGTTTTTTTAGACAAATCACAATGGTTTCACGCATATGGGATGCCAAGATCCCCAACACACTTTAGGTGAAGTTTATGCATAAGACTTCTGGGCAATTTCAACCTTTTTATGCCTGATTTCTAATCTGATCTGTTTGGATTGTGATCATTTTAGCCATAGAAAGTGTGTGATAATGACCTCATATTGTAGTTTGGGTTTCTTTCATTATTATTAGTGCCTTCATATCATGGTTTCCTTGCAAGAATCACTTTTAAGACACTCATCTTTTACGTGAAGTTTCATTCAGTTATAATTAGATAATATAACCCACCAATCCACCTAAGCAAGAGTATATAAATTTACATACACGACAATACACTGAAATTGAACAAATGAATAAAGACGCCATATCAAGCCCTCCTATTGGTGGAACTCCCACATGTCAAAGAGTGAAGGGCGAGCGTTATTACAAGCTGCTTCTTTCTCAAGCCCTCAGTTTCCTCTAATATAGACACAGTGAACAAAATAAACCAATTTCTAGTCTTTATTAATCTAGAAGTGGCCGTGTGGCACTGTTCTAACCAATCAGATAGAGTCAAAAATCCTCAGAGAGAACATCCCTTCCAAGATAACACCCTGCTGGAAGAAAGACTTTCGCTCTTGGTTTTTCCTTTCCTTTACACTGGGAACATGAAAGCAATGCTCAAAGCAGCAGCAAACACCTTGCCTGAGGATGAGGGGGCCTCAAGTACTAACTAGTACGTGTCATTGTGTGAAGTAAGACCCAGAAATGTCTGATTCCAAAACCGAAACACTCTTAACCTCTTTGGTATACCACCTCACCATAGCTGACAGGAAATGAGCGTCCTGGGAGGGAGAGGTTTCAGAGGAAAGAAGAAAGCAATAGCCATGGGGAGTCAATCATGATAAACTGGGTGGGACAAGAAGATTTTAGGTGAATAAGGAGTTTCCACAACACCAGGCAAAAAATTAACTCATGTCCTCAGAACACTTGTGGAAGCAGGGTATTTTGATGAAGCACATTTAGTATGAAATATGACACATATAAATCAACTTTGTAGCACTGAGTCTAATCGTTGGTGATGTTGTAATAAAAACGGAGATTGTTAAATGCTTCATGTACTGCAGGATTTGTTGAAAGCCCATAGAGCAGGTGAAGAAAAGAGTGGTTAACATATTTCGACATTTTGGAAAGCTTTTTTCTACTTGTTTAAAAGACAAGATTTCACGTGTTCTAGCAGCAGAGGCCTAGATAGGAATCTATTATATATGCTGGGTTTTTTTCTTGAATAAAGCTCAATTTTGTTCTCATTTTTTTCCATTTTATGCAATTTTCTTACATAAAAAATTAACATGATAATACTGCCCATGAAAAATAATTAAAACTATTAGAACTCATTGTATAGAATTTACATGTTCAGAAGGTTTTTTTTCTATTGTACAAGTCTTGTATTTCAGAGAGACTTGTGAGAACAGCCCATTTCTGAAACTTTAATTATATTAGTTTGAATACAGCAGGGGTTCACAGGCAAAATTACTGAGAAATAAATCTTGAAGGTCATTTGGAGTCAGGCTGTGATCTAATGGAATAGATTGTGGAATTAAAGAGGACCATGGAGTTCAGGGTAGGGATTTGATCATTTCAATCTATGGAATTGTAATGGAAAGATGGTAGCCTATTCAACAAATATTTGTTGAAAATCTAGAACTGTGTATAGGACATTTGCAAATTTTATATCAGGAACTAAGCTTAAGTTTCCTGCACTTTACTGTGCATTTTTCAGATATTCCATTTAATAAAATCCTGCTTTTAATAAGTCTGCAACCAACTGCTTATAAAATCCCTCTATGCCTGAGCAATGATGACCAGAAAGTTGAACTTCCGTTCTTCCAAATCAAGGCATAAATGAGGAAAATGGGGAGAATGAGGCTCTCTGTTGGAAATTCCCTGTCATTAGTTTCACGAAGCTGGGTTTGGAGAACTGCTAACAGAAACACCGCTGCCGACGCGAATATCAGACACATGAGTAGGTTTTGAAAGGCATCCAGCCTGAAAAGCTCGTAGGAATTTCTAGCTGGTAGTTAGCACCTGGTGTTACATTCTGACACACACGCGGAGCCTGGTCACCATGCGCTCTCGGCTACATTGACCATTTTGTGTACGCCAGATGCCAAAGTAGAAAATAAACATGGAATCAATGCTTCCATAACCCAATTACGGCAGTTTAAACCAGGTGGACCCAGGTGGATTTTGAACCACAGAAAATTCCAAAAATTCCCTTCCCCTTTGGCTCTGTCTAAAGATTTCTCAGCCTCGGCACTGTTAACATTTGGACTGGGTAATACTTGGCTATGGGGGCTGTCTGTGCATTGCAAGACATTTAGCAGCATTCCTGGCCTCCACTCACTGGAGGCCAGTGGCTTTCTTCCCTAATGATGTCAAAGAAATGTCTGAAGACACTTCCAAATGTCCCCTGAGGACCAAATTTCCCTCCCTTGACCTCTGCCCAGTCGAGAACCACTGCTCTATTTAGAGAGTTGATCTATGCTGAAATATTCCAAATGACTCTGGTCCACAGAACCAAACAGAACACAGGGGTCATACAGAACAAGAACTCAGAGAGGCCATTCTACCTGACAGTGTGGACAGCACAGGGGATGGAAAGACATAATTCTTGCAGAATGAGAGGAATGAAGACTACAGTCAGGGTTTGGGAGAAAGAGAGATGTGATTTTTAAAGTGGAAATTGGCTGCTTTTCTGCAAGTTGGCATGAAGGGAGAGAAGTGGGATGATATTTGGCAGGGCTCAGGGCTCCCTGAAAGGTGTACTGAACAAATAGATATGTGTTTATTTGTTTGTTTAACTTAGGACTTTTTTCCCCTTCAAAGGAGAGACAGCTGAGCAGGTCTGGTGTCAGGAAGTTCACAGAAAAGAGAATGGAGGCAGACATAGAAGAGGAAACAGAAGGTGGAAGCAAGAGCCAAGAGGGAACTGGAGGATGCCCAGAAGGAAGATCAGGACCAAACAGACAGAGTCACACCGCTGGAGGACTTTAGAATCCAGAACTGGGCTGTGTGGCTTTAAATCCTAGGTTCATCATTTATGAGATGTGTGAACTTGAAGATTTTTTTACTTGTTTGAAGTTTCTGTTTCTCATCTGCAAAATGGGGATGATAATAATTCCCAGGCTTGAAGGTTCCTGGGATGTGAAAATGTGATGATGCCTGTAAGGCATATAACACAGGACCTGCCTTAAACAGAAATGCCGTAGAACAGTGCTGAGGGTGTCATGGGGCTCTGAAGACCACACAGGCCCTGCGCATGGTGGCTTCCATAGTGACTGTGAGGGTCCTTTGCAGTCCAGATGCAGTGAAGGTCAACAGCAAGATGTGATCATGGCCCAACAGGCACAGTAGAAATGAGAGGGGAAGATTTAAAAGACCTAGCTGGACTACAGACCCAGACGGGGCCAGTAGGTACCAGCTTTCTTAATGAATATCCGAAATGGGGGAACAGAGGAGGAATGCAGTGGCTAATCTGCCAGGAGCATTGGCAAGCAAGAGAGATGACAGGTAGAGAGCTGCGGGGAGTATGGGGATGCAGACAGCTTATCAGGAGAGCGGGGAGGAGTGTCAGGTGGTCCTGTGGCCTAGTGCTGTTCATACTGCCAGAGCATTCATTCCATATAGGGGTGAGGCTTTGTGCCAAACCCTCAGCCTTTAAAAGAGCATCTCTCCTGTGCAAATGCTCAATAAATATCAGATGAGTGAGCAACAGAATTGAGGAATAGATTAGGGAAGTCAGTAGCTTCTTTTCTGAAAGGGACTCTTCTTTCAAACCTCTTAAATCTTTAGAGCAATTAAATTTTACTCTTTACGATGAGTTACAAATTGTGTTGGTAGATTTTATGTATCACCTTGACTGGGACTTGGAGTGTGCAGATATTTGGTCAAACATTATTTTGGCTGTCTGGGAGGATGTTTTCGGATGAGATTATCATTTGCATCACTAGACTCAGTAGAAGAGATTGTCCTCTTTAATGTGGGAGGCCCTCATCCAATCGGCTGAAGGCCTCAACAGAACCAAAAGGCTGACCCTCCTCCCATGAGTAAGAGGGAATTCCTCCTGCCTGACTGAGCTGGGAGATGGGTTCTTTCCCACTGTTTGAACTTGAACTGAAACATCAGCTCTTCATGGGTCTCGAGCTTGCCATTTTGGACTGGAACTTACACCATCAGCTGTCCTGACTCTCAGGGCTGCGTACTCCAACTGCACCTATACCCCTGACTCTCTCAGGTCTGGCCAGATGCAGATCTCCATGAGCCAGTTCCTTATAATAAATCTCTTTCCATGTACATATGCTGTAGGTTCTGTGCCTCTGGAGAGCTGTGACTAACACACATACTTCTCCTAGTGTCATAATTACTCTGTATTTGTCTTAGTTCTTTCATTAAACCAAAAATTCTTCAAAGTGATGACTCTAAATTCTTTTCTTTATAATTGAAGAATAACCAGTTTACAATGTTGTGTCAATTTCTGGTGTACAGCATAATAGTTGAGTCATACAGATCCTCGTTTTCATATTCTTTTTCATTATAGGTTACTACAAGACATTGAATATAGTTCCCCATGCTATACAGTAGAAACTTGTTATTTATCTATTTTAGATACAGTAGTATCTGCAAATCTTGAACCCCAATTTGTCCTTTCCCATCCCCTTCCCCCCAGTAACCATAAGTTTGTTTTTTATGTCTGTGACAACTCTAACTTCTTAATTTTTATATTCATTGTCTCATTGTACCTTGTTTTCAGTATCCAAGTACTACAGACATTTGCAGAATTAAAATCAATTTGAAGGCAATGATCATGTAGAAAAGACATAAATCTGTGATATCAGATTGGCTGGAAGTACATAACTGTGTGCAGTGTTTCTTCACCCAGAATCCGTGCTTACATTCTCAAGAATTTTTGAGAAAAGGAGTTTTCTTTTAATCTGTAGTTTTCATTTTGATGATCATCTAAATTATTACTCTATCAGTTACAAAGACAAACTTATTTTTGAGGTGAAACGTGCACAATGGAAAGGTATTTCGATAGACTTTGAGCTGTTAAGTCAGTGCTTCTCTGTCAGACTTCCCATTCTTATCTACCATTCAAATTTAAGAAAATCTTGTTGGGGGAAGAATCCTGGTCTGAATATCGGAACAACAGAGCCTAGCCCTGGCTCTCCTAACAACATTTGGCAAATCACTCAAGACGTCAGTTTTGTGATTCATAAAACAAGAATTTTGAATTTTATTGATTTCTAAGTTTCCCCTATGGCTCTAAATTTCTGTTTCTAAGGATATTGAAGTTAGCTGGGGAAGAGGGAGAGAATAAAAATGTGAACATGATTGCACAAATTTAAAGAAAGGTGAAGACAGCACCTATAAAATCATTAAAACAATCATTTATCAAGTATTTACTTTAAAAAAAATTATATTTACCACATAACTACTATGTATCAGGCATGGTTCCAGGCTATTGATATTCATCAGTGTACAAATCGAAACCCCTGCCCTCAGGAAGCTTGCAATGAGGATATACTTCAGTAAATGTGTACGTTGGTGGGATAGAAAAAAAGCAAGTAAACAAATACATGAATTAATATACAGGATAGAAACATTTCTGCTTTAATGGAAAACTGTGCGCTGTTAGGAGGATATCCCTCCAGTTTATCTGGTTTAGCCATTCATCATCTTTGAGCGATTCTTCAGTTCCTTAAGCAGTAGACAACTGAGAGCAAAGCAGAATAATTCTTGTAGAGTTGCAAATTCTGTCCTGTCTAGTAGAGGAACAAGTGGCTTCTGCTTCCCATCTCTCCCCAGTCTTCCCCCACAAAAAGCCAGTTTTGTCTCCATTTGTACATTCACCTCAATATTCCTGATCTACCAGTTTGTCTGACCTACAGATTATCTTTTGAACTGGTTATATCATCTGTATGGATGTTAATGAAGGAATAGAATAGAATCTTTAAAACATTCATTTTTATGTCTGCATGAGGGCTGTGATTTTACCTTTTCCTGAAAGGTACCTTTTAACAATGGCTAAAGTCTATGAAGGAAGTAAGCCAGGTTAATGAGGCAGAGAGGGATGAGGCTGGAGGAGCGGCTGGACAGCTTCAGATCTACTGAGCAGGAAAGACCTGTTGAAGGATGGAGCCATTGAGTTGAGACCCGATTGATGAGGGACCGTTTCTCAAAGGCCTAGAGGATGATCATTCCAGGAAGAGGTGCCAAGAAAGGCAAGGGTCCTGGACTGAGAATTTCTCTGGAGTGTTCAAGCCTCCAGAAGAGGCCAGCACGTGTGGCTGACACAGACCGAGGAAAGGGGACATGTTACAAGATAGGGAGAGATAGGTAGGCAAGTGTCAGATGTTTAGGGCCGAAAAGGCCTTGATTGTGTGTTTAGATTTTATTCTCAGTGCAACTAGGAAGACATAGGAGAGAAGTGATTTGGATTCTGTTTTCCAAGAACTTTCTATGGCCAAGACACTTGACTTGCTGCTTTACGTGTATAACTTCAGTCAGTCCTCACATTAAGTTTACGGAACAGGGATTACTACTTTATTCACTTTACAGATGAGGAAAATGAGGCTCGGAGGGTAAGTGCAGAATTGGTATCTATAAGGTAATGATCGTTACTCATCAATGTAAATCACAGGTGTTTCTACTGTCTACTGTTCGTACAACGACTGGGATAAAGTTGTGAATATGTTCAATCATAATCAACAATACATCTCTGAACAATTACATTGAAATAAGTTTTGCAGATTTACGTCACAGAGTTTCTTATCCTCTCTTTTCAGATTACTTTCTAACTCTGCTTTCTAGAATTATTTGAAAGGCAAATTTTGATTGTGAGTTTGAGTTACTAGCATTGAATCAATGCTGGCTGTGAAGGCCTCGGTAAACTTATCTAGCTTCGACACTGTGTCTATGGGGTTTTATTTGTGCACATAATGAAGCATACAGTAGCTTGCAATATTGTCTTAAACACAGCAGATGATTACTGTAATCACATAATTCACTTAAACTGACATGTTTCTCAGACTTACTATGTCAACAGCCAACAAAAATACAGTAAGTCTCATATTGCGTTTGTGATAGTTTTTAGGTTGCATTTGTAATTTGATCACTATAATAATGACCTGGTCTTTTTTTTTTTTAATTTAGTGAATCTATGAAAAATCTTAATGATTCGCATCGATACTTCACTGTTTAAAGCTTGCAATAGTCTCATTGTTGGAGTAAGGAAACAGCATTTGGGGGAGAAGGATGAGTGAAATGGCGGGTAAAAGCCTGCCGAAGAGTGATGAGACTTGTCAGGATCTGTAATCTCTTTAGCTTGATACCTTAACTTTTCAGTAATTGTAATTCCCTTCTCATGATATTCTCATGCTTTTACCATCATGTTCTGCTTTGCTTTCTTTTCTTAGCTGGACTAGGTTACTGTGTACCCAACTTGGATGCTTTTCTACTTCAAAATACAGATGATTTTGACAAGCAGGACAACAGCAACTTGGACACACACTGAAATGAACCACCAGGGGTTTCTCTGAAGAAGCAGAATTATTATTTTGTGTGGAGAACATTTCTCCCTGAGTCCCCTGAATCATCGAGCTTGGCCGTGTCTCAATTCTTCTTTCAGCAAAAATGGAGAAAAGGAAAAAAACTGGGATGACTAGCTAAGCAAAACACAAGCTGCTTCAAGACTGAAGAAGCACAAAGGATATTTCAGGAGGGGCAGTCAACTGAAAGTTTGGAGTCAAAAGCTGTACAATGAGGGGGATTAAGTTATGAATAAGTTCACTCATAATCAGCAATACTTTTTTGGACCATTACATCGAATTAAGCTTGTTGGATCAGAAAGGTTTGGGAATTTCCAAGAGAAAATAAAATTACACCAGTCTTCCCCTTTGTGTGTGTGTGTGTGTCTCTATGTTGATATGCACACAGTCACTGCTTTTTACCTTTATTTTAAATAGATTTTCCAAGCAGATGGTCATGTTTGAGCAGATACCTTCTACACCCACAGTTGTACTGTGAGAAACAAAAATAAAACACGAAGCATATTAAAATGTGTAAATATTTTCTCCTACTGATTTTGGTAGCTGAGCACCTCAGGTGTGGGCTGCTCCTACGTCAGCCCAGTAGTTCGATTTTCTTGACTCTGCATTTCACTCAGGCTGGGCAGGATGCCTCCGAGGTGAAGACAGCTGATCTCCCCAGATTCACAAGCCGTCCCAGTGAAGGAATGCTTTTATTGCTTGCTCAAGCTTAAAAAAGGCTGCTTGTTAAGCCTCAGAGATCAGAACACTGCCCTAAAAAGCCCTGAAATAGGGTGCCCCACATCACATGTGCTCTGCTAATCTCCCTTGAAGGAAAAAAAAAAAATCAAACTGAATGGTTTTCTTTTCTTGCAAATCAAGCAGAGTACACTTAAGGAAAAAAAGTGACTGCTCTTCGGACCAGACCTTGAAGGCTTTTATCGACTACCTTATTCTACCCATAGGAGTTACTGTAGAAATTGAAGTATCCATATATTAGGGATCACTTTTTAGGAAAAAAGAGCCTACTTGGGATTTAGGTACCATTTGACATTAGAATATAAGAAGTCCCACTTAACACATCCAATAATGGTAGAAAAACATAGACTGAGTCAGAACAGTTGCTCTAACTAGGTTAGCAGTTCACTTTGTAATATCAGATCAATAAATATATTGGTTATTTTCAAGGTGGCAGTAAGAGTTGTAACCGTCATTTCCTTTATATACTGAACAGTTAACATCACTAATTACTACCAGTCCTTTTTAAAGTGTTTAATGCATTGATGAATTGTTAACATATTTTATGTGCTTGTTAATTACTTAATGCATCTTTGTAGGGCCCTGGCATTGCCTGAGGCAGGCACCTGCTATATAGCTTCTGTGAAGGTTAATGGAGCAGAAGGATGGAATTCAATTACATGGAGAGAAATACAATGAAGGGAGAAGAAAGGAGAAATTACTAGCCTTTCAGAAGCACCTACTGGAAAAGCATCTTATGGTCTTTCATCGTTTTGACATATATTTTAAGATTTTCTTTAAAAAAAATCATTAGATTTTCAATCATCATAAGTTACACAACTCTTACCTGTTCCAGGCTTCCAAATATGTTTTACCTGTGACTTTAAATATAGCTTAGAACTACAGTCCAACAATTCACTGAAACTGCTTTTTACCCTAAACTCTGCTACAAATTAATCAGGACCCACACTGGGTAACCAAGCAAAAAACCTGAAGGCAATGAGATGGGACACAAAGACACGTGAGGGTCACATTGCCTTGGGTCCTCTGAATGGCCAGGAAAGCTATCCACGGCTTCTCGCTCTGTTAATGAACCCTGATGGGTCTCTAGGGTGGAAAATCAGGACAATTCCTTACCCTAAAACTACCAATTGTCCACTAAATGGCTTTCTCTGCTTCTCTTCAAAGTGATAAAATGCCCCACTTTAAATTTTAAAAATTAATAATAAAATGACCGTATAAATCCAGCTACTCCACTTTTGGGTATTTATCCAAAGAGTACAAAAACCTTAACTTGAAAAATATATGCATCCCTATGTTCAACACAGCATTATTTACAATAGCTAAGATGTGTAAACAATCTAAGTGTCTATTAACAGATATCTGGATAAAGAAGATGTGGTATATATGTATAATGGAATATTACTCAGCCATAAAAAAGAATGAAATCTTGCCATTTGGAAGAATATGGGTAGATCTTGAGAGTATTATGCTAAGTGAAATAAGTCAGCCAGAGAAAGACAACTACCATACAATTTCACTCATATATAGAACATAAAAAAACAAACAAATAAAAAAAATGAATGAATAAAGAAAGCCAAACCAAATGAATATGTAGTTACAGAGTTCAGAGTGATGGTTTCAGAGGGGAAGGAGTGGAGGGGAAGGTGAAATAGACAAAGGGGATCAAGACTGTGATAATGAACAGAAACTAATTTTTGGTGGTGAGCACACTATAATGTGTACAGAAGTAGAAATATATTGTTGTATACATGAAACTTACATAATGTTATAAGCCAAAGTTACTTCAATAAAAAGATAAAACAAAAGAAGCTACTTAGGCAGCTTCCACAATGCTCTGTTTATAAATCTATTTACTAGCAAAACTCTTGTAGATTGATCAAGTAGAAATATCAAGACTGAACTTAAAAACTCAAACTGCTTACAGTGAGCCAACGGAACTTCGAGCCTATTTTATAAATAACAGGAAGCATCTCTCCTAGAAATGATAGCTTATGTTTACATGGGTTTTGAACTTTTCCAAGTAATTTCACATTTTATTCAACTTGATTCTTATACCTGTCAGGATAGGATAGCTTTCACTGCAATGACAAACCCTCCAGAATATCACTGGCTTAAAACAAGGCATATTTCTCACTCATACAACTTGTTTATCATGAGTCATCTGGGGAGGGAGCCTTGCCCTATATCATCCACACTCAGGTATCCGAGCTAAGGGGCTCTCTGTGCTTCCAAGATTGCGAAGGTGGGAAAGGGGGAGCATGATGACTGGTGTGCTTCCTCTCAAGATGTCTGCTTGAAAGTGACTCACGACACTTCTGCTCATAGTTTATGGGCCAAAGCAAGTCCCACAATCCCTCCTGACTTCAAAGGAAGGGTGAATGCTTACTCTTACTCTGTGTCTAGAAAGAAAAGAAGCTGAATGTTTGAAAGAGACCCATGACTACCATGCTCCTCTTCAAAGCTCTATGAAGAAATAGAGCCAGTAAGGCAAGCCATGGAAACCCGGCAGACATTCTAAAGATAGTATTTAGAGAAAGGATGGAAAGTTACCCACATGTGGCAGTCCTTTTCCTTTATGTTCATACATATCTTCCTCTTAACATACCACCATGCCTAAAATTTCATTCTTTACTTCTTTAGATCGATGACACCTTGCTGAAAAAGCCAACACCTTTCCTCACATCCTGGTGTGCTAGTTCTTTAGAAGTGATGAGAGGATGGTCTTCAAGAGGGACAGGATGCACATTCCTAACATGTGAATCGATTCTGTGCGCGCCCCTGGGCTGATTCCTCCAGCAGGGTTTTCTGGAATACAGCATGGGAGGTGTTGAGGTCTCCTTGATTCTTGCCATATTGTGAGATGAGGAGGATGGGGGTTAGATGCTCTCTTTACTGAAAGACATGACAGTCTATATATATATATTTCCTGGGATAGGAACTCTGTAGACATTTTTACAGATAATACACTATGTGGGAGTTAAGTTATACATCCTCCTGAAGTTATAATATTTCTCAGAACTGTGTAGAACAAACTAAAGACAAAATAAGAATTAAACAGATGATGCATTTAGATTGTGAACTTTATGAAAATGCAAAGAGAGACAGAATTTCCTTGAAATTGCTGTGTTAGTGCTGTCCAAGTAATTGACCTTTCCAGCCAAGGTCATGTGGAACACTGACACTCAGAATTAGAACCATGGAAGAGAAAACTGATGAGATTGGGAGATATACTTCCAAATACACTGAAGTAGCCTTTAGCAGAAAGAACTGGAAGTTGATACCAAAATCATTCTCTGTATTATTTTCTTGACATATGTATGTGCTTTCTCATGTTAACAAAGTGTTTTGCTGTTTTTGATCATGAAATTTTTTTTGAAGCCTTCATGAAGTCTCATATCAACTTCTGATTTTTTTCTTCTAGTGTTCTCATTAAATACTAGCATATATTTAATCCATAGTTTCTATTCATTCCTTTGGCTTAAAAGCTCAAGAGCTCCAATGGAAAGATACAAGTGGCTTTAGGCAAGTCATCTATTATGGTGATAATGTTCTTTGCTTAAACTAAAAAGTACTGGAATATACCATAATTTTAAAATAGTAAGGATTTTGTTCAAGCTTTTCATGAATTGTTGGCTTCAGGCTGATATTTTTACATTTAGGTATTTCAAACAATTGAAATTTTAAATTGTTGGAAACAAATTTAAAAAGTTACCATGAAGTTTTTAAAATATTGACTGCAGTATTGGCTTCTAAAATATATGATAATAAAATGAATGTTTTCTTCCTTGTTTATTTTATTTTTTCCCATTTAAGAATTAAAACTTAAACCGATCTATCTTATTAAAACTTACTGTTCAATTCCTTAACATGAATTCATTATACACCTTTTAGTCATTAAGCTTTTATCTTGATTTCTAGGTCCTAAATTTGCAAAGCATTTTGTAATAAAGTTTGAAAAGAAATTGCCTAACATTATTGTTTTACTATTCATACTGTATTTTTATTTTCAGAAACACTATTTACAAGGATATATTGTATTTACAAGAATGTATTGTAATATGGGAAAGATAGCCACTATTTTATAATAACTGTAAGTGAAAAATAATTTTTAAATTGCATAAAATTTTTTAACTATTTACTATTTTACAAAGTATTTTACAAAAGTTAGACTATATAGAAAGATCCATTGCTGAAATAAACATGTACATTTTTACACTAATAGTGGCCTTACTCTGAATTCTTACGTAAAAATCAGGAGACTCCGTGTACTCTTTTGGCACACTGCTTACTGAAGTCAGAAGACCACCAGTATTCAAGTTTTGGCTTTGCTTCTTACTAGCTGTCAGACTCAAGCCTAACCATTTACCAGCTCAGCAATAACATGCATCAAAAGAAAATAATATCTGCCCTGCCTGTCCTAGTTTTTGGGTGGTGAAGATTAAGTTAGTTTAAAATCATAAAAAAAAAAAAAACACTTTGACAATTGTAAAGTGCTGAAGAAGCTTAAATTATTAATATCACTGTTTAACTATTGGATATGTCTCCTCACCCTTTGGAGTAAAGAATTGACTTTAATTATAATGAAAGAGATTACTAATGAAGATTCAGTTTACTTTTGCGGCAGTTGAAAGCCTTCAAGATTACAAGTGTCAGCATTCTGCATAGATTGCTTGCTATCTTGTTTTTATTACATGTTCTTACTGAGTTTATGACTTAGTTAACTGTGGTAAGGGAAACAAAACCAAATTTCTTCTTTCGTATGCAATTTGGGACCTAAAACTACACATACCTCAATAACAATCTCTTCTCCATCCTAAAGTAAAATTTATTTCTTTATGCGGAGCTAAAGAAATAGCAAGACAAGCTGGCAAAAAGGATACAGAAAGTGCTTTTAAACTGGAATGAGGGAGCCCAGGTGGATTCATACCACTTCTCCAAGACGTCCGGGTGTGACTGGTTCATCCAAACTCTTCAGAAAAATCTAATCCTAAATCTAATCCTGGAAGGAATGTAACTGAATCCGAATAGATACGACAAAAATTTCTCAGGGATCAAAAAGGTAAATTGAATATAAACAAAGAATTTGTTCTCAGACAGACATTTTTAAAATCCAACTCTCAGAAATATATGAAATTCTACATGAACTGATGGGGGATTGATTTAAATTTAAAAGATACTAGACTTTCTCCCTAAATCTTATTATTGGATTAACAGACTCTGCCACTTTAACACTAAATGCCCCCTGGATAATGACGGTGCTCCCAAATGTGGTTTGAGTCTTTGGTTCTTGTTCTGTAAAATAACAATAGTGTTTCTCCTGCCTTTTTCCTCCTATAGTTTCTAGCCTATGGGTAAGGCTTTCTCCTTCACTAAAGCAGCAAAACAATCATGATGTTCTTTATCTGTTGTGGAAAGAAATCAAATTACGGCTCTTTGGTTTCCAGTATCATTAAGAACGTTAGGCTTCCCATTTCAAAGGAAAAGCAGGCTGCACTTTTTTCAAACAGCCTTCTCCATTTCCTGAAAATCTTACTTGGGCCAGTCTAGTAATACAGCCACCATATGGGTACTTCCAGCAAAAAACGGAAAGGTGGAGAGCAGGAGCTGTGTTTACACGAACGTACGGGAGCTATAAGATAAGAGGACCAAACTCTACCTGGGCAGGACGTCCAGAGAAAACTGCGGTAGGTCGTATTGAAAGATGAGGCTTATGATCACACTCAGACTACGAACATATTTAGTGTCAGCTGGACTTGAAAGCAGAATCAGCCTCCCCTCAGACATTCTCATGTCCAGCTGTGATCAGTTCTCTTTGGATTCTTCTTCCTCAGTGATTCCAAGGCCAGTTTCCTCCTTCCCATCTCCAGGTTAGACCTCTGTAAGTCCAAGGTCAGTCCCTTCCCATTTCCCTTGCTCATGCTGTTTCCTTCCTCTAGAATCCCTCTTGGCATATCAGGTCAAATCTTACCTACGTCCCTTTAAGATGTATTTTAAAATTCTCCTGCCCTCCTGCACCACTGACATCCCACATGCTATACCCCCAGCCTCCACCCCCTCACTCAGATGGTAGATATCCCTCTGCTTTACTCAGCTAATGACTTTTTTGGAGCATCCAGCCCAGTACATTCTGACATCACTTCTATTAAATCATTTACCTTACAAGCCTTCTCCACTTTCTATTCCTGAACTACAGGCTTTATATTTCTCTCATTGAGCTACCATCAAGTTACCGTTCCCTTCAACCTGGATTGAAATTTCCAACATTCTTTTAACAAATATTTATTATAAGTATTCCAGCTGCAAAATCTTATGTGATTACTGACTCCCGTGGGAGAGACAGCCGATAAGGTGCCTTACATAGGGGAGGTTCTGTCAAATACTCGGGTATCACTCAAGATGGAAGGGTTACTTGGGGTGTTTCCTTCAGCTCTCACATATTAGTTACAGAGCAGCTTGTCTCTGTATTGCTCTTAGATGACTCTTTATTGCTTTAGATGACTTGACTATGGGGATAAAAACCAGGACAGTGGTTTTAATGGAAGAATAGAGTTTGAGGAATGTGATAGCCAAATTCTGAGTGCCTGGGGTCACAGAAAGCAGATGGCATTAGAAGAAAGCACCAGATAATAGATTGTATGGAAAACAGGGAGGGAAGTGGTTAAGAAGTACCTGCCAAATGAATTGGGAAGGGAGGGGACTGGGCAGGAAAGAAGGCTCTGCATATAAATATGTACTTCTTCACAGTCTGATAAGAATTAACCCTGGTCCTAGGGAGGATATTTAAGAGGAAAGAGACATTATCAGTGACTGATACTAGAGACTACAGCATCGCAGACAGATGTGCAGACAAATTCCATGGGGGTCCTAATGCAAGTGTGTAGGGTGGTGCCAAGGAATCTAAACTTTCAATAAGCTCCCGGAGTGACTCGGATGCATGCAGTCAAAGGCCCATCCTTTGGGAAACACTGAAAAAGACTATAAGGTTTCAATGGCAGAACATGGCTAAGATGCCACCATCTCCTCATTAATTTATGGCCTGGCCTGTCCATGAATCTGGTGTCTGAACAGGAGGAAAATATCTGGATGGCTTCACGCAGATGGCTCACTTTTCTGGTAGCCACCAGAGGTCCAATTTAAGAGAAAGGAAAGAATCTATAGTTTTGACATATTCAAATCTTGAGGCCCCACATCTGCCCCATTTAGTGCTACATGTTTTCAGCTGAGCAGGATGTAGTTTTCCTTTCATACATTTTAAGTTGCTGAAAGTCTAACAGCATGAATGCATAGTTTTCATGAGTCAAGGCTCTACAGATGTCCCAGTGATAATGCATAAAACTTCTCACAAAAGCCAAACATGCAAGTACAAACAATCCTTCAGCTTTTCAACTTTCAAACTATACCCAAAGAGCACAATTAAGTCTCTGTACAGTAATTTTCTCATGAAAAATGGCCAGTAAATGCTTCCCATAGATAATTTATTTTTGCATTATTGATTTTTTTTCCCTCTTAAAAAGCTGTATTAAAACAACAGCCATTAAGGCTTATAGAGCTTTGCAACATCTGGTTATGACTGCAGACAATTGCTCTATTCCTTATTCTTGAGACTGCTTATAATACCACTGAGAACACCTTCATCAGCTGCCGACCATTCCCCTTTCAGACGGCACCTGGGGAAAGGCACGCAAAAGAGACAAAGAAGTATCTGAAGGCAAAGCAATGTTTATTGTCCATAAATTACTTATGTCATTTACCCACAGAGTCTGCTCCCTGGTGTTGTGTTAGAAGAACATTTTGCTTCTGAATTCATTACTTGGGATATCTGTGCCCAATGTATTTAGTGAATTAAACACATCCGTTTTAAATTGGAGGCATATTAGCACATATCCTTCCAGTTAAACAATTTTGCATAAGTAAAATTTGTTAATAGTTATTAAATTTTGTTAGCAGAATGAAACAAAAATTGGCTGGTCAACTGAAGCAGAAGGATTTTTATCAAAAAGTTTGGACTAACTCAGGAAACTCCTCAGAAGTCTAGAGAACGAAGTGAAAATGAGCAGGAACAAGGCCAGGCAGGTGCCAGGCCTGCAGGAACTGTGGTTCTGTGACGATACTGTTTCCTCTGTCCCCAGAGAGGAAACAGACATGGCGGCCGATCCCCAACCTGGGGAATGGGTGTGGCTTCTGCACACATGAATGCAGCCTGCTGTCTCTGATTTCTGTGTTACTCCCTCAAATTTAAAATGCCATTAGGACCTTGGTCTTGTAAGCTAAGCCTAGATTTCATTTATGAGAGAAGCATGAGTGTGAATTATCTGCACTTCCTGGAACTTTGATAGGATTCAGGCCTTGCCACCCACCAAGACATATAGCAGAAACATAGGAAGGGGATTCAGATACTGGGCAGTCAAAAAATCCTTGTGTTCACTATACTTAGTGGTAAAACCCAACATGAAGTTTGAATTATGCTTCCTCCAGAGCCTTTAGATTCAAAATGGCTAATTTTTTAACATGGACTATACATCTGAAAGAGTAAAATTAATTATCAAATCCATATCACAGGATCAGTCACTTTAAGAGGGGGTAAACTGGTAGAGATTCTTCAGAAAATCAGCTTCTAATGCCCCCCAAAAGTTTGTAAACATACAAATATGTAATTGAGTAACATTAAATAAATAGGAAATTTTTCATCATTCATCCATCCCATCTGTCAATAAACAGTGATTTCTATTAACTAGGCTCTCTGTTAGGTATCAGGAGCTCAGAGGTGACTTTAACTTTGTTATTGTCTTTGATGAACATATTATAGTTGAAGAACACACATGTGCAGACAGACAGCGCAGTAGCGTAGCTTGGGTGCTTTATGACACTTCGTACACACACAGTGGAGCAACAAATATGTGAGAAGTCAAATCTGTGTAAGCAGAAGGAAAGACTGCAGGAAGAAAAATTAAAAAGAATGAACTAAGTCTTAGAAAATGAAGGTGTGTTCTCTTGGGAAAGTGGAAGAACGGGTTCCCAAGCCTGAGAAAAGACAGGGAAGCAGCGCATTGGATTTAGAAATGGGTGAGTGCATGTATGTTGGTGGGGGTGGGATGTGAAAGGAGGGAGAGGTGGAGTCATGAAATAAGGCTGGAGAAGTAGACAGAACCAAACTTTGGAGAGCCTGTCCCAAATGGGGAATTTATCAATTTAGGCAACAGAGACTCATTAAAGGTTTTTCATCAGAGGAAAATTATAGTTTACTTTTGTGTTTTATGTTTTATAAACTAGTTTCTGAAGGTTGTTCTGGTGTGAACAATGAGTTAGAGAAGGCAAGAGGAGGCAAAAAGATCTGGTAGCTTGTGATAATATCCCAGGGAAGGGAACAAGAGAGCCACAACTAGTGAAATTGAAGTATTAATGGAAAATGAGAGAAGAAAAGAATTTAAGAAATGAAAAACAAAAAAGAATTGGCAGGGCTTTATGACTCACTGCGTATAGGGAGCAGGTGAAGGATCGTGCTGGGCTAACAGCCAGATTTTGGTTGAGGTACAGGGTGCCAATGGAAGATGAGTTAAAGATTTGGTGGTTTGGTGCAGCCACTATGGAAAACAGTATGGAGATTCCTCAAAAAACTGAAAATAGAACTACCATATGATCCAGCAATCCCACTCCTGGGCATATATCTGGAGGGAACTCTAATTTGAAGATACATGCACTTCAATATTCATAGCAGCACTATATACAATAGCCAAGACATGGAAACAACCTAAATGTCCCTTGACAGAGGACTGGGTAAAAAAGTTGTGGTATGTTTATCCAATGCAATATTCCTCAGCAATAAATAAGAATAAAATAATGCTATTTGCAGCAACATGGACCTGGAGATTGTCACTCTAAGTGAAGTAAGCCAGGAAAAGAAAGAAAAATACCATATGATATAATTCATATGTGGAATCTAAAAACAAAGAAGAAAAACAAACACTAATGAACTCATCTACAAAGCAGAAACAGACTCTCAGACACACAATCTTATGGTTACTAGGGGAAAGGGGATGGGAAGGGAAAAATTTGGGAGTTTGAGATTTGTAAATGTTAATCACTATATATAAAAATAGATTAAAAAATAAATTTCTTCTGTATAGCACAGAGAACTATATTCAATACCTTGTAATAACCTTTAATGAAAAAGAATATGAAAATGAATATATGTACACAATGCATGACTGAGATATGCTGTACACCAGAAATTGACACATCATAACTGACTATACTTCAACAACAAAAAATTTTTTTTAAGATTTGGTGGAAAAAGAAAGGATGCCCAGTAAATCGTATACATACGAGTTTGGAGTGCAAGAAAGATATTTTAGCTAGAAGTACCACTATTAATCACCAGGATGGAGTACGTGAGATCACTGGGAGAATATGTACAGCAAAGAGACAGGAAGACAAAATATGAATCATGGGAGCATACCCACGTTTGAAGAATTAATGGGAAAAGAGGAGCCTGAGGTGGGAACAAAAGAGGAATGATCAGAGAGGTTAGAGGAAACTGGGGACTATTCTCACACAGAATGGTAGAATGGAGAGATACTGAAGAAAAATGGCATGACCAATACCATATTAAACAAATTATTTTCATTGTCTGTAAGGCCCTCAAAAGAAGGGACAGTGACTTTTTAAACCCCTAACTATTCAGCATCTAACAAAATATCTGGCACATGGTAGGTACTTAGAATGCTCTTTGGGTTAAATATAAAACATGCTTGCTGCAGAGAAGGAGTTGGGATACCATTCAAAATTTTCCTCTAAGGGCAACCTACCAATTAGTGAGTTCACAGGAACACCCTGAGCTGAAACAGTCATGGTGATGCCATGATGTTTGTATTTCTACCTTCTATCTAATAAGTGGGAAAAACTGTTCTTGTCCACTGAGTATAATCGAGAAAGTTGTTCTTCTGGCCTAGAGGAGCATCTCTTATCTGCCAACCAGAAAAGAAAATACAGCTACAGAAAACAAGGGTGGAACAAAGAAGCAAGTGGCCAAAGACCTCCAAGAGTTTGGATCAACATTGGTTCCAGTGAGGCACACACAGAGCAGTCATTCCCAGAGTAATCGTGATCAGCGGTGGGCATTTTGCAGAGCATCTTACAGAGATGCTTCATTACGAGTTGATGAAGGTGTGAAAATGAACTTGGAGTATTTGTTGATTTATCAGTTAATACCTAGCAAGGGCCCTGATAGAATTACTGAGCATCTCAGGATAGACTTAAGTGGGACAAACGCAGCATGGAACACTCAGAGAGGATCTGTACAATTTATATAAGAAGAGAAGAAGCTAGACACGGCCAGAAGCAGAGGAGACTCTTGGTTAAAGGTTTTCACTGACTCCTTCATTGGAGTATTAGCTTCTTTAATAAGGAAGCAAACTAATATGAGAAGCCTATTGTGGAAGAGATATCATTTACAGTAGCTAATTATGCTTGTGATCAATGAATAGCAGAATGTGAAGTCTCCTCATTCCACATCATGGGTTCAGTGTGTTCCAATCTTTTGCTTGTGAATCCCTCCCGGTATATAGACAGATACAGACATACAAACATGATATAGAGATAGAGATACAGTTACCGATTCAAATATACTTATTTATAGGTATAGATATATAGATGCAAATGGAGATATACAGGAAGATGCATGTGAATACAGACACAGATACAGATAGGTCATAGGTATGGTTATGACTCTGAGGGTAGAAATAGCTGTTGGATTGGGTAGGTACCTCCTGACTATTGCAGGGCAGATTCCGGTGCCTAGGGCAATTAAAAACAGGCAAGCAGTGCTGTCAGAAAGTTTATTTCACATTATAAATATTTACAACTAAAATGCAATGATTTCTGAGATTTATTCTGAAGCATTAAGGGAGGGAGAAGAGGTGGTGCGTAGGTCAAACAAGACTAGCTATGAGTTGATCCTCTTTGGAGCCAAGCAACTGGATATATAAATGCTTATTTTACTAAACTGTCTGCTTTTGCACTTGTTGAAATGTTTTTTTCCACAACTGAAGGCTTTTAAACAGTGAAAGTTTACTTATGCCTCAGAGTGCTATGTATTAAAATAACTTTAATTAGATACTAAACTGCATGGTAGAGATTATGAAGTCAGAAGATGTTCTGGGGTTGGGGGGTATCAAAGAGGGGATGGGACTGGAAGCCAGATGCAGAAGGGTGGGTACAGTGTGGATAGTCAGAGTTGTTGAGAGGGCATTTTAAGCAAGGGAAAGTGATGGGGGAAGGAAAGAGGGACATGTCATTGAACAATAAAAATACCAGTTTATGAGTAACTGATGAATAATACAGATATTGAATTAGGGAGATGGTTCTGAATTGTGAAAATCTTTGAGTGCTAAAAGGTCCAATTTTGTATCTGCATAGTAAGAAAAAGGAACCCCAGACAGTTTTCAAAAGGAGAAATAATATGAAGAAATTATTTTAAAGAAGATTAAGCTAGTATAAGACAATGAAGAGTGAATAGACTAGTAACAGGAAGTCCTGCTAAAAGTCTTCTGGAAATTTCAGAGATGATGTGATAAAGACCTTCATGGTGCAGGGGTCATAAAAGGAACAGATGGATAAGAGAGAGGACTTGAAGGAAGAATTAAATGATGTAGGCTGTCCAGGGCTGAAGCAAAGGGATGCTCATAGTACCAAAGTAAAGAGAACATTGAAGATAAGTAAATCCAATTTTATTTATACTAAGATAACTTTGGCAAGAACTGGGAGTTGACTTAAGGTTTTAAAAGATGCCATGTCCAGGTATTTTTAAAGATACACATCCATTTAATTTTTCCAAACTGATGTTTTAGAAAGCCTGATTTTCCTTCTCGCTCCATTTTCCTCCAAATAGAAACATCTATAACCAATATTCTGAACGCATGCCGTATGTAGGCAAGCATTCTGAATAATGTAAAAGTAAGAATGCAAGGACAGGGCCACACTATTAAAAGTTGTGGTTTTCCTGTGTAGACAGGAAAAAAAATTTAATGCACATTATAACACACCCACACAATAAGTCAATATTCATGAAATCACATTCTCTACTCATTTCATAAGAACATATAGAATATCTCAATTGTCACTAAATGCAGCTGTGCATCTGAGTTTATTAAGATTGAGCATAAAACCCAGCATAAAAATACCCAAGTGAATTTAGTTCAGTATTTATGGAACTGAGAATATTTTATTCTAATAAGGAGCAGCTTAATGCAATTCAGAGTCTGAACAAACACAATCCTACGCAGAGGATAAAGTGTAAGAGTGACAAGATGCCAACACATTATGACAGCTACTGTGCCACCTGACCTGGAACACTTACACATTTTCTAAAAGTGCATAAAAAACAAATTTCATCATTGCTTCCAGCACATCTCAACCTTAGAGTTTTAGTTTTCATCACCCATAATCCCACGGGTTCTGGTAAAACATCAGACTGAAGTTCATTAGTTAACATTTTAAAAGGGCAGGATTTTAAGATGCTCCCCCAGGTTCCCTGATTCCAGCAATTTTGCTTCCTATGTCAAGTAGCAGACAAATCACTAGTCCTGAAAACAGCCAACATCACTATTATTATCAACAATGAAATCCACTCCCAAATCGAACCAGTGCCAACCAACCACTCTGAAATGCTGACAGCATCACGGGGCTTTCCAACCGTGGGGACGTGGAAAGCAGCTGCGACTCTCCCCAATAAGTGCAGATGGTAAGAAGTTAGACTGTTTCTGCTGAGAAGGATAGATACCAATGGGAAAGCCACTAAGAACTGCCACAGATGCACCCAGTGGAATGTGCGGCATTTAGTTCCAGATATTAGTTACAAACTGATCTTTTCACCTCCTGCCTGCTCCTCTTCCTCCATTTTCTTTCTCAGATCATTGCATTGCAATGTACCCAATGGCCCAAGCTAGAAACCTCCAAATAGGCTTTTTTCTACATTCCCCAACCACCAAAGTCAGGAGAACTCACGTCCACCTCCTTCTGCCTGGCCCCACTGCCACCCTGCCACCCTTCAGGTCCTCTTAATTCCCTCTGGACCATTCCTAGAGGTCTTAATTGGGCTTGTGTTTGGACATAATTAATTGCTTATATAGTATTCTAGCTTTAATAAATGATTAGATAACACATTAGAGATTTGTTGCTAGAAGATTTAGAAACCATTAATTTACAAACTAGAAATAAAATTAGCAATCATTTTCATGTGGTGCTTAAACATGAATTCATTATTCATAGGGATGACAGATGAATTTTTTAATTAGACATTCCAAATATTCTAAAAAATGCTACTTTTTTTTTTTTTTTTTTTTTTTTTTCAGAAAAACAGATACTGAGATACGTAAGTGGCTAAAGTAGGACTTAAAAATTCTGTCCTCCTGCTGTTTAGAGGTTGGTCAAGAATGTGTTTCCCAGATTCTTCACCCCTCCCCCCACTTGTAAATGTTGCAAATCTGAGTTCTTAAGAGACTATTTTTTAGAAAATAATGTATCATCTTTGATATTAAATTTCAACGTTGGTACAGGCAGTGGGCTATTTCCTTTTCTGCCACTGAACTCAATGCTTTGAGGAATTTAGTCACATCTAGACTATGAGTGACAGCTTTGAAGGGGGTTATATTGATTATTCTGTCCCTCTCCACCAAGGCCACTGTTACCAGCCTTGTCAGGGGGCCAGGCCCATTGCTATGTGACAGTCACCTTGGAGACACAGCAAGAGTGGCTTCATCTGGTGCTCTTTTCTTTAGTTCCTCAATTTGAAAGCCACTTACACTTGAATGTATTATTTAACATGGTGAAAAATGCATGCTCTTGCAGACTTTCAGAGCTCAAACAGGTTTAAAAAGCTTTAGAGACCTTTCTAAAACTAAAATAACCCTGTGCCCTTGGAAGAATGATGCATGGTGTCCATATCAGGATTAGTAGCACTGGGCCTGGATGAGTAAAAACAATTAAATGAACAGTTTCATGAAGTTTAGTGATGTTATTCCCCCACTGCCCCTGCTCACTCAAGAAACTTAAAAGGGCTTCATATGTCATAAACCAATTATCCTCCACTGATGCTTGAAAGAAGTACAAAATTGCTGTAGTCAGCCTCAGAGGTAGTGTTAAATCCTAAACACACAATAACCATGGCAAAGAGAAGTGAAATAACTTGATCCAGCTTAAAGAACAAAGACTAAACTACGGTTGACCAGATGTCCAATTTCCTGACAAATGGAATAAACGGACCTTGCTGATTGAATCAGAGCTTGCCAATTCAATTAGGTCATTTAAACAAGACTTAAAGAGTTTACATATGATTTTTTTTTATCATACTTTCTGAGCTATATAGACTTGAAGCACAGATGGGGAAGAAAGGAATTTGGACACTCTGTACTATGCCAGCTTAGCTAAGCTTGAAATACATTTCCTAAAATTCTCTTCTCTGTATGATTCTCGGTGATGGCTGACCACAGGGGAAATCTGTGAAAGGAGTGGACTCTAGAGGTGAATCAGGAGTCTGGTTTAGCTTGGCCGGTCAGTGTAGCGTCAGATGCTACCGCAGCTCATATAGGTTGTTAACATGCTGGGTCACCATGCTGGCTTCTGTCTGATCTGCTCCCTGGGCTTCTCCAATGCCTGAGCCAGGTGCATTTTTAGGATTCTGAAAGAATGTCAGCCTCTCCTGCAGGTTACCTGCCTCATCTAAATTACAGGATAGGAGATGGTGACAGATTAACTCAATGTTCAGCTTATCCTTGTGGGTCCTAGCTTATCCTCCAGGATTATAACTTGTCCTGATTCTTGTCCACTTAACAGCCATCTCTCCTTTTCAAATCCCTGCTCACAGCCATACATAAATTGTTTACCCAGCCCCTATCCTTGCAAAATGTCAAGCCCCTCTAATAAATCCCTTATTCTATCTCATTCCTGATGGTTTTGCTGCTCTGACCAAATCCTGGATGACAGAGAAGGTATGTCAGGGCCTATAACAGGTGCGTTAATTGTCCAATTAAAACCACACGAAGCTTCATTTTTAAGTAAATTGGGGGAAAAAATAGATGAAATTACTGAAGCCACGCAAGTGTCTGTGGCACCAAATTCAAGCTTTATACTATTTTCCCTGTGTCATTTAACTTGATGAAGGCTCCTTCTCCCCATCAAAGCACATTAAACATCAATTTTAGGAGTGTTGATGACAGGGTAAAGAATGCAGAGCAAAGAGCTAGACTAGAATGATAGGGCCAGAGGGAAACTGATTAGAACAGGACAGAGATGAGAAGCAGATGGTCAAGGTAAAATTTAGGGCCAGGAAATATGTTCTCAATCATTGGCTACTAAAGATTCTTCGTAAGATTTTCCAGGGAGATAAACCCTCACAAACATGGAGGAAGCATTAAGATTGGTACAAGTGACACCCTGGGAAAGGACCAGAAGATGCCAAGTCCAGAGGGTAAGCAAATGCAGAAGGGCTTGAGTTTTGGAAACCAGGTGATCAAACATTTTATGAGCACCTACTTTATGTAAAGTAAGTTTGGATGCCATGTAATTCAAAGAACAGTGTAAAGTGAAAAAACAAACTCATATCTGAGAACAAGATCTCAAGGATTGAAGGAGCAAGAAGGGCACTGGACATTCAGAAGGACAAATTCAGGGAATGGTCTTTCTGCCTGGGGGTCTGGGCTTTTTGTTGAGTTAAGAATGCTTCTCACTGGAGTTCGATCTAAGTCCATGTCTGATCTTGAAATTTAGATTACAAGGGAGCAAGATGAAGATCTAGTCAGTCGTGCAGACTCAAGCTTAGAGCCAGATTAGAGGCAAACCAGAATGCCTTGATATTGAACCATAAAGCATTTTCTTGAGATTCTGTCACTCTTGCTGGAATTCAGATTTGGTCTCATCAGTGCTGTGCACTGAGGTCAAGTGATTCCTGCAGCCAAAAAGAGCCAGAGAACCAGAAGAGGTGAGAAGCTGTGAGGCTTGAAAAATAAACTGTATATGAATAGGTGTATAAACTACACATAAATCCTAAAACTCAAAATGTTGATTATTTAGTGACTTATCTGTAATATATATAAATATATTCCATATATATTTGTATATATGATACATGAAGTCCTTAATAGAGAGAGCTCATATACACTCTATTTATGTAAATAAGGTATGCTGACCCCATTTTCATGACCATTATATTTAATAGAGTAATATATATATATATAACTATAAATATATATATGACTGTTTAATAGTTAGCTGAAGTTCCTGAATTCAAAGAATTATGTTTTTCCTAAACTACTTACACAAGAGTAAAATAATTTTACAGCTATTATTTACACAAGTATTATTTTCCTCTTCTGTAATTATGGAGATCCGTTATCCCACATTGTTATGTTTTTCCAGTTTCTCAAGCCTTTTTTTGTCACAAACATGTAGATAACCAATTTTACTAATTAAACTTGGCTTTGGGGTTCTAATACTTCTGGAACTCACAAAATAGGATTTTAAAGTTAATGAGTTCACAGATGTGTATCCTGCCACAACTCCCTCCTTACACACACACACACACACACACACACACACACACACACTTGAAAGAAGTACAAGAAGATTCTAACACAATTATCTGCTATTTATAGCCAGGAGGGAAATGGTGTAAAAGCACGCAGTTATGGCAGCTTTCTGGCTTTTTGGATTATTAGATCCTGTGCTTAACAATAACATTTTCTGTAAATACAGATCTTCAAGACTCAGCAAATAAAAACTCCCACTGCCAAGACATGATAAAGCTTGCAAAAGAAGTCTGTTGGCTTTGGCCCCATTGTGATAATGATTCGTTTTAATATCCTCTGTCTTGCTGAATTATTACACTTACTTTTATTTGCTCACTATGTCCTAACCAGCAAGAAAGCTATTGACATAATATTCACGCATGTTCCTTTCTTTAGAGGTTCTATTTTCTGTTCCCTTTCACTGGAGATAACAGCAGTAAAATGAATATTAGATCATTATACTTTCAATTATGTGTAATTTTAATGCATTTAATTTGGACCAGGAAAATCTGTCCTCTAGTTGAGCTATGAGCAAAGAGAAATTTCTAGGTCTCTTGGTCCTAAAGCTTGGTGTGCATTAGAGAATTGGGATAAGCTGATTTCTAAAGGAAACACAGGGATAGATCACATCATGGTCAGTATTATCTATTACCCTCAGGCTGGCTGTTAGATCAGACAGAACTATAGTTCTCACAGGGAGTTTCAGAAAGAAACATTTATAGTAAAAGTTCTGATCCCATGAAGATCATTTATACTGCTGTCTGAAAGAGAGGTGTGTGGGCAAGAGGGGAGAAAGACAGGCTGCTACACACCAGAAAGTACTCACTTGACCTAGAGTGCTTCCAGTTATGTGGAAGGGCGCAGGGCATGGTCTTTGAACTACTGGGAATCTCCTACAAGCCAATGGTACCAAGGCCAGTGTTGGGAGAGGTCTGTCCTAGTGCAGCAATGAGAGGATAAGGGGATCCTTTGACTCTGCAGAATTGAAAAATAATAATAAAACCAACTAAAAGAAGGTCTACATTTTATTAGCACCATTGGTTGGCAATTCTTAACATCAGTGATAAATATATCTTTCAAAAACTATTTTGTTTATCTAAATTCCAAACAAATTCCTACAGTTAGTGTTGAGTTATATATGTATGTTTTATATATATATATATAAAATTAAATATATAATTTGTTTTTATTTGTGTTTGCAGCTTATGACAGTGAAACAAAGTGTGAAATATGAGTATATTTCTCTTTGTTAAGTGCAAGTTTGGGTTACATAGGTAAAGCATTTTACTGACTTTGAATAGTTTCTTTGAGTTAATTTTTATCTTTCACTTTTTAATTGTTCATTTTTGCTATAAAACTGAAGAATCTGAAAATGACTATTTTTGATTATTACATCTTTACCATAAATATTTTTGTCCTACAGAGGAAGAAGGTGTTAAAAATGCTCTGCTCTAGAAAGTAAACACTCTAAGCACACCACTGTCTAAAATAAGCAAGGCTCTAAACCTACAGTTTACACAGTGTGTCAGGCGCTCACTCCAGAGAAATAAAATTAAACCAACTTGGAAAGGGCCCTGAGGCACAGATGTGATCAGTTCTGCATATGCCATGAGTAAGTTATCATTTTTAGTAGCTAGTCTATCCCCAATGCTCAATAATTTGATTTGTGTATAGGGCAGATCTGAGACTTCTTAAAATAATAGTCTTCATTCCCTGCATTTCGGTGCAGGGAACAAATTAGAACTACACAACTCCTAGAAGCTCTGGCTAGCTTTCTGTATTGAAGGCTGTTTGCACAGCTCCTTTCTGAAAACCGTCCAGTATGGTTCAAAGATACTCTGAATCCAGGCAGAAAAGGTGGAGAGCTGCCGGCTTGCCGAAAGCCTTGTTTGAACACTGACTGTGGGGTACCAAGGGATCCAAATGATTTATGCATCTGTTATTTTCATCTCCATCTCTTTCATCACCAACTTAGCTTGATGTATGTTCACTGTTTTCTGGTATGGTAATATGTACTTAATAAATAATAGGAACTAATCTTTGAAAATCAGCTATTTTCTTTTTTTTAAACATTTTTTATTGAGTAATAGTCATTTTACAATGTTGTGTCAAATTCCAGTGTAGAGCACAATTTTTCAGTTATACATGAACATACATATATTCATTGTCACATTTTTTTTTGCTGTGAGCTACCACAAGATCTCGTATATATTTCCCTGTGCTATATAGTATAATCTTGTTTACCTAGTCTACATTTTAAAATCCCAGTCTGTCTCTTCCCACCCACCACCCCCTTGGCAACCACAAGTTTGTATTCTATGTCTATGAGTCTGTTTCTGTTTTGTATTTATGTTTTTTTTGTTTTTTGTTTTAGATTCCACATATGAGTGATCTCATACGGTATTTTTCTTTCTCTTTCTGGCTTACTTCACTTAGAATGACATTCTCCAGGGACATCCATGTTGCTGCAAATGGCATTATGTTGTTGGTTTTTATGGCTGAATAGTATTCCATTGTATAAATATACCACATCTTCTTTATCCAGTCATCTGTCGATGGACATTTAAGCTGTGAAAATCAGCTATTTTCTTTTGCTAAAAATTAATCACCAGCCTTGAATAAGGAGATAAGGATGTTGGACATACCTGCTACCCAAAGGATACGTAAGTAGAGCAAATGCAGGACATAAGTAGAGCAAATGCAGGATTTGGGAGTTTTTTGTTGTTGCTGTTGATTTATTTAATGATAGGGAATCAGTAAATAGAGCCACTGTCAGTTCCCCCACAGACAAGCATGGCTATTAAGACAATCCAAAAGCATTTCATTCTCTACTTCACATGTGTATTTGTATACAGCTGTGGGTGATACCCTAGGAAAAAAATAAAGTTAAACTGGAAGTCATGATCATAGCTGAGTAAAGCAAAGCTTTCGTTTACTTGTTCTTCTTTCATGTTCTATGCTTTTAATCACCATGCTTTTACATACGAATACAGGAAGTGGAGAGATGATTAAAAGGCGTCTTAAAAAGGATCTTTCTTCATGTCCCATCCAAAGTTCAGAAAGGGTTTCGAGCCAATATTTATAATCTCAAGTTTGGAGTCGCAAGACAATGTTTATAATAAATGCCATCTTTAACCCTCACTTTTTACTAATCAAATAAGTCAATAGGAGGTAAAGCAGTACATCAGCAAAGGTGACACAGCAAAGCCCTGGTGGATATTATGCCATGGAGATCATATTTTCAGATATTAAAAACACAGCAAGGAGAATGACACTTTTGACCCACAGTTAGCATATTTTTTTAATAGTCGCTATTTTTAGAGTAATGTTTCTCTCCTGGTGACAACGGAAAGAGTTTCACATATTAATCTGTCTTTAGACCAAATATGGATAAACAATTCAACTGAAACTTTGTTCGAGTTTCAACCCTGACACACTGAATCATCACATGAGTGAATACTGTCAGAAATTTTGAGATTACTTAAGATTTTTTCCCCTAGAAATGCATTTCTCTATTTCTTCCCATCTCTTGACAGTGTACCAACTCAACAGGACATGCATCCTACTAAGTTATATATGATTCCTTATAAAAGGCTAATGTCATCAATACTAGTGGCATTTGCATGGCAAAAGGACAAATGCAGGGTTTATAGCTTACAATCCATTGTTTTCCTCTGAATAAGCTGAAATAATCCTTCACTCCGCTCCTCCTTTCCTCTCTTCTTACTGCCTTTCCTTGTCTTTGACCTCAGGTGCCTTCTCTCTGCTTCTTCATATAAAACACATCTAAAATACTGCACTTACTTTTAAGGCCCTCTGGTATTTCATAGCTGCCTCTAACATTCTTAACTCTATTTTCTCTTTCTTGAAGACTCATTACTTCAAGATGGCATATCTTGAACAATTAGATTTTAGTAATAACTTACCTAGATTAAATGCAAAAATCATTAATATAACTAATATCCAAAGAAACTTCATCTCTTCTGATACTGAGAAAACAAACCTGTTAAAATAACTTTTAGTATTCAAAATGGAAAGTTTCTTTAAAGTAGGAAGTAAGCCTGGATTATTCTTTCCTCCTTATGAATAATTTGTTGACTATTTATGAATATCCTTGAAGAGGAGATAATAATTAATCTTAATCAGAGAGGTTGTGAAAGGCTCTGAAGTTAGACTGCTTGGGTCAAATTATGACTCTGTCATTGTTCTAGCTAGATAACCTTGGACACTTGACAACATCTCTATGCCTCAGTTTTTTCATCTGTAAAAGTAGAATAAGGTTGTTATAAGCACTAAATGAGTTAATGTTTGTCAATCTCCTAGACTAGCACTACACATACATATGAAGATTGCTGGGATACAGTGTGATTCTAACTCTCATAGAGACACTAGGTAGATAGCAAAGGAAAATGGACTACTTCTTTCAGGGATGATCATGGTTGTGCTCACAGAAGAATGGACTCAGACCAACTGGAAGGAGAGACCATCAGTGTTAATAAGGCCAATTGTATTTAACATTTCATATAAGAGATAATGGTAGTCTGAATCCGAGTAATAGCCATGGGATAAGTTAGGGACAGCTTCAAGAGACAGTGAACAAAGTATCTACACAATGTGGCTACTGGCTGAATAGGTGAAGTGAGGAGGCAAGGAGAATTGAAAGTAACAAGATATTGGCTTCAGCCTCCAGGAGGATGAGTGTCTTTTAAAAGCACAAAGGCACAGAGCACTATGAGGTTTTGGATTGGATAAGGGGACACTGGGACATTTGTCAGCAGATAGCAGGACCACGGCAGTAGCCTGGAGCTTGAGGGCAAGAATGCATGACTGTTAGGAGAGTGGCAAGATCAAGGCAGGGATGAAGGCAGGAGACCAAGTCCAAGACTCACATTTAAGGAATGAGAAAACTGAAACAGGGATGGACCTAGTCTGGGAGCGTGAATTAGGACACAAGGTCAGAGAAGAACCTGAGGTGACCTCCATCTATCTTCCAGGGCATTAAATTAGAGCTTTCCAAATCTCTCTTGCCAAAAGCCAAGGTTTATCCTAGAGACCAGGGAGTCCTCATCATATTATGGGAGTTCAACTAAGGGAGAAAGAAGGATGAAGAGTCCAGAAAATATGAGAAGTTTACCTCCCTACAATTCTGGAGAGGAATTGAGGACTTTAAGAGAAAGAGGTTTCTTCATATTTTGATGCTCCAACATGGGGGGTGGTTTCCAAGTAAAAATGGAAAGTGAGAAGCAAAATTACCAATCACATCTTTTAAAATAACTACTTTGCAGTGTGCAGAGGTCATCAATGAAGGAAATATAGGAAAGGGGTCAGAAGATATTCAGATGTAACTATACTAAGGCACAGAAATTTGGTGAGTTGAATTTAGGCCTCTCAGCTTAAGAAGAAATACAGTAACTCATGTATATCACCAAGACACAGCAACAAATATATAGCTATGGAAAAGTACAGCCTGCTCAAAATACGCATAGTTTTTTCACTTTATTTGGTTTGATTTGGTTTGGTTTAGTTTTCAGAAGGGATATGAAAGATGTTCTCTGTTAAGAAGGCACATGTCTCTGTATAGTGTCAAGAATTTCTGTGTGGAAACTAAGCCTTTGGCTAATGATACCAAAGAGAGGATATGAAGAGGAGAAGGAACTTCTGGGAGAACCAAGGACATAATTTGCTTAATTAAAAGTCATTTCTGGGCTCAGTTCTGGTCAAGAGGCTGCACTGAGCAGACAGAGGTGAGGTATGGCCTTACTTTTGGGCCTCGAGCAAGCCTGTAGGAATTCTGATGGTATGAAATCATGTTGTCAGTAAGAGTGCTTTCTAATGGCCCCACTGCTCAATAAAGTGTAAGGAACATTTAACAACAGACTGTTTTGGTTACAACCTGGCTTCTTCAGCCTAAATATTGAGAACACAGATTCAGAGTAAGAGATATCAGTAGCCCTAAACCACAAAAGCATGTCTGCAATTTATCTGATGCAACATTATAGTGGACAATGGTTTCAACCACAAATCAAAGCTCTGTGCAGCACTGGTGCTGTGTGGTGAGGCTCGCCACTTGGTATCGATCCTCTGAGCCACAGCCTCACACAGATGATAATTCCCATCAGTCGTGCCTACAAAGATCGGACCACAGCATTTCTCTTCCACATGTCACCATGCAGCAAGACAACATCTCTTAGGTTAATTCCACATTTGTAGCTCTGTAACTCAGCCATAAACTATTGTGAGGTAACTAATAATTGTAAAGTCACATTTTAAAATGGGGACTGATGTGTTATCTACTTATCAACGTTATTAGCAGTTTTGCAATCACAATAGTTATTTGAAAATAAAAGAGTATCATTTAAAAAATATTCTATAATTCTGAAAGAGCATTTCCCAAATGAGTCACATTATAGAAGTGGGTATGTGTGTGTCTGTAGCACTGTTAAATTTTTTGGAATAAATTAATCAAAGATAAAACATCACTGAAACAATTTAAAAGCTTTAAGCAAACAACATGAACTTGCCACTAACATAAAAAAAACATGAATTATGCTTTTTTTTAAAAAAAATAGAGGTATATTTCTTTAGTGTTTTAGGAAGTGCGTTTAAATTACCCAGATTCCAACTGTCTCATATACACAAGGAAACAGAAATCCTTTATTTCTTGGTTTCCCACTGCACCAACACTGCCTACACAGAGTAAAGGATCAACAAACATGTATTTGTTGATGAATGAAAACAGCTATGGAAAAAGAACACTCACTGCTAGATTATCATCTACATGTTGTTGAAAATAAAGATTTAGCAACCATCAAGCAAACAAAAACTTCACAAGATTATCACAAGTCTCCATTCGTGAAAGATATCCGTGTCTTTCATCTAAATGGTGATACAGCTATGAATCATTAAAAAAAAAAAAAACAAGAAAGAAAAAAACAAACGCAAAACCTCTGTGTGTACATCCAGGTTCTCTTGTAAAGTGTTTTCCTGGAAAGTCTTGGAAAAAAGCACTAAGGATAATATAACCTCTGAACAAGTGACACTTTTTCCAACAAAAACAAACCAATCAAATACGTTTCTCTCTTCTGCTGTCAGTTTTGGCTACTTAACCACATTCCTTTCCTTTCCTTAAGTACCAACTGTTTTTAAATGAGTAGGATAAATTGACTTGCCTCTACTTTGCCACTGTCTTCTTATCTCTCAACCCCTTGCAGTCTGGATTCTGCCATTACTCCTCTACTGATTCCGCTGTCTCAAAGTTCTACTTTCCAAATCTATTGACATTTCCTCTGTCTTCTTACTCTAGGAAGGTTATGACCCTAGAAACAAGTTTCCTTCTGCTTGTGGACTCCAGGCCATTGGCCCACCTCTGTCGTCCTTCTTTCTCTGTCTTCTCCAGCCTCTTATCTTCTAGACCCCGACAATCACCATGAGAATTACTGACAAATAATGATGGTTATCATTATAGTAATGACTGACACAAATTACTTACCACCAGCCAGGGGCTGGTATCCAATCATTTTACCTTCATATCAACCCAGTGAGGCAGGTGCTATTGTCATGGGCATGATGAATCTGAGACATGATGAGGTTAATTCACTTGTCCATGTTGATACCATCTGTAACTGGCCAAGGAGGACTGTAACCCACAGAGTTTGGCCCTGTAACTATCTGTAAACCTGGTCTGGATTATCATTTCCAGCACCTTTCCTGACCCTCTCATCCAAGTCCTCTTCATTTCTCATCTCTACATTTCTATTAGGGTAACTGTATACTTACTTTCTTTGTCACCATTTCTCATGATCTCTAATTCACTTTATACACTATAGTGAAGTTCATTGTCCTATGACAACTTTAATCATGTCACTCTCTTGCACCTTCAGTGACTATTTTCTTAATGAATTCAGACATTTGCCATTTAACACGGCATGTAAGCCCCTCTTTATTCTAGCCTCCCCAAGCTGTATGTCTTTCTAATAAGCACATGGTATAGTCAAGTCATTCCTCTCAAATCATGCCATCATGTCCTACATCCATAACTTTGTTTATCCTATATCATTTATGTCCTATAGTACCACCCTTCACCATCATAGCCACTGGAATTCTATTTTATTCTAATCTATCCATCACATTCCAGGGTCATGTCTCTTTCCCTTAAGCTCCAAACCTTCTTCGTAGATCCTTTATATCACTACCATATCATTCCTTAAACAATGGTTAGTTATTTTACCCACCATCTCAATAAAAATGGTGAGTATATCTTACTATTACAGCCCTAGAAGCATTAAGCTTAGTATTTCACAAATAATAAACTTGGAAAAAAATTATCTTTGAAATTTAGGGTAGATTTAAGGGGGGGAGTTGACAAAAATTTTTATCTTCTGATCTTTATCTAACAATTTAATGAAGCCCTTCTTTTCTTTGGCACAGTGCTATAAACCCATTAAGTGAATTAACTATGTGTCTTTGTACAGTGAGGAAAAGATGGTTTTACCAAATACTTTCCTAATTGAAGCATTCAGTTATTTCACACACTATTTTGGGATATCAAGTGTAAAGCAGCATCACAAAAATTTTACTAGGAATTCGTGTTGGAAATTATCTCCCAAAATCCATTCTGCTGTTTCTTTTTAGCAAAAGTAACCTAGTATATTTGGCCAACTGAACTGCCACCCTTCTAAAACTCAACAAGTCCCAGTCATTCTTACAGCTAAGTAGGGTTTGTAACTAAGTCTTGGCCAATGAGATGAAATCAGAAGTGTTATGTAGTAGTTCTATGAAATCTCCTTAAAAGTTTGGGGCACCTGTCTTCTCCCTTCTTTCCCCTACATTTACTGCTTGGAATGCAGATGAAATGGGACATGGTAACCATCTTTGATAATGAGAACTAAAGTCCCACCTTGGAATAATGAATCAGAAAACTAAAGGGAACATGAGTCCCTGAAGGCTCTAGAATAGTCATACTAGCCCTGTTTGGGATAAAAGGAAACAAGATGCTTACAAGTGAGAAGACTTGCCTAAAACTGCACCCTCCTTAACAATAGAGCTAGGCCAGCACCCAGAGAGGCTCACCCAGAGTGAGTGAGCAGTCTTAGCCACCAAGCTATGTGATCTTCACAAGTTCTAGCTGACATTTATTATATATTGCATGTAATATTCTAATTGACTAGCTAAAATGATCACAAAAATTAATCTTTTCAGAATATTAGTATTTTTATTAAGATAGAATGGAGACACATCTGGAGTCAGAAAAAGCATTCTTAAAGTCACTTGAAGAAGAAAATAAAAGCACTAAAATTTGGGCCTGGTTAAGCTGCTATGATAAAGTCATACTCTTGGTTCAAATAATGATTTGTAATTCTTCAAGAAATCTGAATATTAAGGAAATGCTTTTTAAGAGCACAAAATATTGATTTTTAACCTCTTGTTTATTTATAAATAAGATGATAATGAACATTCCAAGATACAACTTTGTGTTGATTATTTTGAATCTGATTATCTGTTAATGCATATCTGCAAAACACTATATATATATGAAATTAACACAAAGAAGGACTTTCCATTTATCTTGAAGTTATTTGCAAAAGAGAAACAAGACAACCAGCGAGGTTTCTTTTTCTTTCTTTCTTTCTTTTTTTTTTTACATTAATGAGATTTTCAAGTAAAATAAAATAGTATGCCCAGTGGAGATTACCATCACATTCTTAACAGTATTCTCATGTTCAGCCCATATTTTCAACTATATTGGCTTACTTGTACTCATCAGAATTCATCTCTACAAGAAATAGAATGTAACTTCAAAGTCCTTTCACATATTAGATGTCATCATGTCTTATTCATTATAAATTACCTTTCAATTCAGTAGCACTTAAACAGAAAAATTTGGAGCCTTTTAAACTCATTTTCTCAGGGAAAAAAAAAGTCCTTTCTTTGAAAAGGGAAGTATCACATTTTTAAATTTTTCAAGAATATGGCTGTGATAAAGCAGGGGGCTTTTATTTAGACGTAGTAACTAAGGCTCACCTGTATTCATTGTATCAAACTCTTTTTTAATGTAATTCTACCTATAGAAGCTGAAAATGCTCTTGCAAAACTTGTTGTCATGACAACAAATTCCCCAAAGAAATGATGCAGGTCTGCATGTAAAGGAAGTATTCACATGATTTAACAGAAAGGTGCTTCTTCAACCACCCACTACAATCCCACTTTTCAGCTTGTCTATTGTTTGTTTATATTTTTAAACATTTAACAAAATTTCCACCCTAAGTAGCTCTTTAATAAACATGCTAAAAGTAGCAGTCATTTTCAGCTTTCTTCTGCCAGTTGTGACTTACAGTGAGTAAGAAAGAGGGTACTAAAACTTGTCCATCTTTATACGTTGTTTGAAAATATTTTTCTTGGTCACTTATCCTTGACTTGGTTTGAAGAAGCTCCTTCAAACATCCTCTAATAGATTTCTCTATAACAGAAACATTAGATAACTCTGGGCAAGGAGAATTTATAAGAAGGTAAGAATTTATTGTTTAACAAAGATGAGAATACAAAAAGTGAAAAAAATTAAAACAGTAATTTTAAATAGCAAAGCATGCTTGATTTTGCCTTGAAAAAACACAAAAAATCAAAACCACTGCCAAAAAGAAAACTTTCTGCTATCTTACTTTTTTAAAATCTTAGAATAAACTTGTAAATGGGAATAAAATTCTAATAAATCTCAAAATATAAAATATGGATGATACCTTCCAATTTGAGGGAAAAAAGTAAGAAAAAGGCATTATGAAAAGCTTTAGTGTATAGCATTCATATGCTATGTATCATATTAATTTCTTTATTTCCTTCTTAAATAAGACCCTAGCATTTATTCTGGCATTGGAGTCGTTCTCGTTGCAACTGTAAACCACCTCTCCAGTTCCTTCCTCCACTTCTGTCAAGAATTTAATATAAGAGTATGATAATCTAGATGTACCCTTTGGTCTTACCAAGTTAAACTTCTTGTTGCTCCCTGAAGAAAGTCTTAACCACCCAATGTGTTCCTTCAGCCCTCGTCAACTATTTTAGGCAGTATACAATAAGGCAAGGAAAGGAATAACGGCATTTAGATCACAAAGGAGGAAGTAAAGCTGTCTGTATTTGTAGATGATGTAATAGTCTACATAGAAAATCCCTAGGACATTCTAAAAACACTGGATTAATGAGGATTAATGAGTAAGTTCAGCAAAGTCACAGAATACAAGATAAACATGCAAAAATACATATTTCTGTACAAAGGCAGCAAACTTGTAGAAGCCAAATTAAGAATACTAAATTAACCACACACACACACAAATATTTAGATGTATATCCAATAAAACTTGTACAGGACTTGTAGCCCCAAAACTGCAAAACGCTAATTAAAGATATTCAAAAACAAGTCTAAATAACTAGAGAGATACATACCACAGTGATGGGTTGGGAGTCTCAAAATAGCAAAGATGTTATTTCTCCCCAAGTTTATATACAGGTTTAATGCAATTTTTATAAAAATCTCAATGAAATTTTCTATAGACATAGACAAGATTATTCTATAATTTAAATAGAAAGCAAAGGAACTAGAATAGTTGAAAATAATTTTGAAAAATGAGAATAAATTTGGAGGAACTACTCTACCCAATTTTAAGACTTATGCTACAGCTCCAGTAAGCAAGGTCATGCAGTATTGGCAGAGCAATGGACACATAAGTAAATGGAACAGACGGGTAAGGCCAGCTGATGTTTTACAAAAGTGCAAATACAACTTAATGGAAGAAGAGTAAACTTTTCTACAAACGTTCTAGAATAATTGAATCTCTATAGGCAAAAAAGATGTGAATCTCCCACCTTTTACAAAAACTAACTTGAAAACAAATCATAGATTTTAGTATAAAACATGAAAGTCTACAACTTTCAGAAAATAGCATAGAAGAAAATCTTCAGGACCCAGGATTTGGTGAAGAGTTCTTAGATATCATTTGAAAAGCATTATCTATTAAAAAAAATCTACAAATTGAACTTAATAACAATTAAATACTTCAGCTTTACTAAGAAACTGTTAAAAGGATGAAAAGACATGCTATATAGACTGTGAGAAAATATTTGTAAATCACACATCTGACAAAAGACTCACATTTACAATACATAACTAATTCACAGAACTCAACATTAAAAAAACAAACAATTCCGCTTAAAAAGTGTCAAAAAACCTGAAATGATACTTCCCTGAAAAGGAAATACTGATGGCAAATAAGCACATGAAAAGATGTTCAATATCACTAGCCATTAGGGAAATGCAAAGTAAGGCGATGATAAGATATCATTATACACCCATTAGAACAACGCAAGTAGAAAATAGTAACAATACCAAATTCGGCCAAGGATGGGCAGATGCTGGATCTCTCAGACATTGCCGGTAGCAATGTAAAATGGTACAGTCTCTCCAAAGACATTTTGGTTTTGGCAGTTTCTTAAAGTATTAAACATACACCTACCATACAACCCAACAACTTGCACTCCTGAACATTAATCTCGGACAAACAAAACTAATGTTCTCAAGAAAGCCTATACAATTGTCCAGAGCAGCCTTGTGTGTCATAGGCTAAAACGGAAACAACAAAAAAGACCCTCAATGGTGAAACAAACTATGATGCTCTCATGCTGTGGAACACTCTGCAGAAATGAAAAGGAATAAGCTATTGATACACATAACGAGTTGGGTGGATCTCAAGGGCATTATGCTGAATGAGAAATGCCGGTCTCCTAAGGTCTCCTACTGTAAGATTTTATTTACAAAACATTTGGAAATGACACAGAATAAATATAGAGAGCGAATTAGTGGTTGCCAGGGTTGGGGATGGTAGGAGATGACAGGGTGGAGGTTGTGACTAACAGGAAGAAGTACCACAAGGGAGAGCTTTGTGGTGAGAGCATGGCTCTGTATTCAGTGGTGGTTACACCAAACTACTCAAGTGGTAAAGGACTTAGAACTATAATCACACATTGTGCCAATATCAATACTCAGTTTTGACATTGTACTATAATCAGGTAAGGTGTAACAATTAGGGAAAACTGGGTACACGGGACCTTTCCATACTACCTTACGACTGCCTGTGGATCTATATTTCAAAATTAAAAGTTTAATTAAAAAATAGGAGTGCTAGAATGTATTGTAGAGAATTTAACACGCATATTGAATTGAAAAGGTGTCAGCAGCCTTTGTAGCCCCATGCCCAAAGAGCAGTATGACATGGTGGTGAATTTCATTCACTAACAGACAATAAAGATGGGGGGAGGGTGTCTTCTGCAATACTGGTGAACTGCTGGAACAGCATAACCCTCTTCCAAGTCAGAAAATACAACGTTACATCCTCATTTCTACAGGCCACACATTTTCAATCTGATGTCTAGCCAATAAAATAACTTGGTTTCCATAAACTTCAAATCTCAACTCATAATAGACTCTGGAAAATACTTAGGTAATATGGTAAATTAATACACCTGTGCTCAGAAAACTTACTATGACAGGTCTGTGAGACTGTATAGGTTATTCTCACATCCTTCAGCTCCCTCGAACTGAGGCAAGATGCACTGAGTATTAGATACACCACTGGGACTCAAAAGCAGTGCCTTCTGTCCATCTGCTTTCCTGCTCACAGCCCTGCATCCCTAGAAGTACAAACTAAGGCAGATCCTATCACTGATCAGCATTTTCTCTGCTCCCTTCCCCATTCCTTCAGTCCTTTGTATTATTTGTTTACCTCTGTGCCTCCCTCCTCAATGCTAAGCTTTTTTGAAAGAAGTTCTCTCTCTGAATTATTCCTATAACTCTCTCTTTCTCTGCATGAGTTTTATGTAGTATACGAATCTAATGCATGTTTGTAAAAGAAACTACATTAGCATAATTACAGGAGAATTACAGTGGCACAGTTACGTATTGGCAATTCCATGTGTTCTGTAATGTTGTTAGCACCATATCAGAATACACAATGTTGATTTCTTCATTTTAACCATATTGCACCAAAAGGAACACATTTAAAGAAACCTGAAAACACTGAGCTAGAAGATAGTGTCTCTGGGAGTGAGCCAGTGAGGTGTTGAGATATTCACTCAATATTTCACAGTTTTAACATTTAACAATGTCAAAGTAACATTCAATGTTTGTTTAGTCAACAGATAATTGCTGAATCTATTCTGTATGCATGGCTGTCTGCCAGGTTCTGGAGAAACAAGGGTGGGTGTCCAGGAGACGTGGTCTCAGTCCTTACAGAATCAGGTCACAGAATCAGTCCAATGGAAATGGGATTTATTTTTGTAAATTAGTGGGAACCTAGTCTGCACTTCATAAGCACAGAACAAATATATTTAGAAGTGGCACAGTCTGGGGTCCCAGGATTGTGAAGCAGCTTTCAATGGGCATCTTCCTTCAAAGCTTCACTTGTTGGCTTGAGATGGGGCAGAGAAAAGTGAGCCAAAACCCTTGCTTTGGAGCAATACTGAATCGCTCTAACCACGAGCAAGTCTATTCTGCTCAGAATAGCTCAAGCTCTTTCTCATTAGGTTATTCGGGAAAAATGAACTGTAGCTAACATGTCAAAAGGAAAAAAAAAAACTTTTCTTCATAAATTCTCAGGAATGAGTTTGCACTACAAACAGTATTATAAATAACAATGGTAGGCCAGTAAATTCCGTATTACTGCATTTCATAAGCTTGTGAACTAAAGTAAGACTTTTCTAAACAGAATATTGTTATATAGCCATATCTCCTGGTTTACAGAGCAAGGAGAATCTATTTTTCTTTAACTTAAAAAAAAAAAAAACCAAACCAGACAAATGTACCAATAGAAAGTACAGGCTGCTGAAGAATCTAGTGGATGGAACCAACTAAGTGACTTTCTACAAAATAAAGGATTTGACAAAGCGAGTTTGAAAAGTAAACAGGAGTTGGTTCAGACCCTAAGTTGCTTGCATTGGAAGGAACAGATCTTAACTAGATATGCAACTTTAATTTTTTAATACCTTTATTTTTAGAGCAGTTTTAGGTTCACAGTGCAGGTGAGCAGAAGGCATTGAGGTTTCCCATTACCCACTGCCCCTCACATGCACAGCCTCACCATTATCAACACCCCCACCAGAGTGGTACATTGTTTTCAACTGATGAATCTATATTGAGACATCATTATCACAAAGTCTATAGTTTACATTAGGGTCCACTCTTGGAGTTGTATATTCTGTGGGTTTGGACAAATGTATGACATGTATCCACCATTACAGAATCATACAGAGTAGCTTCATTGCCCTGAAAATTCTCTGTACCCCACCTATTTATCTCTCCCTGCCCCTAACCCCTGATAACCACTGATACTTTTTACTGTCTCTATAATTTTGCCTCTTCCAGAATGTCGTGTAGTTGGAATCATATAGTAGGTAGTCTTTTGAAGCTGACATCTTTCAGGTAGTAATATGCATTTACGTTTTCTCCATGTCATTTTATGGCTAGATAGTTCATTTCTTCTTAGTGCTGAGTAACATTCCACTGTCTGGATCACTCCATCTTTAACTTTTGAAGTGCTTCATCTTTGAGATTTCTTATATTTTAATCTAGAGTCCATTCAGATAAATTCCTTCTGAATTCCTTTTCAAAATGCTCTTTTGAGATAAATAAAATTTTTTGAGATTTAAATCTTTGGCACCATAATTGTTTTATAGAGCCTCTCAGCTGCATTTAGGAAATTGTCTAGGTGGGTTCCTTGAAATATTCAAACATATTAAGCACTAAGATAGCTTTGTAACTTCAAGTTGGTACTTCCCAAAACTGTTAGTGTCTATTACCTCCCCTCAATTCACTTAAATATCTCCAAAGGGTATACTCTTACAGCCCATAAGTTAATTAATTTCATCCTATGAGGCTGGAAAATAGCAGCATTAAGAGACAAAGGAAAAGATAAGAGATTTGAATGTTTTTTTAATGCAATATATTCAAATAGATATTTCACCAAAGAAGGTCTAGGAAGGGTGAATTACAAATGCTTAACATCATTAGTTGTTAGAGAAATATACATTTAAACCACAAAGAGAGACCACTGTAGACACATTAGACTGGCTAGAATCAAAAAAGACTGATCATACTAGGTGTTGGAAAGCATGTGGTGAAACTGGAATCATCATATACCTTGTTGATGGGAATGTAAAATGGTATAGTCACTTTGGAAAATATTTTGGTATTTTCTTAAAAAGTTACATGTACACCTACCGTATAACCCAGTAATTCCACCACTAGGCATTTACCCACAACAAATGAAAGTGTATATCCACATGAAGACTTGCATGCAAATATTTAGAGCAGCATTGTTCATAAAAACCAAAAAACAGAAATAACCCAAATGTCTATAAAGTGGTAAATGGATAAACAAATTGAGTGTACACTGAAATACTACTCAGCAATAAAAATGAACTACTGACACATAGAACAGCATGGATCAACTTGAAAAACATTTTGTCAGTGAAAGAAGTTAGACATAAAAGCCTACGTATTGCATGATTCTATCTAAATAAAATTTCTAATAAAAGCAAATCTATAGAAATGGCAGATCAGTGATTGCCCAAGGCTTGGGATGATAGTAAGGACTGACTATTAAATGGGCACAAAAAATGTTTTTAGGTGGGTGGAAATGTTTTAGATCTGGATTCTGCTTTGTTCAGACAAGTGGGAAGGGATTGTTGGGTGTAGAGATTATATACAGACTGAAAGCGTTCAAAACTTTGGATGGGCTATCCCTAGGCTCCAGCCTTTATTGTGGTGTTTGGGACTATTTTCAAAATATTCTCAAGGGCTGCTTTCTGAATAAACCAATTTCTGACCCCGTCGTGGGTCAAATTATTCACATCATGGTTTTTGCAAGCAACACACCTCATGGTCTAAATCAGGGTTACTCAATAAGATCCCCAATTACTATGTGAGAGGGTGTGTGTGTGTGTGTGTCTTTAGTGGGGTGTGGCTTCTCCACACAGGCAACAATTGTTTGAAACCAGCTGGGCGTCCTACAATTCAGCTCAGTTCTGACGCTGCCCACCCGGGGAGGGCGTCAGAGCCCACGGGTTCCAGCCCAGCCCCACAAGGCTGCCCTCTGCCTCAGGGGCCAACCACAAGTCCTGGCTGTGACTTGTGCTCCTGACTGAAGAACTATGAATTAGAGGTTCCCATGACCTCCTCCTTGAGTTTGATTAGTTTGTTATGATGGCTCACAGAACTCAGAGGAACATTTTACTTCCTCCCCTGCAGGTTTATTATAAAAGGCTGTAACTCTGGAACAGCCAGATGGACGCGTAGGGAAAGGTATGTGGAAATAGTATGCGAGTTCCACACACGCCACTCTCCTCAAACCTCCACGTGTTTGCCAACCCAGAAGCTCTCTGAACCTAGTGCTTTTGGGGTTTTATGCAGGCTTCATTACTTAGGCAGGATTGATTAAATCTTTGTCCATTGCTGATTGAATTCAATCTCCAGCCCCTCTCCCCTCATCAGAAGTCGCTGGGGTAGGACTGAAGGTTCCAACCCTCTAATCACATGGCTGATTCCACTGGCAACCAGACCCCCTTCTTAGATGCTACACCAAAGTCACCTCTTTGATATAACAAAAGACACCTTGATCACTCTCATCACTTAGAAAATGCTGAGTTTTAGGACCTCTGGTGCCATAAATGGGGACAAAGACCAAATATATATTTCTTATTATAAATCACAATATCCCACTCAAGCTCAGCATTATGGATATATTGGGCTGGGTAATGTGCTATGTGGGGGCTATTCTATGCAATGCAGGATGCATTGCAGTATCCGTGGTCTCTACCCAGTAAACACCCACAGCACTCCTGCCCCAGTTAGACAACCAAAAAAAACCCCAAAAAACAAAAAACAGAAACTGATGAATTACCCCAGGAACAAAACTGCCCACAGTTGAGAACTAGCAGTCTAAATGATCAGTCCAAACTCTTTAGAGTAGTCAAAAGATTGCATAAGAAACTTTGAAAAAGTGTAATATCTCACTATCAAACTGTCCAGATAAACTATAAATTTGTCAGTACGTAGAAAATGCAAAGTGAGCGTCTTGGAAAGTGACGACAAGTGAAGACGTTTGCAAAAGGGAAAGTATCATTACTCCTGTTTTCTTGCATCAGCAAACTCCAGCATCAAGAACAGTGAATGAGGAAAACGAATTTGCTCTAAACATTCAAACTACATAAAAAGAGACTGGTTTTTACTACAGGGCTGACCCCCCCAAAACAAATTGTCTTCATTATGAAATATTAGTAACATGTCAAAAGACAAAATCCAAAATTTATACCCAAATTTTATCACCATATTTGACTACAAAGCCCCACCGCATACAGAGATTGTCATTTAATTAAACCATCAAAGTGAAAAGAGACATACTGTGCTTACTTTTTGTGAGCAGTGTTAGTTGATAGACATTAAAATTCTCCTCAGTAAACTGAATTAACACTCTGTACTAGCTGCGTCCTAATCACCCTGCTGATGAGGGAATAAGCTACCATTCAAATGGTACAAGATGGTCAAATGTACAACGCCAAACACAGGACAGATGAAACAGACAGCAGTTTTAGTTACAAATACTCACAGTCTGGAGGAGAAGGACACTGCACACCATGTCGGGCCGCACTGGAGTTGCATCCAGGAACGGAACAAGCTGGCACTGTGGGGGGAAGTCTTTGCAGTAATAAGAGGGTGGGAGTGACCCTTGGCTCCCACGTGAGGATGTGATTGGCTTGTTCGAAAAAAACCTCATGGGCTGACCTGGAAGTAAAATGTGTTTAATTGAGGACTGAGTGAAACTCAGCTGTTCTGGCTGATAGAGAACCAGCATGGGGTAGGGGGCGGGGAGGGAGCTTTTCATGCTAAGTGGGGCTGGGAGGTTTGCACCTGTGGCAAGAACGGGGCACTCATGTTTAGTTCTTTGGAGCCCCACGAGGCGCAAGATATGAAGGCAGCACATAGAACTGCAGGTCTTACAACACATTCTCAGACAGGTGAAGGGGATTTCTGATGCCTAACTTATCTTGAATGCAAAGACAACACCAAGTGACCGGTATATCTTTCCTGCATGAGATAGCTGTGTTAAAGCTTTTCAAAATAAAAGTGAGTCTAAAAAGAGCAGACCTGAACGACTTCCAGCATCCTTTCAGTTAATTGTAGTAACTGCACTGGGTACAGGGCACACTTCTAAGCACTGTGGGAAGCTATAAAGAAAGTAGAAAATATGGATTTTTTTTTTTCTTTAAGTAGCTCCTGTCTACCTCCTGGGAGTGTTCTGCACTGATCTCAGTGCTCCTGAGGGGACTTTCCACATGGATCACCATGCAAAGGAGAAACTAAGGCGGTGCTGTGAATTACAATATTCTACACCTGTGGTTAGGCAGCCCACACACCATGGGGAACTGAAGCATGTCTTCTGCCTTAGGAACTGCACGAGGCCAGACCCTGAAATTCTATCATCACTTAGTAACTTTCTGTGAAGACCACAGACCACTAAGGATCCCTCCCAAAATAACTTTAACATTTATTTCATTTTTACAAGTGCTGACATGAAAACCAGGTATCTAGTGCATATCTGAGAGACACTTTGAGACAAATAAAACTTGATTTGCAGTCAGCTCTGGCTTTGAAAGTTTTCTCTGATACCTTCTAGTTATGTGAGCTTGGAAAAGGCTCTTAATCACCTAAAGTCTGTGGCCTTCACGCTCTAACAGGGTCACTGGGGGCATTAGACGTTGAAAGTAACTAGGACTCTGACAAAGTGGTCGATAATTTTTCTTACCCATCTATCCATCCATTCATCCATATACAACATACAAAACAGTAAGAATCTTAGTTCTGTGTCAAAGTCAAGTAAAACAAAGCAAGAGCAAAAACACAGGAGATGCATCCTGTATAAATCACAGGGACCCTGTCAGGCTACGGGAGGGAGGCTTAGCAGGGAGGACGAAATTGTTGGTACTGAAATTTGACTCCTGTGTCATGTTCAGTATAAACACTTTAAATTGCCAGCTCCAGCATTACTTCCTCACTTGTATCTAAATAAGCTGGATAAGAGTCCTAAATTAACTCGACATCTGGGGGTCTCTCTACTGCTTTAACATGAACTTCAGGATTTTATCTTATAGCTCTGAATCAAAAACCAGAAACAATCCTGAAACGGTGTTTAATTTCCAGTTGGTGTAGCAGAGAGCTCGTATTTTCACTGAAAGTGAAAACTTCAAATAGTATGGCTTTCTTGAGAATTTCGGATTAATTAAGTTAGGACAATTATATATAGCCCGTAAGTTAGTGAGGTTTTTAAAAAATACATTTTCTTTCCTGGAGTGGGAGGTGGGGCAGGAGAGGGTGTGTGAGGTGTGTGTTTGCCTTTATGGTTGATGGGGAAGTAAACTCACTCTCGCTGCTCGCCATGCCTGAACGAACTTTGGTCTTGTCCAATTTTCTCTATAAATAAGTGAAAAAGCCCTGGAACTTCACTAGAAGCTGGCTGTCCATGTAGGTTACTGATGTTTACGGTTCCTTCTCAATAAGTTCTGGAATCTACCCTTGACTATTAGGAAAATTAATGGCAAATAGAAAAACCTCCAAGTTTTGTATAACCCATTATTTTCTTCAAAGCTCTTTCACTGCTACTATCTTATTTGATCCTGTCCCAACCTACTCTAGGCTGTACAAAGAACGAAGTGCCCAGGAGCAGAGGAAAGGAAGAGGAGGGAGGCCCCTGGCCGCTCCACCAGCACAGACGTGTCTCATTTGCTGCTGATGGGACTAAAGGTAGCGCCCCTCCCCGCCCTCCCCGCTCTCCGACTCCCCCATTCAGAGGGTTTAATGGTGATTGTTGGATGTCTTGCTTTCGTCCTCCCTTTTTTCCTTAGGCAGCCAGGGAGTCACAAAGCCTCCAGCTCAAGGTCACCTAAAGAATGATTCTCTTCTCTCCTCCCCCTGCTTGGAGCCCAGTGGAAAACTACAGGGAACAGAAGATAGTATGTGTGGGCAGCAGTGAAAGAACCAGGATTCTGAAAATCTCCTCTCCTCTCTCCTTGCCCGAGTTGTTAAGATTTGGGGTAATGTGAAGAGTGGAGAGCATGGGGATTTAAGAAGGTATAAGAAAGCTGAAATTCTTCCCTCTCCCTAACCTGGGTATTGTTCCCGGCACTCTTGCCAATCAGTCAATTAAATAGCACAAAGTCATTAGCCTGAAGCATTTCAATAGAATCTTCCTGTTGGTGTTAGAACAGGGCATTCACCATCGTGGAAGACAACCAACTCGAAGTTCTGTACTTTGGGTGTAGCTGTGTTTGGTCAGCATAGTCATCACGTCATACATGGGAGCAATGCTTGTCGATGGGCTGAATGAGTCCAGGTGACAAAATGCTAGCACTTCGCCACCAGCCACTGACATATTAAACACTGTTATTCAGAAGCAGTGACATAGATACGTATTTTCTTTTTATTGGAATAGTCCCAGTGAATTTTAAGACCCAAAGAGAATGTCCTCCCCAAACAATGCCCCCACCCTCCACACACACACACATACCTAAAGACTTAAGTTTGGCACCAGAAGACAGTAGAATCACGCAAGGAGGAAAGTAGTGTTTCATGCAGCCGCAGGGACTCACCGGGGACAAGAGACCCAGAAATTCTCGTCTCTCTGCTCCTCATACAGTGATCTGGCCTGGTCAGCATCCAGCCGGTCTTTTCCCAGTCTTCTGGAACTCCTTTCCACCGTGTAGCTTTAGCCAGATACAGAAACTTGATCTATTTAGTTCTGATTCTAAAACTCTTAGGTATACAAAGTATCATGATTGTAGGACCCTAAGTGACATTCAAAATCAGAGGGAGAGTACACCTTTCATGACATACCTGCTTTTAGCATAAGAAAATTGAAATAAAGGGCACACACCTTTTTGTAAATAGCACCGTTGGACAACTGTCCTTTCAGCAACACTCAGGGATGAGACTCGCAACATTTTTAGTAGCATTAGCTGAAATGTGTGTGCGTGTGTGCATTTGTTACGCTGCGGAAAACCCATACAGCAACATAACATAGTGGTCAAAACACTGGACTTTGAATCCAAACAGCTGAATTTTGATCCCAGCTTGTATTTAATCCCAATAACCATACATGCAACTTTGGAGAAGTGCTTACCCTCTCCAACTCTTGGTTTCTTCATTTCTCAAAGTAGGTGTGGTGCCGATTCATCTGCAGAGTTTCTTTCAGCTGTAAACTGTCGGTTCTGGTTTGCTCACATTGGGTACATCTTCATTTCAACTAATTAAAGCACATTATGCTTACTTACCTACATCAAACAAAACGGGTCTGACTTGATATAGGCACACTGGGTGTTTTCAACCATCTTACAGGAAGCAAAACCCTCCTTGCTGGTTGGGAGTAGAAATATATGAACAGATGATTGAGAATTGAAGGTTCACCCAAGTTCCGTTCTTCACCACACTCTCAGGAGAAAGTATCCTATGGGACAGACATTTCTGTCTCGTTCTACTCTTAATCTTAGTATTTAGCACTTGAGACATTCACTCATAAAAATCCATAATGTGTTTTATCATGTTTTGAAAATTGGTATCTTTCTCAACTGAGTTATTACCACTGAACTTACAAGGAAAGATTGTAATATATTGTTGAATGTGTTTATGTGTGTGTGTGTGTGTGTGCTTGTGTGTGTGTGTTTGTAAGGAAAGAAGGAAAAAAGGCGCAAAGAGTGGAGGAGGTATTAATTACTGATAATTTGTGTAGAAGGTATACCACCACTTTGATATTCATTTAGTTCTGTGTGATCATCATATCCTTGACTCCTGTATAAACGAGAGCTGACCCTACTCTCTATCCTCTATAAATACACCCTAATACACCCATAGCAAAGACAAAGCTTTATTTAGTTGTCTCTCAATCAAAATGTTACACTGCACACAAAACAATAGATATGAATAACTCTTCAGTGATGTCCCAAAATACACCTCTTCAACGGGTGTTTCTTCAAATAGAAAAAACTTGCAGATCTCATATAAAAGTATTCCTGTGTTACAGATTCTGCTCTTGCCTTTCAGAGCCTCAAGAGCTACTGGCAAAACCATTTATAAACTCTTCCAAAAAATGAAAGTACTCTACTGTCTCAGGTACATTCTACCTTTAAGCTTCTAAATTTCACAGACCAGGATAGACCCATAATGTTAGGAAAATAATAACATTCTTGATAGATTAATAGAACTAAGAAAGATTCAAGAAATCTCATTTTAAAATAAAATTTTCTCCAAAATTCTATCCAGATTTTATTTTCTATCTTTCATAAGAATTTTCTAATTCTAATTGTATAGCTGGGGTTTAAAATTTCAACTTCAGATACGACTCCACTTTAATCTTGCTACTTATGCCATCAGTACAGTTTATCAGAGAAGTACTACAGGAATTTAAAATAACTCCATCAAAGCTAAAATATCAAAAGACTGTTTTCTCAAAACACATTGCTTCATCTGTTTGTAATAAGGAGATTTTTTCACTTGCTAAACCAAATTCAAAACAATAATTTTCAACAAAGACTCAATTCAAACAAGTTCCATAAAATGCACATTTTTATTCTGTATCATGAAAAAATATTCACATTTAAATAAAGTGTGGGAAAAAAAAAAACCAAAGTTAATCCTCCCTGATGAAATACAGTTTATTGTGCTGAAACCCAGAATTCTTTTGGGTTAGAAACTTCCACCTGCCAATTCACTTTTTAAAATGACTATTTCTTGAAAACAAATCTTAAATAAACTGATAATCACCACAAATTTCCCAGAAGCAATCAAATTTTGATCATAAGTATTCCAGAATTGACCCTAAAGTCACAAAGTTAAAAACATTTTCACACATTTTTCTCAGCAATCAGGTGATAGGTCAATAGTACATACAAAACTTCTATTTTACACACTGCAATGCCTTTGTTTAAGTAGAAAAAAATGGTCTGCTAAACATGAAGCAGATTATGAAAAGAGCAAACTAGTACTGCTTAGCAAAGATATTAAAAACATCACATGAAGTTTCTGCATTATTGTCTTGGACGATACATAAATCTATGGTTTCTGGTGAATTAACCCTTATAGACAGAGGCATTTTTAATACCCCCTGAGTCCCACCAGTATGGTTGCAGTGGCAAAAACACTTACAAATTTGCAAAAATAAATTCCCACAGTACCCTCAATGTTATAATCAGGAATTTGCATTATAGTATACAAAATGCTACAACTAATGTAAACAAAGTCACTAGAACATAGAATAAAAAGAAATCTATGGTTTTCAATGTATCATAAATATGCACATTTTAGTTTGTGTTGTTTGAGTACCAAGCACTTTGAGGAATCATTGCTTTTCCCATAAACTACAGTGGATATTTAGGGTAGAATCGGTTCTAAATTGGTTTCCGATTTCAGTGTGGTAACAATCACATTGTTCCTAATATGAAATGCCTGTTCTGTTTCGCTTTAACTGTGAATGGGATCTAAGGAGGAAGATGACTGCTCAGTGGAAGATGCCAGCACTCTCAACAAGATGTAAGTAATTTATAGCCTCTCTGAAAAAGAATACTGAGAACCACAACATGAAAACATTCCTGCACACATTAAAAACCACTCCTTGTCATTATTTTTCTAAATATGAAATATTTTATAAATCATCTTGATGTTAAATGAAAGTGCATTTGGCTTTTGTATAAACTGACAATGCATGGCTGTGACATAATATGCCAATATTAAAGACTCAGGTCTATCACAATGTCTGATATGAAATGCAAAATGAATCATTTTTATGATTTTGCATAGTTTCCTAACTATTCTTCTTGTTTGCTCAGTCTTGGCCTCATCAGGAATCTCTCCCATCAGACTTCAGTTGGAAAAAAATTGAAGAGCAAAGGACACCAACACCTCTGTGATCTACAGTTATCTTTACGGTGCTTTAGTCACAAAGTTCCACTTCCCTAACTCAGTAGAGAATCTGACCATGGGAGGAAGAGAGTAAACTTCATGCCATCAAAAATGATTTAGTAGAGAAGGAGGATAAAATATTTGACCATAAATTACTTAATTTGGTTACTATGAATACTCAATCTGGTTTAATCAGGCATCGACGTAGATATTTTGGCCTTGATCCTGTGCTGGTCATTCAACAGTCAGTAAATATACATGAAAGAGAGAGTGGTCAGATCCTCTTGGCTTTAATCCGTGAAGATAGAGCCCAACCAGCCAAGTGCTCATGGACCAGGGCTTCCAGGTTAGAACTAGAGATTCTCAACTTGGTCAATTGGGAAGCACTCGTCTATGTACGTATTAAAGCCCCAGCATTTGACAAGCTGTCATATTGCTTCCTAATGTTTTATTAGAGTCTTAACAATGTTTGCGACAATGTGTTATCTCTAAATAAATAAATAAATAAATAAATAAATAAATAAATAAATAAATAAATAAATAAATATTTAAAAGCATCAGACAGGGAAAACACACTTAAGAGGAAGCAACTACTATCCCTACCTGTCTCTATCCTTTTCCTTAGTGATAACTCTGGACCAAAGCTGTACTCTTAGGTCAACTGTTCCTTGAGCAAGTGCATTTAGATGTAGCACAAGTTGTGACCGCATTTAAATAGTACTGCAGTGATGATGTAAAATCCAAGGATGAAAGTGAGCTAACTATAAAAACCTTTATGCAGTGTCACTGAGGTCCTCCCCAGTCGTCATGAAAAAGGTAGAATGGTCTTTTCCATGGTTACCTTTGGCTATGCCATCATCAAAGTGAAAACAAGATGGTTTGGGCTGAGAATCCCAGAGCATAATGTTGTAATACTTTGTTTTTCCTCCTTATCTCAAAACATTAACTTAAAAAAAAAATCTCAAAGGGTAGAACAAATAAATTACATTGAGAAAATTACCATTTTTTTCATTAGAGAAAATTAATTTAAGCTCTCTGAAGTAAATATACATACAAGAGGCTCATTAAATTCAGAAATAACACAAATTGCCATTCTAAACCAAAATAGTTCATTTGGATAATGCATTTAATTGTGGTTTGGCCAAGAAGTCAACATTGGTGTGATAAAAAAAAAAAAAAAAGAGATCTGCATAATCTACTTAAAATTCAGTGGGTCAAAAAATAAATTTTAAAAATAAAATCTTCCCATAGTCTCAACCAAACTCCAACATTAAAAATTAAGAGAGATTAAAGAAAAAATTCTGAATGTCTCTTGCTTTGCTTGACTATCATGCATTATCTCTTTAAGTTAAAATTCAATTGGAAAAGGAAATATTAATACCCGTGACCACAACTTGCCTCTTACTTATAACCACATTTGGCAACTTACCTCTGCAGATGCCTTTCAATTGTTGGTAAAAGTGAAGGAAGATTTCATTATTGGGATGGGGCACCTTGTGCTCCCAACAGTTATGACTTCAACGTTTGTCATTTACTCTAACCTACCATGAAAAATCAAGAATGTACATTTATATTATACAGTGAAATATTAAAAATTATTTTAATTTTAGGAAACTTTAAAAGTACATCTCTTGAGATATTTGAAATTTGTAGTTGGACTAGATAGCCCTTGCAATGTCAGTATTTTATAAGGTGAAGTTTTCTCTCCAGGGTCTGTCTGCCTGTGTTAGAATCTCAATAGCTATGCTATCCTGACAAGTTCTTTTCGTCTATTCCTTCATAGGGTTTTCACAAAAATTAAATCTGATCATCTAAAGGGTTTAGCATAGTATAAATAGAAAGTGAGCACTCAATAAATATAAGCCTAATTAACTTTTTAAACTTCTAAGCCTGAAGGTAAAGAAGCAAATAGATTCCACTCAGCCTTCTCTCAGCCTTTGCCTCCATCATTTTCCTGGTTCCCAGTCCAATTCCTCAATTGTCTTTTCCCTCATAAAGCATGCAAACACACTGGTCTCATCATAAAAATCAAGAGATAGAACATCTCAAGTTAGAATACAGATCGATATTCTTACAACATCTGGCATACAGTAGGCATCAAACAATTCTAACTCATATCCTGCTTCCCTACATAACATGACTCAGAATTCTAATTAGAAGTCAGACCAACTACAAATTCTACTACCGTCTAAACAAGTAAGTCAATGTTGTGTTCATCTATTTTCTCTTACATAATCTTATGTAATTTCTCCACTGAACAAATTCCATCATGCAGTTTAATAAATTTAAATACTCTACAAAGAATGAAAACATTAACTATCCTCCTCTCTGTAGAATAAGCTGATCCTTTTGGTTGTGTGTGTGTGCGTATGCCCCTAAGTGTCTTGAGAGGTGGAGAAAGGAAATAAAGACATGGTGGTGGAACTCCACAATGTTTCATGGTCCTTGGACTTGGGTAAGAGATGTATATTTTCTGCCCTCACTGGATGGCTGAAAATCAATTATTTTACATAAAATGCTTTGAAGATTAAACGTATTAATAATAATTAGTGTGGGTCCTGTTTAACAAATTGATTTGTTTGATATAATTAGAAATTATAATTCTATTAATTACTTCATTAGTGAAGAATTTTTTTTAGCACTTCTCATCTTCATATCTTTATGGCCCCAAACTGAGTTGCAGTATAACATCTGGAAATACCAGTACATATTTTCAAAGTTCTGAGAATTATAAATTGTCTTTATCTTGAAAACCAAAGAAGATAAAATTTGTAATTTTCATAGATGTTTTTCTTCATTATTTCCAATGTAGAAAGGATGAAGAAAATTTTTTATTTTTAAGTCTCTTTTTTAAGTGGTTTTGTGGGAAAAAAAGAATCAAGAATATAAAATAAAACCACTGAAACTAAAAGCAATTTATCCTAATATAAGACAAGCCTATTGATTTTTAAATGTTAAACATACTGAATAGCTCATATTTTCAGAAAGTGAATTACTAGAAAAGTCATTATTTTTAGTATCTAAATCTCTAGTTCTGGAAATATTCTGAATGAGAAAAATTGGATAAAATCCAGAAGAAAAAAAAGACTTGTAATTTGTGAAAAATTAATAGACATCTTTGCTTAAGAAAAAAAAAAGTGAATGGTAATGACAAAAAGAAGTAATACATATGAATATTAATTGATATTAAGGTTATGGGTGATAATTCTGTGAAAATATAGTTTGAGAAAAATATAGAAAATCTGAATTTCACAGGAAAGAAGAATGGAAAGCCTGAACATATTATCTCTTTTCATTGTTAAAACTTCATTTTTCACAATTCATATGGGACTAGAAACATCTGACAGAAGCCCTCTTTTATTTAAGAATGAGAAAACCGATACTGAAGAGTAATATATGCAACATAGATTTATTTGAACTTACTACTTGCTCAAGTCCTAAGATAGCATTAAGTTTAGCCATCTGCATTATTTAACTTTTAAAGTTTTTTTTTTTTTTTTTTTTGGATACTTGGAAATGCATCTGAGTCTGTCCCTTTGTTTTGCCTGGTGATGTGCCAGTGAGAAGAATAAGTTATAACTACAGAATGGATGGGAGGTTTTGTTTCTTTCAAACATCCCTCCCTGTTAGTGTTACCCCAGGTGTTTTTTTTTTTTTTTTTTCTTTTGATGACTAATGGAAGACCCAGACTTAGCCACTCCTTCTCATTGAGAAGGCTGCACATCCTTACGCAGAGAAGTCAATAAAAGTAATGTAAAGCAATGCACACCAGGAAAGCTAAGGGAAGTCAATAGAACAAAAATTCTGCAAAAACTCACCAAAGTTGATCTGATTGCACCGTAAGGACTGCCAACGACCATGCTTCATTCTCTATGCACTAAACAGTGACCTATGTCATGCTCTTCTTTGTATATTCGCTCCAGACATGAAAATGCAAATCCTGATTCGGACTCCTGTGAACTCATGTAGTCTGGCACCACAGTCCTACTTAAAGCCTGACTCTGTTTTTGTTCTGATCGTGTAGTCCCACGTGTATCACCTCTTGGTACATTTTCCTAGTCCAAGATAAGAAGAGTATTTCCTGTAGTGTCAAATTGATCTGTTTCAACCCTCTAAAAAATAATAAATGCCATGTCATAGTTGTAAGAGTTTTTATTATCTAAGCTGCTAACACCATTTAGGCTGTTGAGTACAAAGTTTACACTGAGAGCAAGTTGACTGAAAATAATTTATTTGCATATGCAAATACATATGTAGTGCAGCTGTGAGTTGGAATGCCATGAACCTATCAGTGTGGATAAGAATATAAATGTTACTGACCATTTAGCAAATAAACCATAAAGATTACAATGCATAGTAAAAAGTCATGGTCAATCATGGCCGATCCCCTTAAACTTCCTCTAATACTTCTCAAATGTTTCAGGCATTTATAATGAGTCCTCTTTTAACATGAGAAATTGTGTCTATTTTCAAAATAATGCCTACTCGCTAACTTGTAATAATAGTTTTTAAGTTCTGATTTGATGGAATGATTAGAAACCCCAATGAGACATGTAAATATCTCTTGCAGTGTATAAAAATTTCCTCTTTGTTTCTATACACTCTTGTTATTTTCTTTACCCAAAGGGTCATGGCAAATGTAGTGACTGCAGGTCAGAGAACGTCTCTTAAGATATAAGACTATCTCTGCAGAATGAACAATTGTTAACAGAAAGAATCTCATTTTCAAAAATAATTTTTACATGCTGTAAGTGGCTTTCTTGAGTTATTAGTATTACTAATTACATACAACTTTTCAAAACTAAAATACTCATTAGGATACAATAATATGAGTGATTTTCTAATGTAATTCAAATGGTTTTTGTTTTTTGAAACTATCCTTTTCCCAGTTCAAGATACACACTGAAAAACTAATTGGTCATTGGAAAGGAGTCTTTCACGGTTAAGAATTTTGTTATGTAGAGCCGTTATCTTGAATAAGTCATGATTATTTTCATACAAAAAGTTGAAGATGAACTGCTCTATGCTTTGAATACTCACCAATTTGTGTATTTTCTCATAAAATTGAGAATTTCTGCTGAGCAGTATGATTAAGTAGAATAAGAAAAGTCATAATATATACATGTCTTTTTCTCTTCTTTCTCTTCCCAAAAGTCCTTCATGCTTTCCATGTTTATTTGATTAGTAGTTCTATATTCCCACATAATTTTCAAGTCTTATGCTCACATGCCATTGGCCGTTTAACCACTTATGCCTTTCCCCACCAACCTCTGACCAGAGACGTCTTTTCTAAAACCTAGAAGAATATTTATAGAGTGCATCTTGGTTGGTCTCCTATGAAAGAAAAAAAAAATGATAATTTGTCTTAATGCGATTTCCTTCTGAGAGGAAGATGATTTTCCACTGACATATCACCTTGATATAAGAAGGGAGCCGTTCTTATCTTCATTTTATTATTTATTAGTGGGGAAACTGAAGCCCCAGATACATCAAAAAACAGTTAACTTGCCCAGAGTTACACTGTGATTGTGCAAAGCTAGATGCAGAATCCAAGACAGAGCTCAGATATTCATCCTAGGGGCTGGATCCTAGTTTTCCAAAAAATTATGCCTTCTCCTCTCCCTTTCCAGCAAGACCACAAGAGAAATACTCTTCTATGGAACAAAGTATGAAACACAACATTGACATAATGACAAAATATTCATATTTTAGAGCTATCCATGTATGATATGTACATCCTAGACAAATTTTCTCATTACCTACATAAAATTTTGGAAAAGAGACAAAGTAGCTTAAAAGATAAAAATTATACAAGATAGTAGAATTCATTAGGAATATGACAAATAATTTCACTAGCATCAGCCATTGCACACTTCAAAAACAGTCATTGCTCTGAGGACAAATTAAAAAAAAAAAGTTTCCTAAAAGAATTTAGTTATTTAAAATAGAACAGTAAATGGGTCAGATCTCACAAGTCAACAAAATTTCCTTAAATTTAAGGAAGGAAAGTTGTGGTTTTTTTGAGGGGCTCCAATAAGATTAATTTTCAAAATGGCATGTTAGTTAGTGGTCATAATTAATATTCCCATTAAAGTGCTGGGTACTCCAGGAGCAGACATCTATTCTTAGGAGAAATCAGAACCCCAAACTTTCTAATTCTCTTGCTCTGATCTATATAATTTTTTTAAACTGAATACTTGGGACATTTGTACTTCCATACTTAATGTGAGATGAAACCAGTGTCATAATAAGTTTTCCATTTTAACAATGAGGTATGTGTCTCTTTTCAACGTCTACGCCTGGAACCATTCCAAGGACTATTTATGTCAATGTGGGACACTAGCAGCTTCGGCACTGTCATCTGCCGTTTGCGTTCCTATTTGCTGTTTATCATAAGCTCCTCTGTCTACTAGGTCACATTTCGTGCAATCATGTCCTAACACAGCCTGACGAAACTTGCTGTTGTGATACTCAGCTCACATTTCCGTTTCTGTTTGATTTCTGCTATCGCATTACAACCACCTGTCCAGGGTCCAGCATCTAAACTTACATGTTACCATAGAAACATATCAAAGGTGTGTAAGTTGCTTTGGAAAACGTTCAAATTTTAAACACATATCTATCTACTCCTATTATTACATTGTTCAGAAAGATAATAATAAAAAATTTTATTCTGGATGCACCGGGAGCATCTACACTGTGTAAGAATAAAACATGCAGTCATCTGGTCCCCTCAAAGAGGATCGACTGTCTTTGTGCTGGTTGAGGCAACACAGAATGTGGCTGTATCATTAGTGCACATATTCAAGCAAGTGGCCACCCTTCATTCAAATCTGTGTAAGTTCGACTAGTAAGAGTTGTGGCATCTGGGAACCTAAAAGACTACTCTATATACAGTGTTTGCTGAACACATGCATTCCTGCTGAAAACAGCAGAGTGCATTCAGCACCTCATCATATCATGCACACAGGAACAGAGGTGGCTGGAAAAGAATACTGTGATAACTGCACCATAAACAAGCAAGATACTTTTCCCTCCTTCGTGACAACCGGAAGCAGTTCAAAACCATATGTTCCTTCCCCATATATATGATCAATAACATGGCAGGTCAATTAGATGAAGCTCTGAGTCAATGTCAGAACACAGCAAATATTAGCAACGCTAAAAAGCAAAGGCGTGGATTGCAACTTCAAACTGTCCTGCTGTTTCACGGTCACCCTTAGACCTTCACACCAACTGTTATTTTTGAAGCACGCGGCTAAAGTTAAATAGACCATGTCTGTGCTCAGATTACTTTTACCACTCACTCACTTTTAAAAGCTTAGTCAAGCTTGCTTCATACATGGTTAAATAGAAAATACCCTGAAATTCAATAAATGTCAGAGGTCAAGAGAAAGGTACGATCCTCACTGCAAAAGCAACGGAGTCCCAACTTCAAGGCTGATTCCTTACACCGTGGTTACCTCGTTGCCTTGTGCCTAAGGTAGGTAGATACTGTAGCACAGCACGGAGACTTGCTTCCCTGAAAACTGCCATGACGAGTCACAGGAGTTATGGGCACAAAGAAAGGAAAATGGAACCCGTGGCACATAACATCTGTTCTGAGACTCCTGAATTCAAGAGGCACGTCTTGTGGGCACGTGAAGAAGCGCTAATAGAAATTGTAAAATAGCAACTGTTTTTATAATTCATTCTGTTTTGCACTTCTCCAGTCTGATTGTGGTAACTTGTCTTTCGGTTCTGCTGGCTTTGTTTGGGGATGCTCGGAGATAGTTTAAAAAGCTCATACAAACGGGTACAATACAACAAAGTATCTCCTTTGACTTTCTGTCATCTTGTGTATGTTGTTAACATCTATGTACAGGTGGTCCAATAATATACAAATGGCTGCTATATACTTTCAACTTGATGGAAACATTAACTGCCCTGCTCCCACTATGAAATGTCATGCACGTACCAATTTAAAAGTATGCCTTTCTGATCGACTTCATAAACTTTAGTTAAAAGAAATAAATTTTTTTCTGGGTTCTTACTAATGAATGTGCATTTTATTCTCAATGGATTTAAAGGTCTAGCTATATACAACCTTGTTTACTTTTTTTTTTTTTTTTTAGTTGATAATAGGCACTTTCTAAAAAGAGGATTTGTGGCCCAGAAGACTCTGGAATTCCGTCTTTAGTACCCTCCTTTCACAAGTGGATCTGCCTGAGCTGCAGCAGTCTATTGTCTCAGCCCAGCAGAAGTCCAGCAGTAGAACTGTGTGCAAAAAAGCTTTAGAAAATTGTAACCAGAATAAAAGTACAGAAAAGCGGTTATCTGAGTTGAGCAACTTAACATCTACTTTTTAGTTTTTTTAAACCACATTTCATGTGTTACCTCTATAAGCAGTAAGAATCAGGTGTGAACAATTCCGTACCTGTGTTTCATTCTTTCTAAGTCACAGATACACTATAAGAACTTCTCTGTTTACTTCTGTTTTATTTTACATCATTATAGTTAAATGTTTTAAATGATTACTTAAATTTTTTTTGTTTGCTTGTTTCTTTGCTAAGCGCCTTTCAACTTCACCCTTGAACAAGTCTAAAAAACACAAATTTAGGACATTCATCACCTTTGGAAAATCAGCATCTCTAACATGAATTGTTAAGACGCCCTTTTACCCTGTGGTGCAGTATTTCTATAATAATATACACTACATTAATAGTTCAGTATTTATGGGGTTGATAAAATCAGCTTACAAGATGGTGGCCAGTCTCCAAGACGGAGGGAGTAGGGATATCCTTACAGAAGAGTTAATGATTACTATCTAAGTATAATGTTAAAAAAGGAGAGGTATAGTTGAGCGAAAATGCAATTCATGCACGAACCCCACAGCAATTAGTTCTCAATATCCCACACTGCTATCTGACAGAGGCAACAAAACAGTCCTTTAAATGGAGCACACACTGCCTGTTGGGGAAAATAACCTAACACTAAGTTACGGAAAAATATCCTATGGAAAGAGATCATAAAATGGCACTAACAGTTTAAAAGGTTGAATGCTTCCTTGGCATTAATTTATAATTTTAACTTAACAGAACAGTGAGGAAATGACAGCTCAATATACTCAGCCTGAGATCAGATTTGTCATGGCAACATTGGCAGGTTGGACCCTGATTCTTTAACTATTACATTGCCTTGGTTAACAAAAGTCATACTTTTTAAAATTATAGAATAGAGATTATAAACAAATGTGAAGTGTGCATGCAGTCAACTGCATAATATACAAGCAATATCTAGGTTCTTAATAATTATCTTCTTTGGCAGGCCAGAATCCAGCTGGACATGCAATATTTACATATCAAAATCCATAGTGTTCATCATATTGAAAGCAAGTGAAAATATATATATATATATATGTATATACTGTATATACACACATATGTATATAGATGTATATACCGTTTTTAATATATTAACAAATATATATGTATATATGTATATTAAAAGTGAATTTCATCTTTGTCTGATTCAGGTGACTCAGGCCTTGAAACACTAAAAATATCCTGACATGGTATTTGGGGAGGTACTTGGAGCGGCATTTGGGATTTGGGAGAAGAGGTCTGGGGCATGCTTTTTTCTGAGAGTATTTTTAAAATTTCTGCCACCTGCTTCTCCAGGGCAGTCATTCTGCAGCTGAGCAGCTGGATGTCCTCTTTGAGTTCGTGTTTGACTTCCTGCAGCGTGGTCTGTAAGGCTTGCTCGGGGATGGGATAAAAGGGGTGCTTGGCATCAGCCTGGATGGGGCTGTGCTCCAGCGGGCTTCGCGCCTCTCCAGCCTTATCCAAACGAAGGTCACTTTTTGTAATGCCACTGTCACAAGAGTCCGTTTTCCTCAGCGGGTTTTTGGTCACGCTGTTCTCTGAATCGCTGCCCTTGGGGTCCTCGGACAGCAGCCCCATTGACTCAGCTTTGGTGACGTTATTCCAGTCTTCTTTTTTCTCCTCATGGGCTCCCATGTTATTCTTGAGTCGCAGCCACCCTTTCCCGTTTCCATTCTTCATTCTTATGGGGCTGTTGACTTTGAGACATTTGGGGTCAGCACCGCCACTGGGCTTGAGCTCCATGGCATCGCGGTTGTTTTGCTTGAGGGACTCGCTGGTTTTCACGTAGGCCAGAGATGTCTGAATGGGTGTGATCTGTGACACGGTGACCACACTGGTACCGGTGATGGAGGCTCCGTTCTGTAAAGAGCGGCTCTCCACCTGCAGCTGGTTCCGCTCAGGGTCACTCTGTGTTGACCCCTGATTCCGCAGCTCTTTCTGCTGCTTGAACTTCTGGAAGAGCTTCCTGACCGGGTGGTCCACAGGGATGCTGAGGGTGACCTCATTCTTCTGCCTGAGGCGCTCCTCCTCTTCTTTCTTCACATCACTGATTTTGCGGAAAATGATCTGTGGAGGGGGAGAGAAATTCAAAATGTGATTATAAAAACAGATGACCTTATAATTGTGTGACAGGATTCCAGATGTACTTTGTTTCACAAAGGAAACCCTTGCAGAAGAGTAAGACTGTTTCCAAAGGGAAAAAATACTCCAGTGCCAGTTAACAGATACAATGTCCTTAACGTCCAATGCAGAAATGCTGACAAAGCTTGCCTACTTTACTTGGTTCTACCCTGGTGCGTAGCACAGGGGCTGTGCAGTAAGGAGACAACCGAATAGAGGTATTTACTTTCTTGTTGCTGTTCCCATTTCATAGAAAATATACAAATAGGTAAAGATATACATATGTGTTAGTGTATGTACAGGTGTGTATACATACATGTATAAGAAAACATATTTATCTCTTAAGCAAGGCATCACTATTTTTTATAAGATTTTCTTTTGAATCATATAACTATGATTCAAACCCACTTTTAATGTCATCATCTGTTTAGTGGTCAAATAGTAAGAGTTCTGGGCTATAAAATCACTGAAAAGTTAGACAGTTTACCAACAGAGCACCTGGGTTTGGTGAGAGCAGGGATTAAATTTATTTGTATGACTTCAGAGGGCAGAACAAGGATCTATACACAGAAGTCTCTGGAAGATAAATACCAAGTCAGTACACAAACTTCATTTCAAACTGCTACCTATTAACTGAATAAACTGCCTTGAAAAGTCATGAAACTCATACTACTAAAATATTCAGACCGAAGTAAGCTTGTTGTCTGTGTAATACTTTCACTGGGTAGGAAGCTGGACTTTTCAAATTCCAATATTCTTTGAAATTCAAATATAAAATTAAATACATAGTATATGGAGTGTTAGATGAGGATCCACAAATAAGTAAGCGTCAATTTTACTAAAAATACATTTTGAAAATCGTATTGGGAAAAAGTTACAATTCCATCAAGATAAGTAAGAAAGGTTGACTATGTAAGAAATTACCACTTTTTCGAGTTAGAATTGAATTTGGTAAGCATGAGATTTTTGCTCAGAGTCTCGTTAAGAACAAAATAACTGCAGATACTCAAAAGGGAGTTACATTAATGTGCTTTCAGAATCCAACAATTTTATGATGCTAGTAAAATTACTTACCTCCGTTACCGTTTCTCATTAAGTTGTTGGTTAGATTAGAAGTACAAACAAAGTACATGGCCTTGAGCACATAATAGACACTCAAAATATGTTTGTTGTCTCCCTTGAATTCTCATAAACACTTTTTGTTTGAAAGCATTTCCATCACCTCTTGAAGATTCAGCAGCTTCCAGGGAAAACATATACTCATTGATCTTATACTGGAGACCAATACTGACAGTAATCACTGTTTACACATGTCAGGGAGAAGCAACGCTCCATCAAAGAGCACACTTTCTAAATTGAGATCGATGCACTAAATATTACTTATCAAGTGGTAATAATTTGTATTTTAAAATAAATACTCTCTAAATTCAGCAACTGTCTATAAAGACGAGCATAGTTTTCCTTCTCTACTGGCACATGAAATTGGATCTTTTTAAAAATGTGCTACTAATCTCTAAGGCTGACATCAAAGCTCCAGCAGTTTAATTAGAAGTCTCTCGAAGTGTTGACATGTTTCTTATGCTTCCTAAGTAAATGAGGCTTGTGCTAAACCTTCAAGATATTAACACTCTTTGGGACCAGACAAATCCAAACATGGAAAAAACACAGATACTATCTTCTTATATCATCCCGTTTCATTAGAAAGCCACTTACTTGATTCCAGGAACCCACCTGAGGGGACTGATGTAAATGATTGGCCGCACCCTCCTTCCCACTCAACTGACCTTGTTTGTTTTTTCAAAGGTAGTTACTTAGCCTTGGAAAGATACAGCCTTGAACAAATAACTGAACAAGCAAGTTGAAGCAAGTTGAAGCAAGTTGAACAAACAACCGAAGCTCTGTGCTTGCTGGACAAGTGGAGAATTAACAAATGCCTGCGAGTAGAATCAGGTTCAGATCTTTGACTCACAAATCAAACTGTAAAGAACTCGAATCAGAATCCTTCAGTTGTAATAGAATAATATCCAGTAAGAACTCATTTTCTAGCTGATGACAAAGCAAAGCTTTCTTAATGCGAGGAAAGAGAATATTGGCCCTGAAATTAAAAACAAAGAAACAAAACAAACAAAACAAAATGAAGAGCTGACTTTATCATATTTCCAAGGTTTAAAGGCTAATAATCTACTGAGATGCCATACCTGGCTGGTCTATGTCTTACGTGAAAGCACGACAGCTTTTTGTTCTGTCTTAAGTTAGAGATGCATTATGTAACAAATAAGAAAATAAAGCAACAGGAATGCCTAATGTAAGTAACTCACTGTATTTCAAAAACATTAAATGTAACAAGCCTTCAAGCCTCCTCATAGTCTTGAAGATAACTTTATGACCCTAAACTCTAAGTTTAATAACAATGTATTTTTGTTTTTCTGAGACTACATTTCATCATAAAAATAGCATGAAAATTATTCTACATTACCATTACAAATATAAATATTCTCAAACAAAATATGCTGAATCTTTTCTTCTAAGAAGTGCTTTATAGCTTTAACTTTTTATTCAGGTATAATAAAATGGTTCAACTTAATAAGGACTGGAAAGATTGATACCTTTTACTTAGTTAAGCCTTCAAAAATAGTGTATTTTTATTTTAGTCAAAAAAACCTACATGCTACTTTTTGGCAATTGAAAGAATCTTCAAACAGTAAAAGTTTTCATAATCCAATTGATTCTTATATTGGCAATGTGTCATACAGAAAGTAAAGCATTTTCTGCTAATTCAAAAATTCAATACATAAACTATATAGATTAATTCTACTTAATTATATGACACGGAAATGATGATGATTTCTCTCTCGAAGACAAAGATTAGAAAACAAAATCCCCCCAAAATCACTTTAGAAAATGTTAAAGGATCTGCGTGAAGTTGAAAGAAGATCAACTTATGTGAATTAAACTGTATAAAGGAAAAAAATACAGACCCATGATTATCAACCTGGTGTTAAAAGAAATCAGCTTTTAAGAACGCAACATTTGGTTTTTTCTCAGTGTTAATAATACAGAACCTCTTACACTTGATGCATTCTGGGTCAATCTTTTGCCCAATGGCAAATCAAATCGCTGATGAACACCAAAAAACTAAGGGCATAATTAAAAAAGAAAAATCATGAATCAGGCCATGAGCCCAGCCACACATTTATTGGTAGGATGCCCAATAGCCTGTGCTGTTTCTATCAGCAAAGAGGTTTATTTCACTTAAGCTTTTCTTCTCCTTGCTTCATTATGTACTGTGGAGCCCATGCTGGAAGGTTTAATTTATTTAAATGATAAAAGCTTCTTAAACTTAACAGGGAACATGGCCAACTGAGCTTTCCATTTCAAAAGTAGGACATTTGATCATAAAAGGGATATCAAAATTGAATAATTTGAATGTGTACTGAACTTTGAAATCCAATAAAGGCAAGGGGGAAAAAAAGGGTTAGAATCATTTATTTAATGACATGGATTTAGTGTTATGTAATTTGGAGGCTAGAGGTGCGCGCTCTGAAGCAGCCCATCACTTCCCAGATTTGCGAGCCTACAGAATTGACAAGGAGTTTATAGCTTTATGTGATCAAGCAGCAGCTCGAGTTATCTGACTCTTTAGGATCTAGTTGGTTTGGTTCTTTGGTTCTTTTTACTGTTTTTATAAACTTAGTCACGAATTCTAACTCTAGTCCTTTCAAACCATTCCACACTGAACTAATACAACAAAGCAGTGCTTATTAAACACTACCATGTTTGTATCAGAGGTTATGAACTTCTCTTAACAAAGGCCACAGTGACAGACCTGTGGCAGAGGGCCAGTCAACAAATTTTGATGCATGCCTGAAGGGGAACAAGGAGGCATCACACTCTGTTGCCAGATATGGCTGCCTTGCTTCGTTTCAGCCGCTCAGATCTACAGGCTCTTCAAGGGCAAGGGATGTGTTGTAGGTCTAGTTTAGCCTCTTAGGTCCTAAATAAACTTTGAGGAATTAATAATTGATTAATGTAAAGAAAAAGGAAGGAAGGAAGGTGAGTAGAAAGGAAAAAGGAAGGAAGTGAGAAAAGGAATATCTTTTGACTTTGTTAATGTGTTGGGAGGTGCCTGATGTGAATAAGGGTGCAGATGCAGAATGTTCTAAAATTACTGATACAATTACCAAATTTACTAATGAAATGTTCTAGGCCCCATTTTTCTTTACCATGTAGAAGATCATCCATCTTAATTCTCCTGGCTATCATAAATACAAGTTTTTTTTTCCATAGGGAACAAAACATAGACTGTAAACTCCATTACTGACATTAGTATAACTCTGAAATACAGTTGTTCAATACATGTTTTTATTACTAAAGTTTTTTAATAAAAGAAGGAAATCAAAGTCTTCAAAATCAAGAATATAGCTACTCGAAGGCAAAGCTAGACAGCTAGAAAGCTAGATTCACTGTCTCAAATGCTGCAGTAAGCCATGATTTGTCCTCCCTGCCTCAATTTCTAGCCTCATTTCCCTTCATATCATTCTTTGCTGTTATGTATCAAATGAGAGTGTCCCAGGTTAAAAAAAAAAATCACAGAGGAAAATCAAAGTTCTTTTTTATAAAGTCAGCAAGCCTGCAGTGGTTAGGTTCAACCTGCCTCACCCATCTGTTCCCCTCACTCTCACTTGGCCTTCCCACACCAGCCACACTGAATTTCTCTGGAATCCAGAATCGATCTGTGATACTGTACATGTTGTTCTCTCTCCTCCTCCTCACCTGGTGGGGAGCCCCTACTTATTCTCTAATCCTCGGCTTAACTGTGCTCTTCTTCATGAGGCAGAACCAGCTCCACAATATGCAGGGCCAAATACAACCTAAAAATTCAGGGCCGCTAATAGCATGCTTAATGGTAAAATACTGAAAGCTCTCCCCTGAGTTCAGGAAAGAGACAAGCATGTACCATCTTGCCACTTCTACTCATCACTGTGCTGAAGCATCTAGCCAGGAAAATTATCAAGAAAATGAAATAAAATACATCCAGAATGAAATGGAAGAATTCAAAGTAACTGCATTTGGAGAGGACATGACTAGGTATATAGAAAATCCTAAGGAATCCACACATACACTTGTGCACAAAAAAAAACCTCAGAAAAATAACTATTAGAGCTAATAAAGAAGTTCAGCAAGAATGCAGGATATGGAATCAATATAAAAATCAGTTGTATTTCTATACACTATTAATGAGCCATCTGAAAATAAAACTGAGGAAATAATGACATTAACAGTCATATCAAAGAGAATAGAATACTTTGGAAAAAACTTAACAAGAGACGTGCAGGACTTCTACACAAAACTACAAAATATTGCTGAAATAAATCAAAGAAGACCTAAACAAAATAGAAAGACATTTCATATTTGTGGATTGGAAGACTTAATAGTGTTAACATGACAGCATTCCTCAAATTGATTTGTAGATTTAATTCAATTCCTATCAAAATTCTAACTGCTTATTTTTCAGAAATTGACAAGCAGACCCTAAAATTCAGGTGGAAATGCAAGGGACGTAGAATAGCCAAAACAATATCAAAAAATAAGGATGTAACTGGAGGATTCCTACTTCCCAGTTTTAAAACTTATTATAAAGCTATAGTAATCAAGACACTGTGGTACTGGCATAAGAACAGACACATACAGCAATGGAATCACTCTAAGAGTCCAAAAATAAACCTCTGCATTTAGGGTCAATTTGCTTTATGACAAGGATGCCAAGGGAATTCAGTGAGGAAAGATGGAGCTTTTCAACAAATGGCGCTAGAACAACTGCATGTTCACAAATATAAACACATGTGAGGCCCCTGCGCCCCAGCAGTGGGGTAAGCTCCTCTCTCAGCCTCTCAGCCTGCTGTCTGGGATGAGCTCTCCCATCCATTCCTCTCTGTGGCTCCTGAGTCCATCTCTTTGGAGGTTCTTCTTTGTCCGTATTTCTCATAGTTCAAACCTAATATGGGGATTAGAGAATTTGTCCTGTTTCAGGGCTGTAGAGCTTCCTTGCCTTCTTGTTTGTGCAAATTTGGAGGCTTAAGATTTGGGTTTGGGCTCACATACCAAAGTCATTTTTTTAAGGCCAAGTTTATGGTTTCTTTGGCAATACAATTCTCTAAAAAAAAAAAAAAATTCAGTAAGTTTCTGATCTGTTGATAGTCAATTCCATGCTCCTACAACCTCAAAAAAAAAAAAAAATCTTCCCTAGATATAATTCTCAAGCCTGGTTTCATCCTTTGCTTTCTTGGCACCTTGCCTCTCGGTCTCTGTCTCGTTCTCTCCAGGATGGTAGCAAAACTGAGGGCATCAGGCTTGGTGGGAGGTCACATCTATCATCTGATCTTTGCCACAAAACTCAGCCTCAATAGGTTTTTTTTTTTGGTACAATGACTTTTCAGTCTTATTTCCACTTTTCCTGCTCTCAATTTCTTTCCATATTTGCTTACAGGCCAGCCGAATCTTGCCTGTGATCACCTCTTTCTTCTCATGCCTTGCTAAATGTAACTAGACACAACCCCCAACTCACTACTAATATTCTGCTTTCCAATCTGTTCCAAAAGAGCTACAGCATTGGAAGGCAATCTCAGGTAGCCCACTTTACCAAGTTTTGTCACTGGAAAATATCTGTCTCCATCTTCTCAAGTGTCAAATATCAATGTCCTTACTTATTTTCATTCCTGCTAAGTTAATGCCACATATTTTTAGAATTAATGGTCAGGATCTCACTATTGGTACCAATTTATGCCAATGCCCAGTGGAATGGCAATTGCCATCTATTAGTTAGCATTTGAAAATTCAGAAGAATAAAATTATTTTATTTCTAAGTTCTTAGCATAGAATTGTAGCACACTCAAGTTCAAAGGAAAAAAAAAAAAAAAAGAAAAACCATCACCATTATGCTCTGCTGTGAATATAAGAATCAGCCCCTACTATTTATTGCCCAAGACCCATAAGTGAGCCATTAGACCACACTGTTTTGAGGACAAAATTATTCTGGTCACAGTAGTGACTGATTCCATATGTTTTCACCTTGGAATTACTGCAATAAAAATACCAGGATTAGGGGAATTGTACCAAGTTATTCCCCATGGATTATTTGCTCATTTTAATTTCACAATAATCTATTTTACAGATTAAAAAATGAGGCTTCAAGAGATTTAAAACTCTTCTCCAAGTCTATACAGCTAATGAGTGACAAAGCAGGGTTTCCAACCCGGTTCTATTGGACTCAAAAACTAGACAACTTTGACTTAAGAATGCCTGATCTAAATTTAGGAGAACTACAAAAGATCCAAAGGATTGAAGGCCTGGGGAGAAGGAAATTCCATGATAAAAGGGGCGGAAGCACTTTTATAACAGCATATACCAAAACTCATGACTCTAGGCTGGAAGTTTTAACACACAGAAGGAGATGCATTCATGGGAACGTGTAATGGGACTCTTCAGTACGTAATTAGAAAATAACATTGTTTAGCATTTGTCATATGTGATGCATTTTTTAACACACTTTAGCAAATGTTACCTCGTCTCCCCTCCACCGTTCACAACTCTAAATATCAGGCAGGGCAATTATCATTCCCTATTTAACAGAGGAAGGTCAGAGAAGTTATGTGACTTGCCTAAACTCATGCAGCTAGTAAACGGCCAAGCTGAGACTGAGATCTATCTCCTAACGCCAACTCCAGTGTTCCTGCCACTCTTCCATGCTGAGGTTCCTAATGCTATGCATAGTTTTGTTTAGTAGTTCACAGTGCACTCTCAGCTATATTACCCTGCTAGATCTCATTTGATACGATTCCTTTGTCCCCAGGAACACATCTAATATGTGGCTTTAGCTTTTGCCTTGTAAGATAATTACTGTGCCTCAGGGAGAAAATTACTGAGCAAAGGCAGTTATAATACCTTAAGAAATATTTTCATAATGAAAGAAAATTTCTATGGCTTTTGTCTGGAAAAGCAGCTCTACTAATTTTGTTTAAGTATGTGTTACTTTTTGCATTTGATTTCCAAAAGAAGGATGCAGCTTTCAGTTAATAACACACACATAAACTCTTCACTTTGGGGAAATACAGATTAAATAGGTAAATGATTACCTCTATTGGAATATAACTTTCTAGAAAGATTTACAAATGTGTTTCTAGTCTAGACGATATATTACTGTTTCAATCTTTTACAGTTGGACTCAAATTTACATAAAATAAAATTATTCTTGGGTATTTCTTTGTTTTGTGTAATTTGGCTGCTGAAACTCAGGAGAGTCAAGTGATTAGGTCGGATAGAGGGCCAGTCATTCACAGCTGAATTCAGAACTCACTTTTTCTGGTTTCTAAGTCCACTCTCCATTTCCCCCATTGGCATCTCTTATTTCTAGATTAAGACTGTGCTGCAAAAAATTTTTTTTAAACAATATCTCTGAGAGTCAGGAGGCAAGGGTTCGTGTACTACCTCTGATACTATTTACCTGTACAAACTTGACCAAGACAGTAAGCCCTTCTAAACATCAGATGCGCTTAAAGATCTATTTAAAGTAAAGAATTCTCTATTTTATCAGAATGATGTAGTCATTCAACGTCAAACAGACATCAATTGCTTATGTTAAATCTAACGCATGGCATGAGTATGTCACATGTTCACCCATGTGAATCTAGAATGGAATCTATATAAGTATTTGCTGATTGCAAAACAACCACATTCCGGTGTAATCTCTCCTCTTTCATTTACCCCTTGGATTTCTGAACTTCCCATAAAAGCAAAATTAGATACACAGGAGGTTTGAAGAATTTGTTCAACACATTGAGATAATGCAAAGGAGACAGTCTTTCTCTGCCTTTCACAGAGAGTAGTGTACCATAAACATACACTATTTTATGTTTCATTTAGTCAAAGGCTACTAGGAATAGAATTGGTGATTAATGCCCCCTTCCAACTTGAAAACTTCCTTTGCAGGAGACTTATGTTTAGGGGGTCTAGTGGAAAGAGAAATGATGGAGTCATTTGAAGACTGGAGTTCCAGTCCTAGCCAGGCATCTAATTAGCTATGTGACCTTGTGTGCAAGTCCCATAATCTTTTTGGGCTTTGTTTTTTTATTTAAACAGTGGTGACAGTGTTGGACTTAGTTCTTTTCAGCTTTATCTTCAAATATACGAAATAAAAGATCACTACCTGATGGTAAAACAAACAAACCACTTTGAAATAAGACAAATCTTCGTCCTCTGATGATTCAAACCTGTGCTGCCCTTCTCTTTTCTCCCTCTTCCCACACACTTGCATCAGCAGACTCCTTGTGTGACACCTTGAAGCAACTGAAAACTACGAGTAGACCTGAGCAGACAGACCCACTCTGTGCAGCACTGGCCTTCGCACCCCAGCAAGGGAAACTCTAGGGCAGAATGGCCTCCCCTCCGCACCTTTCCCTTCAGCAAAGCACCGGCCCTCAAGGCTGCTGCCAACTTGCATTCATTCACACCCTTCGGGGATGCTGGCTGAGCCTACTTTCTGAAAGAGGCCTCCTGGTGAGACAGATCTGGGCTCTATGCCAGAAAAGGCACAAAGAAATTAGAATGGTGTCTGGCCCTCATGCCCGAGTGAAGCTTAACTGTCAAGCCAGACTGTCCCAAGAAAACGCACCATCAGAAGACTTTTCATGGTTCTGAAATTACTCTCCTAGTGGACTGTGTTGCTGTTAGTCTTAGTTTCAGTGGCTAAGTCCGGCTTATTATCTCACTGGCATTTAGTAGACTCCACAGTTGATCTTTCACTAAACAAATTTCAGGTTCTCTGTATCTCATGTATTATGTAAGAAAATGGCAAGTAATTGGGAACTCTATCTATGGCACGAAAATAAACACCTGGTGGCTTGATTCTAAAAACAAAAACAAAACAAAACAACAATAACAACAACAACAAAAAACTCTTTAAATTATTCCTAACATAACTTCTTGCTAGAAGATAGCACACTTGCCCCATTCTCGAAGTGTCAAAATTCCTTGCATCAAACCCTGCCCTGAGGAGGCTGCTGTGACCCTCAGAAACAATTAACAGACCTAGGATTCATGCATGTGCTGCTTTTATTTGTGTTATGATTCTGCTTCTTCCGGAGGCAACTGCTCACATGCTGTGCTGAGAGAAGATGAAAATTTGCTGCTAATTGCCAAGGCTTGTGCTTCTAAACATTGCGGGCCAGTAATTGAATCGCAGTGTCTAGAGTTGGGTATTAGCTAATAACTTTGTCCCTACAGTGCTGAACTGTAATTAGTTATTCTAGTCAAAGAGATGTACGAGAAGTTACATGGCTGTTTTTTCAGTGCTGCAATTGTCAGGAGTTGGAACCTACAGTTTTAAAAAGAATAGAGCTGTTTGTTGATTGAATGATTGAGATACGCCAGTACACTGGCCCACCAACATACATGCCTATTAACACACAGCAAAGTCAGCAGAGGCCCGTGGAAGTCTGAGCTGTCATCATTGGAAAGACTGGTTAAAGAGATCTCTACATTACCGGGGTACAAATTGTGAAAAATTATCTATAAGTATTAGACAGCATTAGAATATATGATAACTTCACTTAAAGCTTCCTATATAAATATATTTATATATTGGTACCAAATCTAATATTTGTTAATTAAAGTGTGATTTATTCTGTTTGGAAGTATCTCTACACAGTCAACACAGATCTCTCACTATTATATTCTGTTTATTATTAACTGGTTGTGTTATCCTTTGGTGGAAGACCCTCATATTCCATATATTATTGAGATTGGACATACCATCTCCTACTAACACAGGTAATGTAATGTAGGTAACCTGAGAAGAGTCTGTGCCCTGTTTTCTTAGAAAGCTCAGATTATATAGCCCAGTTGATACTTCAAAGAGTTTTGGATGTGAGTGAAAGATAACCTCTGAGAAGAAAACAGAGTATTTTTAGTTGAGGATCACATGGTATAAAAGGGGAAATTATGAGAGACCATAGTTGATTGAAGATGTAAGAGTGGAAGGAGAGGGTATACGAAAGTTTATATATCGAGGGTCAGCTGAGTTCTAGGCACATACAATACACAGAGAATACAAAACTAAGTGACTTGAATAAATGCAGGGATATATCATGTGTATGATTTGGAACACTGACTATTGTTAAGATGGAAGAAATTCTTCCCTTGATTCACAGATTTATTATAATCCAAATCAAAGTCTTTAGCAGGAGATGTTGAGGAAATTAATAAGCTAATCCTACAATTTATATGGAAATGTAAAATGCACACAATAGCCAGAGCAATATTAATTGAAAGGAAATATACTAGATAACTTATACTGCCCATATTTTCCTATTAAAAACTATAGTAATTAAGAGAGTGTGGTACAGCATATATCTTATTCCGTTCAGGCCTCCATAATAGCATACCATAGACTAGGTGGCTTATAGAAATCAGAAATTTATTTCTCACAGTTCTGAAGGCTGGGAGGTCCAAGATCAAGACGTTGGCAGATTTGGTATCTGGTGAGGGCCCACTTCCTGGTTCATAAGGTCTTTCTTTTCACTGAAGAGGGAAGGAAGCTCTCTGGGGCCTCTTTACGAGGGCTCTTATCCCATTCACAAGGGCCCCACCCACATGACTTAATGACTTTCCAAAGACCTCTCTTTCAAATACCATCATATTGGGGATTAAGTTTCAACATATTAACTTTGAGGGAACACAATTATTCAGTCTATAGCAGCACATGAATAGACAAATGAGCAAATGAAGAGAATAGACTCACACATATTTGGAAACTAAATTATGATGAAGGTAATAGTGCAGTATGCTGGGGAAAATGATCTTTTCAATATGGGTATATGATAGACTGAATATCTGAAAAATATATATCTTTCCCTTTATTTCACATTATACACAAAAATCAACTCAAAATAGATTGCAGATCCAAATGAGGAGAGCAAAAACCATAAAGCTATTAAAATAAAATACAGGAGGAAATCTCTAATATCTTGGGATAAGAAAAGATTTCCTAAACTGGAAACAAAAAGTAGGAATCATAAAGGGCAAAAAAGAATAAGTGAAACTAACTATATTAACATTAAAGCTTTTTGTTCTTTGAGAAATACCATAAAGAGAATCAAAAGACAGAATGAAAGGAGACAAATTCAACACTTACACCCAATAGATGACTCATATGCAGAATATATAAAGAATTGTAACAAATCATTAAGAATAAAGACTGACAACTCCAATAGAAAAATGAGCATTTTATCAAAAAAAGTTACATAAGTGGCTATAAATTATACAGAACAGTGCTCATTTTAAACAGGCATCAAAGCAATGCAATTTAAAACTATAAATTACACACTCACCAGAATGGCTAAAATGAGAAAGAAAATAACAAGTGTTGGTGAGGATGCAGCAAAACTGAATTCTCATAAACTGCTGTTAGGTGTACAAATTCATACAATCATTTGTAAAAATTGCTTGATGACTGTCAACTAAAGCTAAAGATAAACATACTCTAGACTCAGAAATTTCACTCCTAAGTATACCTCTCCAAAAAGAAGTGTATAAATGCAAATAAAAAGGCATGCACAAGGATGGTCACAGCAGTACAGTTCATAATGGTCCCAACTGGAAGCCCAAATGTCCATCAAGACTAAAACTGATAAGTTCAAGTATATCCATTTAGTAGAAAACTCTACAATGAATAGTAATGAGCCACAACTATGGGCAACATGAATGACTTCTACAAAACAATACTGAGTAAAAGAAGCCAGATACAAATGAGTACATGAGGTGTAATTCCACTTATATAACTCTAAAAATCCAAAAGACTTGAAACTAATCTAAAGCGTTAAAAGTCAGAAATCTTGAGATTTAATTTGAAAAGTTACAATTGATACCACAGAAACACAAAGGATCATAAGAAATTACTATGAACAACTATATGACAATAAAGTGGACAATCTAGAAGAAATGGACAAGTTCTTAGAAAGGTACAATCTCCCAAGACTGAACCTGGAAGAAATAAAAAATATTAATAGACCAATTACCAGTAATGAAATTGAATCAGAAATTTAAAAACTCCCAACAAATGAAAGTTCAGGATCAGATGGGTTCACAAGTGAGTTCTACAAAACATTTAGAGAAGAGTTGACACCTATCCTTCTCAAACCATTCCAAAAAATTGCAGAGGAAGAAATGCTTCAGAACTCATGCTATGAGGTCAGTATCACCCTGATACCAAAACCAAAGATATCACAAAAAAAGAAAATTATAGGCCAGTTATCACTGATAAACACAGATGCAAAAATCCACAACAAAATACTAGCAAATTAATCCAATAATACATCAAAAGGATCATACACTATGATCAAGGGGGATTTATCAGAGGGATGCAAGGATTTTTTAAATATCTGCTGAACAATGAATGTGACATGCCACATTAACAAACTGAAGAATAAAAAACACAAGATCATCTCAAGAGATGCAGATAAAGCTTTTGATAAAGTTCAACATTCATTTATGAAAAAAAAAAATCTCCAGAAAGTGGGCATAGGGCTCCACAACATACCTTAACATAATAAAGACCATATATGACAAACCCACAGCTAACATCATACTCAATGGTGAAAAACCAACGGCATTTTGTCTAATCAGGAACAAGACAAGGATGTCCACTCCTGCCATTTTTATTCAATATAGTATTGGAAGTCCTAGCCACAATAATCAGACAAGAAAGAGAAATAAAGGAATCCAAATTGTAAAGAAAGAAGTAAAACTGTCACTGTTTGCAGATGACATGATAGTATACATACAAAAATAGTATACATAGAAAATCCTAAATTTGCCACCAGAAAACTACTAGAGCTGACCAATGAATTCAGTAAAGTTGCAGGATACAAAATTAATGCACATAAATCTGTTGCAACAAACTATCAGAAAGAGAAATTAATGAAACAATCCCATTTACCATAGCATCAGAAAAAATAAAATACCTAGAAATAAACTTACCTAAAGAGGTCAAAGACCTATACTTGGCAAATTATAAGACACTGATGAAAGAAATTGAAATAATACAAACAGATAGAAAGATATATTAAGTTCTTGGATTGGAAGAATTAATATTGTTAAACTGACAATCTACAGACTCAATGCAATCCCTATCAAAATATCAATGGTATTTTTCACAGAACTATAACAAACAATTTTAAAATATATATGGAAACACAGAAGACCCTGAATAGCTGGAACAATCTTGAGAAAGAATAGTAGAGCTGGAGAAATCATGCTCCCTGACCTCAGACTATACTACAAAGCCACAATAATCAAAACAGTATGGTACTGGTACAAAAACAGACACATAGATCAATGAAACAGGATAGACAGCCCAGAAATAAACCCATGCACTTACAGTCAATTAACCTATGACAAAGGAGGCAAGAATATAAAATGGTGAAAAGACAGTCTTTTCTATAAGTTGTGCTGGAAAACTGGACAGCTACATGTAAAAGAATGAATTTAGAACATTCTCTAATACCATATACAAAAATGAACTCAAAATTGATTAAAGAACTGGATACTATAAAACTCCTAGAAGAAAACACAGGCAGCAAGCTCTTTTACATAAATCACAGCAATATTTTTTTTGGATCTGTCTCCTAAAGCAAAGGGAATAAAAGCAAAAATAAACAAATGGGACCTAATTAAACTTAAAAGCTTTTGAATAGCAAAGGAAATCATAAATAAAACAAAAAGACAACTTACTGAATGGGAGAAGATATTTGCAAATGATATGACTGATAAGGGGTTAATATCCAACATATATAAACAGCTCATACAACTCAACACCAAAAAAAAAAAAAAAACTGGTTAAAAATAGGCAGAAGAACTAAATACACATTTTATTAAAGAGGCAAGGCAGATGGCCAACAGGCACATAAAAGATACTCAACGTTGCTAATCATCAGGGAAATGAAAATTAAAACTACATTGAGATATCTCCTCACACCTGTCAGAATGGCTATCATCAAAAAGACTAGAAATAAGAAATGTTGGTGAGGCTGTGTAGTAAAAGGAACCCTTGTGCACTGTTGATGGGAATGTAAGTTTGTGCAGCCATGGTGGAAAACAATGTGGATGTTTCTTAAAAAAACAAAAATTAGAACTACAATATGACCCAGCAATTCCACTTCTAGTATACATCCAAAAAAACCCAAAAACACTAATTTGAAAAGATACATGCACCCCCATGCTCATAGCAGCATTATTTACAATGGGAAGGTTGGAAGTAACCTAAGTGTCCATCAACAGATGAATGGATAAAGATGTTGTGTGTGTGTGTGTGTGTGTGTGTGTGTGTGTGTGTGTGTGTGTGTGTGTGTATACATACACATACATACATATTACATATAATGGAATACTATTTAGCCATAAAAAGAATGAAATTTTGCCACTTGCAGCAACATGGATGGATTGGAGAGAATTATGCCAAGTGAAATAAGTCAGACAGAAAAAGACAAATACTGTATGATATCACTTATATGTAGAATCTAGAAAATACAACAAACCAGTGAATAATGCAAAAAAGAAGCAGACTCATAGATATACAGCACAAGTTAGTGGTTACCAGTGGGGAGAAGGTAGAGAGGAGGGGCAATATAAGGGTAGGGGGAAAAAAGGGGTTATTATGGGACTATAATGAAACCATGTGTGTGAAACTCTTAAAAATTGTAAAGTACTGTAGAATTTAAAGAACATTCATTCAAATAAACAAATTAAGTATTAAAAATCAGGAGAGTAGTTAAATCTTGGGTGGGGTTGTCATGAATGCAATAGACCAAGAAATGTTCTGACAAGTTTCATATTCTGTTTCTCAGGCTATGTGTTGGTTATGTGAATGTGTCCAGTTCGTAAAAATCTACTAAGCCATACACTTAAGGTTTATACATCTATACATTTTTCTATATATGAGTTATTTATTAATTAAAAGTTTACTTGAGTAATAAATAAGAGCTTTGTCCCATCCCCAAGGATTCTCAGTGTAGTAGGAGTAGACGCTTTCATTAGCATGTTACTACAATGCAGCGGGTATCTTATAATTCATCAAAGATTGATAGGAGTCCTTATCATGTGTGTGATAGGCTGGCAGGTGGTGATGATATAATGATGAATAAAATAACCTGGTATGAATCTTGGGAGAAAGGAGTGACTAATGATAGTCAATTCTGTGAAGTCACTAATATTGCTTAGTATGGGGATTTGGGGAAAGCTTCACAAACTTTTGAGGAGGGTCCTGAATCATGAGTAGGAATTCACCAAAGGTATAAGGGATGGAAGGAAGCGTAGGCAGAGAGGCACGGCTGGTAGAACAGTACAGAAAATGAAGATGGTGGTGCATTTAAAGAACATTGGTTCTGTTCCATTGGTCTGTATGTCTGTTTTGGTACCAATACCATGCTGTCTTGATGACTGTAGCTATATAGTATTGTTTGAAGTCTGGGTGAGTTTTTCCTCCAGCCTCTTTCTTTCTCTTTAGTAATGCTTTGAAAATTCTAGGTCTTTGATGGTTCCATATAAATTTTACTATGATTTGTTCTAGTTCTGTGAAATATGTCCTGGGTAATTTGATAGGGATTGCATTAAATCTGTAGATTGTCTTGGGCAGTGTGACCATTTTAACAATATTGATTCTTCCAATCCAAGAGCATGGGATATCTTTCCACTTTTTAAAGTCTTCTTTAATTTCCTTCATCAATGGTTTATAGTTTTCTGTGTATAATTCTTTCACCTCCTCGGTTAGATTTATTCCTAGGTATTTTATTACTTTGGGTGCTATTTTAAAGGGGATTGTTTCTTTACTTTCTTTTTCTGTTGATTCATCGTTAGTGTAAAGAAATGCAACTGATTTTTTAACGTTAATTTTGTAACCTGCTACCTTGCTGAATTCTTCAATCAGCTCTAGTAGCTTTTGTGTGGACCTTTTAGGGTTTTCTATATATAGTAACATGTCGATTGGTACAAAAACAGACATCTAGACCAATGCAACAGAATAGAGAGCCCAGAAATGAACCCACAAACTTTTGGTCAACTCATCTTTGACAAAGGGGGCAAGAATATACAGTGGAATAAAGACACTCTCTTCAGCAAATGGTGTTGGGAAAACTGGACAGCAGCATGCAAATCAGCAAAGCTAGAACACTCCCTTATGCCATACACAAAATAAACTCAAAATGGATCAAAGACTTAAACATAAGACAAGATACAATAAACCTCCTAGAAGAAAATATAGGCAAAACATTATCTGACATACATCTCAAAAATGTTCTCCTAGAACAGTCTAGCCAAGCAAAAGAAATAAAAGCAAGAATAAACAAATGGGACCTAATGAAACTTACAAGCTTCTGCACAGCAAAGGAAACCATAAGTAAAGCAAAAAGACAACCTACGGAATGGAAGAAACTTTTTGCAAATGAAACCAACACAGGCTTCATCTCTAGAATACATAAGCAGCTCATATGACTTAATAAGAAAAAACCAAAAAACCCAATCCAAAAATGGGCAGAAGACCTAAACAAGCAATTCTCCAAAGAAGAAATGCAAATGATCAATAGGCACATGAAAAAATGTTCAATATCACTAATTATCAGAGAAATGCAAATCAAAACTACAATGAGGTATCACCTCACACCAGTCAGAATGGCCATCATGCAAAAATCCACAAATGACAAATGCTGGAGAGGCTGTGGAGAAAAGGGAACCCTCCTCCACTGCTGGTGGGAATGCAGTTTGGTATAGCCACTGTGGAAAACAGTATGGAGATTTCTCAAAAGACTAGGAATAGACTTACCATATGACCCAGGAATCCCACTCCTAGGCATATATCCAGAAGGAACCCTACTCTAAAATGACACCTGCACCCCAATGTTCATAGCAGCACTATTTACAATAGCCAAGACATGGAAACAGTCTACATGTCCATCAATAGATAACTGGATAAAGAAGAGGTGGTATATTTATACAATGGAATACTATTCAGCCATAAGAACCAACAACATAACGCCATCTGCAGCAACATGGGTGCTCCTGGAGAACGTCATTCTACGTGAAGTAAGCCAGAAAGAGAAAGAAAAATACCATATGAGATCGCTCACATGTGGAATCTCAAAAAACAAACAAACAAACAAAACATGAATACAAAACAGAAACAGACTCATAGACATGGAATACAAACTTGTGGTTACCAAGGAGGCAGGGGGTGGGAAGGGACAGACTGGGATTTCAAAATGTAGATTAGATAAACAAGATTATACTGTATAGCACAGGGAAATATACACAAGATCTTATGTTAGCTCACAGAGAAAAAAAATGTGACAATGAATATATATATATATGTTCATGTATAGCTGAAAAATTGCGCTCTACACTGGAATTTGACACAACATTGTAAAATGATTATAAATCAATTTTAAAAAGTTAAAAAAAAAAATAAAGAACAGTGAGTTATTCTATATTCTTGGCATCAAAGTTTCCTGGGACGAAGAGATGAAAGGTTAATCTAGAAATGTAATTTAATTTACTTAGAAAATTTTTCATTCTTTTTCAAAAGACTGTGAGTTCCATGAGAGCAGGCATCATTTCTACTTTTTCTGCAGATTATGTGAACTTCACACTCTCCTGGTTCACTTCCTAGCCACTGGCCAGTGACCAGCCTTAGTCACCTTATCTGGATCCTCCTCTTCTTCCTAATTTCTAAATGTCAGAGTACCTGAGGGTCCTCATTTCAAATGACAGCTATACCCCCCAAAAATAACTAAAACTGTTCTGTAGTCACATTCGGTTCCTTAAACTTCAGGCTTTTATATCCATAGAATGTATCATCTAAACTAAATACATTTTTAGAGAGGAGGTTCAACTAACAGTTATTCCAAGACAACAGGCATAAATCAGGACTGTTCTGTGGAAATGGGGACATATGATACCACATATATCCAGCTACTTACTCAGAAACTCCACTTAGATAGCCAACAGCCACCTCAGCCTTAACATGGCTCAAAACAAACTCTGAACTTTCAAACCTGAGAAAGAGGACTACATATTGCCTGGAGATCCCAAACTTTGAACCAAATACAGGGCCTAGATGAGACTTGCTATGGATAAGACATACAGTCAGTTTCTATGACAGATACTAACTTATCACCAAACTGTTTCCTCTTCTTCCCTTGCACGAGGCTGGATGACATTTTCTTGCCATATGACATATGCAGAAATGATGTGCATCATGTCCAGGCCTAGTCTAGTATAATTTCCCTGCAGCTGGAAGTGCATCTAGAAGATGATGGAGTCAAAAGATGGAGAAATTATGGGTCCCTGAATCACCCAATGGAAGACTGCCCACCAAACATTTCTTTGGATTGTTACATAAAGGACAATTATCATTTTATGAAGATACTGAAATTTGGGAGGTTACTGATTTTAGTAGCTGGCATTTCCTTTACGAAGAAACTAATAGATTTTCTGTGAATTTTCAGTTTTATTTAAATACTGTCACATAAACACTATTTCGTTGAAGTCAAAGAGTAAGTTAAAATAATCTACATTTTACATGCAAACCAGGCTTTTACTTTTTCTTTTCAGACTTTGCAAGAATACAAAGCTATTCTAGGAATCTACTTTTATAGTCTGAAATTAAAATATAGTTTTTGGACTTAATGGATTGCATGCAAGAACAAGAAATATGTGGATAAAGCGCTATCTTCTTATCCTTATTTTATTAAAGCCAAAACAAAAGAACTGCTAGAGTATCATTATTTAATTCCAAGCATTGCCTTAGAATTAGTGATTCCCGCAGATAAGATTATCTTACCTCCTTTGATAGTTACAGGGAAATGGCTGCAAGAGAGCAAAATCAATAACTTTACAGCAGTGATGTCCACCATGGATCAATTACTACAATCAATGGCACGGTAATCAATTTACGTGACACATCCCCCTTCTCTTTTTTTCTTTTGGAAAAAAAGAGAAATCTTTGGATTTCTCTTTTTTTGGAAGGAAATCTCTCCAAGTTGTTTTATCTTGTTTAACACTAACAGCATCAGGAAACATCTTTCCACATCTAATGAAGAACAATAACATGGAAATGTTTATTTGTTAAATGAATCTGAGAATGTAACAGACTCACAGACATCTTAATTTCTACTGGGATGCCATTATATACAATTAAAATCTGTCTTTATTGCTGGGCAGATTTCATCCCTGACACAAGGATACACATATCAAAAGCTGGTAGAGTAAAACTACAAAGGCACATTTTCCCAAGTTGGGTGAAATTAATTACATTCCAAACAATAAGTATAGATATGGGGTGAGGTAGCTGTAGCATGTGACACTTTTCTAACAATACCATTTTTCCATGCTCCAATAGCATGAACTTTTTTTTTTTTTAATTGATTTTTTAACCTCAACTTTTTAGCTCCCTCCCATCCTGGTACAGTGGGGAAAATCTTCACAAAACTCAACCCCTTCCTTTGACTTTGCAGCTACTTTAACTAATATTGTATCTTCTTACTGCTCTACTCAGACCAGTTTTGAACTAAATATATTCCATTTACCCCTCCAGATCCACTCTCCACTCCTCTGTGCACTGCATACTGCCTGTGTGACCACATCAATGGGCCTATTTTCTGCCTTGCTTCCAACTGGGCTTGGCTGATGGGAAGCACTAGAAGGAGATTTAATGAAGGAAGCAGAGTTAGAATTGGGTTTTTTATTACCCCAGCTCCTTCTTGGAGTGTCCCTGTGGCCTGCCTGAATTCCTTGGCTAAAGGTCACAGCTCCTGTCAGGCAGCTTTCTTGAAGAAGTCTCTCTCTCTCTCTCTCTCTCTCCTTTTCTTCTCTCTCCTTTCTCCTTTCTCATTAGGTCAACGGATGGCAATGCGCTGTAACTAGCCCACGGATAGCACTAACCCTTACGTAGAGAAACCATAGTTCAGTCCTGGGCCCAATGCCCTTTTAACATTAAATGTGTTTCCTAAGTTAAGCCCTCCACTGTCAAGACATTAAGGATATCCAACACGATCCAAACCTCGCTATCCACGTGGTAGACACAACTCCCTACCCATTCCGACGTCACTTCTGGGACAGCACAGCCAATACTGTCATCCTTACAGTATGTGCCTCAGAACTGCTCCTACCTCTGTTTCCCTCTAGGTTCATGGCTCTATCTATTCAAAGGACGTCTGAGTCACCCTAGCTGCCTCTCTTCCCTGCTCCCCACCATATCAGCTTCCAGTCACGAGTCATTGAAAATTACTGTTCACCATTCCACCAGAGAGAAATTTCTGACGCGAAAAATCTGACCATGGAACTCCACTGCTTAAAAGCCTTAAATGGGTGTAGCTGGAGCTCTCTAAAGGCAAACAAGCGCCTTCTTCCTGCCCTGACCCTTACTTAGATCCTTAGTCTCGGCAGCTGGAATTATCATGCCTCGTGCTTTATGTGTTATTAATATCAAACTGCTTATAGTTTCTGGTTCAAGTCATACTGTTTTATGTCTCTATGCTTTTTGAAATCTGTCACTCTTGCCAAAGTGCTGTTGACCACGTTGTTTGATGGTGTCAGTGTTTTAGCCTAAGTACCGTTCCTTTCCAGGAAGCCCCTCCTCTTGCCCATATTTACCCAGCCCCTCCTCTACTGGCATTAATTACGCCCTCCCCACTGTCCTCCTGCTGGTAAGTGTCTACAGTTGGGCTGCCAGGACACCATAAAATCTCTCAAGAATTTAAAATAGTATATTGAAATTATCTTTTAGCATCATCTCTCTCTCCCTCATTAAACTTGAAGTGCTCTAAGGCAGGGAACATGACTTGGTCATCTTTTAATACTGGATAGCAGTTATCTAAATTAAAGCAAATGTTTATCATAATTTTTTATAAGTTAAGTCATTATTAATAATAGCAAGCCTTTTGTTACTCCTTAACATCAATATCACTACTTAAGAAATGAATATTGAAACATTTTGGATATCCATGAAGAAATTACTATTCTGATATACTATAGGGAAATTTTTCTGAGTGATAAATTGATGTATTATATGCAGCAGCCACGTACCAGTGTAAGGCCTCCACTGTGTATTCACTCGAAATCAAGACAAGTGCGGACAAGTCCTCGGGGCAGGCCCGGCTGGATTTATATGCCTCAGGACCGAGGAAGGTGTCACACCCACATGTGTGAGAGCTGATATCCAATCCCTACACCTGAGACCCTGTTAGAGCTCTTGCAGGAAACAAAGCTTAATGATGTTCAGTTTGGAAAATGGGAGAAGGATTTTGTAGCACAAAGACTTGTAGGGTCAAAAGAAAGAGTTGATGCAATCAATGTCGGTGATATAAAGAGGTGACAAGAATGATGGAGCTGCAGGCAGTTAGGAAGTGACTTGGGTGGGCTCAGGAATGACAGTGATCCCAATTACAGGGCAGAGCAGGCGGTGACGAACAGTGAGGCAAGACTACTTAGGATCACATGAGCTACCCCAGAGACCCCTTGAACTGAAGAGAGGGACTTGATGCCTGAGGTTCCTCAATTTCACAGACAGTGTTTCCCTCATGCATCAGCTAAGGCTTCTTACCATTCAGACAAGTATTGTTGCTACCGTGATCATAGTAATAATTTAATAACAAAAATAACCGTACATACAATTAGCAATTATAATTATCACTATGCTATTATGTATATAATCTATACATATATGTGTGTGTAGGTATATATTTACATATCTTTCAATTAGTCAGTAATTGAAATATCCATGTATTAATATTTTATATCATCCATCAAAAGTATTTATATATACTTTTGAAACAGGTTTATGGTTATTGAATATATATATATATTTCAATTAGTCAGTAAATATTGCTGCTTATTATTTCTACTGATACCAATACCATTCTAGTCTAAGCCACTGTTACAGGTTGAATTGTGTCACTCAAAAAAGATACATTGAAGCTTTAACCTCTAGTATCTCAGAACGAGACTTCATTTGGAAATAGTCTTTACAGAAACAATCAAGTTAAAATGAGATCATTAGGATGAACTCTAAACCTATATGACTGGTACCCTTATTCTCATTCTCTGTTTCTACACCTTCCCCTCCCCCACCCCAGTAACCTATTCTCAATGTGTAAGGTGGAAGCAAGAGTGAATCTTTTAAAATGTACCTCAGTCATTCTACGCTTCAACTCAAAGTCCTCTGAGGGCTTCCCATCTTATTCAGAGTAGAGCCCAAAGTCCTTACAGTGCACTCCAAAACTCTACGCCTTTGACACCTGCCACTATTCTCTCTTTGGCTCACCACCATCCAGCCTCACTGGCCTCCTTTCTACCCACCAGACATGCTAAGAAAACTCCTGTTTCAGGCCTTTGCACTTGCTGTTTCCTCTGCTTATACCCCCTGGATACCCATAAGCCTCTCTCCTTCATCTTCTGTAGATGTTTGCTCAAGTGTTACTTCTTTTATGAGACCTAATTACTGTCTATACAATTGCAACCCTCTGAAAATGCTCTAACCCCTCTCCCTGATTCATCTTCCTTCATATGAATCGTCACCATCTAATATACTGTGTATTTCACTTATTTTCTCTGTCATTTTTTCCAACATGAATTAATCTCAACCAAGACTTGATATTTGTTTGTTTTGGTCACTGATGTACACTGAGTGCCTACAACATCCAGAATCTGGTACATTAAAAATGTATAAGATGTATCTATTGAGTGAATCAGTAGGTTATCTCCAGTTCCTTACAGGTAGTACAAAGTAATAGAACAAATGCAGACTGCCACTGGAGTTAGAATTTCTGGGTTCTATACCCCATGCAACCACTTACCAGGGGTAAGCGGACTGGTGTAAGTAGTCTCTGAGTCTGCTTATTCATCTGTGAAAATGAGAATAAAATCCACTCTACCTGCTTCACAGTGTTCTGAGGATCAACTTGTATGACACATAAAAGTACATATGTAATGTGTACAGTGTCATATAAATACAAGCCATTATTAAAATAAACCCATTCAGAGCTTTCTAGAATGAAAGTGATTCTGTTAAGACGTAAGTAACAAAAGATGGCACTCTTTAATTATTGAGAAGTCAGGCTTCCTGAAAACAGGTTCTAAAAAAGAAAAAGTAAGAGAAATCCCTGTCAAGCACAATTTAAAGAATTTTTAAAGTGGGAACTGCGAAATGCAATATTCAGTATTAACTGCTATTATTCGCCCACAGTTAGTGAACATACTTAGATATGTAGCAAAAACTTAAGAACTAAGGACATTTAAGCTTTCTTGGTGCCAGAGAGAACTCATTGTGAGTGAATGGGGCTTAGCATTATTGTCTAAAAGTGTATCACTTCACAAAAAAGGAAAGAGAAAATGTTTTAAAATATCACACTGTGGTTTCTTTAATTTACCTTGCCCACTATGATCTGCATATGCTAACATATTCCTGTCATGTAAGTATTCCATGGATAATGTATAGTTTGTGTTCATCTCCCTATCAGATCCCGCAATCATACTTAGGACATCTGGTACCAACTTAACATTCATCCAACCATCCCTCGAGGGCTAGGCATTGTGCCTGATGGAGGGAGCAATGATGAATAAAACATGGTCTCTCTCTTGCAGTCTACTTAGGAATGTACAGCCATATACAACCTTAATACAAATCAATCTATAAAAGGCTCTTTAATAGAAGGAATTCACACACACACACACACACACACACACACACACACGGGCATTATGAAAGAGGGAAACTGACTGTGGTGTTCTGCAAGAGTTCTTAGAGATGGTGCTATTTTAGATGGGTCTTAAAGGACTTCAAAGGAAGAGATGTGAGGAGAATGTAGGGCATGCCAACCAGTGGGAGTAACCCGACCAGGAGGAGTGCCAAGCTTCCAGAAGAATTTAGACAGATTTGTGGTGACTTCATCTGTAAGCAGCTTTTAAGGGCAACATGCATATTTGCCCTTAAAAGCTCGTAGTATGGTGCTACAGTATGGTGCCAGAGTCAAAGACAGTGGTATGTGGCCTGTATTATAAACTAAATCAGAAAAAGCCTTCTATCTCTTGTGAGGTCACATACTTTTATGGGAATCTAATAAAACCTCCCTCAAGAGTACATGTTGCTCAAGACATGAAACATTTTAAATCTTATTTCAAAACTTTAATAGATTTCTCTGAAGCCTGCATTTGGACCCAAGGCTATTCATAAACCTCTAGTCAAAATTATGAGGCTATATGTGAGGAATTTTTGTTTCCTTCTTCATGCCTGAGTATTTAAGAATTCTTAGAGGGGAAATTTTTGAGGGCAGTGCTAAAGTAACACATTATTTGAAAAACAAGAAATTATATGTCAATGTACTGATGGACGTCTAAGATGTCATCTACTAAACATCAACATTTAGCATCTAAACAGAGAGAACTTTTGATAGGGAGTTCTGTGACCCACTGAAGCTATAAATCCCAAAGGACTGCCAGCTTCAATCACACCACCATCCTGGAAGTTGAAATACTTCGATGAGAAAGTTCCGCACCAACATTATAAGTGGACAAAGATTCATGTTCTTATAGACCCAGGGCATGGGATCTGAGTGTTACTTCTTGTCATACAAACCTGCAGGGAGCTGGAAGGACTGAAGGAGGAGTTTGCTGCATACATAGCTCATGGATTGCCAGTAGGACACTATCTTTGATTTGCAATAGCAGTTTAATGGTATTTTATGGATAGACCATAAACATAAAACATAATCAAATGTAAACCTTTAAGCAAAGTAACATGGTGTTTTGGTGGGAATGTTTTAACATCTGAATCGGCCCTGCTAAGAATCCTTTCTTTGGACAAAAAGATCATATAAATAGCTAAGCTGCTTTCCAGTCCTAGAAATCACATATTTAAATAAGTCAGGTCTGGTGAAACCAACAGAAGAAGAAAGACAACCAAGTAGGAGTCAGTCTGTGATAGAATCATTACATGACTAAAATACCAGCGTTATGTCTTTCACACTGCAACATGGCTACAATATACAGAAAGGTGCATATACGGGCATTTGTGAGAATGCATTTGACTACAGAAGACGCATCTCTTGTCATTATCTCCCATTATCTCCCGTCTGCCCATTGCCCATCCTCGGGGGGTGTATGCGTGTATTTGTCTTATCTAATCTAAGTGACCATCATTTGTCTGCCTGGTGGTCAGACAGAGGTGGCCCTGTTCTAGCTACTATTTAATCTACTGCTCTCCGCTGGCTCCCCAGCTCCCTATTCCATTTTGCTCCCCTGTTGATTTTCTAACATTATACCTAAGCTTGGCCCTTGCTTTCATCTCATTCTGAAAAAGTCTTCCCATTCTGTGAATCTAGTTCAGAGAGGAACATGACATTTAAGAGATGAAACCCCAACAGGAAAACATCCCTATGCTTTAATCTCATTCTGATTTTCCTCCTTTGTTTATTTTTATTAAGCATGTCTCGCTATTCATATATTTTGACAAGCTATGCATAAAATAAGACGTATTTAAAATGGTAGTGGAAATGAAATTTAGTCAACTCTACATGACACAGCTGATTGTTCAGTGTCAAGAAATCACTTTTGGATAATCCTTAGTAAGGATGAAATTAATATCCACTAATATAAGCCTTCCCTTTGTCTCTTCAGAGCAATACAGACTGAGTTCTGTGCAGCAATTTAAAACAAAGAATTCACGAGAAGCCTTTAACAGTCTCATTTCTGGTTTCCATTTCTTGTTTAACTAAACTTGATCTGTTAATTTCCAGACATGTCTCATTTTCAAGTAGAAATCACTTAAACATATGCCTTGATCTCATTGAGTATGAAAAAAAAAAAAGGAAAATGCTTATAAACGTACCAGATATCCCCCTCACAACTCCATTGATCACTATGTGAAGAAGGCTCATTGTTATGGAAATGACAGGCCAGCCAAGAAACAAGCACCACTCGGAGGGTTGGAGTACTCAGATGTATTACGCCGGCGGGCTCAGAGGGGCTTCTGCTCCGAAGCTCTGAGCACCTCCAAGACGTGCACATGAGGTTTTATAGGGTAAAGTACAAGCTTGGGGTATTCGGCCAATAGGCATGGAACAGCTTTAGCAGCAGCAGCAGCATCACAAAAGTGGAGGCGGGGAGGCAGCAAACCAACATTCCAAAGCCAGATATGTATCTTTGAAAACCCAGCTGGCTAGCAAAAAAACATGAACAGCAAACCAACACTAATTAACCTAGATTTACAAGTTAGTCTAGCAGAACTCAGATCAGTATTCCAATACTTAGATTTGTGAGTTATCTTGTTAGCCAGCCCAGCCTCTCCTTCACATTCCTATACTTGTGAGTTATCTTGTTAGACCAGCCCGGTTTTTCCTTCACATCATAATGGAATTTTCCCAGCAAAACAAGTGTACTTATTGATGAAGTGGCTTGTACTTATTGATGAAGTGGCTTAAGGAATAGGTATTCCTTAAGAACTTTTCTAAGGTACTTAATGCTTCAGATGTAGGGGAGAAAAGACTGTATTTTTCAGATGAGAGGATGATTGATAATGCCCTGTCAATAGGCTAGGTTGGGATGGGAGAAAAGCACCCAGGGAAAGTTCATGACACTGAGGAGGGGTGGCCTTCCAACTCTGTACTGCAGGCTGTCCAACAGTCATCCAGCAGCACACCATGGCTCATTCCTTTAATGAAATGAACATGCCAGCCCAACCTTCAGTTATGATTGATTGAGTTATCAGGATTTCAGGTGGTGAAAGCTCCTGCATCTCTTCTGGTATCTTGTAGGACCGCTGAGCCCCCTCCCCCGACCTGATGATAACACGAGGCACGGAGAGGAGGATCCACCCACATGAGTGATATTTGCAGCTTACTTAGAATAATTTTTTAAAATGCATTGCCGGAGAGAGAGAAAGAGAATATGAGAAGAAACTTCTGGCTAAAAGAAGTTGATATTATTTTCTCAAAATTCCATTATCTATCTAATCCTTCTTCCTTGGTGATATGCAGCAATATAGTTTTGATTTCTACTTTTATTTTACAAGAGTCCACATTTGTGTTTTAATACAGATCTGTGCAAAAAAAAAATTATGAATTTGGATTTAAATGAAAAGCACTGTAAATTGTTAGTTCTACAAATATCATCCATTATTTTTCTGTAGCTAAAGACAGTTTAGCATAAGAAAAGACCACTAGCATCAAAGTGAGATCCTGGGATTTAAATTGCACCTCTGCTGCTTATCAGGGTTATAACCTTTGGGATCTGCTTTGTTTCAGCCTTTATGGATCTCAATTTTCCAGATCATACATACAATGGAATGGTAATATCTTCCTCAAAGTCCCAATAGGATTAAGTGAAATAACATCTGGAAACCAGTGGTGCATGAAGAGCATACAACGTATTTAGAAACTTTAAGATAGCTAATATCAAAAGTAGCAAAAGAATATAAGGAGCCTATAATATATAACTCAGCTTATCTTAGATTCCTGAAAGATCTTCATTTCTTGTAGGTCTTATTATCAGACTGTAATTAAAATAAGCTAACATAACTGTATTTTAATAAGTAAAAATCTGAAATAAAGTGAATAAAAATAATTGAGTTAAATTTTTTTTACAAAAACTGAAAGCAGAAACTCTTAAAGCTTTTATAGACTGAGTCTATGTCCAAAAGGAGAGAAGCACAGAAAACATCCAATTTTATAGATGAGTGGAAAGGGGAAGAAATTTCTAAATGATTAAGGAAGAAATAGCTACATTCTCCTATCTGAGAAAGTTGATGTTAGATGTTCATTTTGGTGAATTAAAATAGCTAGTCTGGTTCCCAAAAGACAACCAATCAGATTACAAATGCTTGAAGCTCAAAAGTGGTGTTTCTCAAAGTGTTTTCCAAGGAACTTCCAGATTATAATCATTTAGGGTAGATTCCTGGGTCCTACTTCAGATCAGCCAAATCAGGATCTTTGAGGGCAGGCCCCAAGGAATCTAAATTTTAATCACTATCCCTCAAGTGATTCTTGGGCCCAGTTTTAATTTAAATCACTGACCTAAAACTGTGGTTTTCAACTCTGGCTGCACATTAGAATCACTCAGGGGACATAAAAAAGGAAATTAAAAGAAAAAGATATCTATGTCTTGTTCCAAACCAATTTAAACTAGAATCTGCAGGGATGAGGCCCAGCGTCATACTTTTTTTTCCCCAAAGCTCACAGGGTTATCATGACTCTAGAGTGCAGCCTGGGTGGAAAACCACTGCATAAAAGCACTCCAAGATCTCCTGCTTCCTCTGTCAAGGCCAAGGTCAGAAATCTGTATCCGAATATAAACTTGCCTTCATATGCAGACCCCCAGCAGGGCCTCACTGCTGAGGCCAGGATGGTCCTTTCCCACCCAAATCACTATGTTGCTTTTACCCAGGGAGGAGCAAATCTCTGGAAATGTTCTGCTAGACTCCACCCCCAACCTGGTTGGCTGAATTAACCAAATTAATTCCTGGATTAAAACTGATGCTCCAAGGAGTTTTTTTTTTTTTTTTTTTCTTCACTTCATTATTTATAATTCCCTTGTAACATTTTGTCACACAGTAGTCACTCACACAACACATATTTGTTGATTGGATGTGGATCTCTGTCTTGGTCTGTTCAGGCTGTTATAGCAAAAATACCCTAAACTGAATGGCTTATACACAACACAACAGTCGTTTAGTTCTCACAGTTCTGGGGGGCTGAGGAGTCCAAGATCAAGGTGCTGGCAGATTCTGTGTCTAGTGAGGACCTGCTTTCTGTTTCACAGACAGTGCCCTCTCTCTGTGCCTCTACACACATGGCAGCGAGGGAGATTTCTTGGGCCTCTTTTATAAGGGAACTAATCCCATTCATGAGGGCTCCACCCTTATGACCTAATTATCTCCCAAAGGTCCCACCTTGGGAATTAGGATTTCAACATATGCATTTGGTGGGAACACAAACATTCAATCTGTAATAGTCTCTGTCTCTATAAGAGTAGAGGAAGACAGCTCTATGTTCCAATGCAAAGTCACAGAGGCAGCTGAAGCACCACCACACAGCCTAAGGTGAACTTGTAACTTACAAACTTGCTAAGAGTTTTATTTTTCCAAATCTACATAAATAAAATGATGTTGCCCGTGTGTTTACCTGTACAGCATGCAAAAATAATTAGACTAATTTTCCCCAGAACTGGAGGGTATATTTAAGATGTACACTAAGTCTGGGGTATACCTGCAATCCACATGCTGGGGAGCATCATGGAGAGATGCAGCCACCCTCCAGCATAGCCGAGATGAAACGGAAAGCCCAGGAAGAACAGTGCATACGCAGGGTATACACAGTGGGACACTGCAGTCCAAGGAAGCAGAGTGGTTCAAATGTGAGGTCAAAACCAAAGTCAGAAGGGCAGACGCTTTGAACGGCAGAGCTCAATTTGCAAGGAAATTGTTTCCTCACAGTGACCATTCTGCATGGCTTCAGGGGGAGCACTGTGGGGCATTTATTTATCTTAATAATGGCTAGTGTTTCTCCTCAGCACAGGTGTGAAAGGCCCTAGAAATGTGCTGAATGACAAGGGTTTTCAAAGAGAAAGCTCTCTTTATCAGGGAAGAGAAAGCAAGCTGCAGAGTGCTCACTTGTAGTTAGGAGTTGTAGTGCTGAATATCCAATGCAAGAGCCAAGAACAGCCTCAGCCTGGTTTGGAATGGCTAGTCAAGGCAAGAAATAAAAAAAAACCAAGTCTTTAAAACTACCATCCAAAGGCTTGCCTCTATGTTAATTTCTTTATCCCGTATCAGTTTTGAATTCTTCTACTCTCAGGGAACTAAAGAGAAAAGTAAGGACTTTGAAGGGTTTCATTAATAAAACAATCCTGCTTCATTAAATATTAACTTACATTTGTATAACCATTGGTTTTTGTAAAACTTTTTTGCTATATCTCGCTTAACTTCTCCCAATAATTCCTTGGGCTCTGTAGAACACATTCACCTAAGGGAAAAATTAGTAAACTTTCTGAAGACTTGGGTTTTGGTTCCAAGGACTGTTACTTTGCCATTTAATATTGAGGGATCTTGGCAAGTTATGTTGTTCCTGCAGGCCCTGGGTTTCTCATTTATTGAATGGATGTATGATCCCTGAAGGATACTGCATTTTAAGTAGATTTCTAAGCTATAAGAGCTGCAGAAGTGTCAGATATTATAACTATTCCAGTCGTAAAGATAATCAAATTGAGGCACAGGAGCTTAAGGTGGTCATCCAAGGTAAGGAGTAAAAAATGTTACCATGGTTAAAACATATATTTTCCCTTAGTCAATGATTTTTTTTAGAAACTCATTCTTAGTGAATGAGTTTTTTTCCTATATTATCACAAATAGTCTCAGAATATGGCCAAACGGACTTCCTGACGTCAAATCAAGTGAAATATATCTATATCTATTAACCATCTATCTATCTATCAATTGACCGATCTATAGAGAGAGAAAGAAAGAGAATCAGAATCTTAAAAAAAAAAATCAAGTAAAACATCATAGTTTTCAGAACACTTTTGAATCCAAAATCTGGTTTGGAATCCAAGACTTTTAGGCAGGACTCTTCCATGTGATGAATGGGGAAGGGAGGAAATTGGGACAAGTAACCAGGGAGAATGTACAAGGTATGTCCTTCCAAGGACATATCAGCAGACTTACACAATTTAGTCTTCGCCTCTACATTTTGCTTTGACCTGCAGTTTAGCAGTCAAAGTTCTTCACCACTTGCTTCCCTATAAGACACTGACATTACACAAGCTGACAACAAGAGTGAAGATTAAATTCCCAGGCTTTTAATGCACAAAAGTTATCCAGTGTGGCAAATCAGTTCAGTAGCTGGTCACTCAGTTTGTCTATGTAGGTCACAAGCTCACGAGGTGGCAAGTCTCCAAGAGTCATTTGTACCCCCATCTTCAGGCCTGTGTTGCCTCAGACAGAGCAGCAGTCACGCTATAACGTGCTGTCCTCACGCTACAAAAGGCAGTCATCCTAGAAAAGGCAACTTTATCCTAAAATCAATACTGAGCCTGACTTTCCATCAAAAGCAGTATTTCCTTAGAATATCTAACATTGTGTGGAATGTTCAAAAGCATCAAGTTCATCAACTCTCTGAACAAGCCTAATCTTAATACCTACAAGATATATGGTTTAAAACTCTCAGAGAACCAATCACATGTACTTTATTCATCTTTATTTAAATAATCATTTTAAGAGGGACTTTGGTTAGAGGCCAGGGGCCAGAGAGACTCTCAAGATAAGGGCTGAAGGGGGCTGAAGATTGGTGAGCGGGTAGGTAGTCATCACAGAGACCCATAAAGAAAACAGACTGGATACTGGTTGGTGCCCTGCTTCCCACATGGCCCATATGTCCCAGGATGGGTGTCAGTGCCAGAAATCTCTGTGTAGAAAATGCTGCACACTTGGAACTATTCACAGTTCCCTTACAAAGCAGCCATTTCCCTGCTTACCCTTACTGTCAGAAGAGTCTTCATTCGTAATCTAAATAACCACCTCTGCTGTCTCTTTTCAGTGGGGAACAAGGGATCACAAAAGCTGGTCACAATCTTCTCACTACCTTAGGGTCAGGTCAAGCAACTGCCACTTTGGCAATGGCTATCCAACCCCACTGTGCATGTGAATCACCTGGACTGAATCCTTACATCCCCCCATACCTGATAACTACGGTTCAGTGTCTAAATTGGGGCCCAGAAATCTGCAACTTGAATCACTATCCAAATGGATTCTAAAGCAGGCAATCCATGATCCTCACTTTTCTCTACTGTCTGATCTAGGTCATCCCTAAAAATGTTCATGGCCCCAAGGCATCTCCTTCAGGCTGCCTGCAATCCTTTAGGTCATAATCTCTTTGCCTGGAATTCCTCTGGTAGAGGGTAGGTAATCATTTAAAGTGTAAATATATAGAAGTGACATGTCACATATATATCATATTTTAAAAGATATGTGTGTTATATATGGGTATGTGTTATATATGTAATTATTTATTATAAATGTATTTAAATGTTATACATGTTATAAATGTTATATATTTTGTGCATATTATTTTGTACTTGTACGTCACAAATCATTCAGTACTGCGATTCCATTTGATTTCATTAGGGGAGAATACTTGCTCTCCTCTCCTTAGGTATCCAAATGGAAGGACTTCCATAAGCCTAATATTCCTGACATCTTCCTCTTTCACTTTCCTCTCCCCTCTGGAAACTGTCCTTCCTGCAGAGATGAAGCACTTGGGCTTATATACTAAGGGATGGGTTTATCAGGGCAGGTTCTGCCCACATAGGGGAGAGCTGTGGTTACTCAGCCAGATCAGTGCCTGGACGGTCCATCTGCCTGATCCAGGGCTAAGGTACTAGAGAGGCCACCTGATAAAGCCCCAAAGCCATATCCCCCAGTCAGCCTTGTCAGTAACAACACTCGTATTTTAATCTCTCAATGGATTTTAAGTATCGGATAGACATAGGGGTTTTGCACCTGAGACCCCTCTAACCTCTACAACACCCCCAAAAGATGGATGTCATGGGCAACGGAAGAGTGAGCGTCTCTAAGCACCAAAAGGCTGCATGGAGAATAAAGCTGTGGGAGTGGGGACAGAGGAAAACTCGAAGTTCTAGGCGGTGGGAGGGAGGTTGTGAATTCATCAAAGGGAAAACTCACATTCCATTTTTTTTCACAACCTGGTTCTTCTGCTGCAGATTTTTACAGCATTAGCTTCTCTTCAACAGATTTTTTTAAAAAAAATTTAACCTCTTTAACCTTTTCTTAGAGATATTATTTATGTTAGGGGACTACAATTCCATGTAATCATAACTACATTCAATCCTTCTGCAAACAGGAGGCGCTCTAATATTGATTCACACACTTGCCAAGCACTGCTTCAACAATACAGTACAAAATGCTATCGCAGAGGCTATGATTACACTATTCACAATCTTTGACCTCAAGTGGTCTATAATTTTGTGAGAACAATGGACTAAATATAAGTAGTATAATAAAAGATACAAGTAATAAGCTCAAGGAGTTACTTCTCTAGGTTACCAAAGCTTTGATGCAAAAGCATCTCATGCCCAGATGGCACAGGTGCCACCCAGGATGCAGGGTGAGGGTCACCTCCGTGGCCCAGCCTGCCCCCGCTCCTGGAGAGAGAACTTCACTGGGCTGTATTTCTGATGGGAGACTTTCTCTAATTCATGAGCTGCTCTTTTTAAATGACAGTTCTCTTTTCCTGTGCTTCTTTTAATTAATAACCCTGTGGAATGTTTTTCATTAAAAATGAATTTTACCTTTACTATGAAATGTCAGACATGAATAAAATGAGCAACTTTTTCTCACAGGGAATATTATAAAAAAACAAAGATATCAGTTCACCTTTTCTTTGACAAATTTGACTAGTGGAATGAGCTTGCTGGAGCAATGTATCTCTTTCTTCCCATTCCAGTGGCCTCTCTATTATGTTCTTTCACAAGCACATAAATGGATGCAAATAATCTTTAAAAATTAAGTCTTTCAAAGATGCCTTAACAAAAATGTTAAGGGCAGGTGAAATTAACATTTTTATGAAAACGAAATGTAGTTGCCTTTTACTTCCAAAAGTGCAGTTCAGATTTAGCTCCAGGTTCTAAATGAGAGTGCATGTAGCTCTTGGTTTACAAAACTACTGGGTTAATACTTAGCACAGATTGGAAAAACTCTTTTCCATTTTTCCCAATGCTTCCCCAGAGTGTCTCCCATTAAGAGAAACACATTTATTTAATAACCGTTTCTATGTCCACTGGGGCATAGTTAGGAGAGCAGTATTTCAATAGATAGCAGTGTTCAGACAGACTTGATAGATAAAATTCAGGATGAGCTTAGAACCTTTAGTTAAAGTACATGCTTTAGGTCCAGGTAAATTAACTAATGCTAATCTTCACACACACGGCCAAACAGAGCACAGAAATGCATTCATTAACCAGATTAGAGAAATTCAACTCATGGGTTAAAAGCGCCAAGAATTGGACCTGACATCACAACCCTAGCCTCTTCTCTTAATAATCTATCATTAGCCAAATAATTTGATCACATGTTAGGGACCATGGCTAAGATTCTGCCCCTAATTGAGGTCATGCTGAAAGTATGAAGTTTAGAAAAAGGTTTAGAAAAGAGGGAGATATTGTTTTGTGCTAACGGAAGAAAGCAGGCATTTCTTTTGGGAGAAAATCAACATTATTCTGGGCAAGCATAGAAGCATTTATTTCCACAACTCTTAGCATCTTCCATTGCTACATATGGAATTCCTCAACAGTTCATATTCTATTTGGCTTTTAAGAAGGGATTCTGCTTTCTAAGGGGATCAGACCTGGGTGCCTTGCTAACATTGCTCTTACTTTCATGTCACCAGTGACTGACAGACTTCATAGACTCAGTGGTAGACTACTGAGACTGAAGCCTGACCTTCTCTTCCCATTAGACTTTTGGGAGAGCATCCTGGGCACCCGTCTGGCACTGCCACTTACGACACGCATCCTCGTCAGCACCTTCAGCAGCAGCAGCAGCGACGCTAACCTTCACTAAGACCTCGCGTGGGATAGTCTCTGTGCACTTAACAACTCTGTGAGGTGGGTACCGGACCCTAAACCCCGTGAGGACAGGAACCCATCTGTTTTATTCACTCCTAGATATTCTGGATTTAGAAACGTGTATGGTACTTAAGAGGCACTCCATGCATGTTTACTGACGATTATTAATCTCATTTAGCAGATGTATGAACTGAGACATAGCAGGTAAACACATGTGATTAATACTCTTGAGCCTGAAGCTGGCTCTCTAATGCTTGCAAAGAGAGCTCTTGGAACATTCTCTAGGAAAGAGTGTACATGCTCCTTGACTGTGGGTATAAACAAAATTGCTTTTATTTCTGAACTGGGTGGAAATGTTGGTCCACTTCCTCACTGTAGTTGTTTAAAAGAGAAGCAGCCATGTGTTTGGGACATAGTTTCCTCTTTTGTCCTTCACCAAAACATCAGCTCAATTCCATGCCTACTGCTGGCAAAGAAAGAATTCAAGTACCTCCTGGAGAGTCCCAGATATTACCATTTCCCCTTACTATTTTGGGGCAGGTTTTAACCAGTTAAAATATATGTGCTCATAGTAATCCAATAACAAGTCCACAAATTTTCTCTTTAATTTCTCAAGGAATTTTTAAATTCCTCCAAAATGTAACCTTTGCAAATTCTTAAATATACATTCAAAATGATCCCAGTAGTGATCAGAACTTTTAAAAACAATAAATTGGATACTTCTTTTTCTTCTATTTTCACTCCTAGTACTTACTCCCCCATGGATATGGGGTTCTGCTGCCAGAAAGGGAATCAGCACACACTGCTTTAAATGAATGAACTCTGCAATATCACTACTCAGTCATTCAATCAACAAATGTCACTGGAGTGCTGGAGCGCAAAGAACAGTTGGATGCATGGGGTAACAGACATGTCTCTATCTTTGAGAGCTTGACAGGTCAGTGTATGAGGACAGGGCATCTATTCAATACATACAACAATACAAAGCAGCATACAGCAAATACTGACTAGATGATATGGTGGTGGTTGTACAGGAGTACAGAGAAAGGAGAGGTTGTGTGGAGCTGGGGCACAGAGGAGGTGAATGGAGAAGGTGGGACCGAAGCTGAGCCTTGAGGAGGATGCTCACGTCATAGTATAAGGGGATTGGTTGCACTTATAAAATAGCAATTCAAGCAACACATATCTTTTTCCTTGCATTATATTTTTCCCAAGCTAACTTCCGTTTGTCTAAATCTCGATGATTTTGCTGTCCTATATTTTATTTTATTTATTTTATTTTATTTTTATTGATGTATAGTCAATTTACAATGTTGCATTAAATTTCTGGTGTACAGCATTGTAATTCTGTTTTTTATATATATATAAATTACAAGGTATTAACTATAATTCCCTGTGCTCTACAGTAGGATCTTGTTGTTTATCTATTTCATTAATAGTAGTTAATATCTACAAATCCTGAACTCCCAATTTATCCTATACTTTAAAGATGTGGCCTCAAATTTTTAGTTTCGAGAACAAAAGTCTCTTTGTAATTCAATAAAGGAATCCCTTTGCCCTTGTTCTCCACTAAAAATAGCCACATTTTTGGTGTGTGAGTTGTTATTGTTTGTCTTTATTATAACCCTGGTCATTCATTTTAGCTTGACTTTATTTTGGTGAGGTATTAACTGCATTTCTGACATTCTTTAATCAAAATTAATCAGCTGCATCTTTGACAAACTGGAATACATCTGAGTATTGAATATGCTCATTGTCTGAAATCTAGACTAGAGTAGCAGTTTTCTAAATTGGGCATATTTTTCTGAAGAGCATCTGGACAAAATGAGAAAATGCTTGAATAATTTGAAATTCTATGGCACCAATTATGAATTTATTTCTGGGATATGGATATTTGACCATGGAAAATACAGAGGTTCCTGTGCTTCCAGAAAGAGATTGATATGTTTGTTTTATAAAGTTTGCTCAAAAGCTGGGACTCCAAATCTCTTGTATCCTGCTTGGTATCGTAAAGCTGGTTTACCCTCCAAACATCAGATTACACTTTCATATCATTGCACTTGTTGCAAGTCTTTTCTGCTGACAGACTTGCCCTGGTTGATTTTTTGAATTTTTAAAGTCCATTTTCTCTCTCCCTCTACATTGTTTGAACTTCATTGCAATGGCCAACCTCCACAGAATTCCTGGTTCACTATTAAAATACCCCTATTCAAAGGAGCATGCCAAGTAGAATGGCCTAGGAATATGACCACAGAGATTTTTCAGCTTGGCAAAACTACCAAATCCAAATGCACTTTCATCGTTTTCTCAGCAGAGCAAATGTCCACATTAAGCCCTTTTTTGCAAACACTTTGGAGACGTCAACTGCATTACATTGAAGGGGCTGGGGCCCTGTCAGGCAGTTTTCTTTGCTTCCTACCCCCATCCCCACTCCCAACAGCCTACAGAAAAAGTCCTCCTAGTGTGTGATTTCAGTAACAAGCCACTTGGTGACTGCCAGGTGTGGAGATGTTGTTGTTAACAAGCCAGCCGTCAGCCTTATTTTATGGAATCATAAATCCAGCAGGCAGGATCTGGTCTCTAGTGCTCGTTTTTGGCTGGCACAACAGACCCTTCCCTGTGTAAAAAGCACACTCTACAATGGCTAAGTAGGTCATTCTACATCTTGGTTTCTGAATTTCCGAGCATTAGAGACCACTATTTTCTCACTCAAGATGGGGCACATATCTTCCTGTAACGGGAAACCAGCTTTCAAAGCACCTGCATTACACATTACCCATGCAACGTCCTAGAAGTATGATGCAGTCCACTACCATATCTAAAGCAGCTGCTAAGGCACCTGTTCAAAGAGGGAAGCAAATTCCTGGACAGGACCCAATGACCTGCATTCCCTCTCTGTGCCTGCTGCCTTTAGGGATAACTGGCTGCTTTTTACAGGCAGGATCAGCAGTTACAGTTTTTACTCTGCAGTTTCCTTTCGGAGTGTGAGTCTCCTAGGGGACAGAGACTCTGCTGAACTTCTGCAGACGACATCACTCTATAGAGGATAAAACTGCAGATGGAGAGCAAACCCCAGTAAAATCAAATGCCAACTTTGAAAAGCGTTGGGTGAATCAAATAAAACCTGATTCAGAAAGAAGAGGCAGAAAATGAATGACTTTCTCTGGGAGAAATTACTGTAGCCCCACTGCGTCATCGGAGTGTCTCTGGCTATTTAGTAGAATGACTTGATTTGATTCCTTTGGGAAAGGATTACTTGATTGGAACGTCAAGATCTATGAAATGCACCTCCCAGCTGGGGAAAAAATGGACATTCCAGGAAGGCAGATTCTATTTCGGTTATAACAGCCAATTATTAAGAATTAAATCTAACCACAGAGCAGCTGTCTATTTTTTCATTTGCCAAGTGTATATAATGCTTTAAAATGCATTTATTTTATACAAACTGATGTTTTATTACAATATTTACTTTAATTTATTGGCAATAGTCCGAATTCTCAGAATTTACTGAATTCACAATAATACTAAATTCACTATAAGCATCTTGAAACCCTTCCTCTAAATAACCAAATGCTTCTCAGAGTATGTTCTGTTATAAAGTGTTACAAAAAACTATGTCTCAAAATCAGCCTGGAAGACTTTTGAACACATGTCTTTTGAGCTCTGTATTTTCTCAGGCACGTCAGAGGCCAGAAAAGGCTGAGTCAGTGGATTTACTCAAACCGTGAAGGGAAGGAATCCCTACGTTAACAAAGTGCATGATCAAATTTAGGTGTTGCCTTGGGGATTAGGGGGGAGGAACATCTCCCCCATCTCCCAAAAGAACTCTGGCTAAAATCTCATTAAAATACGGATCCAAATCTGATATTTTATATTCAACAACATCTACTGACTTCTTTTTCCAGAAGAGAGAAGGAAAAAGAAACATAAGAAAATAAGTTAGGATAGGAAAAATTGTATGCATTCCAAATTTAAATCAATACCAAAAGGCATTAGGGAATAAAATAATATGTACATTTCAGTCTCAATATTAATAGAAATCTTTGCTTTTTAATTCAAAAGGAATATTTTCCTTTAAATGAAGACGGCATGATTCAGTACTATGCTTTCAGTGGTCCCTCATCAGACATTATGAGAATGAAGAAGAGGGAGACATATTGGAAATGAGCAGTCTGGCAACCAGTTAGAATGCTTCTAGAAAGGCACTCCTGTCAGGCAGAATTCAGCTCTAAGACAAAACAAATGTTTCAAGTGATTGTTGGCTACTTTGAGAATTCCCAAGGAAAATAATTTATAAAATATCTCCCTTCTTAAATTATGTTAGTTGAATGCTCTTCTATTCACAGGCTTATTCATTTCCTTTTTGTTTACTGCTAAAATACATACTTTCTTGCAATCAGAATCAACACTAGTTTTGGGAAAAGCAGTTGTTAAACAGCAGACAGTACAATCTACTGCCGAGTGTGTTGCTGAATGATTGAATCCAGTCCCCGCTCTGAAACCTGCGAAACTCTGCCCTTAAATAACTGCTTTGGAGGCACTATTGAAGAATGAGGATCTGTGAACCTATGTCCTGGTAGCTAAATGTGGAAAAGTGTCTTTTCTGTCTGGAAGCAGACCAACAGAGAGCTCTAAATAGAAGCAGCTTAAGGGCTCAAAAGACTGCATAATTAGGTCTCTGCTTTATCCAAATGCACATGACAAACTTCTGGAATTGCTCAAAGTCTGCTCTTTTTACTGCCATCAGAGAAAAGAGAGCCAGCCTGGAGCTGAGAAAGCAAAGCTGGCGCCTCAGAGCAGCTAACAGCTCTGTGGCCACCAGCAGGTCACCTCATATTCCTTAGCTTACTTCCCTAGGGTGTTGATTTGAAGCTCAAATGAGGTCATGCCGGTGGCGTGCAAACTGCGAGGCAGGGAGCTACGTCGGCTTAGAGGTGGAAGCTCTACAAACCACAACGTGCAAGCGCAGCTGCTGCCAGCAGGGCCAGCGGTTCCCAGTGCACGTGCAGTCCTGACGGCTAACTGGGGTCACGAGGGTTGTAACGACACTGCTCAGAGTCTGCGGTGTGCAGATTCTTCATAAGAAGCTGTGAGAAAAAAGCCTGCTTTTCAAAGTCATTTAGAGTGACATGAAGGTACTATCTTGGTAAACACAGCCTCTGGCATCAGGTGATCTGAATTCACTCAACAGCGATGTCAAAACTGCTGTACAATTCTGAAAGCACCAGCCTTGTGCAGAATCTGCAGACATAAATGGTTAGAAACTGCAGCTGGAAGTTAACTCTAACTGTGATTTAACACTAATTAACAACGGGCATTTTCATAACCCTATTTCATCAGGCTCTTTGCCAAACTTGTCAAGGGTACCCTTCATTTCTCTGGATGACAGTGATTATTCTGTGCTGGGCAGCGTGTCTGATTCACGTTTCATTCCTTCAGGAAAAAAGCAGACACTACAGGCACCATTCTGGTCATTGGCAATAAAGAGATCAAAGAAAATACCCACTTTACAAAGCTCATTGTTCTGTTGAAAAAACAAAAATGTAAACAGGAAACTACCGTACCACAATCAATGCTGGGAGAGAAGTAAGCAAAGATACTGTAGAATACTTCAGAGTTTTACGGAGACCATATATCTTTTGTTCCAACTGTGAACAATGTTTTTGTAATGCCTTTTTCATGGGAAAAACATCATGGATTTGTGCAATGAATGTGCTTCCATATTTTGTTCAGCTGATATAGGGAGTGGGGAAGGGAAGAAAGAAGTAGTGAAGTTGGAACTCCCATTATTGCATTCCTAGACCCTTTCTTCAAAGATGCTGGTAATGACTATTAAAATACATGCAGTCTGCAACACATGCACACTAAGCAAGTACTTGAGGCCTGTTTGATATCCAGTTCCAGTATGTTTCCCATCCACGAAAGGTAACTGCTGTAGAGATGCTTCATTGCTCACAGAAAAAGACATTCTATGCCATCGGGTTCACCGTGATAAGAATGCTTTCAGAAAGAAAAACAGTTACTGATTCTGAGTCTGTGCTGATGCAAGAGTGAGTCTAAATCACTTTCTTACCACTGGAACATGGGTACTACCCTTATCCACAAAACTGCCAGCTGGCTGCAAATGCTCTCTACTCAAAACCAGTGCCATCTGTGGAAAAGGACTCTGGCTTTATGGGGTGGAAAAAAAATGCTACAAATACCTCTATGTTCTGTTTTGCCAGTTTGTAATTTGTATTGATCATTCTTGGAAATTTCTCTAAGTTAAACTGGGAATCCTTTCTTACATCACTACAGGAGTGCACGGACATTTTTGCAAGTATTGATTATTATGCACTGCCCAGAAATTACAGAGATCAACACTGAAGGCTGACAATGCTGCATGCTCCCAGTAACATGGACCTATTTCACTGCAAGCTTTGATTGTAGAATATTTCTAAAAATTACTCCTTTACATTAAATTAAAAAAAAAAACACGATGTTGTTACGAACTGCATATTTGTGTCCTACCTCTCCCCTCTCCCACCCGAAATTCACATCCTGAAACCCTACCCCCTGACGTGGCTATGTTTAAAGGCGAGGCCCCTAAAGAAGCGATTGCGGTTAAATGGAGGCATAAGCGTGGGCCCTGGGTCCAGAAGAATCCTTATAAAAAGAGACACCAGAGAGCTGACCCTCTCTTTCAACACAAGTGAGCACAGAGAAAAGGCCGTGTGAACGCACAGCAAGAAGGCACACCTGCAGCCCAAGGAGAGAACTGTCACCAGACACCAACCCTGCAGCACTGGGTCTTGGACTTCGAGCCTCCAGGCTGTGAGAAGATACATTTCTGCTTAACCACCAGTCTGACTCATACTGTTATGGCTATCTGAGCACACTAACACAATTCATAATTAAATGAATATCATTAAGGTGTCCCAGGGTAGCCTGTGTCTTAAATTAAGGGGTATAGAAATGTATGGTACAAAGGGGTATAAATGAGGAGCAAGACGGGTCTCTGAGGCAACAACAGAGGCATTTCTTTGAGATCACAACTTAGGGGCAAGCATCAGTTTGACATCATTTGGGATCAATGTCCACTGGGCTCCACTCCATGAATAAGTTTCCAAGGGTCCTCTCTCTAATTTCTCCAGCAACAAGTTGAGACAACGCTTGCAAAATGTTGCCACCAGGGATGCTCATCAGGGACTCAGCACCCAGGGGTTTTATTAGAATTTAGTCACATAGGTATCCTCTGTCTGGCACCTGCCAAAATTCCAGACTCCTTGAAGGAGAGTAAATGTTTAGCATAAGCCACTTTGTTTGAATAAATAGTAGGAAAGCAGGCATAGTGAGCCACTCTTATCAGAGTGGTGGGAACCCTCTTGAAATTCAAGTTCTCAGAGGCCAGCCAAGGGCCTACTTTAAAAGCAGGTCTTTCAAAGTCCAGCAGTCATGCCTGCTATGTTAACCCACACAAATGGTAAACATCATTACATAGCTACATATCCAGATGAGCAGAAGCACAATTACTTTAATACAAGTCTGATTAGAATTCTTTAAAATTTAGGTATAACCTGTGCTGGGTGTGCTGAGTGCCTTCTTAGACCTTCTTAGACCTGTCCCTGAGGGCTGGCCTTCAAGTCATTCCAGGAAAGAGTATCTTAAATTGGTAAAGTAAAGAAATCCATAAATAAAATCAGCATGTGAGAAAAACTTCCTCTGTTATTTTCCCATGCCTTTTCTGAATATGTTTAAAATTATTAGGAAGTATGGAATTGTTTTCTTATTATTGAAAAATATTCCCCAACCAGTCCTTTGGCTCAACTTCATTCAGTTTCTGACTCTCATCTGAGGGATCATACTCTCCAGCACTCTGGTAAAGTCTGCAGAACAGACCTCCTTCCAAAAGAGCTGCTCAAACGCACAAAATAAAATACACAGTACTGCAAAGGACACATTTGGTACTGGAATTCAGTTATCAAAATGTTAAAACTAATTCACAAGATAGTGATCTATGTGCTTTTTTATTAACACAGTAGTATTATCTTAGCAACAGGTCTAATAACTGTCATCATTATTAAGGACTGATGAGTGCAAACATTTCAGGGTATCTTCAACAAAAACAGTATGATATGCAAATATCTATCATTTCTCTTGGTACCTCTAATAATATTGCAGTTTGTTGTCAACCTTCATAATTGCAAGAAAACCTAAATTTCACTTTGGAATTAAAGAAAATAACAATGTAATGATTTTTTTCATCCAAATTTACAGGATCCAGGTAAAAACTTTAAGCTTCTGGTATCATGAGATCAGGGATTCACTGACTCATTCCATTCAGTTCACAAACTGTCAACCAAGAACAAGTAGATTTGTTTTGTTTCACTGTAGTGTTTTTTTTAAAAAAGTAATTAGTTACCAAACTAATGTGATTTCACATAAAAATTCATACTTCTGGCTTTTTGGGAAAAACATATATGCAGTCAGCCCAAGCAACACCGGGATGGCATCCAAAGCAATGTTCAATCAGGCTGAGTAGCAGCTGCCCATTTACATATGGTGTGAGCTCTCCGGTCTTCACAGCCACATAAGGCTTGCCTCGCTCATGTGTTACCTACCTGGCTCCTGCAGCCACCTCTTTTTTCGTTTTGTTTTCATTGGGATTTTGTTTTTGTGTGTAGTCACATCTCATAGATGGCATTTTCCATCTCATGAGAACCCTCTGGCTGGCTGGCAATTAGGAGAAATTTGTTTTCTAATAAAGGGAGAGAATTCTCTCTGCATAGCCACTGTCATCCCCATCAAATCTCCAGTCGTCTCCTCTCAGCTACTGACACACTAAGGCCCATTAGAAGCTGCCTGTTTTGTAAATAAAGTTTTATTGAAACACAACTATGCTTATTTATTTATATACAATCTTTAGCTGCTACTATGACTGAACTGTGTCCCTCCCAAATTAATATAAATATATGTAATATAAATACATATATACATGTATTATATCCCAATATGATGCTATTTGAAGAAAGGGTTTGGGGAGATAATTAGGATTAGATGAGGTCATGAGAGTCCTCACAATAAAATTAGTGTCTCTGTAAGAAGAGGCACTGGAGAGATCGCTTCCTCTCTCTCCCACCATGTGAGGGCACAGAGAGAAGACAGATGTCTCCAAACCAGAAAGAAAAGAGCCCTTTTTGGGGAACCAAAGTGGCCAACACCTTGATCTTGGACTTCTTAACCAACCTCCAGAAGTGGCAGAAATGAATTCCTGTTGTTTAAGCCACCCACTGCATGTCTTTTATAATGGCAGCCCAAGTTAAGACAGCTAATATCACACTTCAATGGCAGAGTCAAGGAGTTGAGACAGAAACTGTATGGCTCTCAAATTCTAAAATAACTACTATCTGGTCTTTGCCAGAAAAAGTTTGCCAACCCCTGCTCTAACTGTTGGATGAAATTACCAGTTACAGGTCTAGAAGTTTTATATAGAGGGACTTAAGGATGGTTAGTGGGAGCTGTATTTATACAACATTTATAAATTTATACTTATATAATTTATATATATTATTTTAATGGAGATGGAGGCAGACAGCTAAAGCACTATCTCACTCCTTCCTACTGTAGCCAGAGAACTACACACTCTACAAAACTCTCCACTGAGCCACAGCATGTGCTCATGTGGCCAGAGCTGTCATCTATGATGGCTGAAAACCTGGGTTCCAAATCTGCTCCCCCAACGTAGTAGAAGCATGCCCTTAATTAATGGTTATGATAACTAGGAGAAATCAATGACTAAGGACATAGTCTTGATTCTACGATTCACAACCAAGGTTCATTACAAGAATGCTTAAAATAGTAGCAATAAGAACAAAGTATTTTTTGTTAATAGCTCAATGGGGGAATGAAGTTAAAGTAACTAACTGAATGGAGAAACTCTATATATTGCTGAGAGTGGGTCTGTAAGTTATTGTTGTGGGGGAAAAATGTCCGCTATTTTGACAAACCAAAGCAACATGGTCTAAAGAATATGGGTTTTCGAATTAGACAGAGATGCATTCAAATCCAGGCTCCAGCACATAATTTATTTGGCAACTAGCTGTCTAACTCTCAGAACCTCAACCTCCTCATGGATGAAATGGAGATTATACTGCCTCATTTGTGGGTTGTTGATATTTAATAAGATTAATTATTATATGTAAAAGATGTTGAAGTGCATGCCTGTAAAATAGGCTTTCAAAATGGTAGTTATTCTCATGAATCATTGCAGGATATTTGCTCACAGTTTCTCTTTTTTATAAGAATACTTTTTTTCTGAGAACAAAGTAACTAATTAACAATACCCCTGAACCCACATTCAAGTTATGGAGACCATCCAGCAATTGCAGAAGGGCTGGAAATATTTTTTAAAGGACAAAAATAAAAAATTAATAAAATAAAAACCTGACACACGTTATAGCAAGGAACAAGTTATAAAGGGAAGAGCCCATTTGATACAACTTGCATATGGGCACGAGCAGAGGCAGGCAAACCATCCCAGGGTCCCATTAAAAAAACTCGCAGACATAATGAACAATCTAATGGTTAGTGGGGAAAGGGGGTGGAAGGGATAAATTCGGGAGTTTGAGACTTACAAATCTTATATATAAAAATAGATTTTTAAAATGTTTCTTATGTATGGCACAGGGAACTATGTTCAATATCTTGAAATAACCTTTAATGAAAAAGAACATGTATGTATGTATATGCATGACTGGGACATTGTGCTGTACACCAGAGACTGACACATTGTAAACAACTGAACTTCAATTTTAAAAAAAGCAGCACATGTTTTCTGTCTCTAACTTCCACACCTGTTAGAGATAAGTAGGCTGGTATGTGCACTCAGTTCTCATAACCAATGTGTGCATGTGTGTGCACATGCACACACACGTGTGTGACGTGCATGTGCTCAGATGTGTTAAAGACAAAAGAGATGATAGAGCTTTGTGATGAGCTCATTTTGAAGAACTAAAATTTATTTTCTACTGGTGAGTTGTCTTAATTATCCCTCTTTGAGACTTTGCACTGCAAATACCTCAATTGGTTATTTAATATTAATCCTTCTGGGTCTGAGTTTCCTTATGTGTTTTGTAAGGAAAATAACTGCCCTTTTCACAGGAATATTATAAACATCAGATGAGATCGTGTGTAAACAACATGCTTTGAGGAGGACAGTGACAAATAGTATCTGTTCTGAGGACTATGCAGACAGATTTAGGTTTTGGTAAACTCGCAGTATGTGGGAAGCTCCTAAAACTGGCAAAATATATATTGGAAAGACTTAATAAGATATGAGTTTCAAATATCCACCAGGCAGCCTTGTAGAAGAGGCATTTGTCACTGGAGAAGGTAAACAGACCTAAGGAGATTTATTTCCATGCAGTATTTGATGGGACTCCGAGCTCCCTAATGAATGAGCATGTGCCCTGTTGAGTTCATATTTGGCACCCGCCTTCCACATTGATCACTAACTTGACTTTCAATGTCTTGTTCAAACAGATGTTTCACATATTTGTATTTCATATAATGTTCACACTTGGCTGTCAGCTCCTGGAGCATCAGAACTGTGTATTTAGTCTCTGGCTCTCTATAGCTCTTTACATTTTACCTTGCAGCTTGGTCATGGATGCTCAACAACTATTTGTTAACAAAATATAAACTGAAACTGCTATTCAACTATAAATCAAGTGTTGTGACACTGGTACGCATATGACTCCTGCAGTTTTATCCTCTGTTAGAACCCCGAGCAGAGAAATTACAATGACTTGCTTATGGTCATTTCTGTGTTGCTGCGGTAAAGATGTTAATTTGTCTCTTGGATTGCTTTTTTTTCTCCATGATAACTACCAGGAAGGTTCTATTTAAGGGGTTAATGAAAGGGAAGGCTTGTTATTTCAAAATACTTCATCATAGACAGGCAATCATCTTAGATGAAATTCCTTAAGTGCAGTTATCCAAACATCTATTTCATTCTTGGCAATGAAAGGGCCCTAGCCAATGTCCAATGACCTATAAATCAGAGCTAGGAGAATTCTTCATGCAAATTAAATTCGTGTCACACTCATCAATAAAAACGAAAGCAGCAATGAAGATTAAATTTGCAGCAGCTGTGCAAACTAAAGGATTCCTATATCTGTTTGTAGGATATGTCAGTATGGCTAATTATTTTTTGAGAGAGTGTGCTTTGGAAAAATTAATGGCGAATGAGCTTTATGAATTGGTTATTAAATGAGAGGGGGGTTTAAGGAGAGTCAGGAATATAAACTAAGCCACCAGTTTGATTAACCTCACCAGCTTTAAAAAATCTACATAATAAAGTAAGAGACACCAATATTAATTTTATGGCAGTATTACAAACCCCAAGAATTAACTAATTATATCATAGTAGAGTTTGTTTCTCAAGTCTGGTTTTCATTCTGCACTTAAATGATAAAGATTTAAATGTTTACCCACGTACTCAGGGTTTTTCCCCCCTTTAAAATGTAAACAAAATATTTTTAAAAAAAGGAAAGAAAATCTGTCACTTTACATTGATGGGACTGTTCTACCACAAAGTGAAATCACTTTACCAAGACTCAACTAATAGAGTGTGAAGCATTAACCCTCCAGATGCTAATAAAGGAAGTGGATCCAGACAACATACCCGTTTCCTTAGATTGCAGGTAAGAGTGAGATTCCTTGAGAATGAGTTTGCAAAAGCTGTGTAGAAGTCCAGGACTTTAAGCAAGGCTTCTCGCTTGATGATGTGGAGGTCACAGTATGTCAGTGCACGGACATTGGCACATGCGTGAGCAAGGGTGGTTTCCTTCCAGAAGATGTCTCCGAATACATCCCCTTTCCCTGGAAAATAGCATAAGATACATATTCAAGTATCTACACTAGCTTTTATCCTAATCACTATTTTTCATTCAGTTTCACATATGGTGTTGATCTTGTAGCATAACTTAGAGTCTGAGTATATAAATCCATCTATATACATATAACAATGGACAACACTTTCATATAATACGTAAAGTAATGTCATCCTGAATTTAGCACTTGACGGAAATCTGGAGTGGCATAAAAAAATGGAATCCAACAGAGAAGCCAAAAACTTCATTTTAACAAATAGTTTCTGACTAGAAGGAGCAAAGGTGATGTCTTAGTTTCACCCTTTCTTCTGTTCTCTTCTGGTAGGAATGATAGTAAAATGCAATATACAAGGATCTACTGTAACAGCCTTTATAAACCTGGAATCAATTCAACATATATTAAACATACATTATTCAGCAACTAAGTCTTGTGCTCCAGCAAACTGAAACTCACCATAATTTATTCCCTAAGGATACCCTTTCCTCTCCACTGAGCCAAAGCTTTATGCAGGGCCTCAAAGCCCAGCACGAGCCCCAGCCTGCAATCAGAGGCCAAAGGAGCTAAAATAGGTAAATCCTGGAGCCCCAGATTAGCTCTGCCATCGACAGCTCCATAAAGAGTGAGCCACTGTAGTCAAATGTGGATGCCTTTTTAAAATTCTAGAATTCTAAAACACAGAAGTCAACCATTCACTTCAGAGCAACATCCACTGGCAACCTGAAATCAACAGTTCACCATTCTGAATGAAGAGTACTTAGTGGCCCAAACAAAGAGAAGTGAGGGAGTTTCAGAGATTAAGTGATGAAAGGCTTTTCTGCAGAGGTAGTTCTATGAGTGCCCCTGGCTTCTGAAGGGTCATCTACTGCGTCCTTTGTTCTGTGGGAAAAGGGAAAGTGTTAAAAACAGGGTGCATACCCAGGTGGAGAGGATCTTCCTAGAGCAACTCTACCAAAGACTTACTCCTTCTGCACTCTAACCACAGAGGGGAGCAAATATCTGCTCTCTCCATGAAGATTAAAGTCAGAACTGACTGAAAAAAAGGAAGAAGGTGACTTATAACACTTCAGGCCAGTCAGACAAGCAGAGAAAAGATAGCATGCAATCAGAGAAATGAGAAAGAGGGAGAGAGGGCGAGGGGGAGAGAGAGAGAGAGACAGAGAGAGAGGTGAAGGCTGAGTGAGTGAGATGACAGACTCTTTGCCCACCCCAGGCAGGCAGTTTGGAAGTCCTTAGAGAAGCACGAGGCACTTTGGGATGGGAAGAGACACTGTGCTGTTGAGAAGGTGGTTAAAACCACCATGCGATCAAATGATCAGCATAAAATAACCATAATGGATATTTAATAAATCTTGAGCAGTCTCATTTGTTTCTGGACCCTCCAAAAATTTCTTTTAGTTAGTGATACTGATGAACAACTTAACTGTCTAATGGCCATATATTTGTCCAAGAAAGGATAACTAGGGACCTGAGAGCAAAATAAGGCATCTGGGGTTACACACCATCACGAGTAACTTAAGTTACATCATGAGTGACTTTAATTACAGAAATTTAAAAAATACACTCTGCCTCCACTTACACATGTAAGTTTCAGAAATCTGTAAGTGGCATTCTCTTTAAACTAGTAATTCCAATTACAGTTATTTATTCTAATTGCATTATCAGAAGTACCAAATTTACTTATAAAAATGTTCACTGAAGGGATAGTTAGAATAAACAAAAAAGGTAGAAACAAGATAAACATGAATGAATAAATAAACAAATTAAGGAATATTATGCAGCCACTAAATATCACAAAATTTTAGAAAAGTGACACAGAAACGTTCACATTACGTAAAATAATAAAAGCAGGATATCAAATCACACATACAGCACGATCCCATTTTAGGAACCCTCTCGTCCCAAGAAACATACACACGTGTACACAAAGCAAGCGCATTAAACAGTAGGTCTTCTCTCATTAGGGGCTAATGGATGGGCTTTATTTTGCCTTATGATTTACATGCATTAATTTTTAAACAGACAAGATCGACAGCTGTTATATTATCATAGTCCCTGGTGCCATGGACACAACAGGGCTTTTAAAGGGCTGCTTTGATCCCTTCTCGTTCCTTTTCCTCCATGGTAATTGTTACTCTTCCTGTACTGGAATTTTCCTTGAAGAAATAGAAAAAGGATTACATTTCTTCCTGATTCATTTCTGTAACATTTTCTCAAGTTATTATTTATAATACCACCTCTGACTCATTTATAAGTGCCCACTACTTTTCAACTATTTGATTTTCCTGTATAGTATCTACAATAATCAAGGCCTCTCATTCAGTGATTTAACTTCCGGGAATAAATCAAAAGATTTAGAACCAACATATGTAATATTCATTGGAGTGCTATTAATCATGACTTCAGATTGGTAAAAATAAATAAAATACCCAATGATAACAGAAATCTATGTATACCTCTATATATATCAAGTATCAACTCCTATAGAATTAAAACTAGTTTTAGAAATAACATGCAAAATTGCAAATCTTATAATGTTGAAGGAAAAAATAAATATATGAAGAATAAAATGTTCATTGTTACAGTTGTAACAAAGTACATAAAAATAAAATTGAAACTCTAAGACTAAAAGAATTGTCAACTAAAAGTCTACTATTTATTTTCTTAAAGAAAAATAATCGTGATAGAAATCAAAATATATTACATTTTATATTTTGCGTTATTTATATAATATAGGCTTTTATTAATTTGTCAATTGATAATAAATTGTGTTAAAAACCAAAAGGGATACAACACTAAAAGAAAATGCATTTAACATTTACAGCGATTGCCTTCAATGATGTGTTTATTGTTTTGCTTCTTTTTTTTTCCAAATATTTCTGTAATGAATCTGTCAAACTTTTATTTTAAAAAGGTAAATCATTTTCACAGCTGTCTTTCCTTGTACTTTTTAATAAAACTGAATTAATAATATATGTACATAGATCTATAGAATAGTAAATAAATTTTCATTGATTGATACATGCATTTTTGTAACAGGTAAAAAATATGCAATATATACATAAATTTTCCATTGCCAATATAGACCATTTTTAATTGTGGAGGCATTGAAATGTAGTATTTTATTTTACCTAACTGATGATTTTAAAATTCTCACCATATTTTTATCAACATTTTAAAATTTAATTATTTATCTTTTTTAGTATCTGGGGAAATAAAAAGCTTATGAAGTGATAAAAATTGCATTAAAATAGAATACAAACTCATAAGGGCAGGGAATTTTCTCTCTTTAGTCCACTCCCATCAACCCCAATGCCTAAAACAGTTCACGAGTTCACCAAATACTTACTGAAAAGAAAAAAAAAAAAAAAAAGAATGAGAAAAGGAGAGAAGGAGACCAAAAAACAGAAGAAAAAATTGGGAAATGTGAGATTAAGGGCCAGAAATGAGGCTCTATCACTAACAATGTGGCCTGGATCAAGTTATCAAGCTACCTGAATGACCATCTGGTCCCCTGATTCTGAAAGAAACGTGATGAACAAAACCTAATGTTTAAGGTTTCTTTACATCTATAATCTTACAGTAAATCAACTAAAAAAAGCATCAAATTATATTTTCAAGGTAGTATTTTTTCTGTCTCATTGTCAACAAGAAAAAAAAAAAAAGGAGAGGACTTCAAAATCTAGAGCCTCAACAACTCCAAATCTCATTATGAGATTATAAGGCTGAAAAGTAACAGGAAAGTTAGCTGACTCAGCCAAAGTAAAACCTAGCCTCTGCTCCTCTCCCCAGAAAAGTTTATAGAAGCATAGTAAAATTACTAAATGTGGATAATTTTGCTCCCAATATCAGAACACACATTATATGTAAGCAACACTATTTGTTTTATAACATAGAATTTCCCTTAGGATACACATTACACCAATTAGAGATTAACATAATCTACCACAGCACAGTGTTTTTGCTTTATCCAGTTTTCTGTTATCACCTAATAGGCACTCAATTAATAACAAACTTTTAAGGCACTTCTGGGAAGGTGGTTGTCTTGTGAACCAATTCATTAATTTACAAGCCACAGTAAGGCGGACTAATGTTCTTCTTCGGGAAATACTACGCCCATTTACACTGAGTAATGTGCAGATATCACAGGCTGTGAAGACGTGAGATTATGCATGGACTATCCACCAGAGAAGCACTCTTTTTTTCATCACAAAGATTTTGCACAGTTTCAGGGCTGGGAAATCCTGTTCAACTTTATGACTATAGCATATTTAATGCTAGTTTTTAGGTCAGTTCCCACTGGGTGAAAGTAGTCTTAGCTAGAAACGTCTTAGAGCTTGAGAGAACTAACCTTCCCCCAAAGCCCTAAAATTAGTAGAAAAGCTCACACTCAACATGAAAGTTGTTGTTTGGTCTATTTATATTTTCTCAGCTCTTTGCATCAAATCTTATGCAGTATTTCACTTCTAAAGCACAGGAAACAGGATTGTAAAATAGAAGTAAATGTTAAAGATTCACAGAGTAGAAAACTGAAAAATTTAAAGGTGAAACAGAGACAAAAGAGTTACAACATAATTAAAGGAGTAAAACAGATCACGGTACACTTTGGATATTGTGGTCCCCTGAGATGCTGTTTTATAGACAGACTGTTTCTTTTCTAACGTGAAACACATCATTTGGTGAGTTAATGATATAGATAAAATGATTTCATAAAAATTATTTCAGTTATTCATCAGTAAGAATAGCTATCCAATACAGCCAGTGAATCCAAAAAAATACAGCATTTGAAGCTTACTGAGGTAGTTTCCTGTGAGTGTATGTGGGGGTGTAGGGATAGCTCTATTTAATGATTCTTCTACAGAATGGACTTAATTCATGTATTTACTTTTATTAGTCAGCCTTTCACTATAACTGATTGTTGTAGTTGGCTCATAAACTTTATTATGAATACATATGCACATAAATATTTATTTATAAATGAAAAACAGTATGAGTTTTTAAATTATGTAATTTTAAATTGACTTTGATTATTTACAAACAGCCAGTGTCATAAAGTAATATTTTAAAGGAAAAGAACAGAAAGAGCAAGATGATGACCATTAAAACTTAGAAATTATACAGGTGTAGTGTATTAGAATAGAATCTTTGAAACATTTAGAATTGATGCCTGCCAATCTTCAGTGTTTGATGTCCAAAATCATTTTGTTGAAAAATTATGATGGATACAAGTTTGACACTTTCAGAGAAGCAGATAATTCTTATCTACCAAAAAAATCACTGATTTAGCTTATGAATTTTTATTCACACCCACAAAGAATCAGCTAAATAGCTCTTATTAAGTAGACATTAAAAATCAGAGAGAATCCTGATGGGTAAGTAAGGGACGAGGTAGCAGCTACCTTTGAGGAGGTAGAAGATATAGTAACAGGCAGGATGATAATCCTGAGTTTGGCACTATGAGTGTTAAGAACAAATTTGGTATATATAGAAACCCAAAGATGTGCCCAAATCAAGAAAGTTAGTAGCATACTATAAAAAAAAAAATTCAAAAAAAGACTAAATTGAAAAGCAGTTACATCTTGAAATTCTTGTTTTCTTTTTCTAAGAAAGCATTTAGAGTTGAAAACTAAGTTTTAAAACTTTCACATCTGTCAAATGGGAGCAATGATGGCTGCCCTATTGACCCCATTCAATGAATATATCTAGTATCCTAACTCTAAGCCTAACTCTACACTTAAGCTGGAACATGTGCTTTGTGCCATAGAGGGATAAAGACAGGCAGGAAAAAGAAATCCTGCTCTCAAGAATTTTTAATTTATAATAAGAAAGGACCGCCCAAAAGTGATAAAATAGGAAAAAATAAAATAAGCACTATAGGATCAGGACAGGCTAAGCACACAAGAAAAAAAATTCATTTTGAATTTGAGGGAATTTAGTTACGACCTCACAAGTCAAGTAGCGTTTGAGTTTAATCACAGCTGAGCCTTCAAGAAAAGAGAGTATTTTTTGTCAAAGAGTAGCATGAGCATGATCTTCCCAGAGGGTGATGAGCAGAGTTGGCCCAGGACTGGAAAACCTACAGGCCACAGAGAGAAGGCCAAGTCGAGAGGGAGAACCCTGAATGCCGTGGGACAGTCTGCTTAATCCTATTTCAAGGAGGGAACCACTAAAAGTGTTCCAAGTAAAGACAGCCATGGCCTGTCCTGCACTTTAATAGTATAACTAATGACTGTGTGAAGAGCGGCAAAGGAAGCACTGCTGGAAAACTGTTTACATCACTGTGAAACAATCATATGATATTTCACAGATTACAAATACAGACTTCACCTTGTCTCACAATCACCTCATTAGGAGTGAAGGCAGTGACAACAAGATTAAAGAGGAGAGAAAGATACAAAAGATATGATGGTAGAAAACAAAAGCTCCACGATTTGCCTATTGATTAGAGTGAAGCAGAGGGAGAAATACATTTAAGTGACTCCAAGAAGGAAATGTGAACCAGCAAAACTGGTTTTTAAGAATAAAAGGCACACACTTTATCACCAACAAAAAAGAAGTCAGGGAATATCGTTCCCATGTATTTTTTTCTACTTTTAGTGAGTATCTTTCAGAAAACGAAAACACCCAGAGAGACATTGACAGAAAGACTACACGATGGCTGTGTGCTCTGACAATGGAGAGACAGTACAACTACCAAAAATAATAGTTCGCGCGGGAGAACGGAACAAGCATATGCAAAAACCTGTTTTTGTGTATTTTCAGTAACCATATTGGTGGTGATGGTATTAGTATTGTTATTCTGAGGTTGTTATATTTGTAATGTCCCATAAGGCAATTGAACAATTATGTGAATTTTAATTCTGTCATCCCCAGCATCCTCAATGTGGAAGAAAGTAGTTGAAGATATAATACAGGAGGGGTAAATAAAGTCCTACTGTACTGAATTTTAGTTAAATATATCTGTATGAACTCATAAGAAATTTTATTTGTATATATATATGTGTGTGTGTGTGTGTATACACACATACACAGAGACACAGACACACATACTAGTATTTTTCTCTTCATTTTTATCTGTTAAATGAACCAAGAAACAATGACCAACCTAGTAGCAGTAAATATCTGTGGGACCAAGATTGTGATCTTAAAATATATTTCACAAACTAGAGCTTCCTGGAGAAAAGACTAATGGCTGATTCCAGAGGCAGCATTATACGAGATGAGGTTCTGGTCATACAATGTAGCCAAGACTACTGTATCAAAAGGACACAGGAGCCAACTTGAAGGGGCTCTTATTTGCCAAAGATAGGATAATCTGCACTTCAATAATGGTAAAAACTGCAATGCATTGAAATTTATCATTTGTTTTAAATTCATTAGTACATAAGGATATTTTTTAGAAACTATGTAGGTACGCTCAGAGGATAAGAAACCAATTCATTACCTTAAAAACTGGTAAATAATGGAAAAGTGTCAAGTATGTACGTATGTGAACTGCATACTGGGTAACCGAATAGTAGTTGGGAGGAAGTATCTTCTATGAAAGTATTCTAACTGAAGCACAATAAAATTTGAGTATCTTCATTTTGCAACTCCCAGTGAATTAACGGATCTAGGCACTGTGTCAACAGTTGCTAACACCATAAAAATATGCAAGTAGATAATCATGTGTCACCTGATGAAAGAACACAGATCCTACAGTCCTGCAAAGGGATCGAACCTGAGTCTGATCAAGCCTCTGGATCCAGTTTCTAACTGACAGGAAATGCAGAGGATGGAGTAACATGCTGAACTACAGTGAGTATGCAGCCAGCAGGACCCGGACTGTGGGGACTCTGCAGGATGAAAGGCCCAGGCCCGTCAACAAACAATTCTAAAGAAAAGAATGAGCTAGAGGGGGACTTGTAGATTTAAAAATATTTAAAAGATATACCAAACTGAGAAATAGGCAAATTAAACTTGGAGTTTCAGATAGGCCACATAGTGTGACTTCTTGGGGGCTGAGGTGGGGACAGTATAAAAGTTTTATTTCTTGCCCTGTAAAATGGTTACAGGATCTTTGCATTACAAAGGTTCATTAGGTTATATGTTTATATTGTGATACTTTCTGAATCTGTGTTTTAGTTTGCACATCAAAAAATTGGGGTAATTTTAATGTGCATCTACTCACCAATAACACCTCACCCTCCACATACCAAAAGGAAGACTGAACTCTCAATGGCATCGCTGAGCACATAAGCTAACACCTACAACTGACTAGCTTTGATCTTCTTCTTAGTGACAAAACAAAACCCACCTATTAAACTTGTAGTTAGTTAAGTTTTCAATTCCTTGAAGACAAAGGCATCCTTGATGCTTTTTAAGAAAAGATGGAACAATGGGCTTGACTAGGGGAAGGCAGGGTAGAGAAGGAGAGTGCAAACAGGACAGTGATAACGCGGTAGGTATAAGAAATCTGGGAAAATGCAGGAGAACGTTTTGTATGTGGATACCATGACCTCAGGAAAACACAAGAGCAATGAGGAAAGCAGGCCAAGCAGCCCCACTCTGTCCAGACAGTCGGCACTTAAAGGAAGAGTGGCAGATTCAGCCTCAGAACTGAGACAAGTCATAAGGCCAGTACAGACTCGAGGAGTGGAGAAGCAGACTCCACCTCTTCACAGATGAAACCTACAAAGATCCCTGGCCATCCTTGCAATCCTGAAACGTTCTTAAAAGTTTTTCTTCCACTTTAATACCTACCAACCTGATGGACTCTGAACTCTTCCAATACCCAGATGAAAAACCTGTAAGCAGAACTTAAGGTCCTCCTTGTGTGTTTTGAGGGCTCATGCGACTGACACTCTTGAGCCAGTTCTCCCCAGTCCTAAACACCTGCCTGGTAGGAGACTAGTCACTTAGGGGACAACCATATTTTTAGATATTTAGTAGCTGATTAACCATCTTATACTCAGGTAATGTTTGGTGAAGGATTTCTGTAATATACACTGCTATAGTACTTAACAGTGTTGTTAGAAAAATATTTCTTAATAAAAGGAAACAATTTGGTAAAGTTAATATAGATACGCTGTTTTCTGTCAAGGTTAAGCCAACTAATTATATAATTTCAAAATTCTATTTTTAAATTCCTTTTAAAGAAAGCATCATGTTTGTAATGCGATGTAAAGAGAGTGGACACTGAGTCAGATAAAACTGGGCTCAAGTCCTGTACCCAACACTTGTTTCCTACCTGTGACCCGAGGTGAGTCCCTGATACTGCAGAGCTCGGTTTCCTCACCTGTAAGATGGCTAGAGTAAGTACTTTTCTTCACAGAGTTAATTAAAGAATTTGATGTAATAATGCTTATGAAACAATGAGTGTTTAATAAATATTGGTATTTAAGTCAGACTTTCAAAGAGGTCTGAATTGCATTTTTCAAAAATAGACTTTAAATGTTTTTATAGGAAATCTTAAAATCAAAACATATCTATAGAATTTAAATTTTAGTTAAACACAGAGGGTGCTCAGTTACTAACTACAAATTTGATTTTTCTTTCTCTAAGCCCCTGTTAACCTATAAATGTTTATTTTCTAATAAAATTAATTCTGATTTTTAGAACTACCCATTCCAATTGATGGCGAAAGTAATGTAGCTTTTAGGAATTAAAACAAAATCCCCTTCCACAGATAGAAAGTTTTCCCACCATGGTCAATGGCCAGGGTACAAGTTAGATGGAGAACAAGGAAGCAGTATTTTATTAAAGAATTTTGAGTGGACTGAGGTATTTAAAATGTATCTCTTCATAGTCTCCTTGTTCCAAGTGCTCAATTAACAGTAGGAAAATACTTTCTCAGTCCATACTAGATCTATGCTAAAGCTAGAGTCTCAGGGAAACATATTTTACTAAAAGCACACAGATGAAAGAGAAATAGAGGGTAGTCAATATCTTAAGATAAAACATGAAGAAAATGCAACAGAATACAACGTATTTTTCATGGGTACCCAGAATTAAAACAATTATAAAAATAGCTTAATGGCCAAATAGAGTGCTAGCAAATTTGGCTGATTGAACCTTGACTGAGAACCTATTTAAGAGGTCCTATCACAGATGACAGAGAGACAAAAATGAGCAAGATATTTCAAGTACTCACAACACAGCAGGAGTATAAACAAGAGCTAAAAGCAGGAAGGACTGAGAACCTGGGTAGGCACGCACTGGAAATGCAGAACAGAGGCACCTGATTCAGACTGGGGCAACAAGGGAAAGAGTACAAGAAGATGAAGAAGCAAGAGACAGACAACTAAGAAGAGGAGAAAAGGTGTTCTAAACAAGGAAGCTGCTTATGCAATAGCTCGCCAGTAAGAGAGAACTCAGTGGTGCTCAGGAAACTCGCCGCAATTCAGTATGTTGACAACAGAGTAGGAATAAGGAATGGTACAGATCAGGCTGGAAAGGAGGGCACAGATCGAGACCTAAATGGCCTCATGGGCCATGCTGGAGTGACATTTTACCCACAGTGTCCCCATTTTATCCTTGTTAGCCAACCCTAACGAGGAGACTGACGAGATATTTTATATTTTAGAAAAACGGCTGTAGTGGCAGCGTAACACAGGATCGCAGGTGGAACCGAGGACCGACTGCAAGCAGACAGGCCTTTCAGGTGGCAGCCAAGACCCAGGACCAAAATTTTAAGATAAGTGGTCATGGGAAGGGACCCTAAACTAGGGTAAAAAGACACCAGTGAGATAGAAGAAACAAGACTTGGTTTTGAAGGATGGTAGGGAGAGGGTTTGAAATTGAGTCTGAACTACCAGATTGTAAAGACGTATATTTTATCCACAAATCTACAGGCTGAGGAACTCTAAAGTGTATAACTTAAACCATAGATAAATGATGTTATAATCACTACTTGGAAAGTTTAAAAGAAGACAAGCATGCAATTGTTTTAAAAAGAAAATAATTGCTTTGCTCTTTATAAAAATGTCTAAATTAACTAATTTCATCATCATCATCATATGTAGAGCAAACCTACCTGGTTCATAGCACAGCATCTCAAAACACAGAAATTTGGATGCAAAAGAAAATAATTTTCTGGGGCTTGGGAAAAGCCCTTTTTAGAATTTAAAGCATGAAGCACTTGACCTCTAGTAAGTATATGGGAAGAAATCTTAAATACAACACAAAAATCACAAATTCTCCAAATAGCAAAATATTATTCATTCACATCTCACATTATTTCTTTTTGGAATAAAAATAAGAGGCAGATTTTGAATTTTGGGAACCATAATTTGTTTTCTTTGATAACGCACAAATGTTTATAAGAAATAAACTGATTCTAAGTAGCTGATTCTAATTTTAAAATCTTAACCCAAGTACTAGAAATTGTCTTTTTTATATTATTAAGTTCTTTTAATTCTCTTTTCTTTCCTCATTTACGTCCCCTTCCCCCAAACCTATAACAACATCTAACCCCACCATCCAAACGCTACATAAACAAGCACAGGTCTCCTGGGAATTCAACGTCAGATTGTCTTAGGTAATAATTTCAACTGTGTGATTCCAATAATCAGTGAATACAGAAGAGAAAAGACAAAATGTGAATGCAGCAAAACAAATATCTTAGGAGCTGGGTCTACTGTTAGTAGGGAAATGCCATTTTTATAGTCTCTAAAAGGTACAATATGCTTTGTGGAGAGACTTAGAAATAACCTGACCATTTTAGGCATACCAATAAATCTGCTCACATTAAGTAATTATAGGGTAAAAACTAAAAAGAAAGTAGATATTAAGGAATATAAAATATTCTGTATGCACTATGAACTTAATTTGGAATTCTTTGTGTTTCATAAAAAGTGGGAAGGTCAAAAGAAAAAAAAAAAGGTGGAGGTGTAAGAACTGAAAGAACTTCAAATCAAAAAAAGACACGAGCTGCAATTATCTTCATATGCCCTATTTAGAAAAACATCTTGAAGCCACCTTTCAGTGTTAAAAAAAGAAGGTATTTATTGACTACATTTTTTTTAATGTTTCATTAATTAGTTATGCTTCAGAACCTATTCATTAAACAACCTTAACACTTTTGACACATTAAAGAATTATGTACCTACCAAGAGACTGTATAGAGGCAAGGATCCAAAAGAATGAACTGCACCTATTTTTTTGGATTCAGAGATTTTAATTAATTTTAAAATGACTTCACCTCTCTATCCTTCCACTGGCAAATACATCAGTATAAGAGAGAGCAAGGCCTACTTATTTCTCCTATCAGGCCAACTTAGACAAATTCTCATTCTTCTGAGGTATACTCAAATGGGGGAAGGGATGCTGTTTCTGTCTGACTCTTACAAGGCAAAAATTTTTTAGACATGATGAAAAAGGACATATTTCAATGCTAAAAAACCACAATGCAATTCAAATAAAGTTACAATGGTTATGAATATCTGTGCACCAAATAACACAGCAACAACACTATAGAACACAAACTATAGGAGGTTCAAAGAGGCATAGATAAAACACATTAAAAATAAGGTACTTTAACATGCCACTCTCAGGTCAAGGATAGATAAAGAGAAAAAAATAAGTAAAGATATTGAAGACTCAATCAACTTACCCAACAAGGTAGAAAACCTAAAGATATATGTCAGATGATTTTTGCAACTTTTCATTGTTTTTAATTATTTCAAAATTAGGCTACCAAAAAATGAGAAAATAAGAAGAAAAATAGGAGTAGAAGAGGGATGAACAGTCAGCAAAATGTCAGAATGCTGGTGAGTTACTATTTTCCCCTCTGCCTTTCCTAAAACATTGTTAAGTCATCTTGAGTGTTAAACAAAACATCTTTTTAATTGTAAAAGAACTTATTTTTAGTTTAGAAAAGTCTGAAAACATGTGCCCCCAATGGAAACCACAGCGAGAAGTCACAAAATGGAGCTGATGTGATGATCTACAAGTCAAGAAGCTGGTCTGGTTGAGGAAAGCCCTTCTAGCAGGTTCCATGCCCCTCAGGAGAGGCACAGGTGGCAGCAGGCACCGGGCTTCAGCTGCTTCAAGGGTGGAACCTGTAAACCATATGAACATAAGGGCATATCTGGATCATGGCAGACATACTCTTTGGGGCATGGTGCAGCTGTCTCTCGTGTGTGACATCACACTCCCTCTCCTGCAGAAAGTCACCATGAGTCCACACTCCTAGTCCATAATCTCCTCATATTGCCTTCCTAAAAAACCCAGAAACTGGCAGAAGGCTGAACACCAAAGCAGAATTCCCAAAGCTTTTCGTCACAACTATCTCATCATTGATGACCCAAATCACAGATTCCATGAGGATAGTGTCTTTGCCCAGCATCATGGCACCTAGGTAACCCTTTGGGCCCATTTGCAGCCTCTCCAGCGTCATGCCTCGCCACCTGCCACTCACTCCCAACTTGGGAGATCACTTCCGTGTCCAAACTTTTTCTTTTTTTAAAACAAAAACATTCTGCCTTTTGGCTGAACTAATCTTTGTTAGAGGCCCATGGAATAAAGGAAAGAAAGATTGCCAGAGAGGTGTACATATAATTTGACTCCTTAAACCAAGAGATAAATCCCAAGATTTTTGAGGAGGATAAACAAAAAGCACTCATGCAAAGAAGTAAAATGTGACAGATATATGATGAGACTGGTTCAATACCCAGGGGCCTGTGTTCATTTTTACTGTGTCGCTGGGCAAAACCAGCTACCATTTTATTTTAAAATGAAAAGAAAATGCATTTTGCCTGTCTCACTGAGCAAATGATTCCAGCTTAGCGGACCCAGCCCAGAGGCACTGCACTCAGAGCTTTCTCCATCCATCTTTTTAGAAAAGAAGCTACCAAGGTGAAGCTGCAATGAAGAAAATGGGGCAAAGCAAATGACAACGGGTGCACAGCTGAAGTAATTTATCACGACGGTACTTACTTTACGATAATATATTTGATGTCTGTTCTCCCACCCACCATTGACGTGAACATGCAGGAAAAGAGAATACACCTGTTTGAACCTTGTGTTTTATCCTCTTTAAGCAAACAAGAATGGTTGTAGTGTATATATACTCCATTTTACCACAAAGGATTGTTCTGGCAAAACGTACACTTTTTACAAAGGATTACATAACTCCTTTATACTTCAGGAAACAAAGCAGAACAAGCACTAAACAGCATTAAACACACCCAGAGTGCTGACTATAAGTGCTATATGAATTTTCTTGCAAAAAAAAAAAGTTTCTTAAAGAAATGTGTGAATAAATATATTATTTCTGAACAGTTAAGGAAAGGTTTACAAACAATAGTGTTCAGTCATTTGCAACCCTGATCCATTTTCTGTAACTCTTACGAATTTTATTGAACCTGTTTTCCTATGAAAATGGTCATTGTTTCTCAGTTCTCAGTTCTGTCTTTTTCAAATAATTGTGCTTTTTGAAATTGGTCCTTCATTTTGGGGCTGGATTTTGCTTTTGCAGTTTCTAAAATACATCAGTCAATTTTTTACTTTGGAGAATAAGTGGCATTCAAGCTATGGTAGGTTGACCTCGGTAGCTAAAAAAATCCAATTGTTTAAAAATTGAGCTCATTTTTCATGAGACACAAGCCATGAACAGTGTGATCAAATGGGGGTTGACGTCCTGCAATTCTAACGTATTTTACTTGAAAAAACACAAGGCATGGTTCTCCTCTGACCTCATTATTGTTTTTTTTCTTATCTATGTGGACTTCATGCTGTAGATATTTGAGCAGAAAATGATCTAAAATAACAATTATCAATTTTTAATCAGGAAATATATGTTACACTATCCCCAAGCATGTAATTTTTAAAAATTTTATCACTCACATGTACTGTTACTGCCTTTTTTTGTTAGTACAGCTATCCACCAGAACTCTGAATTGTAGAACAAATTTATTATTAGCTAAATAATTTTCCTGGTTCATAAATACTGATGGGTAGAACCAGCTTTACAAATCTAAATTTACTTGGATTGTGATTACTCCAATGTAACGGGTCAAATGCACTTACCCCCTCATCACTTTCAGCTCTGCTTAGGTCCACTGTGAGGAGGCAGAGAGTGTGAAAATAAGATGCTCTGTAGCCAAGGCCCTAACTCATTCACTAACCAGCTGGGTCAGTTACTAAACTTTTCTGAGTCTTCATTTACACATCACTAAAGGGAAGTGTTAAACTGCACAGGTTCTGTTGTCCCTCTGAGACTAACACTCCAGCTTACTAACCTGCCAATCATTTCACAGACCATTTTCAGTCATACCAATATGGCAGTATGGCCACCTTAGGCTATGATCACCTCTGGTCTAAAAGGCACTGTCCTACTGTTGCCAAAGAAAGTTTAATCAAACCCTCATGCAGCCCATTAAGCTGTGACCAGTACTAATGTTCTTTGCTGAAACAGCATTACTAGTTTTCACTAAGATCCATCATCTCATTAGTGACCCAATTTCCAAAGTCACCAAGCAAAGGAAATTTCTCTTAAGAAACCTGAGAAGTAAAATCTCTAAAACTGTTACGCGTTTGCTACTACATTAGGAAAGTTCACAGTACCTAAAATAGCCACCACCTCATCATCCTGGATGACTTCCAAGGATCCCGACACCACAAAGCAGAGGGCATCCACACTTTCCCCAGCGTGGTAAATGAGGTCCCCGGGAGCACAGTGAATAGTCTGGAACTCTACCGCCAAGGCGCGCAGACAACCATCGCTGGCCAATCGAAAAGCAGGATGCTCATTAAAAACCTTCCGGTTTAGATGAACACAGATATCAGCTCTCATGTCCTTGGGACAGATGGAGAGGACCTGAAGAAAGTGAGAGATGAGTAAGTGAGAAGAAAAGAGAAAGGGACTATTTCAGAAAAAAAGTCATCCAACAAATATTTATTGACTATGACATAGTCTGCAAAACACTGTACTGAGGAAGAAGGTAACAAAATACAGCTCTGCTCTGAAAGAGCTAATAAAGCAGTGGGATGGACTGATGAGCACATGGACTATTACAATACAGCACCATGCAGTAAAGCTTCGAGGAGGGTATGGATCTCACCATAGTAAGGACACAGTAAAGATGGCCAGGAACAGTCTCAGAAAAAAATTTAATATAATGTCATCCAAAGGAAACTAAAATAAGTCATTGACATTCGTTTTAGACTAGTTGCTGTTTTAGAATTTTTCATAACTAAAGCAAAATTCAGGATAATGGACTTTACTACACATTGGAGGTGGCTTCATGTTAACAATTTATAAGACAAAAGAATCAACAAAAGTACCCTTGCAACTTGACATGCAACTTGACATGGCTGATATAACTCGACATGTTTTCTTCACTCTGAAATGTTTTCATTTTACTAATGAATTCATGTTCAGGGAGTAAACAGGGTATTCACCAGCCTTCTGTAGGGCTTGGGCAACTAGCAATGTCAACGCTGGGAAGGTGGGCACATCACGTTGCATGGCAGTCCTTGCTCATTCCAGTCTTTGACTCCTAAAGCCTACTGAGAGCAACAGCAGAATTCAAGCTCTAAGCATCCCTCAGAGGAGGGAACACACGGCAGAGTCACACTTAGAGAGACAGGGGTGGAGAGCTTTTATTCCCTGTAGCTTTCAGACAGGGTAACTAAAGACCCAAATTAAAATGCACATTATCAGCACATTACCATCAGAACATCATCAAGCGAGATATGATTATAGAACTTAGAACTGTCCATTTTAAAGATTCATGTGTAAACTCACTTAGAATCCCCTCTCAATCCCCTTGGTAAACCATTCCTTATAATCAAAAATGCATTTCTTTGATAGAAATTCAATCCCTCAAGCTAAAGTCTAAGTTGATTTTTCCTTGTTAAGTTATACTGATAGTATTTTAATATAACATAGTTTTCTTTCCTCTACCAATTGCATTTTAACCTTTAAAAAGTTACCTAAGGCTTGGAATACCCCCGGACTATTTTATTTGGGGCTCACTATCAATGAAAAGCTGGTCGCTTTCGTGTATAGAAGACAAGCCCATCATAAATGTAAAGACCATTCATTAAATTATGCTCTCAGTATTTGTTCCCTTAACCTTTCCTAGTACTATGATACTACCTCACATCACTTGAGCATCTCTGGGGTTTTTCGTTTTTTGTTTTTTCCATACTCTTTCGAATTCTTACAGGCAGTAGTGACAAGCTATCCTTCTGAAAAATTTCATCTTTGAGGAGGGAATTCCTCACAGGGCTATAAGAAGCAATTGGCACTTTCTAGATCAGTTATTTTCCGTAATGATATTACGTTCTCTTTACTATATTCCCCTTTAGTGACTTCTGACAATATCAGCCATTCAGTAGGCGCTTATTGAGCTTCCACTATGGGGCATGCCACTGCATTAAATTCCTGCAAATAAAAGGGTAAATCAGATGCTGCCTTTGTTTTGGGGGGGCTATCCATGAAGTAGGGTGAGGTAGGCACGTAAAGAGACAATTATAGTACAGTGAGAAAAGTGCTATGACAGGGGCATGGCCAGGGTGACATGGGAGCATGTGCTGCCTAGAAGTCATTTACTACTTAGAGGTACCATGAAAGGTCAGCCTCAAGAGGACATAGGTCAGGGTGAACATCTATCACGTACTACCTCTGTAACCTAAGGGAAGTTATTTAATCTCTCTAAATCTCATCTGTGAAATGGGATGACAGTGTTTATTTCATAGGCTCATTGTAGGAATTAAATGAAAGGACTTGAGTTTAGCCCAATTTAGCCTCACATAATGCAAAGGCTAAAGAAAACTAGCTTTTATTCTCTCTACTGAACATGACTATTCCTACAAAGTTTACTGTTTGTTCAGCCCTCTAAAGATGCAGTTTTTTTCCTTTCCATTTTCCACTACTGCCTGAATTCTGCATCTTGGCTGTTTGATGAGTTTCCAGGCAGAATTAAGTAAGCATTTCAGCATGATCCTGAATATATTTCAAGCTCTAGCTAATGTTAATATTTTTCTCAGGTTGGAAATGAAATTGGTGCTAGGAAAGCAAAAAACATAAAAAAAATTTAAAAATACATACACACGTGTAAACATTATACTGAATAGTTTAACGGGAAAATGGGTCATTCTATTTCTATTCCATTTACCTTACGGAATTTTCATTGTTTTAAATTCATTTTGGTAAAAATAGTCATTTTAAGCCCTTTTAATAATTTCTTTCAAGATTCATACTGCAAATGAAATCTTCTAGTGTTAGCAATATACTCTGTTTAGTGATATATCAAAAGAGGATTTTTATTACATTTTAAGAACACTTTTCCTTTTCTTCACTTTTCTTATGACATTGACTCATTTATTATTTTGATTCATGTTATATACTAAAGTCCAGATGTCATAAAGTGACAAATTAAAACTAAGTGTTAAAATAGACCAAAGTCACGCTTAGTGGCAAACTCCTTCCCAATTTCTAAATAGAGCATTTGCTCTCTCACAATGTGTCTGTCATCGAAATACGAGTATAGTGTTATATTCTTCTGTTAATGAAAGCCCTAATTAAGTGTCTTAGGCAAGGCAAAATTTAGTGTTAAGTGATAAAATTACCATTTGAGATGATTCTCACACCTGGCCAATTGGTCCCAATTTCAATGCACTCTGCCTTGAATATCATATCCAATCTCTTGTGGGTATGTTCCCTAATGGGTATCTCATAGTTATAAACAAATAAAATTACATTTCAGTAGAATATATTCAGTTAAAAGTGACTTCTTTTATTCATCTCCAGAGTTGATTATTTAACCACTCTACATGTCAGGATAGTAATAAAGTAGATTCTTAATTAAGACAATTAAGTTTTCTCTTTGGAAGAACTATGGCTGTACATAAGGGATCATTTTTAGAATTCTGCAAACCAAGTGTGAAAAAAAAAAGAAAGAAAAAAAATGCCATGGTCTGAAAAAGAAAACTTTTTTGAGTATATGTGATAGCAGCTCCATTAAACCCACGATCAAGAGGTGTCTTAACAGATATCCCTTAGGCTCCAAAGATCTAGCTTCAACATTCAGACTAGAGAACTCTTAGTAGAACACAAATACAGTCATATTATCTCACTTTCTTAAAAAACTAAAGGCTTGCTCCCCCACCAGATTAATCTCAAGTTCGAAGTAAGCATACAAGGCTCTTTATGATGGGAGCCTCCTGCAGCCACACCCCTTACTACCTTCCTTCAACCCTGCACTCCAGTCTCATGAGATTTCTCTAAAGTTGCCCTGCTCTCTCCTGGATATTTGCCTTTGCATGTGTTGTTCCCTTTGACTAGCATATTCCATCATCTCCTTCTCTGCCTACTTATTCAGCCATCAAAACAGACCAACCTCCCCCCTCAGTCTCTCTCTCTGCCATAAATGCAATTTATGGCAACAGCCCTATCATCAAATTTGGTACTGTACAGTAAAGGGAAATGAGAGTCAGAGGTGTTGTGTTCTGTATTTTTTAAATAATAGCACACAATAGTAACATTACATTATCGCAGAGTTGAAAGGACTCTACTCTAAAGATTTCAAGCTTTTATTCACAGCAATAAAATGACCTTTACTTTTTTAATGAAATCTTGCCTTATGCCCAATATGGACAGTAGATACAAGCAGGTTATGCTGGGTGAGACTCTGATGGGAAGGAAGACTCCTAGGCAGGGGTCCAAAGGACACACTTAGTCATTCCTTTAACTCACGCTCTAGTTATGGGCTAGCTACTTGCTGGCTTCTACACAGGCCCTCCAGCTCCACGAGCAAAATCTCTCATGGTGCCGGTCTCCCTGGAGATTCCAGTCAGGAACACTTTGAAAAATCACCGTTCCTAGTTGGCTAGAGTCAGACGAAAAAGGTTTATCCTCTCTCTTATTCATGCTTTGAATATACTTTATTTTTTATTTTTTTAACGGAGGTGCTGGGGATTGAACCCAGGACCTCATACATGCTAAGCATGTTCGCTACCACTGAGCTATACCCACGCCCCCGAATATACTTTAAAATGTCTTTTAAGACTCATTATATAAAGCATGGGAAATCAAAAAACCATAAAAAAGAAAATAAAACTTCTTCATTATTTACACATGTTTATATAAGTACATATACCATTTTCACAAAACCTGAATCTCTAAAGTTTTCACAGTATAATCACCCACTGTCATATTGCTATCATTTCCCATGCCACGAAATACTGATTTCAAAATGTAATTTGAATCAATGCATAATATTCCCTAATATAATTATAACACAATTAACTTAACCATTGCATTATAACTGGATGTTGAGATTTTTGAATTTCCCTTTCATAAATCAAGTCATAACAAATAACTTGTATATATATAAGACTGTCTAAGGATAGAGGTTTTAGAAGTAAAATTAGTGAGCAAAGTATAAAAAAAAAATTTTTAAGGCTCTTGCCAAATTGCTTCCCAGAAAATCTGTACCAAGTTATATTTTGACTGGCAGTGTATGAGAATATCTTACATGATTTTAAAAATCTCTCTCTGAAATCTCCCACTTGCATTTGAAAGAGAAACAAACGGCAGTTTCACCTGAAACAGAAGAACTGTGTAGTGTAATGAGACAGAGGCTGGAGAGCTGCAGTCTTAGTGGAGGCAGTCTCCTACCACTGCTCCCTAGTCCAGTGACCACTAGATCACTGATCTAGACTGATCACTTCTGGGGGGATGTAGCTCAAGTGATAGAGTGCATGCTTGGCATGCACAAGGTCCTGGGTTCAATCCCCAGTATCTCCCCTGAAAATAAATAATAAATCTAATTGCCTCCCCCCACCTCCCAAAAATCCCTAACAGACTGATCACTTCTAATCAATCTATAACACATTTCTAATGTGAAATGGGGTTAATGGGGACTATTTTAAGTGTCTGAAGGTAGTGAACTACAGAAGGCTCTCTCTTGAGGTTTCTTACTGCTCTAAAATAAATTATTTTACTGATTACCTACAAAATCCTCTACCAGGAATAATATAGTATCGGCTATGTTTAATAATAATTGATAAGTGAAGATGATCCCCCAGTTTTCTCTCAGGACAATGGAATAAATGCACCGATGACATTTTGATAGGCACTGAAGTCATCGTTCGCATTCTTCAAAATTCCTGTTTTCTTTGATGCAATTAAGTTATGCACTACTAATTAACCTCGACTTGCCAATCCAATCGAATTGGTATTATGTTAGTGAAAATCAGTGGGAAAAGTCAGGCAGATGGCATTAGCACATAGAACGTTTTTACAATCCTTCCTGGGAATGAGGAGCTCAGGACTGCCAACAAATGAAGGAGAGTACTCCACAGGAATTCAGTTCTCATTCATTTTATGGGAAGAAAAGAAAGCTCACCTTATTACAGATTTTTTTAAAGTATAGACAGACAGCCAAGGTAGAGCTGCTGTCTGGATGTTAACTCTGCCAATTACTGGGGGTATCAAAACCTCTAGAGAATTAACTCAGGAACAATGCAATGAAATAAAACCAAAGCAAATTAACTTCCATTATTTAAAAGTAAAAGGTCACATTTAGCAACAGAAGACTGCTATAACTAGTGAGAGATTATAGGCTAAAATTCATAGCTTTCATTTTACACATAGATTTCCTATGACTAGACTTCATATATAAAAGTGAGACCTAAGTTGTTTGTTAAAAAAAAAATACAGAAAACCAATTCTACCAAGTTTTCATGGTCTTGCTTTTCTAGTAAAGTGAGCAGTGAAAAGAAACAAATAGCAATTTTTACCAATCTTTTAACTTGTTAAAGCTGCTGTTTGGGGCTACTAACTTTCCACAGGTAGGACTCTGATGAAATTTAGAGCTTCTACTATTCTCCATTCTCTGTCTCATGTCTGCACTTTTATATGTGCATATATTTGACTAACTAAGAATACTTTTATGTATGTGAAAATATTTTCAAAAAGTTTATTTTTAATGTAATTTGATTAATTATCCAGAAAAGTGTAAACCATCTTATAAGCAATCTGGTCATGATCTTTTGATAGTCATCCATGGCAAACGATGTTCCTAGTGTCTTTAAAAGAATGAGTTCCTCTCATATACTGTGGGTGGAAGTGAATCAATACTTCCATTACCTGGCTATATTGGCAAAAGCTGAATATATATACTATGTGTGTGTATATATATTAAGACCCAACAATTAAACATCTAGGTATACACCCAACAGAAATATGTACATACCAAACCACACAAACAAGAGTGTAGCAGCATTATTCACAATAGCTCCAAACTAAAAATTGCCCAATGATCCATAAACATCAAAATAGATAAATACATTATGGCCATTCACACAATGGACTGTTATTCAGCAATAAGAATGAAAGAAGAAACACCAACAAATAACATAGATAAATCTCAACAATATAACATTGGTTGAAAAAGAGCCTGACACACAAGAGTATTCTCTACCCTAATTTCACTTATAAAGTTCAACAATTGGCAAAATCAGTACATGAAGTTCTTGAAGCCAAGATACAGGTTACTTTGGAGGGGCAAAGTTGATTAACACCTGGAAAGAACATGGGAGGGTTTCTGGTAATGGGGTTTGGGGTACTGGCAAGACACGTGTTCATTTTGTGAAAATTTATCAAGCTGTCCACTTATAATTCTCTCATTTTTCAATACATGTTTTATTACAGTTTTAAAAGTTTACTTTAAAACCACACACGCGCACAAACAGTAACTATGTGAGAATAACAGATATGTTAATTAGCTGGGCTGTAGTAATAATTTTACTATGTGTATGTAATCAAATCATCATGATGTGTACCTTAAATATATACAATTTTAATTTTTTTAAAAAGTTACTTTCAAACAGATAGGTACTATCCAAAGAAAATAAATGGAACAGAAATTGGAGCTGCCAAATTAGTAGTAACAATTATTCCCAGAATGATTGTGATTATGAAAGCTTATGTCTCCACCTACTATTCTTCCAACAGACAGAGCACACTAAAACTCCTAAAGATATGCATCAGGTCTTTTTAAAATTATTTGTGTTATTTATTTATGCAATTAAATATAAACTATAGAAAGTAAAGGTAGTCAAAAGAAGTCATGGAGTAGTAAATGAAATAAAAGATATGTGGGTTGGCTATTTATATTGCTTCTGATTGCAAAAAGAATTTACCTTATAATTTGATTGTATAAGAGACTATATATACATATGTGTGCCAATATATGTGTATATACCTATATATGTGTATATATACACTATTGTATATGTATATATACATATATGTGTGCATGTGTGTATACAGATAGATAAAATCAAGCATATGTAAGATAGCATCTAGAAAGTTGTCTTGAAAAGATTGGGAAATTATTAAGCAGAATAATTAAATGAAATAAAATGCCAACATTTGAACAATTGAGATCACACTGAAATATTTTTTCACAACTCTAACACTCACATATAGATTATAGATACAGTGTATATCTCAGTGTATAGATATATGTAAGATGACTATGTACTTAAACCAGAAACCTTTCAAGGAACACTAAGCTCTTTCACTCACTCTCTCAATATGCTGACATTTATCAGACTAGACCCTGATCAGTATGTTCTTACTGAGTAAAGCCTGTTGTGTTATTATTTATAGTTGAAATAGGATAGCAGTATTAGACAGAGCTTCCTCATAAATTAGACCCTTCACTACAGTAAAGCATCTCAGGAATTCAGCTCTTCTGGACCAGTGGAACAGAAAAAGTGTATAGTTATTTGAGTATTTATATGCTTAAGTATTTTTCCTAGATATGCTATGGAAGTATTTCATGTATAAGTAAATTATAAGAAACAACATATAGACTATAATAAATGTAATTTAAGAAACATGTATAATAAAAATAATTTTAAAAGTTAAGAAAATGAAATGTAAGCCTTAGAGTGAAAGAAGATATTTGTAACATATGTATCTTACAAAGAAGTCACATTCAAGACACATGAAAAACTTCTGCAAATCAATAGGGAAAAGGTAGGCAACCTAATTTAAAAAAAAAATAAAGCTTAGACAATTTACAAAAAAAGATTAAATGGTTTTATGATTTTTAAAGGTGTTAAAACTTTAAGTACAGGGAAATATACATTAAACCCATGATTAGATACCAATACACACACAACACAATAGCTAACTGCAAAAGGCTGACAATACACCAGATCCTCAAGAACACAGGGAGCAATAGGCACTATCATATATTCTAGTGGGAACGTCAAAGAGTACAACCATTTTTCAAGACTTTGACAACTTCCAATAAAACTAAACTCCTACCAATACTACAACACAACAATTTCATTCCTATGAACATACACTAGAGACATGTGTAAATACGTTTGTTAAAAGACACATACAAGAATTTCATGGCATCTTTATTCATAGTAGCCAAACTGTAGAAGCAACCCTAATGTCCATGAGCCACAGAATGAATGGATAACTTTTGGTATATCCATATAATTGAAAACTCTGTATATACTATATAATTCCACTTATATGAAGTTTTCCATCAAAATAGTGGTTACAGGAAACAACTCAAATGCCCATCAACTGATGAATGGATGAACAAATGTGGTAAATTCATACAACAGAATATTATTCAGTCCTTAAAAAGAAATGAAATATTGATACATGCTAAACATGGATGAACCTTGAAAACATGCTAAGCAAAAGAAACTAGTCACAAAAGACCACATATCACATGATTCCACTTATATGAAATGTCCAGTGTTAGCAACTGTATAGATACAGACAGTAGATTAGTCCTCTCCAAGGGCTGGGGGGAGAGGAGAGCAGGAAGTTACTGATGATGGGGATGAAGTTTCTCTTTCGGGTAATAAAAATGTTCTGGAGAATGGTGATGGTTACACGATCTTGTGAATCTGCTAAAAACTACTGAATTGTACATTTTAAAATGATGAAGTTTATGACATGTGAATTATATCTCAGCTCTTAGAACAGTGCTTACTTCAGAGCTGGGGGCAGCAATTGCCTGGACATGGCATGGGATGAGCCTTCTGGGGTGATAAAAAATGTTTTTATCTTGATCTAGGTAGCAGTTACATGGTATGTACATATATAAAAATGTATTGATCTTTGCCTAAGATTTGTATATGTTATGTATATGTACGTGTGTGTGTGTGTGTGTGGGTGGGGAGTATCCTTCTATGATACAATAGTGCATGGACAATCATTACTATCACCATTTTACAATCACTAAAAATATTAGCATTAGGCATATTTGGTTAGAATTAAGTTGCTCTACCTATGAAAGAGAACAGGAGACAGAGCCACCAAATTTCATTCAATAATTACATAGTACTAATATGGAGTGTCTTTTATATGTAAAACATATATAGGAGGTAGCATTAATAGTTACAGTTTTGGCATGCAGCTTGCTTGCCTACCTAACCAGGAAAATAAGACAAACTTAGCAGTCAGTCAGAGTTACAGGGAAAGGCTAGCATGTTGCAAAAAAGGAAGCCAACTTTTGGAGAAATAATGGGCAGCAGCTCAGAGGAGGGTATAATTAAGGAATGCTGGGAGAAAGGTGAGCTGGTTCACACAGGCCAAGCCAAAGTGAGAATTTGGCCATTTTATAATTAATCAACTTTATGATTGCAAAACCTCTTTTTTCACTTCATGTAGTTGAAACAGCTTTTCTTAAATGACTGGTACATTACAGTGAATTTCTATCATTAAATGTAGTGTCTATTATCTTAATTAAGTTTGTATCCATGCTGTTGATAAGACCTGAAAACACAACAATGAATACTGCTAGCTATTTCATTGTTTACTTAATAGTATACATGTTGTCATGGTGACTGAACTAGTTCAATGTTTTTAGGACCAAAAATAAACAAACTTTTCTTATTTGCCCATTTAGAAGCACAGGGGAAATACACATTTTTTTTAAGTTTCAGAAATTCCTTCAAAACTCATTAGTATTCTACAATATCCTGGACCAAATTATCATCTTTTTGATATAGCATGTTATATTATATTAAAGGGACTCTGGGGAAGTAAACCCTAAATGAGTTTTGGTTTATGTATTACTTACATTGATACTTGTCACCAATGTCTTAATTGCTGAGAAACTAGACACGTCAGTAATCAAACATGTTGCAATTTTCATTATCCAGAAAAACAGCCATGAATACAAAAGTAGATAAAACTGTCCATGAATAGAAAAGACTGTCACAAGCATGTGAGGTCTACATGTCACAGAAGCCCTCAGACGTCACTTGATCCCTCAATGACCCCTCCCAGAGTCCCAGATACTGCAAACATGATCTAGTTTCTGCCCATGGCAGATCAAAGACAGCAGATTGTTGGAAATTTTGCTGGAGGTGAGTGAGCTGACTGTGAGGAAAAGCAATAGATGAGAGCCTAGTGCCAAAGAAATATTCAAAAAACTAAAACATATGCTGAACGTATGGAAATTAAAATTTAAAAACATAATATCATTTTTAATTTATAAAATAAAATAAGTGTAAATCTAACAAAACACAGACAGGATTTGCATCCTGAAAATTACAAAATGCTGATGAAAGAAAATAAGTAACACTTAAATTAATGGAGAGAGATACCATATTAGTGAATTGGAAGATCCAACATAGGAAATATGTCAGTTCTCCCCAAATTGATTTATAAGTTTAATGCAATTTCTAACAAAGTTCCAGCAAGGTTTTTTTTTTGTAGACATAGACAAGCTTATTCTAAAATTTCGATGGACAGGTGTAAGATCTAGAATAGGTAAGGGCACTGAAAAAAGAACAAAGTAGTAGGAATCACTCTATTCAATGTTATAACATACTATCTAGTTATAATAATCAAGACAGTATGATTTGGCAGAGGAAAGACAGTCTTTTCAACAAATGGTACTGGAAAAACTGGACATCCATTGGCAAAAAAATTTTTAAAGCCAAGCTTCAACATAAATCTTACATCTTATATAAAAATTAACTCAAGATGCATCATGGACTTAAATATAAAATGTAAGACTACAAAACTTGACGAGAATGAAAAGACAAACTATAAAGTGGGGAAAAAACACTTGCAAATCACATATCCAGCAAGGGACAAACATCTAAAATATGACAGTCTCAAAATTCAACATTTAAAAAAGAAGACAATTAGAAAACAGGCAAGAGACATGAAAAAAATGTCTTTTTGAAGAGAATATACAAGTGGAAAATATGTTCCACATTATTAGCCATAAATTAAACCCACAATGTGATTATCACTGCCCACTTAAATAAAAAATAGTGATAACCCCAAATGACGCGAGGATACAGAGAAACTAGGTTGTTCATATACTGCCGGGGAGTATACAAAATTGTATGCTCACCATTACCATATGACCCAGCAATTACACTCTTGGGCCTTCATCCCAGAGAAATGAAAATTAATGTCCACACAAAACCCTGTTCATGAATGTTTATAGCAGTTCTATTTGTAACAGCCCCAAATGGAAACAAAACAAATTTTCTTCAATGGGTGAACAGTTGAACAAACTGTAGTACGTCAATGCCACAGAATAACATTCAGCAATAAAAAGAACAAACTAGTGATACATGCAATAATTTGGATGGCTCTCAAGGGAGTCACGCTCAATGAAAAAAGCTAATCTCAAAAGTTTACGTGGTTCTATTTGTATAGCATTCTTGAAACGATAATGTTAAAGAGCTAGAGAATAGATTAGTGGTTGCCTGGATTTAGGAGGGAGGTGGCTGCAGCAGTGAAAGCTTAACACAAGGGATCCTGGAGACGGAACTGTTCTGTACTTGACTGTGGTGGTGGTTACATGAACCTATGCTTGTGATAGAATTTTTTGGTGTAGAACCAAATGCACACATACACACACAGAGAACTTGGCGTGTGTAAAACTGAGCAAGGTCAATGATTCATATCAATGTCAATTTCCTAGTTATGAGGGAAACAGGGTGAAAGGTAGATAGAACCTCTCTGTTATTTCTTACAACTGCATATGAATCTACAACTATCTCAAAATCAAAAGTATTTTTAAAAAGAATGCTAAAAGTTTTGGATTAGCTAAAACTAAAAGTTCTTGCCCTCCTTTTTGAGGAAGGGACAAATATTCCTCCAAACAACCAGAGCCCCTAGAACATCAACTAACAGAGCACTGCGTTCAGTGCTATGAACACACTTCTGTTAAGTGTTACTTTTCATAAATCCAAAAATACTTGAGAACACACCTCAGTAAGAGAACTATCTGTATGCTCTGGATTTACATGCCACTGCTTAGCTGGAAAATTAGCTTAAACTCATCAAGACAACTAAAGTTTGTCCCTCTGCTTCAGGGTAAACTGAATGCCAAACCTCTGACCTGAGGCATTAGCCTCTGGCACAAAGCCAAAGGCTTTCGCCCAAAAAATTTTGCTCTGGGAAATCAACTTGTAATCTTGTAATTTATAACACAGCTTTCTATAAAAATATTCCACTTTAATCTTCTTAAACGCTTAGACACTTCAAAACTGTATTGAAAAATCTCATTTTAACAGTTGGTCCTTGGTTTAAACCTGAACAAAATCTTTATGCTATTATTTTTTTTTCATTTAATGAATCCTTTAATGATATGAGCTTTGCAAATTGTAACTAATCTAATAAACTGAGAAAGCAGTATCCAAGACAAGGGAATAACTCCATCCTTGCCTAAATTCACAGAGGTTTTCAGAGTACTCTAAAACAGTTCTATCTGTGCTTGCTATTCATTTGCTCATTGACTGACGGTCCCTATGAATCCCAGAAACATGCTGTGTCTTTCAGGTACAGACAAAAAAATATATATACATAGCCACTACCTCCAGAAGCTTCTAGTCTACTGGTTGAGTAACAATTTTAACAACAACTACACTCCTTTATCAGCGAGATACGAGCAACATTCTGGGAAGGCCCAAATACCTGAGTGACTTAAAAGTTATCTTGCCTTGGATGGTCAGCAGCCTGATGCCTATTTGTGAACACAGTATCTAATATTTCAGAGGAGCAGCAAACCAAATATCCTTCTCCTAGGGTTCAAACACCACTAGGCAGGGATTTCAATGTTGTTTTCTTAGATTTAACTGGTTCAGACTTTGAAATAGAAAATGACACCAACATTTAAATCCTTATGAAAATTATACAATGCAAGGCTTATTATTTCCATTGTATAAAGGTCAGTAACAGATTCATGGTCTGGTACCTTGAAAGACCTCTTGCTCTTTCTATAACAGAGTTTTTATATTCCTGTTGGCCGTTTGTATGTCTTTGTGCAGAAATATCTATTTGAGTCCTTTGCCCATTTTTTAATTGGGTTATTTGGTTTTTTACTATTAAGCTGTGTGAGTTCCTTATATATTTTGGATATAAACCCCTCATCAGATATGGGGTTTGCAAATATTTTCTCCCATTCTGTAAGTTGCCTTTTCATTGTTAATTGCTTTCTTTGCCATGCAGAGGCTTTTTAGTTTGATGTAGTCCACTTGGTCTATTTTTGCTTTTGATGCTTGTGCTTTTGGTGTCATATCCAAGAAATCAGTGCAAAGACTTAAACATAAGACCCGAAACTCTAAATCTTCTAAAAGAAAACACAGAGGAAAGCTTCTTGACATTGGTCTTGGCAATGTCTTAATTCATTTTGAGTTGATTTTTGTGTATGGTGTAAGATAAATTTTCATTCTTTTGTTTGTGAATGTTCAGTTTTCCCAGCTCCATCTGTTGAAGAGACTACCCTCTCCCCATTGTGAATTCTTGACAGTCTTGTCAAAGATCAGTTGATGACATATGTGTGAGTTTAATTCTGGGCTCTCTATTCTATTCCATGGTTTATGCCTGTCTTTACACCTGTCCCATACTATTATAATTACTTCAGATTTGTATTCTGTAATCGGGAAGTGTGATGTCTCCAGTTCTGCTCTTTCTCAAGATTGTTTTGGCTATTTGAGGTCCTTTGTGGTTCCATATGCATTTTAAGATATATATTTTTCTATTTATGTAAAAAGTGACACATATTTAAGTAAAAGCTTTCTCATATTTTAAGTCTTAAAGGCCAAAATTGATTGATACGGTGGGAAGGAGAGATCAAATTGAACTTTTTCCCCATTGATCCCAATATCATTCAGTGGATGGCCTTGCCTTTCCCACTGATGTGTATTTGCCTATCTCTGTCATATATAATGTCTTCCCATATGCTTGGGGCTATTTTTAGATTCATTAACTTGTGCCATTACCATATGTTAATTTGATTATTCCTGTGCCAAAATCACACTCGTAATTACTACACATTACTCCTCCTCCCTCCAATGTTGCATCTGTTTCCACTACACTATCAAGTCTACCAATATGCTCTGTGTTGAAAAATCCAAGTGGGATTTCTCACATTTTATTTTATTTATTTTTTAGAAGACTTCAAGATAATCATTCATTTTCTCTCTTGAGTTCCATAAAAAAGGAAAAGAATATTTTATGACATATAAAAATATCTGAAATTCAAATTAATGTGTCTATAAATAAGCTCTCATTGGGATACAGCAATGTTCATTATTTTCATGTTGTCTCTGGCTCTCTTCATGCTATAATGGCAAAGCTGGCAAAGTTGGCAAAGTCCAAATTATGTACTATCTGATCCTTCATACTAAAAATTTGCTGATTCCTGATCTTAAGCAATACACTCTACTGCTTGCAAACTAAAAGACTTCCACGACAAAGTCCTTTTTGGATTTAACACCAAAAGAACATATATAAGAACATATATAAGTTTTTTCCTTTAATAGACATTTCTCTTTTTAATTCAGCTGCCAGGAAAATCAAAAGTTCAATATCACCAAGTTCAGTAAAAATGGCACTCCAGGTGGCTGGACACTTCTGCTGCATTCAACCCTTTACTTGTATGTGTATGTGGAAGTGTTCATGCATGTCTGTTGTACTGCCCTGTTTTATATCAATTTTAATTTTATGAGAAGTCTATAGTTTTTTGTAAAAGTCAATATGAATATGATGAACATAAGGATAAATTATATTTAGCATATAGTTAGCACATATATAGCATATTTGGTATGCTATTTTAAGAAGTTATCCTTAAAACTGTAATAACCAAACTGCCTTTCTCTATTGTGGGATTTGGAATTATGGGATTAAACAAGTAAATGTCTAAATTTGTGTAGGAGGAGGTATAAAGCTCCTTGTGATGAAAGTATTTTCCTAATTTATGTAATAAATGTTCTTACACATACTTTAAGGAAAATACTATATTTTGAAAGTCTTTTCTAAAGATTCTTCTTAAATAATTGTCCAGGAAAGTAAAAGCCTCAGTCAACTGGAAAATTTACTTCAGTAAAATAACTCATGCTTTGACACTAACATTCTTACATACTGTGGCCAATAGAGAAAGGAGGTATATTAAGATTAAGTGATAATATCAGGTCACATATTTTATTAGTTAGTAAGTAAAGGTCATGACATTAAGATTTTGGTTTTTCTCTCAGCTGTTTTGAATCTTCTATAAAATACTTTGTCAAAAAGAACCAATTAGACTGGAGTTTTTGGTTTGTTTGCTTGTTTGTTTTGGTTTTGAATATTTTGTTTTGTCTTACTTTTGAACCATTTACAATAGCCCTCAGAAAGCCAAATAAATGAAACTCTCCCTTTGTAGGTTTGTAGGGAGATTTCATTACAAGAACTTTCTTAAAACCAGTTAAAGATAAATTTAATGTCAAGAATATTAGCTCTAGTATTCCACCAAATTTTGATTACAGAATTAGGCCTTTTTCTTTTGACAGTCGTAAGTTTGATGGCAGCACCACTATTGACATATTCATTCAGTAATTTCTTATAGTGGTGCTGGGTATTTGTTGGCTTAAGAACTGATGGCTTTCTAACATTTGCTCATTAAAATATTAAGTTCTTAAGAGAACTTTAGTTCTTAAAGGAATTTAAGAAAATAAAATTTAAATATATTTTGAAAGGTTACATACTAAACACTTGCACAAATGAAAGCAACTTTTCTTAACCCCCAATACCTGTAAAGAGTATAGAAACTTTTTTTAAATAGTGAAAAACCCTAACATTAATCTAATATTCATCCCAAGTTAGGCAGCATAAGTTTACTAAAATTCCAATTTTTATTGTCCACGGGTATAATTATACCGAATTCAATTTAGAAAAATTACATACCGCTTATTGATTACTAGAAACAAAAACAATTTTCATAACCATGTCATTATTTGGCTTCAGAGTATTTACAAGGTAGTAATCAAAGATCACATCACTGTAACATGTTCATAAGGATTCAGAAATGTCAATATATCACAGTGCACAGTAGGTTTAGGAATAGTGCACTTAACCATTCTCAATGCAGGTAGAACCATCCTTCTCTACATTAAGAAAGAATACCAAAGTTAAAAAAAAAATCTCTTGTACCTTGAATGCTAACACGTCATAATTATTTAGATTCTTATTAGGAAATTAGAAAATATTAATTATTCATGCAATTATTTTTCTCTTTCTCCCCCACTAAATTGTACGTTTCATGAGACAAAGACCTTGCCAATTTTGTTCGCAGTGTCATCTCCAGTGTCTGGCATAGTGTCTGCAACACAACAGGTTCAGATTAAATGATGCAGGGCAAAGAGCATGGACTTTGGAGTCTGAACCCTAGCAACCAGAATCAGACCCTGACTCTGCCATTACATTCACTAAATGTGTGTTCTGTTACCCCCTGATTCTTGGTCTCCATTCTTTCAGGTGCCCCAGGCCTGAAGGCCAAGGGCCTCTTGATGTAATTACAAAACATCAGCAGCTGATCAAAGAAAGTGGAAATTGATTTGATCACTCTGCTTCTTGGAGTCCTGTGGGGCAGGCACCATTCACCATTGTCACTCCAGAGACCAGAACAATGTCTGGAATGTAGATACGGGGTTAATCAACATTCATTATTAAATACTGGAACAAGAAACACACCTTTTAACACCAACCAATACATCAATATGCCTCTAAATATTTATGAATTCTTGACTAAACTTCCTCTCAGGACTTCGCTTTCATCATAGAGAATTTCATCTCCATTTAAAAAGAATTTTCCGTTTTTCCTCTAACCGTACAATATTTTATTACAAAGTTAATAAGCCATTATTAAATCAAAATCCTTCTAACAGAACATTTAAATGACAATGAAGTGTTATTATGAAGAATAAAGAGGATTTTGGGGTTGGGGATTTGGTTTTATTTGCTTCCTTACCCTACGGAAGGATGGTTCTTAACGGTCTTGAGGATGGCTGGATAAATTACTTCTAATCATACTGAGCTATGTGATTTATTGAAGTATATGAATCATTGAAAATACACTAAAATTATGTAATCATTGATTTTATTACTCTACAAGGCACTCTGAAGCCAAGTAATAATGGTCAGATTAAATGGGGAAAGTCTCCTTGGAGATACTGGCATTTTAAATTGTACCATTAGACCAGAGGGATCCTAACTGAAACAACGGGTGTAACTTGGTGTCTGGGCTGGGTTGTCTCTTTTCTGACAGTGACAGGTTTCCCCTAAGAAGGCTGGTTCCCATTAATCTCATTTACTGTCAAGCTAAAGTTTGATACAAGGGTTATAATAGTAAACAGTTAATTTTAGACTTCTGATTTCTCCTATGTGATAAAAGGAAATTACTAATATTTCTCACAAAATCTTCCCAAATATACATTTAAATTTTAATCTTAGAAATGGAAAGATCACTAAACATAATACCCTCCAAGTCTATCCACGTTGTTGCAAATATGTGGAATCTAAAATATAAAACAAACTAGTGAATACAACAGAAAAGAAACAGACAGAGAACATACTAATGGTGATAAGTGGGGAGAGGGAAGAAGGGGCAAGACACGGATAGAGAATTAAGAGGCACAAACTATTATGTATAAAATAAATAAGAACATTTGTACAGCACAAGGATTATAGCCAATATTTTATAATAACTACAAATGGAATATAACCTTTAAAAATTGTGAATTAGTATACTGTACATCTGAAACGTATATAATGTTGTACATCAACTATACCTAAATTTTAAAAAAAAATTTTAAAGAAATGGGAAGCTCGTGAAAGAATATATATTCTGAGACCAAGTGAGTTTAACTGACTGGCCATCCAGCTGGAATACGGCGACTAGACAGGGAGCCTAGCTGACTAGAACTCAAGTCTTCTTACTGCTGCTGATCTAGCATTTTGCTCCTCATAGTCACCTACACTACCTCCAGTTTGCACTCCAACTGTGGAAACTCTGATCTTCACATTGGCTTCTAGGGATAGACTCCTAACTCTGCATTAGAAGACCTATATCCAAGATCTTTAATTCTCATGATACCATCATATCTCATCTGAGCAACCTATACAAGTTTTCAGATGGCCTCTGCTGTACAGCTTAATTCTGAGATGAGGACAGTGCAATTCAATCCAAAACTAATGAGATTTATCTGGGGGGTAAGGGAAGATGATAAGTGGGAAGGGTAGGGAGACTTTATTTGGAAAAATAAACACATGAAAAAATAGGAACAATTAAGATGTGATAAGGAGATAGTTGTCTACTAGGTAATAAAACGCAACCAGAGGCAAAGTGGCTAAAAGCATTGCCTCTGTAACATAGTTCTGCGCAGAATCTAAGTTTCATTACGTGTGACCTAAGGCAAGTCATTTAATCTCAAGATTGTTTTGGCTATTCAGGGTCTTTTGTGTTTTCATACAAATGTTTAATTTTTTTTTGTTCTAGTTCTGTGGAAAATGCCCTTGATATTTTAACACGGACTGCACTGAATCTGTAGCTTGCCCTGGATAGTATGGTCATTTCAGTAAAATTAATTCCTCCAGCCCTCCCACTCCTGGACTATAGCTAGCAAATGATTCCTTAGTCTCTTCCTCAGTGGCTAGTGACAGAGTGGTGTGAAAATGAAATACAAATTAGCCCACTCTAACGCAGTAAACTAATTATAACACAGTGCATAAAAAGAATGCACTTATAATTATTTCTAGATAAGAGGTTTGAGTCATTCAGGTTTTAACTTAGTTATACAATGTCTCCCTATCCTTACTGGAGAAAAGTAATACTGCCTGCTACCCGACACACAAAGTTTACTGGCAATTGTATTAGCTAACAATAATGTAAAGCTTGCGTTGGAGCACTTTAAACCATGCCAAAAGCCAGGATATACTATATATACAACAGATGCTCCAAATTGCTATCACAGAAAATACTACTTAAAATTCTATCTACTTATAATGTTTGTAATAAATCCTTGAGTGTTATTTTATTTCTGAAACATGCAGGGAAAAATATAATTGAGGTTTCAGATAATGCCTGCAGGTCAGCTAGAAAAGAGAAATGTCAGTAAGTCTGAATGCCTACCCTGTAATTTTTCAGTAGGTAACAACTGAGAAGCACATGTGGACATGAATAGCTAAGTTTTCTCACCATAGCTAGAAAAGCCAGTTTTCAGATATTTAGGACACGATGCTTCCACACAACAGGCTGAAGAAGAGTTTCCTATAATAAAAGACTAGCCATGGTCTCTTTTGCTCAACAAGCCGTTTCCTTAAAGACCACATAAAAAACATGCCAGTTGTCCCATGGCCTGGCCTGGCCCAGCCCCATCAGGGGTTCTGAGTCCTCATAATATTTTTAGGATGGTATTCGTTCTGTTACCTTGGAAAAACCAGTTAGTTTTATGTGTAAAACTACACAGTACTTAGATGTACGAATAAAAAATTAGGAGGAAATAATTATTGAATCATTACTGAATTTCATTCTACAATTTTAATACAGTATCTCTCGAATATATATGTCTGAATTGTAAACAAGTTATGATACATAACAGTACTCTAAATCATTCAGGTGCAGTTATGTAATTTTAGTGCCAGGACCTGTCACTTCATTTGGTATTACATTCTGTCTGTATCCTTTTCTGGCAGGGAGTTAACTTCCCCCTGAAGCAGACAGATCGCTGCTTTTTTAAATATTTCAAATACTTCAGTTAATCTGTCATACCTCTCCTCAAAGTCTTCAATTAGCCAAATTAAATATTCATATTTCCTTTAACTGTTCATTTTATAACAAGATTTCCAGAACTTTATGCCGTCATGATTTTCTTCTGGTAAGTGTGCTGCCATTTGATAATATTTCTTTTAAAATATCCAGCTGGAAGCTGAACATAATATATTATCTATGATCTGATTAACATGGACTATATTGGGAAGATTATTACCTCTCCTGATACTCAAAGACAAAAGTTCTATTAATACATTCTAAGACTGATTCAGTTTCATTTCACTATTTGCAGGGTATGTACTTACATGGCATATTTAACCATGTGGAGCTCTTCCTGGAAGGCTATTGCCTTCACTCTTGGGTTCAGCTGTACATTGCCATAGGAACTTCTTGAAATATTTAAATATTGAACCAAGATAATGATGCCATGAATGTATAAGGACGTCATCCCTTGTTTTTCACATTTAGGAATACAAAGAAATATTTAGACAGGCTTTTCTAAATTAATAAAAGATATGTATAAAAGTAAACTGATTCAAAGAAAGTTACTTTAACTCGTAGGAAAAATATATATTGCCTACTATATTTCGAAGAAGTACAGTGCTTCTGTGATAGGTTTGGTTTAAAAATAATCAATTTCTTTACATTCTAAATGCATAATTCTGCCTGAATGCTTTGCATAATTCTGCCAGAACTTTTCATATAATGGGAATCTATCTACTGATATTGTATGTTTATTAAAAAACACATAAAAAAAGAAATGAAGACCAAAGAGCTCTTTCTACTGAGTTTTTTCAAAGAACATGTTAGAAAAAAAGTTAGTGTAAAATAAAAAATGTTATGGTTTTAAACTTCATTCTACAGAACATGCTGAAAACAAATCTAGTATTATGAGAAATATGTGGTCCGCACATTATACAAGTTATATATTTTTCATAGGTCCTAAAGCTGAAAATAAAGTTCCCAGCCATTTACTTCATTGGAATTATTTCTCAGTAAAGTCATTTCAAACTATAGAATAGGATTTTTTGAGCTTTAACTATCATCCTTTCTATTTTTTTCACATAGTCTGCTCTTTCCCTCTTAAATCCTTGCTCATTCCATCCATTTCTCTTACCGTTTACGTGCACAGAATGTCAGCAAGTAGCAAAGCCCAGGGGACGGATTTTGGTTATTAAATTTTAAAAGAATCTAAAGCAACTATAGTAATTAGTAGTCAATAAAATACTTTCAAACAAATAAAATTAATCTGGGTACTGTTCTATATTTTAAATTTGCCTGAGGCAGGCTTTCATGGTAAAAATGCTACAATCTCCACATCAGTACCGATTTTAATGCCAAAATTTGCATTAGAAAAAGCATTATTCACAAAAAAAAAAAAAAACAACAAACCAAGTTAAGACCGAAATAAAACACAGTGATTAATTTGCTTGCGGGTTAAAGCTGAATTCAAAAAATCTATAAAACTAAATATGTGGAAGTGACAGAATGAAATTTCAGTAATTGGGGCAAAGGTTTTCCCTAATTAGTTGCAATGCATCATTAAATTCCATTGCACCAGCAGCTGAAAAAAATATAGCTGTTTCAGAACATGAGAAGCATCTTTTTGGGTATATATTCATAGTTAAATCTGATGACAGCCACCATTAATAAAATATTTGAAAGAAACAATAAAATGTGAGATGAGAAACACAGAATAAGACAAATATTTGGCTCATTGAGGAACAAGTGTAATAGAGGTCTCTAATAATCAAATATGGGATAACTTAAAAATCAGATACTGTTTACTAAAGTTATCCTCAAGTAAATCCATATTTCTAAGGTTGTGGCTATAATTACAGAATTTATGTGATTACTGTTATCAAACTTTGATTTTTTTCTACCCTTGTATTTTATCAGGCTCAATAAATTTCATTCTTATTATCAAAAAAAGCCCACAGTAAAGAAGAATATGTAATAGGAAGTTAGATACATGGATGGATGGATGGATGGATGGATGGATGATGGGTGGATAGATTAGATAAATAAAATAGATAACTAGAAATGTGAGATAAGAGAGTGAGGGAGAAGAAGGGAAGGGAAAGGAAAGGAAGGGAAGGGAAGGAAAAGGAAGGGGAGGGGAGGGGAGAAGAGGGGAGAGGAGAGGAGAAAAGAGAAGAGAAGAGAAGAGATAGAAAGCTTTATTATGAAAACCATATAAGCTCTTAGCTGCTGTGCTGAGGCTAACCTATAAATGGATAAGGGGTGGAAGCACAGAACAATCAGTTGGCTACAAAATACTGCAGGTAGGACAGGATGGTGAACTTGGACCAGGTGACAGTAACAGAGGTAGTGAGAAATAGAGGTGGAGCCAATAGGCTTTAGTGGAAGTTTTAATGTTGGGGGTTTGTCGCAAGCAACTGAGGGGTTTCAGTTAACTGCACTGGGGAAGAATGTCAGTAGAGCAGGTTTATGGGAGATGATTAGGAGCTCAGTTCTGGACAACTTCATTGGATACGAGTAGGCAGTTGGGTAGGAGAATCTGTGGTTCAGGGAATAGGTCCAGGATGAGTATGCATACTAGGGTGACATCAGCATGTATTTATTAAGTCATGGGATTGTATGGTATCACTGAGAGAGAGAATACAGACAGAAAAGGGAAGAGGCATAAGGACTGAGGTCTAGAATATCCCCAAATTTAGGATGTTATCTTGGTAAAACTGCTTCCAAGAACTGCCCTACCAAATCACATACAGCCCAGAAGTACAGGATTGCGTCAGTCACTACAGACTTCACTAAGACTGGGCATGATTTTTGATGCTCTCTTACTCTTTCAGTATTTATTCATTACAAGTTAAAATAAGTTTTTTTTGTATGTTTATTAGTAATTTGCATTTTTGTCTTCTCTAAATTATTTGTGTATTCAGCTCATTTTTCCTCACATATTCTAATTCCGCTTATGATCTGTAAAATCTCTTTACGTGACACTTTAAATTACAATGGTAATTAATCTTTCACTTGTGATATTTGCTGCAAATGCTTTATCTTATTTCCATGGATTTGGTGTGAGAGGTTTTACATATTCTAACCAAATTTATTTGTTACTTAATTTGTCATGTATTCCACTGCATTAATACAAACAAAGATAAATGAAATATACTCACACATATTCTTCTAACAGTTTTTTTTATTTTTTACATTTAATTCTCAGTCCTTCTTATACTCATGTTAGTCATATGGGAAGACTCTCATTAAACATCTTCTTATAATATTAAGCAATATATCAATCCCATATTTTGATGTGTCTCTGATTTTCAGTTCTTACCTATAATAAAGTCTAGATCTAAGATATGTGTTCCCTCTGTTTGTTTTGGCTACCAATTCTTGTGTCTATACTTCAATACTTTCTTACCATGTTTTTAAGTTATATGTTATGTATACTACTGATTTGTCAAATAATTGCCTAACAGACATGTGAGTCTTCTGCTCTTGTTGTCTGGTTCTCTACTAAACCAGAGAGCTGGATGCCAAGTTTTGTTTTCTTCTTGCTCAATACAGCATATGGTATGTAGACTAAGAACGCAGTTTTAAATTCAGCCGCACTGACTAGGCAGTTAGTGGGACTCTCCTACACTCCCTTCTCAGACCCAGACTTCGGCACGTCTCTTTACTTACAGTGCTGCTACTGCTAGTTCTTATGGATCTGAGTGAGGATCTTCCTCACAGGCTGGGAGCAATCAATACAGGCATGGGGTTTGTTGAGGGTTTGCTGCCACATTAAATTCAACTTTAGATATGTTTTACAGATGCCTAGCAAAACTTTCATGTTTGCCAGAGTTCTTTAAATCTGCTCCTCCTACTAGTCAAAAACTACTCAAAGGATTTCCCATTCAGTTAGAAGGCATGTCCATGTTTTTTTCTAAGAGCTAGTTTATTTTAATATTTTTACTTATTTCTTTAAAAATCTTTTTATGTGAATTAAAATCTTATTTCACCCTTAACATTAGCCTCCTCATCTTTTTTTCCCCTATTACTCCATTTTCCATGGATATTCTGCCAATCAGAAGCACATTTCCGTGACCACAGATGATAAATAGCAATCAAAAAATGTCAATGAGAAGAATGAATGGTGCACGCCCTTCTGTACACGCAATGCCAGTGTATTACACCCCAACTGCATCATGAAGTGGGCGGTTGCGCAGGTCCTACAGGGGAAGCTTGCGAGAATCTGTTGACCATTCTTGAACCAACCCAGCATCTGGGAATTTAGAGAAATAAATTCAGAAATCAGCCATGTACCAGATCTGTGGCATCGGCTCTGGGTCAGGCATTCTTCTAAAGTAAAAGGCTATTATTCCATTATTTCACTGATGTTTTCTGTCAGCTACCCTGTGATTCCACTGAACTTTCTAGAAAGAAAAGCTTCTGACTGAGACGGTGATTGACAAGGTAGACGGCTACCTCTCAATCTCAGTTTTATTGAACGTGGACTTCAAAGAACCTCCTGCATTTGGCGATTTAAACACTGACTCTCACATGCACCCCTGAGGAAGATTCTGTCCCTTCTCTGCATTCCTTTCCTACTGACCTGATACCAGTTCATGTACACATTAATCAAATTTCACAGACATGCAACTTGTCCTTCCCCTCTGTGGTCACACATTCCAGTTTAAGGGGCCATTTAACTGCATCTTGTAAAATGTTAAAAGAGGAGCAAATCTCAAATCTCACCCTCTTTCATGAATTCTTCCACATAGCTGGCCTCAAGTACCTTGTATTCTCTCTGAAGGCTTCCCTCCCTTGACTCTCACTTTTCAAGTTCATTCCCTTCACCTCTCCTCAATCCTCTGCTCCTAACAACACCTGCTCTGGCTTAAAACTACCTACTTACTGTTCCATGAAATTCCCCTAACTTAAACATCGACTTTGCTCATTTCACTTTGACACTGAAAGGGGTTTGTTGAGCAGGTCTGGAAGAAAGACTACAAGTCAACTTCATATGATTAAAAAACAATTAAATTTGTGGGAAAAGCAAGAAAGGTCATGTGCTGTCTGATTATCACATACCAAAAATCAGTACCTAAAAATAGTCTCCACTGATGCTAATAAAATGAAATAGCTCAAGATCCGTTTTCTCTAAAACGTGTGTGCAAGCCCTCTTTGCCAGCCCCTACATTTGATGTGAATCGGCTGGGTGTAGGAAGTGAGTTGTTGTTTTTTTTTTTTTAATTTGGTTTTGCTTACTGTAAGGAGGACTTTGGTTTCATCTTTCGCCCCTAATATGAGTTAGATTGGAAAAATTTAAAGAGATTCCATGAAAAGACAAGCAAGAAATTAGAGATGTTTGGTGGATTAGGAGGCTGGTATCCATGTTATAGATCTGTGTGGGGAAAAAGGGAAAACAAAGAATTGTAAGTTGCTTTATGAAGCACATGAGAGAGGAGAAATTTAAAGAGAAGGTAGCATAGAAGACATGTAATTTTTTAGTTGTAAGCAAGGATGTTTGTTTTTCAATTTTAAACTGGCAAACCATCAAAATAGAAATTAAGAATAAAATCTAGCAGGAGAAGTGGCAGCACAGTTAGCATTTTAGAGGAATACCGCAAATTACTCTGAGTGGTAATGAGAGTGTTTTAGGGAAATGGAGTAATTAGTTGTTTTCGGGAGCCACAATTCCTAAATTGAGCGTGATGACTAGTACTAATTGATAATTAATAGCTGAGTGCTTTCCACCTCCTAAGCACTCCATAATATGATTGACGGATATGTTGCTTACAAAACACAGAGTCACATTTATAAAACATTTATACAAATAGTATGTGTGGGAAAGCTTCAGGCATCTGAATACCCTATTGTAATAGAAAATAAATAAGAACAACAATAATAAGAACCCATACCTTCTCTGTGTCAATGCCTTTTGACATGGACCATGTTGAGACAATATAATCCATGACTCGTTCACTAAGGCCTTTGGGGACCTGATAGAGTTTCAGGAAGTCCCGAACATTATTCAGCATCTCGTGGTACCGGTTGGTGTTGGCATACATTTGCTGGAAAATTGTGGTAACATTTCCAAAAATAGTTGCATAAAGGAGAGCTGAAAGAGAAGAAGTGATGAAAATAAAACAAATATCCCAAGTGGAAAAAAAGGTAAGAATATTGGCCCAATCAATGAATCATCTGACAGAGACGCCTTCATAGACTTTTCGGGATTATGCATGGTAACTTTTCCAGAAGCGTGCCTGGAATTTGGTATTCACTCAGTAAATGTTATTTGTAGTATAAGAAACATGATTTTATGAGTGAGCACCACTCTAATCATTGTGGCAAAACATGAGAATGGCTGATAGATTTCATGAAGAAATAGATGATCCAAGGTTATAAATTGCCTGACACGCTTAGCTTTGTAACTGAAGTCACTCTCCAGCCTTGTCCTCCAGAATGAAGCCTAATCAATTTAAATTTTCAAGGGAATGATGATCCAGTTTAGAAATGTATATGCTCTTTCTCATTGCTTGCTTCTTCTGGCTTCTGGAATATTTCTCTGCTTACACATATTATTGACAGAACATCAGAAATATAGGGAGTGTAAACAATGTATTCCATTTCTAGAAGGTTCTAGAGAGAAACAGGGTTGGAATTAGCAGCTAAAATAAAGCTTTGGGAGTGCCTGAAAATTCTAGTTATTAAACTCATGTCAGTATCCCAGCATTGTAAGTTTTTTTATTTCATTATTTAATTAAGAGTTCAGCCAACTTGCAAACCACTGTTATTTATCTATAATGGCTAGAAAAGGAATAGGATTTCTTAATGCTCCTAACTGCTACTCCCTCCCTCAACCTATAATTTACCAAGTCTTCTCTCTTCTGATCTGGTCAGGCTACTAATGTTGACCTGATCTTGTTAAAGCTTTCAAAAGCAAACTCAACACACATCCAATCACACACCATTCCCAGCCTATCCCGTCCCTTTGGTTTTATTCCCTTAGTTAACAGAGGGCTCTTCTGAAAAGACAGCAGCACTTTATTCCCCTTAATATTCAATAAGCAAAATGGTTAGTAACCATACACATTCCATAAGCATTTCACAAATAAGTGGAATGTCAGACAATGATCACTTCCATTCTAATTCCTCTGAGCATTTAAAAAAGGCCTTCTCTAAACAAAAACTATGGACTGTTTTCATTTTTCAGTGTTATCAACCAAATCCCATTTGATGTAAGTAGTATAAAATCCATCTAGTGAAGCAATTTAAGATCCTCAATCTATTTTTTTTAAAGAATAGTTGCTTTTTGAGTACAACAAATTATAATTTCATAATAAGAAGCTATGATTTTACAAGCATTACTCACTTTTTTTTTTTAACTGTTATTTAGGGATCTTGGTGCCAGTGCAGAACAATTTTTAAGATAGACAGTATTTTGTTAAAACTGAGTAGGCAAAATATAGTGCTGACACTTCTCAACTGGGTCTTTAAATCTTTGAATCCTTATATTTAAAAACAACAAAAAAGTATAGGTAATCACAACTTAAAGCTCTATTTCATCATTGTTGATATTAAGAAAGACAAAGACACACAACACTGTAAAATGATTATAAATCAATAAAAAATGTTAAAAAAAAAAAAGGAAAATCTCTTTGCATTAGAAAAAAAAAAGAAACACAGAAATAATGCAAACAAACTAAAGGTAGAAGAATCATGTGACAGATACGAACTTTTGCATTTCCAGAAAAGAGAATTTGTTTTTACAATAATGATCTTTTTAGAGGTTGATGAAATAACACTACAATCATGCTTTTGAATAGTGCCCAGCTGTTTTAAATTGTCAATAAATATCACAGAACTATTATTCTGACATGTTCAACTCATTTGGCTCCCTAAGATGCTTGTAATATGCGACATGTGCCAAAGTGTCTTACTACTGCCTTTTAGTTTAACAAATTACCACACATTTCATCTTTGGGGTACATTAAACATGCACATATCCTGCTCATATGAAAAGCTTAAGCATTAAAATATGAATAAAACTGCCAATGTATTTAAAGTTTTCAGCATTAATAAATGAAGACTAATAACATTCCATTAAGTTTGGTATATTACAAAGATATCCACTTCTGCCTCCCATTTTCATGTGAGTGTGGTGTCCTACAGTGGGTAGGACTAAACAAGGTCATAATTTAAGGTGAGACATTCAATTATACATATAATTATATGTGTATAATCCTATATATATAACATGTACTTACACATACAATTTTTTAACTTTGAAATGTTATAAAATCATGCAGAAAGTTCACATGTACCCACAGTATAGAACTATAGTAATTTATCAAAACCAGGAAATTGACAATGGCACAATACAATTAACCAGCCTACAGACATTATTCATAGTTCACTAGTTTGTCACATGCTGTCTTTTTTTGTATAAAATTTTATCACATGTACAGATTCATGTAATATGCATATATTTCAAAAAAGAGAAACCACTTCTTCCTTAAAAACATTTTCAACATTTAGGACTAGTACACATTTCAAAAAATATAATGAGAGCAAGTGTGACATTCCACAGCAAGCACAATATTGCTCACCACCACAGTCAGTGTTCCCAGGATAAATGGGTACATCTTTAATGAGAGTGGCCCTAGGACATGACACACAATAATGAAGAAAATTGATCTCAGTAGAAACTATCTCTACACTGCTAACTCCCAAAGCAATACCTCTCCCTTGAATTACAGACACACAAATCTTCTTGCTTGTCTAATAGCCATTCAAATCTAACATGTCTAAAAGAGAACTCTTAATTTACAGCACCTTCTCATCAACAAACAAAGGCACTTTTCATCCCAGTAAATTGCAAAGCCACACCTAGTTGCTCAGACCAATATATGGAGTCATTCTTCAATTGACTCTTTGATTCATCTCCTACATCTAATCTGTCAAAAATTCCTGTTGGCTCTACCTTCAAAATATAGCCTCAGTTCAATCACTTCTCATCACCTCTACCAGCATCCTGCATAGTCTTTACGAGTACATGCTTTTCCACTTCCTAGCTATGTGTATTTGGGCCACTGACTAACTCGCTAGGATTCTATTTCCTCTCTTATAACTTTACAATCACCGTAGAATCTTTACAAAGGAACTGTGTTAAATGAGATAACTCATATAATAACAGTTTTCAAAGAGAGTTCAATAGGAAGTAAGCATCCAGGAAACGTTATGTATTGTCACCATCATCATCACGGAAATAGCTTCCAAAGAGTTTTTCACACAGCGGCATGAACATCCTCTTCCTTCAGTATCACCCCACCCTCTTCCTATGCCCATGTCCTCAATCCTATTTATCTCTAATTTAATTTATGTATTTATTTATTTCTTTCTTTATACCTATATTCCCTATTAGAAATGCAAAATCCGTAAGTACAGGCATGGGCCCTGTCCTTTGTGCTCACTGCTGTATTTCCAGAACACAGACCAGTTCTTGGAACATAGTAGGTATTCAGTATTTTTTCCAGTAAATTCACACATTAAAATCCCAGGAAACAGTTTTTCAGAAAACATCCTTTTTTTTCAACTCAAAGTTTCACTACTGGTGAATACAAAAACATGGAAGGAACACAAATTATTAATGTATATAGGAGAATAAAATATTTAGAAGCTAAGGTGATACATGCCTTGGCCATACTAAGAAAATAAATAAATTGGCAAGGTCTATTGTCATTCATCAAACATGCATGATCATGCTTGGCCTAGCCAGTTTTGTACAGGACTATTAAATAATTTTTCCCTTTGAATGGGATGCCATATACGTTAATTTGCCTACTTTACTAGTAAGAATTAGACTAACCTATTAAAATTTGATAAACTTCGTTTTATAAATGCCTCTGTAGCCTTTTAAGCTTAAGACAATCTAAGACAAACTAATTTTATAAGTCTATCATATTTAAAGACTTGATAATTCTGGCATATACAACAGTAAATGTCTTATCTAAAAAGTCTTCTACTTTTCTTATTTACCATAAGGGGATTATTGTAGAGATAATTATGTTAGAATAAAGATAGATGCAGATTCTCTGACACCCCTCCCACTGAGAGGCAGGGTCTAAATCCCTTTTGCCTGAATCTAGGCATGCTCTGTGCTGTTTTACCAATACAAGATGGTAGCTCTAATCATATACCAGTATCGGGCCCAGGCCTTAGGAAACCAGAAACTTCCAGCTCCCCACTGTTAGAATACCTGCTCTTGGAAAATAGTTTCTGTGTGGTGAGGAAGCCCAAACTTCTTCTAGAAAGGTCCACATGGAGAGGAATCAAGGCCCCTGGCCAAAACTCTTGGCTGAGCTCCAGCTAAGCACTGGCCTTAGGCTGAGCAATTTAAAATGCTGATATGAGAAGATGTTTCTGGTAATACAGAAGGCTACACAGGTCCTTCAACCATCACTCCCTTTTCTATTTAAATCCATACTTAATAATAACAGTTTAGATAGGAAGGAAAGTGCCCTAACAGTCTGACTGTGTATGCAGCACATAGCTTGATAACATCAGTTTACCAGCCACGTATGTGGCTGAGCCCATTGGAAGTGAATTTTTCAAACCCATTCAAACCATCCCAGCTGATACCACAAGGGCCAGAAATAAAGCATGCCCTCCTAGCCCTGTAGAAATTGTAGGTTCATGAGTGAAATAAATGGCTTATTTTTAATAAATTGTTTTAAGCCACTAAGTTTGATTAACCATGCAACTCTAATATTCTAATAAACAGTTTTATTAATGGCTTAATAAAACAGATTGATTCTCAGCTGATTAGGGGACCTGGGAGAGGAAGGTAAGAGCTCCTTATGATGCATATCAGAACCTAATAGTATATTTTAGAAAATTCTTTTTTGAATATTTAATATATTTTATATCTTAATACTGAAAAACAACTATTATTTTTATAATATAAACATTAAAGTAATGAATGAATGTTTGTTTTCAAAAAGAGACAAAGGTTAAAAGATTGAGTAATGCCATGTAACTGTCACAGATTTCACTATTCATTCAAGTATTGCTTAATTCAGTGATCTTTATTGAACATCTATTAAATGCAGCCCCTACAATAGCCACTAAGGAACTAAGGATACGACCACAATCCCTGCTCTCAAGTAGTATCCACTACTTCCTACAGAAAAGTATTCATCTTTAATTCTCCCAAGTCACATTCTTTGAAGTAAATCTAATGACCATTTCCTTTTCACAGTTTACAAAAATTCACAAACTTATAGTCATTCCAAGTATATAAACTAAATATCATTTATTTCTCATGGTTAAACAATTTGTAGTCAAACAAAAATCTATGTTCAGCTAATTAACTGTAACTCCGCCTCCACTTAAGAGTTTCTCAGGATAGCACATAAAATTACCATACCCAGTTCTCTGAATAAATTAGGATCTCCAGTTACTTCATCTTGTTTGCTCCTCAGATCAAGCTGCATCCATCCCTCTTTTTATTAATGATTTATATTTTCTAGACTTTTTGTGCCCATTCACAATGATCCACATTTACTTTTCCTAATTATCTTCCTTTTATAAATTCTGGCAAGTAATCATTGGCCTTAGACTGAGCAATTTAAAATACTAATATGCAAATGCATTTCTGGTAACCCTTAAAGCCACATAGGTGGTTCAATCATCATTTCTCTTTCTATTCACTAAAGTCCACCTTTAATAATGATATTTAAGACATGGAAGGAAAATGTTCCATCAATCTGATTGTATATGTATCACACAGCCTGTTAAAACATTTGAAATGACTCCAGTTGGCCTCAGAACAAAGTGAAGAAGCTGATCATCAGACTTCCAACTTTAGTTTTATTCTCTTTCCAACTCCCTCATAATGGCTCCTAGTTTCCTTGGATGCTCTTTTGCAATAATCCACATATGTAAGCACACAGTAGGCATCCACTTATGAGCCAGATATTTTTCTTTCACAGTCTTCACTTGATACATGCCCCATTCCATCCGGCATCTGAACCATGTCAACTATTCTGTTAGAAATTAATCTCATTAATTACTTTCTATTAAGTGTTAAATTTATTGAAAACTATTTAATATATTATCCCTCTTAGGGATGCTGGAATTTTGAAGGAGATTTCCAGGTAACACAAGGAGCTGATTGAATCTTTATTTAAATTAACTCAACTTGTAAGATAAGTTGGGACACAGAAGGGACCATTTTTAGAATTTATCAAATTAGCGTAATATTGGACAGATTTCACCAGATTATCACTTATCCCACGATTACAATAAAAACTGACTACATTAAAATAGTTTCAATAATTACATGGCAATGATTATTATTCTTTTATTAAAGTGTAGTTGATTTACAATATCTTATTAGTTTCAGATGTACAACATAGTGATCGAGTATTTTACAGATTATACTCCATTAAAAACTATTACAAAATAATGGCTGTAATTCCCTTGCTGTGCAATGTATCCTTTTTGCTTATCTATTTTATACATAGTAGTTTGTATTTCTTAATCCTTTATTCCTAATGTGCCCTTCTCCCCAGTGGTAACCACTAGTTTGTTTTATTTATCTCTGAGTCTGTTTCTATTTAGCTCTATACATTTGTTTTATTTTTTAGATTCCATATATAAGTGATACCATGCAGTCTTTGCCTTTCTCTGTCTGACATATTTTACTAAGCATAATATTCTCTAAGTCCATCAATGTTGCTGCAATTGGCAGAATTTTATTCTTTTTTATGGCTGAGTAACATTCCACTGTACCTATTCTTTTTATCCATTTGCCTGTTGATGGACACTTGTGTTGCTTCCATATCTTGGGTATTGTAAATAGTGCTGCTTTAAACATTGAGGTTCATGTATCTTTTCAAATTAGTGTTTTCATTTTTTTCCAGATATATACCCAGAGGCGAAGTTGCTGGATCATGTGGTAGTTTTATTTTTACTTTTTGAGGAACCTCCAGATTGTTTTCCACAGTGGCTGCATCAACTTACAATCCCATCAACAGTTTACAAAGATTCTTTTTTTCCCACAGCCTTGCCAGCATTTGTTATTTGTAGGCTTTTGGATGATAGCCATTCTGACAGGTGTGAGGTGATACCTCATTGTGGTTTGGATTTGCATTTCTCTAATAATTAGTGATGTTGTACCTCTTTTCAAGTGCCAGTTAGCCATCTGTATCTCTTCTTTGGAAAAATGTCTGTTCAGGTCTTCTACAAAATTTTTATTGGGTTATTTGTTTTTTATATTGAGTTGTATCATACATTTTGGATATTAACCCCTTGCCATTCATAATGTTTTCAAATATTTTTATAGTTGTTCTGTGTTTATACTGTACTAGATAGACATTTTAACTGTTTTCCAGAAATCTTTGTTTTTCATTAATGATACCTGCAAGTCATTTTTCTAATCCTTAGCACCAGAATATGAAAAGAAGTAATAAATAGAGGATAATATTAGATCAGTTATTCTTTCTATATATCTATAAAGTGAGTGTTACTATTATACTTACATTAACATGAGAGCACTAGACACCATACTTGAAATAATATTAAATATCTGTCTTTACCAAAACACAACTATTGATCCAAGACCCAAAGAGTGAAATGGCACTGCCACCAACTGAAATAAACTATCAAGGTTCCTAAGAACACTATTTGTAGAATAGCCAAGAGCTTCTTGTATATTCTGAAAAGTAATGCCATAACCTATCTTCTCGTGAGCCTCCATACAATTTATTCTTGATTCCAAATCTTTGTTCATGAAGTTTCTTTGTGGTGGATTTCAAAATATGTCCACAAATTTTTTCTATCTTGGTATGCACATCTCTTTGCAATGAGACTTTATTGCTTCTCCCACCAAAAGCTGGAATTTACTTCCTTTAATCTGTGCTAGCTTTGTGACTTCCATTAGAATAAGGCAGAGATGATATTACACAATTTCCAAAGCTAGACCTTAAGGGGACTTGCATGTTTTGCTTTCACTCTCTTGGAATGCTGTCTTGAGACCATCATTCCTGAAGAAGCCTGGATTGTACTGACAAGACAGCAAGAAAGCAAGGATGGAGAGGTCTAGTTATCTGGTAGTCCCAGCTGAACCAAGTCCCTAGCCAAGGTGCCAGCTAAATGGAGCTGAGTGCGCCCAAGCAAAATTAACAGATGAACCAATTGTCTGGTCAACAATATGGTCATAAAAAATAATGAATCCTTGTGATACAAAGTCGCTATGTCTTGGTGTCATCTCTTACACAGCAACAGATAACTCTTTCATCTTCCCTAAATCCCAGACACTCTTCAGGGCTTATTATTTCCTCCATAAAATCTTTGATTATCCCAGACTGAGGAATGTCTCCTATTCTTCTACAGAACTTATCAATATCTCACTTAAAACAGTAATTATATGCCTTGGTTTATATTTTCATATTACTCTATATGTGTTAACATATCTTGCTATAAATATAATGGCATTCTTGAAAGCGATTACGTTTTAAACTTCCTTATAGCTGTCTATTGAAAGCATAGTTCTAAACAAGAACACAAGAAAAATAGAAGTTAAATTAACTTTAAAGGATTTTCTTCATATAGCAAAACAAAACAGCAAGTACATAAGAATCATTCCCAGTCAAATCTGACTGAGAATATCATTAAAGTATTCTGAATATCCAGAGGGATCCTTAATTCAAAAAGATACATGCACCCCAATGTTCACAGCAGCACTATTTACAATAGCCAAGACATGGAAACAACTTAAATGTCCATCGACAAATGACTGGATAAAGAAGTTGTGGTATATTTATACAATAGAACACTACCCAGCCATAAAAAAAAGAATAAAATAATGCCATTTGCAGCAACATGGATGGACCTGGAGATCGTCATCCTAAGTGAAGTTAAGCCAGAAAGAGAAATATCATATGGTATCACTTATATGGGGAATCTAAAAGAAAAAAAAAAAGACAAACTTATTTACAAAACAGAAACAGACTCACAGACATAGAAAACAAACTTATGACTACCAGGGAAGGAAGGAGATGGGAAGGGATAAATTAGGTGCTCAAGGTTTGCAGATACTAACTAATATATATAAAATAGATAAAGAACAAGTTCATACTCATAGCACAGGGAACTATACTCAAAATCTCCTAGTAACTTACGGTGAAAAAGAATACAAAAGCGAATATATATAGACTCATGTATGACTGGGGCATTATCCTCTACACCAGAAATTTACACAACATTGTAAAGTGACTATATACTTCAATTAAAAATATATACAAAAAAAAGTATTAAAAGGCAGATAGCAAAACAAAACAACCATTAAGAGGTATAAATCACAAAAGCTATTGCTATAGTGAAAATTAAGTGCTAATATTCTAATACCAAGAATATTACAAACTGGGGACATAAATTAGTGGAACTTAGTAGTTTATGAAAAATAAATATATTCTAAGTCATAGTATAATATTTTAGATAAAGATTTCATCAGAAATTAATCAGAAAGTTATGCCTGTACTAAGCATGGGTTAAAAGTTTAAATGGACATACTGTTTGAACCAACTATTCCATTTCTTGGAAGTTATATTATGGCATATAAAATGAGTGCACAAAAATGATCGCTGAAATGTTGTTTATAATATGAGAAAAAATAAAGATTGAGTGATACAAATAATGACGCAACACAATTGAAAACTCAGAAACCATTAAGATGCTGATGGGGATCTCTGGGGATAGATCTGAAAAGATTAACAGCATATTTTTGTTAGAAAAGGCAGATTCCTTAATTTCATTCTTTATAACATTATATGTATCTGTGAATGTGTGGGGGGGAGTGATTTATGGGTATACATAGAATAGTGATTAAAGGATGTTTACAAAATGTTACCAGTTCTTATAATTGGACAACAGAATTTGTGCTGATTTTTATGTTCTTTAAACTTTGGCATTCCTTGATATTTGCAATAAGCACAAAGAAGTGACAAAATTTGCAAAAAGAGTAAATTACTTATATTTTTTAGAAAGGTAGAAGCTATAAATCTTTTTAAAGAGCAATTAAGTCAATTCCCAGGATATTCATAAAAGATCATCAAGAAACCCAAGATGCTACATACATTATCTCATCAAATTCACACAATCACCCTAACTTACTATTTTATCCTCATTGTAAATATAAGGAAATATATTCAGGAAATTAATCTGCATGAAGTTAGATCAGAGTTTCCATCTCAACATCTACACAACCTAACACCCTTCGGCTTTAACACTTGATATTGCAAATAATAATTATTCCACCTCATAGCAAACATCTTGCAGCCAATGTTAGTTGCTTACTAATCACAGATCTGACCAAAAGTTCTTCAGTATGAACAGCAGATCTCAAGTAATTAAGTACCTCCAGGGGCTAGATTATAGACCAAGTAGAAACTGGGTGCATGCCTTATATGATATATATGATATATACCAAAAGATGTTCTAGGCCCATCACTAAACAAAAAGCCCTTAAATCTGCTATGGTTGCCACGTTACCCAAATAGCACTGAATGCTGTAGAAAAGAAATGTTACTGACTAATACCTCTGTAACATAAAAGGACACTTTTAGTTTACTTTGCTTATGCTTATTCACTGGGATGCATCATAATACACTGTGATATACATCAACATGAAACAGGAGTTTATTTTAAGAGAAATAAAAATTCAAGAAAATTGGATATATACTTGGTAATGGAATGGAATTTCTAATTTGTGAATCTTAGAAGGCAAAATACCTAACATAAGTAATGAAAATCTAACATTTATCATCTCCTGATCATTATCCTCAAATTGAGCACACTTAGGTCAGTGCTGCATCCACTGGTTCTCCATCCCAATCTAGTGCAGGTGCTCTGTCATCACCCTGTAATGATGTAACAACCTTCAGTGGGGCCTCTCCTTCTATTTGCTCCAATATTAGGGTCGGCCCACTGAACTCAGGAACAAATAACTGTCTTTTAACAGCAACGTTTGAACACTTTCTTTAAAGCCCTGGGCAAAGTAACTTGCCCAGGTCCAGGGATCTGCGTGCCTGTCACTGTTCTCCTAAGTATAGGAGAATACTTCGTTCTAATTTGGAAATTACATTAAACATCAAAAGTCTCCAAACTAGATAAACAGTATTTTGGGTAGTGGAACACAAGTTTTCATTTTGGAGCTGGAAAAAGAGATAGTATAAATTTCATTCCATGAGCATGTCTTCAATGTACATAATCCACAGACCCTCTACATAGTGGAAATGCACACAAAGTCACAACCTTTCAAAGATGGAATTCTGAATAGTATTATCTGGCAGACATTTTGGTCAAAAGCACCATTGCTCTTCTCAGATCCAGTGCTGGCTCCAAACTCTAGATGCCCCCTTCATGAAATCGACTACCAAGAGTTTTTCATTCTGCCTTCAGAATATCTCAAACTCATGGCCTCCTTCCCATTAACATCTCAGAATCCAGTCTTTTCATCATATGGTTACAACAACAACTTCCTAACCATTTTCCCTATCTCCAGTCTCTGGTACAATAGTCAGCACATGGCCGCCTGACAAAGTTTCCTAAAATACTAAAATTCTGTGATTTTATTTTCCTTCTTAAAAAAAGCGTAGTGCATACACACAGTCTTTAAGATAAAGGCACTCTGAGAGAACCCATGGGATCTACAGAGTGGGAAAAAGTTTCTATCTGCAAGACTCAGTACTTTGTGCTTTTTCCATAAGCTAATTTATCACCTCTCTACCTATTGGAAAGAAGAAAGTACATCCTTAACTTCTTTTCCAACCCAGTCAGAGTTCTGCCCAGTGAATGAATTTTAAAAAGTTGGTTTCGCCTGGCTATAAATAAAGGGATGGGAAGCTGGCTTTGTCTGACTATGTAGCTCTCCAGCGGCCTGTGCGGTGCACGAATGATCTTGCTACCTATTAAAAGTTTCATGTAATGCACAGCAAAACAACTCACCAAAGAAAGGGCAACATAATCCTTAAATAAATGTATTCTTTAAGCTCTTTAAGGCAGAGCCAGCATCATCTATTTCCTTCATGATCCCCAAGAATAACCAGAATGTTCTTCAACGAAGTGGGTTACTGACAAAAGTGGCCAATTAACATGAAAAAAATTACAACAGCTAATCCAGACTCTGTCCCTTGTTTGGTGAAATGATAAAACTAGTTTGTGCCTGCATAGAAGACATTCAATTGTACGCACACTGTCAAAACTTCTAGGAAGGGATTTTAGCTGTTTTACAACAATATTTAGGCCTTTTGTGCATTGGCAAATAATCATGGTATGTATCAACATATAAAGCACACATTTACTAAGTGCTTACTGGGTGTAAACACAATGCTAAGCACTATGGGAGATACAGGAATTGCAATTTCATACACTTATTCTTATTTTTTAATTAATACTTGAAGCAATTTGGTTGTAAGAATTCTGTGCTCAAAATGATTATGAATTTTGTCATATTCTTTAAAAATCTTCTAAGTGATGTATCAGAAATCTGACAAAGTATCAACACAATAAGAAGGCTGATCATTAGCTATGAATACATTTGGCAAAGTGCCCTGAAAAAGTCAACAGGGTCAAAACTAAACAGGCTGACCTTACTTTCCTGCTGAAACTGTTCTACATTAAAATCTCAGGTCAGCCTCATCATCACTGACTTAATGTTGCCCTTGACAACTTTCCTTACTCTTTTCTTTTTAAGCAGTGCTTATCTCCGTCATGTTTAGTACACACTGCTCCTTGACTGGCTCTTGTCCCTTCCCTTATCTAAATTGCCTGTATCACTAATCAGTCAAACCAATACTTCTCTGAGAGTGAAAGAGGGCCATCTTAGTAGTTATTCTGGGGCAACAGGGGTAAGGAGGGTTCTCCTGGGTTAACCTGGGGCACCATGGGTGACTCCTCCTTTATTCCAGTTCCTCTTGCTATGGCCCCATCCCTCATTACAAGAGACAAGGTCTGTGGGTTTCTGACGATCATCTGCATCAGAGCTCACTGCCTGAGGAAGTCTGTCCATTCATGAGATCTCAACTAATATCTAAGCTCAGATGTCTTCCCTGTTTACATGCTCTACCATCTCATGTTGCAAGGGCCTCCACAGTCACTTCATTTGGGTGATTATCTCTCACACTGTCAGATGTGATGCCTAGAAGGAATCCTGTCATTTCCTCCTAGCCTAGAATATTACTCTTCCCCTAATTCCTTTTGATATTCATCTGAATGGGCATAAAATATAAAATCAAGGCTCTAGAGGCTGAAACTACTATGTTCTTTTCTTGCTAAAACTGTATAAGGACTAATATAACTGACCTCGAGGGTTTAAAATAAACAATGAATTTTTTAAAATATATGCATAAGATGAGGAAATTATTTTCTAGAGAAGACAAGATGAGCTGGTCAAGCTGTAAGGAATCTGATTTGATGGTGCAGTCCCAAATCTGCAAACAGTATTCCTTTAGAACATTATAATACTCTCTGATGGTAACAGATGTTTGTCTTTAAAAAAACGTTTCTGGATCAAATAAGTTTCATATTAGTTCTACCTCTTGGAGAGTCCCGGTTCCCATTAGCATATCACAATGCAGATTAGCATATCAAAAGCTTGCAATAAAGACACCATTTTTCATACTTGTTTGCTCTTGGAACACTTTTTGTTCATTAAAAACCTACGAACACTTTGTAGATCTCCATGAAAAACCATTTTACAATCACTGCAGTAGGCAGGAAGCAGCAGGCGCGGACACTACACTGGAGCATAGGAGAAACTGTTGCCATAATACCAGGATGCTAATGCAGGCCAGCAACTGAGGAACCCATTTTAACAAATCTAAAAATTGGTGGCGCTACATCGACCAGTGTCACAGACAGATGTAGAGAAGGAACTAGTCATGAGAGGTAATGGTTACCTGTAGGAAAAGCAAGAGTAGGAGTGCCGGGTGGTGAAGTCAAACGTGAATTAGATCAAGAAATATTCTAGGCAGTGGCAGAGAGCAAGGTGAAGAACAGTATATGTGACTTGGAAGGGCTCCTTGCTTTCTCTAGTCTAGGCTTGTTGCGTTTTTGGTATAGACTCCCTGCCCAGCCACTACGCTTTGTGGGTCTTAAAGTGGCATTCCCTAATTGACTCTTGAGTCAATGTTTGATGAATGAGGGATAAAAGGCTATTTGAAAAAGCATACTCTTATCGTTTTAGACAAGCTGTACTGGAGTGGGAAAGAGACTAAAGACAGATAAACAAGCTACCAGGTTGGTGGCTTCACTGAGCCACCTCAATGAAGAGGGAAATGATGAGGATCTAGAAGATAAACCAAAAGGCATGAGGAAGCAGCAGCAAGACAGAGCAACTGAACTTACTAAGTCAGTGGACTCTAACACAGTTATACTCTTGCAGTCTTGGAGACCCTGGGAAGGGTCAGCTATATCTCGGCACACTGCATATTCAATCTGTTTTATTTTTGATCTGTACCTTCCCAATTCTTTTTTGTAAAGCACTTCAGTTGTATGCCTTTAGCATCTCTGCGTAAAGTGTAAATTCCTAGGAGAATCTTGCTCACTGCTTACAGCAATAAATTTGAAGTTAAGCATGCATTGTAAGCATATATTTTATATAGGGCACTTCACTGACTACTTTTAAAGATAATGTCCCATCCTGTGTTTAAACAGGATTGGATCTTTTAATGAGTAATCACCAAGAGATTATCATGTGTAAGACAATTACACCATCATCAAATTAGAAGAACAAATCCATGTGATGATATATTGAGACATGAAAGAAATCCATCATCTAGAAACTTAAAAAGCAGAATATATTACTTGACTTACAATCCCTGGGAATTATGATTCATAGAAACTTTGAGCATTCTGGCTACAGAAACGCAAACTACTCATTAGGAGCTGGCTAAAAAGTAACTGAGTTAACTGCCTATAATGACTGGAGTCAATACTAACCCATTAGGTAAACAGAAATGGCATTGATTTAATAGGTTTTAAAGGTTCTTAATTCTTGATTCTATAAAGTCATCCTCATCTTTCTAATTTTCAAGACAATGTACCTCATGAAACACTACGTATACCATAAAACAGTGCATGATATATTACTAAATTTCTTCTCTATTTCCCACATTACTAGGTTTCATTCTTTTCTAATAACACTTGGTACCAAATGTTCACCTTTTCAATAAATCATTCCTGCCAAAGTCTGACATGTATGGAATAAAGCCATACCAAATTCATTCTACTGGGCACATCACTGTGGCAGAAATGTCAACTATAATAAGCATGTGATGAAAAAGATCTTCAGGGCTCCTATCAGGTAGTACATAACCTGACAGTAGGTTAAAACTGAATATTTACATGAAAAGGCTGGGTGACTAAGGCTGACAGCTGTCATTAACACAACAAATAAGAAGAAATATGCCACCTAAGATTTTTCAGCTTCCACAGTTTACATGTGCTTTCACAGTCCCATTTAACCCTTCTAACATATATGGGATTGGGCATTATTCCCCACTTACAAGTGAGAAATCTGTCCCTCCTCCCCACCCATACTACCACTGTCCTGGTTAAGGCACTTACTACTTCTCAGCTGAATTACTGCAACAGCCTCCTGGCTGACATCCTTGCCAAAGATCACGTTCCAACTGTAAAAACTGAATAATATTAGGCTTTTCTAGGGGAACACAAGAACCTGAAAACTCAGTTGCTTAACAATAACCAATTTTTGCTTGTAATTTACAACTACAGGGTGGATGTGGATCACACAGTTCTTTATGGTGTTACCAATTTATAGGCCTATAATGTGGCTCTTTCTGAGTGAAATAAATGGCTTTTGTAACTGTTTCAGTCATTAGGCAAATCTGTATGATTTATCTGATAATGAGAATTATACACAAATCATAGATTCAAGCACGTATCAATATGTTATACATCCTCGGGCACTTGATAAAAATGAATCGTCCAACTGGTTAAATCATAGACATTACATTTGGGAAGGATGGTTGTCTAATGTTCCAACACTTTAAATGTCATTAACTATTGTTTGGAGGCATTTAAGAAATCAAACACTTATTTTTACTTTGCTGAGATTTGGAGTAGAAGAAGATAATAAAATTTTGTACCTATTTATCATAAATGCCAAAAATCCTCCTCCATGTTTTCCCCCAATTGAAAGGATCAGGTGGTTGGGTACAGAAGTAGTGTAAATGAGAGAGAGGAGCCCTTAGACTCTGCAAAGCACACGTTGTGACTGTTACCAGTCGGCCTCTGACTGACACAGAGTGGTGTCTGTATAAGCATCCATCAACTGACGGTTCATGCTCCAAGGGCTGATCTGGTCCTCGCTTTCTATTTTTAATTATAAACCCAGGTTCCTAACATGACCAGGTATTTTAGGGGGTTCAATAGCTACTAACTCTTAAGCATACAGGAGGCCTGAAACTCCTGAGGCTAACGATGGAAATAACTTGTATTTAAAACAAACTAAAAAAGTCCTTCCATAGAAGAAGGAACAGAGCACAGACTAGAGTTTGTCTCCTAGAACTTCATTCCTGAAGACATGAGGTCTTTTCCTGGAGACTCTGCTTGTGTGTTTGTTATCACAGAAGACTTGAACTTCCCAAAGAAGCTAGTAATAAAGAAGCTGAGCATCTTATGTATAAACATGCTTCTTTCCTTTTAAATGGCTGGTGAGATTAAGAGTATGGGATTTCTGGATCAGAGGAATCTGGATTCCAGTACCAAAAGTACCACAGACTAGTTTGTAATCTTGTAAAAGTTATTTAATTTTCTGAGTTTATGTTTACTCAGATAAAAAAATTAGTAATAGTTATAATAATATGTTTTGCCTATATGGTTTGGGGAGGGAACTGAATGACATGATGCATATAAAACAGTTTTCACAGAGGCTGCCACATATGAACACTCAAGAAAATTAACCGATAGTTCTAAAATAAGAAAGAGTAAAATTTTGTCAACTCTTTGTACCTTGTTATATGAGAAAATGTAAATCTGACTTCAATATCATATTGGCATATACAAAGATTTTGGAAGTCAGACAAATACTTCCTAAGCATTTTCATGACAAGAACTTGACTGCAGGTGATCAGCAAAATCCCAAATTCCAAAACTTTAGCAAGATTTGCTTGCTATCTTAAACAGTTTCTGGATTTCTTATGCACTATTCTTAAATAGTAGACTATTGTATTAAAAACTTTATAAAGCAAATAACCGTAAGATGACAAAGTATCAAATCTGCTTTTAAAAATATCACTACATGAAAAGCTAAGAAGGCTAATCTGGACTAGAAACGTTTACTTCTTGTGATTCTTGTTTTCCATTAAGTTCATCTCAGAACAAATTGAAATTATGGTAGATACGTTTCAGGGAACACTAAGTGACTTCCTAAAAATAAAATCTGGATTTCTTCTTCCAATCATGACATAGTAATTGATAAGAGACATGTCCTCTGATTATAAATAATGAGAGAACTGAACAAAATATATGAAAAAACAATTTTTAGAAGTTGGGCAGCAAACAGAACATAACTATCATCCTGAGGGACAGGAAATAAGCAAGATGAGCCCAACAATTGCCCTGGATATCTTTCTGGAGATCACAGAATAGGGCTGGGGGAGTAAAGAGGAAAGGGAATTCAAGTTGATGCAAGTGATCAGGATGAGTTAATGAGATTGGGATTAGAACTTGGGAAAGGCCAAAAAAACTAAAATTTTTGTGACCAAGTATCAGAAATGAATATGCTAAGCAAAGGAAAAAGCTCCGAGATCTAAATATGTCCCCCACCTGCCTTGAGTCTTTGTCTGAATACTACACTGTGTATTGAAATGGAGAAACTCCTAGAGACCAAACAAAAATAGCTGGTAAATCTGTAAACTGAATCCAGATATCATAAAGGGATGTTATAGATTTGCCTTCCAACCAGCCAGAGTGAAGAGATGTCATTGGATATATGGGACATTTACCAGAGAACCCAGAACAGTTACATCTTAGGAGTGAGTTAAACTAGTAAAACAGTAAAGGATGTTTTAGACTCATCCTTTAGACAAAGTTTTAAAAACAATCCTTAAAAGGATCAAGCTACTCTACAAATTACCAAACCACATATCAAAATAATAAAACACTTTAAGGAAGGGCAATAAAATCCAATCAAAAACGTAACATTGGCAATGTCCAGTATCTGTTCAAAAATTATTAGGTATGTGAAGAAGAAAATGTGATCCATAGGTAGGAAGAAAAATCCGTCACATAAACAGATCAAGAACTAAAAGAGATGACAGAATTAGCACATGAGAACTTTAAGATGGTTTTTGTAAACATGCTTAAGAATTTAAATAAAAATATGATCACAGAAGATGGCGGAGTAGAAGGACGCTCGCAGGTCACCCTCTCCCACAAATACACCAAGACCCACATCTACAGACCCACTCAGCCAACCAGAGCACCTGTGGAACTCCGACAGAACATCGCCCTCTTCAAAAGATAAAGACGCCAAAAATCTGGTAGGAGAAAAGAAAAAAAGAAAGAACAAAAGGCAAAGCAGCGCAGGACGGGTCCCACAGGGAGGGAGCGGCAAAGGAGGACTGGCGCTCGCTCGCTGGGTCTCCCCTCTCCAACTGAGAGGCCAGCGGGACGGAGGGGGAGCCTCCGAGGCTCGGATCTGTACAGAGCAGCCCTTGACTAACAGAACTAAGTTAAAGGGGCACAGAGCGTCCCCCCGACACCCAGCCTGAGACCCGGGCTGGCAGCCGCGGGCAAGGCCAGGCTGCACAAGCCGGGCGGAGGACGGAAGTGGCTGCACGGAGGCAGCCCCGGGGAAGGGACTGCGCGCCGCGGCTCTGGATGCACAGGGCAGAACAACCTGGGCCCTCCATAAAACAGCAAGGTTGATGTGCTCTCGGGGGAAGGGTGCACACCCCCATCTCTGAAAACCCGCGGTAAGTTTTCGGGGGAAGAGAGGCGGGGCTGAGGCACAGCTGCCATATCCTCCGCGCTGAGCACTCAGGCGGGGGCGGGGGCGAAACCTGCATCCGCACCGAAGGGCTTAGCAGCTGCAAAGGCCAGACTGAGACTGGCCTGCACCCCGGGGCAGATAGGAGCCTTCCATCCTGGTCCCTCAGAGAACTTGCCCCACAAAGACAAACAAGGAGCTGGGTTTTGGCTCGGAGCAGGGACAGAGCTGTCCCTCGGTCTTCCCCGAGCCCACCGGCGGAGCGCCGACCAGGGCGGAGCGCCGACCAGGGCGGAGCGCCGACCAGGGCGGAGCGCCGACCAGGGCGGAGCGCCGACCAGGGCGGAGCGCGCAGCCGCACAGAGCAGCGGAGCTACCGGCGGTGGCGCAGGTAGAGCGAGAGCGGCCCCCCGCCTTTCGGGCAGGAACACAGCCCCTGACCGAGGTGCTGGGAGGGGGCACGACCCGCCCTCCTACCCGGCCAGTCTGCAACATCTGACTGCGGCATCCAGAGGGGCAGCGACCCGCTCGCCCACAGCAGAGAGCTGCACCTGACCCAGTGTTCGGAGGAGGCGCGATCGGCTTGCCGACAGGTGCTGGGAGCAGCACAGAAGAGGGCGCCAACGGAGGGCCTCTGAAAACAGCAAGCTGAGCTTCCGAAACAGGACGAAGACAGAAAGACTTCACATTAAAAGCACACAGACTCCAGGAGAACACCGACAAACCCCCCCCCCCTTTTTTTTTTTAAATCTGTTTTTACCTGTTCTATTTTCTATTACTCTCTTAATCTTTACTTCTTAATTCATTTCTATTTCTCTTGGGTTTTGATGTCCTGCTATTGATTAGACACAGGTTTCAAATACATCTATTCATCTCCCCCCCCCTTTTTTTGTAAAGGTTTCAAAAGGACGTCTCAACCCGATTAATACTCTGCTTCAACTCACTCTTCTATTATTCATTATACACTGTTTTCAAACCCTCTTTCTCCCTTCTTTTAAAATTCTTTCTCTCTCTCTTATTTTTTTTTTTTCTTTTTTTCCTAAGTTCTATTCCTAAATAGGCATCAGATAGATAAAATCCTTAAGGACCAAAATAAACAACTGATACTCCAAAAACCACAGTGCCAAAGAGGTATGAGCAAGATGAAGAAGCAGAAAAACCTTTCTCAATTAAAAGAACAAGAGAAATCCCCTGAAAGAAAGATCAACGAAATAGACATCGATAGCCTACTAGATCAAGATTTCAAAAAAGGAGTGATCGAATTGCTGAAGGAATTAAAAGAGATAGTGTTTAGAGATATAAAATATGTCAAAAATGAAATTGAAGCTATAAAGAAGAGCCAAGTAGAATGGGTAACTCATTGACAGAGATGAGGAATGATCTAATAGCTGTGCAAAGCCGACTAGATAATGCAGAGGAACGAATTAGTGATCTAGAAGACAGGGCAATAGAAAGCACCCATTCAGAAGAACTACAAGAGAAGCAAATAAAAAATAATGAAAATAGCATAAGGGACCTATGGGATAATATAAAGCGTCCCAATCTTCGCATAATAGGGGTCCCAGAAGGAGAAGAAAGATCAAAGGGGATTGAAAAGGTTTTTGAAGAAATCATGACTGAAAACTCCCAAACTTAAAGAAGGAATCAGATATCCAAGTACAGGAAGCTCAGAGGGTCCCAAACAGGAAGAACCCAAATAGACCCACACCAAGACATATCATAATCAAGATGGCCAGAGTCAAGGATAAAGAAATGATTCTAAAGGCAGCAAGAGAAAAGCAAAGAGTAAGTTACAAGGGAACCCCCATAAGGCTCTCAGCTGATTTCTCTACACAAACACTACAGGCCAGAAGGGAGTGGCAAGATATATTCAAAGCCCTGAATGAAAAAAAGATGCAGCCTAGGATCCTTTATCCAGCAAGGCTATCCTTGAGGATAGAAGGAGAAATAAAGAGTTTCACAGACAAAAAAAAGCTGCAGGAGTTTAGCAACACTAAACCCATGCTAAAAGAAATATTGAAAGGGCTCTTCTAAATAGAAAAGCAGCAGGATGCTACAGAAATGAGAAACACACAACTGGAAAGGTGATAACTCATGAATTACAAATAAAGTAAACATGAAATTATAAAAGAAGACATACAAATCACTGAGAGTGGGAGAGGGAGGCAGGGAAATACAGAATATTTTTTTCTTTCTTTTTTAAATTTTTTTAACAGTAGGATGGGTTTGAGATCATGTTACTATCAGTTTAATAAAAACAGTTATAGTAATGGGTTGATAGATTTACAAAAAAGGGTAACCACAAGCCAAAAATTTACAAAGGAGTCACAAAAATTAAATAAAATCCATGATAATACAAAGGAAAATTACCAAACCACAAAAGGAACAAGAAAGGAACAAAGAGGATATACCAATTCAACTGCAAAGGTAAGTTCAAAATGGCAATAAACACACATCTATCATTAACTACTGTAAATGTTAATGGACTAAATGCTCCAGTCAAAAGACACAGAGTGGCAGACTGGATAATAAAGCAAGAACCTTCAATATGCTGCATACAAGAGATCCACTTTAGGGAGAAGGACACATATAGATTGAGAGTGAAAGGATGGAAAAGGATATTCCATGCAAATGGAAAAGCCAAAAAAGCAGGTGTTGCAGTACTGATTTCAGACAAAATAGACTTTAAAATTAAAAAATACCTTGAGACAAATGATAATGAAAGCACAACCACTCAAAACCTATGGGACACAGCAAAGGCAATGCTGAGAGGGAAGTTTATAGCGATACAGGCCTTCCTCAAAAAAGAAGAACAATCTCAAATAAACAATTTAACCCACCACCTGAATGAATTAGAAAAAGAAGAACAAAAAGCCCCAAAAAGCAGCAGAAGGAAGGAAATAATAAAGATCAGACAGGAATTAAATACAATAGAGATTAACAAGACCATAGAAAAAATCAACCAAACCAAAAGCTGGTTTTTTGAAAAAGTAAATAAAATCGACAAACCTCTGGCCAAACTCACAAAGAAGAAAAAAGAGAGAGCACAAATTAGCAAAATAAGAAAGGAAAATGGAGAAATTACAACAAACAAAATAGAAATACAGAATATCATACGAGAATATTATGAAAAACTATATGGAACCAAACTGGATAACCTAGAGGAGATGGACAAGTTTCTGGAAACATACTGTCCACCAAAACTGAATCAAGAAGAATCTGAACACTTGAACAATCCGATCACTAGAAAGGAAATAGAAATAGCAATTAAAAACCTCCCTACAAATAAAAGTCCAGGACCGGATGGCTTCACCGGGGAATTTTACCAAACATACAAAGAAGAACTCATACCAGTCCTTCTCAAACTCTTCCAGACGATTGAAAAGGAGGGAATACTCCCAAACTCATTCTATGAAGCCACCATCACCATGATACCAAAACCAGGCAAAGACACTACAAAAAAAGAGAATTATAGGCCAATATCACTGATGAACATAGACGCCAAAATCCTCACCAAAATTTTAGCAAATAGAATCCAACAACACATAAAAAAGATTATACATCATGACCAAGTGGGGTTCATCCCAGGGACACAAGGCTGGTTCAACATACGCAAATCAATCAGTGTAATACATCACATCAACAAGAGAAAGGACAAAAACCACATGATCATCTCCATCAATGCAGAAAAAGCATTTGATAAAATTCAACACCCATTTATGATAAAAACTCTCGCCAAAGTGGGTATAGAGGGAACATATCTCAACATAATAAAAGCTATATATGACAAACCTACAGCCAGCATAGTACTCAACGGTGAAAAACTCAAAAGCTTCCCACTAAAATCTGGGACAAGACAAGGATGCCCACTATCACCACTCCTATTCAACATAGTCCTGGAAGTCCTAGCCACAGCAGTCAGGCAAGAGAAAGAAATAAAAGGGATCCAAATTGGAAAAGAAGAGGTAAAAGTGTCATTATATGCTGATGACATGTTACTATATATAGAAAACCCTAAAAGGTCCACACAAAAGCTACTAGAGCTGATTGAAGAATTCAGCAAGGTAGCAGGTTACAAAATTAACGTTAAAAAATCAGTTGCATTTCTTTACACTAACGATAAATCAACAGAAGAAGAAAGTAAAGAAACAATCCCCTTTAAAATAGCACCCAAAGTAATAAAATATCTGGGAATAAATCTAACCAAGGAGGTGAAAGAATTATACACAGAAAACTATAAACCACTGATGAAGTAAATTAAAGAAGACTTTAAAAAATGGAAAGATATTCCATGCTCTTGGATTGGAAGAATCAATATTGTTAAAATGGTCACACTGTCCAAGGCAGTCTACAGATTTAATGCAATCCCTATCAAATTACCCAGGACATATTTCACAGAACTAGAAAAAATCATAATAAAATTCATATGGAACCATCAAAGACCTAGAATTGCCAAAGCATTACTGAAGAGAAAGAAAGAGGCTGGAGGAATAACTCTCCCAGACTTCAGACAATACTATAGAGCTACAGTCATCAAGACAGCATGGTATTGGTACCAAAACAGACATATAGACCAATGGAACAGAATAAAGAGCCCAGAAATGAACCCACAAACTTTTGGTCAACTCATCTTTGACAAAGGAGGCAAGAATATACATTGGAATAAAGACAGTCTCTTCAGCAAATGGTGTTGGGAAAACTGGACAGCAGCATGTAAAACAATGAAGCTAGAGCACTCCCTTACACCATATACAAAAATCAACTCAAAATGGATTAAAGACTTAAACATAAGACAAGATACAATAAACCTCCTAGAGGAAAACATAGGCAAAACATTATCTGACATACATTTAAAAAATTTTCTCCTAGAAGAAATAAAAGCAAGAATAAACAAATGGGACCTAATGAAACTTACAAGCTTCTGCACAGCAAAGGAAACCAGAAATAAAACAAGAAGAAAACCTACGGAATGGGAGAAAATTTTTGCAAGTGAAACCGACAAAGGCTTGATCTCCAGAATATATAAGCAGCTCATACGACTCAATAAGAAAAAAATAAACAACCCAATCCAAAAATGGGCAGAAGACCTAAACAAGCAATTCTCCAAGGAAGACATACAAATGATCAAAAAGCACATGAAAAAATGCTCAATATCACTAATTATCAGAGAAATGCAAATCAAAACTACAATGAGGTATCACCTCACACCAGTCAGAATGGCCGTCATTCAAAAATCCACAAATGACAAATGCTGGAGAGTCTGTGGAGAAAGGGGAACCCTCCTACACTGCTGGTGGGAATGCAGTTTGGTGCAGCCACTATGGAAAACAGTGTGGAGATTCCTCAAAAGACTAGGAATAGACTTACCATATGACCCAGGAATCCCACTCCTGGGCTTGTATCCAGAAGGAAATCTACTTCAGGATGACACCTGCACCCCAATGTTCATAGCAGCACTATTTACAATAGCCAAAACATGGAAACAGCCTAAATGTCCATCAACAGGTGACTGGATAAAGAAGAGGTGGTATATTTCTACAATGGAATACTACTCAGCCATAAAAACCGACAACATAATGCCATTTGCAGCAACATGGATGCTCCTGGAGAATGTCATTCTAAGTGAAGTAAGCCAGAAAGAGAAAGAAAAATACCATATGAGATCGCTCATATGTGGAATCTAAAAAACAAAAACAAAAACAAACAAACAAACAAAAACAAAGCAACAAACAAAAACAAAGCGTAAATAAAGGACAGAAATAGACTCACAGACAGAGAATACAGACTTGTGGTTACCAGGGGGGTGGAGGGTGGGAAGGGACAGACTGGGATTTCAAAATTGTAGAATAGACTACACTGTATAGCACAGGGAAATATACACAAAATGTTATGATAACTCACAGAGAAAAAAATGTGACAATGAGTGTGTATATGCCCATGAATAACTGAAAAATTGTGCTGAACACTGGAATTTGACACAACATTGTAAAATGATTATAAATCAATAAAAAATGTTAAAAAAATATGATCATAAAGTGGAGAGAAAAGGAAGATATAAAAATAAGCAATGGAACTTCTAGAGATAGAATACACAAATTCTAGAATGAAAAAATGCACTGGATAGGACTTAACAACCGATTACTCTTTCAGAAGAAAGGATGCTTGAATACTTGAAGACATAGCAATAGAAACTATCCAAACTAAAGGAAGAGAGAAAAGACCTAAAAATATGAACAGAATATTAGTAACCTGTGGACAATGCCAAATACTATAACATACATGTAATTAGAGTCCCAGAAAGACAATAAAGATGGAGAAATATATTTAAGGAAAGAGAGATGAAATGTTCCCAAATTTAATGAAAAATCAAAAGCCAAATACTGAAGAAGCTCAATAAACCCCAAGCAAGATAAAACAGAAAAACAAAAAGCACATCAAATTGAAAAATCATTGATGAAAGAAAAGTCTGTCAATCTATAATTCTATATCCCATAAAAATGTTCTTGAAAAATAAAGACAAAAAGATCTTCATAAAAATTAAAATGGAGTAACTCATCACTAGAAAACCTGCACTATAAGAAATATTAAAGAAAGTTCTTCAGGCTGAAGGAAAATAACTCTAGATGAAAAAAAAAGATCTACATAAAAGAATGAACACTAGAAAGAATTTTTTAAAGTCTTAAAATAAATGAAGCAAAACTTGTAAGAACTAAAAGTGGAAATAGTCAACACCACAAATAGAGTTGGAGACTTTGTCTCCTCTCTCAAGAATTCATTGAACAAGTACCAGAAAATCAATAAGAATATGCAAAACCTTCTTGAGCTAACTGACTATAGAGCACTATTCCTAGCGATGGCATAAAATACATAATTTCCAGGTGTATATGGAACATTCAATGGAACATTCATCTGGACAGACCATATAACATACAATGAACTTTTACAAATAAACCTTAAAAAGAATTGAAGTTCTACATACCAAAATGAAGAATGAGGAGGAGGAGGAAGCGAAGGAGGAGAAGAAAGAGAAGGAGAAGGAAAAATTTGAATAAATAACCAATTATTATCTGGAAAAATTAGCAAATATTTGGAAATTAAATAACATTTTTTAATTTGTTACAGATTAAGGGAAAAATAAAAAAGACAACTAGAAAATATTTAAACTAAGTGAGAGCAAAAATATTAAAATTTTCTGTATGAAATGAAAGCAGGGTTTAATTAGAAATCTGTAACTTTAAACATTTATATTAAAAAAGAAAGACAGGAATAGTGATTGAAAGATGCAGCCTAAGAATCTAGAAAAAGAAGTCTAAACTTAAGTAAGTAGAAGGAAGGAAATAAAGAGAGAAAAGCAGAAGTCAATAAAATTTAAAGTTAAAAAAACAAAAACCAATGAAATACAAATATGATTATTTTTATAGAAGCAATAGAACTGATAAATCTCTAGATTGATTAAGGATAAAAGATAAAAATTATCAATATCAGGAATGAAAATGGACTTCCATTAATAATAAAAAATACTATAAATAATACTTAATGTCAATCATTTAGATGACTTAGGTAAAATGAGTAAGTTCATGAATGACATAATTTAATCACAATGCCACAAAAATAGAAAACTCGAATAGCACAAATTATATTAAAGACATGAAATCTGAAATTAAATGCCTTCCCACAAACAAAACTCTACCCAGATGGCTTTACTGGGGAATTTCTCAAACACTTAAGAAAAAAATGTTTGGTATCATAAGCAAGTTTTTTCAGAAAATAGATTTTCAAAAAATACTTTCCACTTTATTTGATGGAGGTAGCATTACTCTGATATTAAAACTGGTCAATTTTAGTAGAATACTAATACTACAGAACACAATAAACTGATAACTCTCAGAAATGTTAGTACAAAAATGCTTAATGGATAAATGGATCAATAAAATGTGGATATATATAAGATAGAATATTATTCAGCCATAAAATGTTGTAAAATGTTGCCAGCTGTGAAAACATAGATAGACTTGGAGGACATTATGCTAAATAAGGCATACAGAGAAAGACAAAACACCATATGATTCTCTCTTACATATGGAATCTAAAGAAAACAAATAAAAATTTTAAAAAGCTTACAGATACAGAGAACAGATTGGTGATTGCCAGAAGTGGGGAGGTAGAGGGTAGGGAAAAAAAATGATCAATAAGAACAAAAACAATTCTCAAAACTATTAATGATCAGGCTAATACAAATTAAAAATCACAGTGAGATATTACTACATGCCCACCAGAAGGGCTAAAATTATAAAGACTAATTATAGAATATGTTGGAAAGGATATAGAATAACCAAACTCTCATACATAGGGGAATGCAAAGTGGTACAACCACTATGAAAAAGTTTGGCAGTCTTTTGTGAAATTACTCATATTTGCCATATGATCAACAACCCAATGTGATCTCTGTGAATATACTCTATTATTTTAATCTATAATTAGTATCAAATCATGAACATGTCATCTGTTCCCAGCAATGTCCCCAGAGACTACAACAGTGTGTTGCACATGAGTATAGACAAAATAGTTATTAAATGAATGAACTTATTTAACCAGTTCATTATTATTGAACATGAGTTTATTTCCAATGTAAGGGTAAACCTTTACCTTCAACCATATTTCTTATAATTTAGGCACATTTTAAGCTCCCTGAAGCACATTCTGTTATTTTCTCCAGAAAACTTGTAATAATTTATATTCCTATCTGTAGTGATACATTTATCTCATTCTGCTCTCTTCCCAGTATCAGGCATTAAAATTTACTGCACCTTTACCAATCTGATTTGGAATTTACTTTCTAGCCTGCATTTCATTAATTATCAGAGTTGTTGATATTTTCCATATAAGATAACATGTGTTTCTTCTTTGTGCATTTTGAAAAGTCTATTTTTATAGTTCTGCTTTTAGTGCTAGTCAAAAGCAAATATCATTTGTGTCTTCTGATCATAATATAGTCCATATAATAATTTTTTAATTCAGAGAGTCAGGGCAGAACTTCGTGTCCTCTTTCGAACATTTTTATTACAGAATATTGCATTAAGTATACTAAGCAACGTGTTTATTACACAGCTGCTTTACAACAAGCTGCATTAATTTTTTTTCTAACAGAAGTGTATTGCTCTAGATTTATACTTTATGAAGTTTTTGGTGATGATTTTACATAAGAAACACTGAACTAAATTTTATCTCAATTCCTACTCATGCTTTCACAATCAAGGGTAGTGCAACAGTTTACTCAGATATCATTCTACATGTGATTATATTTCTGTGGACTAGATTGTGGCACACAAAAAACAGTTCATTAATAGTGTGATTATGTATTAGAGCTACATCCTTTTTTAAAATGCACATACATGCATACTCCTTCATTTAACACGCACCACTCCGAATTCCCAAAATTAAAGGGGAAAAAAAAAAAACCTCAAAAGAAATTATGAGAAAAGCTTTCAAAAAAGAAAACCCAACACTGAGTTTTAAAAATCCTTACCCAATGTAAAAAAGTAGAAAGCAGGATCTGATTTACACTGTTGGTGCAATGAGAAACTAATCTAGTTGAGCACACCAGTTAGGGTATTGCAACATTCCACAGCCAGAAGGAAGTCCTCACTCAAAAAAAAAAAAATTATTTAGTATCAATTATGGCCCAGAAATTACAAACAATCATAAATTTCTAGAAAGATATTAAAATAATGATGCATAGATTTTCCTGGAGACGCGAGCAAGAGATAAAAGAAGATGGATTATAGACAAGCAGAGAAGAAAAGGATCGTGAAGAATTCCATTAACATTAGCTGCAGCTTTAACACTGTGCCCAATTTTCACTTATTCCTTCTTTCTTTAATAACAAACAGCCACTATAAATTTAGTGTAGTATTTGGCTATTTAAAAACATCTGAGAAACGTGGACCTATTTTTTTAGAAGAAGATGAAAAATAAGTCCTGGATGTGTTTGTTGCCAAGTAGAACTAGGAACTAACAAAGGATCTGCATACAGTGCCAGCCAGCCACTGATCCATGGCTCAGTCCTTCCTTTCCCTGACACAAAGTGGGAAAAGATACTGGGAAACTGCAGCCATTTTGTAAGAGTTGAACTTATCTATATCTGCCACTTTTCAATTAGTTGAATTGGCATTACCTAGATACACCATTAAGGTTTCAATAAAATGCATATGCTTTAGGGGACATTTAGAGCACATTTCTCTACCCAGATCTGACATTAGAGGTAGCCAATGGTACACTGACATGGTGCTTAGCTTCCAAGAGCTTAGATTTTAAAATAAGCAATAATGAGGTACATGGGAGCACAAAGAGACTAAATATGCATCACTTGTCTAAAGACTTCCATGGAAGATACAAGTAATTTTACCAACTATAAATCCTCAGGACAAGAATGTCTCACTTCTGAAATCCTTCATACTGTAATAAACAAAAAATAGTTTATTATCACTATATACATTGCTAGTAAGAATACCATTCAATAAGCACTTTTATCACAATATTCTGTGAGGCTGATATAAGCATCTATATTTTATAGATCCAGATGAAGAAGAATACTCAGTAGATTAGATTAAATAATTTCCCAAAGTCACATGGCTAGTGAGCAATGAAGACTACATTCAAATTTCAGGCTACTTTCAAAGCCCTGCCTCCTGATCAGATTTATATACAGTTTCCTAAAATAATTCTGTTGGTCTGCTATATTTCTATCACCCTCAGAAACTTTTATTTTAAACACTTAATGATCTTCTAAGGACCATCTGGAATCCACTGAAAACTCTTCAGTGTCATTCTCCTGGTCATCCTGGGAGGACCACAGGTTAAAAATCTCTTTCAGCAAAATAATAATTCCCTCTAAGGAAAGAGAATGTGAATTAAAGAATCACCACTGAGCTGCACGCTGTAATTTCTACGCTCCATGACATGCACAACCATGGGACTGCAGCCAAACCTCACAAGCAATGTGCTCCACACTCAGAAATCAGACTCATACTTAACAGGTGACACTAATAATTTGACAGTGTCCGCAATACAGCCCTAGACTACAGAGGAGAGCCACAAGCCTGTGTGGCTGTGACCTACAGTGTACTACGTGCCCTGGAGTAATAATAGTGCCACTATTCTGATTCCCACAGCAGTCACTTCAAAACTGAGTTTGGAATGTTCATTCTCTTGCCTTTTCTTTCTTCATGCACTTTGTTAAATTTGTTTTACCATTATAATACATGCTGAACATGTTTCCTGGGCTGATTTTAATGGCACATCATAACTCTTCAGGATTAGACACAGATGCAAATTCACAACCAATCAAGGCTCTTATTAATAAAACACGCAACTTTAGCTCAGATTGGTCAACTCAATTAGCGTTCGGGAAACTAAGCTAAAAAAAAAAAATGTTACGTACCTTCTGCACCACAAGCGCCTTTAGCTTTATATTACTTCCTTTCTACTATATGGCCTAAGAATTTTTTTCTAACGTCCCTGAAAGTTTTATCAATAGCTTACAATGATAAGCTTCCACAGTTAGGTTTTAAGTCTCTGAACATCAGATTAGCCTGAAATTACATTGGGGAATCACAGTGGGAACTGTTTAATGAGTTAACTGGTACTCACTAATCTGGAATATAAACAGCAGATGCTTGCTTTCTGCTCTCTGAAGTATGGCTCTTCTCCCGCATCCTCACTGTCCATTTAACTACTTGATCCAATCAGGACAACTTTTGGAGTCAGAACTGGATATAATTCCAAGCTCAGTAGAACTCATTTACCTAGGATGTGTCTAGGAAAATTTAGCTTCCCTGTTTAGAAAGCTAGTAAACAAGTCAGTCCCTAGATACACCAGGAAATGAAGTGTAGAAGTATTTCTCAGTGTGGTGTATTGATTAATTAACTAATGAGGGACTGCTTCTAACTTCAGGAGAGTGATAACTCTGCTGCTACTTGTTAAAATCAAAAACAAAAGGAGACCAATCTTGAAATTTTTCTGAGTAGACGAAACCAGTTTAGACATACAAGCAAAGCTTAATTTAGCTTATTCTGCAAGAATAACTTAACCTGGGTTATTCCTTGCTCATGCCTCTAGAAATTATAAGCAAACTTAAACTGTTCCCAAGGTTGATATGAGGTAACTACCAGCAAATTCCCCATCATTTAAGAAACTTCTAATATGGTAACCAATCACTGTGAAGGATTGTCAATGCTTTCTCACTAAACTATTCTATAATAAAATACCCCTGACCCTCCTTCCATGTTTTGGCTTGAGTGCTCCTTGTTTGCAAACTGTCTTTTATGTGTGTGCACAACAAATTTTTACTAATTACTACTTCAGCAATTCATTGGTTTTACCTCTGGTATTTCTAAACTTTTGATATTTCATGGCATCAGAAATGGGATCCAAAGAAGGTGCCCAGTGACTCCAAGACTAGTGAGCTAACAAGTGTTAATACCCACAGAGCTCACTGAGTTAACTGCTTTCTCACTGACCCTTAAGAATTTAAGGTAAGTCTTGGATGCAAGCTCTCCGTTCTCTTTGTGTTTTGAGCTCTTAGACTTTGCATCCCTATATTTTGTTTATTGAAGCTTCTTCATAAATCATCCTATTCTGTTCAAAAAGGGAGAAAACATGTGATTCCTCATGTTTTGGAACAGCTATTGGAAAACAGGGCCCCTCATAGTTAAGATGTCTCAGAAAATCTAAAGGCAAAGATGGATTCCACCTGGTCTATGGACCATGCTCTTGTGTCTTTTGGGGAAACAAATGAACTTTTGGAACTGTAGTAGCCACTTTGGGGAAACTTTAACTTAGGTAAATCCACCTTAAGGAGCACCCTTAAAAGAGAGGATTCCACACCTTTCATTGACAATGGAATGCATTCTTTGGTTGGTATGCAGAAGCTTCTAAAACACAAAATGACTCCAAAAACAGCTCTGAAAGGATCCTTACGGCATACAAATAAAAAATCTTTAGTGAAAAACTTTGGCCCTTTGAGCAGGTTACTTTAACTTAGTGTGTCTGCCAGAAACACAATTTGAATCCAACGATTGTTTTGAATTTTATACCTGAGACGTGTCTAGAATATTTAAAACAAAAGCTGTATGATCTCTGTTTGTGTCCATCTGTATACTTACATAAATCTATGTGCTGATGTTTAAATATTTAATATTCTTCTACCTTCCAATGGTATTGCCAAGATTAATTTCAAAAGAGGTCTATTTAATCGGCTTAAAGAAAAGTGTTTATATAAATTCTGTATTCCTAAAATACTCAGCAATATAGAAATTAGCCTAAATATTTTTCAAGGTCATATGATCTGGAATAATCTTTGATAAATAAAAGCTAGTTTAAGTTTGTTGGTTTAATGAAAGCAGGCATATCTTCAAAATTTGTCAACAAGAGAAGTAATTTATGATGATAATTGTTTAATGTATAATCCAAGCATAATTGTTAAAAATAAGTAATTTAAATGTGTGAATAAGATAAAAGTTTATACTACATTAAATTAACTACTGTATATTCATTGACTATCAAATCATTTCCAAATAAGATAAAACACTGAAACAATTATTGGACATAAGTTTATCCACCTTGGCTTCTTAATTTTTATAGGGAGACAAAGGATATTTGAGTCTATTAATAAATGTGTCTTGTCACATTTAAAAATTATACTGTAAAAGGTCTGCAAAAAATGTTTTTATAATTACATATTTATGAATTTGTTAATGCACTACAGGAGGCTGACATATGGCAATTCACAGCTGCCTGCTTCCTAGTTTTCACTGGAAAGCAAAGGTTAAAAAATAGTTAAAATTTATAAACAATATGTAAAAATGAAAGACTGGAAACAATAAGAGTAAAAGAAAACAACAGTATATAAAAAGTAATAAGAAAAATAGAAATGTGTTTTTTGGATAAGAAAAGGTATGAAGAAGGACAAGGGCTGGGGTTTGTTTGTTTTGGTAAAGGAAAAAAGGTGGTAATTTTGTCCTAAACTAAAATGATTATTCCAGAATAAGAAAGGAAAAAGACAGAACAAAATCTAAATGAATATAGAAAGTTGCAGAAGGTTTATGGAAAAGGAATCTTGAAAAAGTAATCTGCTATGTGGTCAAGCTGACTAAAATTGGAATGAATTTATTTAAGTTAAAGAGGAGAGAGTTAAGAGTATGGGACTAAGAGATACAAACTACTATGTATTGAATAAATAAGCAAAAAAGATATATTGTACAACAAAGGGAAACATGGCCATTATTTTGTAGTAACTTTAAATGGAGTATAAGCTATAAAAATATTGAATCACTATGTCACACACTTGAAATTAATAATATTATAATGTAACTATATTTCAACTTTAAAAAGAGAGTTTTAATATTAAAAGTATACTGGTGCAAAATTAGGATTTGATTTTCTCTCTTTTAAATCACAGAAACTTTTCATTGTTAATCTGCTCTCAAGAAATTGCAAACAGAAGTTTTTCTTTACCTGTAATCTGTCTAGGAAACAAAAATTCTATATCTTCTGAAAAGAGCTTCCTGCGCTTCACCTTGCTTTTATCAGATCTTTGATTACTTAGGAAAAAAACACATTTTTTCCAATATTAAAAGAATTAAGGTTTTTTTTTTTTTCAAGTATGAAACTTCCTGTATTTACCTTTGAAATCTTTTTACTGTAACTTTAATTAAATGGATAACTAAGTATTGTTCCCCAGTGACCTATTTCCTATTTGGTAAAGTGTTTTAAATCTTTTGGTATTTTTAAGAAACTTCCCCAAATCAAATTCTGAATGAAGTATAAAAAGAACTGTTATTTCATTTAGGTTTGATATATTAAATTGCGTGGGAAATATTGTCCAGTAAAAAGTAATGTTTAGCCTTCTTAGATCACATTTATATGGGATAGATATTAAAATAAGTAATTCAAAATTATACAAAATTCTTAAAAACCTGATATGTTTTGGTATAATATGTCATAATTCCATCTTAAACTTTGAACTTTATCTTACAATGTTGTGTATCACAAAAATAACCAAATTTCCTTGACAGTTGTATTACTATTAACTCTCACCAGATCTTTAATCATGGCTATTCTTAGGTCTGTTGTCACTCACAGTTTTTTTTTTATTGATTTATAATCATTTTACAATGTTGTGTCAAATTCCAGTGTAGAGCACAATTTTTCAGTTATACATGAACATGTATATATTCATTGTCACATTTTTTTTCTCTGTGAGCTACTGTAAGATCTTGTGTATATTTCCCTGTACTTTACAGTATAATCTTGTTTATCTATTCTACAATTTTGAAATCCCATCTATCCCTTCCCACCCTCCACCCCCTTGGCAACCACAAGTTTGTATTCTATGTCTATGAGTCTATTTGTTTTTTATTTATACTTTGTTTTTTTGTTTTTGCTTTTTAGATTCCACATATGAGCAATCTCATACGGTATTTTTCTTTCTCTTTCTGGCTTACTTCACTTAGAATGACATTCTCCAGGAGCATCCATGTTGCTGCAAATGGCGTTATGTTGTCGGTTCACAGTTTTACTTTGATGCTTTTGAAAAGTCTTCCACAAAAGTGCTTCATCTTCAAAGAGATCCACAGAAAAGACTCTGACAAATACTCTAAAATGCCAAGTTTCTGATAACCTTAAGATCATAATATTGAACTGGGGAAGAATTTCTAAAAATGTTAAAGGTTTTAATGATTCATAAAGCTGTTAACCCCAAGGTAAAGCAAAACAGTAATTAATTATATAAGACTGAATGAACTGATAAAGATGATTATGATTTTTATGACTTCGTTTAAAACATTGTTAGTCATTTAATGTTTTGTTTTCCAGCTTTAAACAACCCTTTTTCTCTGTTCTTTTAAGCTTTCTAGAGCTTACAATTTGGTAAAGTATACGTTTGCAACTAGAGTTGAAATGTGTATCTTTTTCCCCCTACCTGATCCTTCCAGATTCTGAAACTCTTATTAAATATTCTTATTGTTCATGACAACATAGATACTTACATAAATTCAGTAAGAATTTATTCTCATTGTAGTAGAGCACAGTTGGACAAGTCCTTAGCTAGCTTCTTAGCCTAAAGAGAATTTAAAGGTCTAATCTGGGTTTCTCATTACCAGGCAATTCTAGAAAAAAATACACACACCTATGGTCAATTAATTTTTTATGAAGGAAACAGGAATATACAATAGAGAAAAGACAGTCTCTTAGGTAAATGGTGGGAAAGCTGGACAGCTGCATGTAAATCAATGAAGTTAGAACACTCCCTCACACAATACACAAAAATAAACTCGAAATGGCTTAAAGACTTAAACATAAGACAGGACACTATAAAACTCTTAGAAGAGAACATAGGCAAAACATACTCTGATGTAAATCATAGCAACATGTTCTTAGTTCAGTTTCACAAGGCAATAGAAATAAAAGCAAAAATAACCAGATGGGACCTAATCAAACTTATAAGCTCTGCACAGCAAAGGAAACCATAAACAAAACAAAAAGACAGCCTACAGACTGGAAAAAAATATTTGCAAATGAGCTTGATTTCCAAAATAAACAAACAAAACTCATACAACTCAGTAACAAAAGACCAAAAATACCAATCAATAACTGGGCAGAAGACCTAAATAGACGTTTCTCCAAAGATATACAGATGGCCAACAGACACATAAAAAGATGCTCAACATCACCAATTACTAGAGAAATGCAAATCAAAACTACAATGAGATATCACCTCACACCAGTCAGAATGGCCATCATTTAAAAGTCTATAAATAATAAATGCTGGAGAGGGTGTGGAAAAAAGGGAACCCTCCTACACTATTGGTGGGAATGTAAATAGATGCAGCCACTATGGAAAACAGCATGGACGTTCCTTAAAAAATAAAAAACAGAGTTACCAAATGATCCAGCAATACCACTCCTCAGCATATATATCCAGAGAAAACTCCCCTTTGAAAAGATACATGTACCCCAATGTTCATAGCAGCACGATTTACGATAGCTAAGACATGGAAGCAACCTAAATGTCCATCGAGAGATGAATAGATAAAGAAGATGTGGTATATATACATACAATAGAATATTACTCAGCCATAGAAAAGAATAAATGTCATTTGTAGCAACATGGATGGACCTATACGTTATTACATTAAGTGAAGTAAGTAAGACAGACAAAGACATATATCATGTGATATCAATTATATGTGGAATCTAAAATATGATACAAATGAACTTATTTACAAAACAGAGACAGACTCACAGACATAGAAAACAAACTTATGGTTACCAGTGGTGAAAGAGTATGGGAAGGGATAAATTAGAAGTTTGAGATTAGCAGATACACACTACTATATATAAAATAGAGAAACAACAAGGTCCTACTGTATAGCACAGGGAACTATACTCAATATCTTGTAATAAACTATAATGGAAAATAATAAAGTAAGAATATATATATATATATATATATATATATATATATATATATATGCAACTGAATCATTTAGCTGTACACCAGAAACTAACACAACATTGAAAATCAACTATACTTCAATTTTTAAAATGTTAAAAAGATTGTGTACTACACGGTGAAATATTATGCAGCTGTTAAAATAATATTTATAAAATGCTTTAATATAATAAGGCTAAGTAAAAAAAGAACGTGAAACAGTATGTTTTCAAATATGTAAAAAACACAAAGGAAAAGTACTAGGAGGGATATATTACACATTATTAACAGAGTTATTCCAGGTGGTGGGATTTCAGTGATTGTTTTCCAGTCTTCTATGATCTTTCTACACATCTCAATTTTTTTCTTTCTTTTTTTTAATTACAAGTTTGCATTATTTTTACAAGAAAAAATTTTTAGATGTCAAAAAAGTACTTGTTAATTAAAATTATAATAAAACTGGACAATAACTCAAAAAACCCCATTTAACCTGTAATGCATCTGTAATATGATACTAATACCACTCAGTATGTATATAACCCACACTTAAAAATCTGATATCCCTGAGTATGTGATTTGCATTTCAAACAACTGACTTAGAAATAAAAATTACTATTCTAGGCTTGCCTTTTACACAGCTTTGAGGTATGTATACATATGGGATATAAATATGCCATGAATATGCCAGCTGTTTTTTTTTTTTTTAAAAAAAAGGCAAATAACAAACACAGAGGAATACTGGCTAGATGATAATTCAGTAAGTAGAAAATATTGATGATATAAACCTTAAAAAATCTAAGCCTGAATTAGTGCAAGTCCAAAGTCCAGAAAATTTTCATCTGCATTCTGTAACACAAAATTATATCAATTCCAATATGAAGTAAATAAATTTAGACAAAAAGTACATGCTTTAGAAAAGCACTTTAAAAGGGAGTAATGAATTTATGAATTATTTGTATATAACTTTGTATGATGCCAGTATACACAGAACAAAGATGATCTCAAATCCTTAAAAAAAAAAAGTATTCTACTTTAATGAATAAAAGTAAAGGCCAGATCTTGAAGAATGTATTGGATATGATAGTAATTGTATTTCCACACTTGATCTTAGTGCTCCAGAAAAGATTCTTGAAATACCACCAAATTAAAAATATACATAATCAAACAACCCACAGTTGAAATGAAAACCTACCAGTATGGTACGAGACAAGTCATGTCATCTCTCTGGACCTTAATTATCTTTCCGTTGGATTACATGATATCTAAAGTTCTTTTAAACTCTAAGACAACTATGTTAATTATATTTATTATCATATTCCACATCCTGAGAATATAGTAAGAATATAGTATTATACAAGAATGTAAAAGGGAAAAGAATTTTCTAGAACTGTGAAGAAAAGATAAAGTTTTATAACTAAGAGTTTCAGTTTCTATCATTGACCAAGCTCACAAATAATAATTTAAAAAATCATACTTAAAAATATGTCAGACAGTAGGGAGAAAATAACAAAATGATACGGCCTGTGCTCGCAGGGGTGCTAGATTCCAGGAGAGGTAGCTGGCAGTTAAATAAGTAAGTATTTTAAAATATTATGGGTCTAAGGAGAGAAGTTTATTGAGAGGATGGTGAAGATCATTACCAAAGTATCCTTTTGTGTTTTAGGGTTATTATCACCACACAGTGGATAGGAGAAGCACAATTAAATACAAAGTTAGACGGAGGAAGTATACTATATAGTGTTTTTATATAAATAAGTAAAATGTTGAAATTCCAAAGAAAGAATGTTAGAAGAAAGGGCCAGGCCTGTGAGGAAAAAATGAAGCCCTGAATCCCAAAGCACTTGTCTAATGTAATCATTTCTGCTTTGGATTCTGTGCTGCCAACACTTGTCTGTTTGCAAATAAACATCTCACAATTACTAGTCATGTTTGCTCAAGCTGAACATTTCTCTCCTTGAAAATTCAGCACCTGCAGAGAAACACACACACACAGACACATATGTAAGATTATCACCCTTCTGGGCATCCTCAGGCTGAGACTTTGGTACAGATATACCAGAACATCTCTAACTGCACAGCTGGTTTCCTCCGGGGCCCAGCAATCCAAACGATAACATCCAAGCATGAAGCAGTTTGGTCACAAACTGCAGTACGTGTAGCATGTAAAACTTCGTGCTTTGATTTTTCTATTTTGCCATGTGGTCTGCACTTAAAACTAACAAAACGAAACACACAAAAAACAGAATCCTGCTGGGTGCAGGTTTTCAAAAACACAACCAGCCACATGCGCTCCAGAATGTCAATGCTGCACCAAAGCTGTGGCCCAGCAGGGCTTCCCACGGCTTTAACTGGGACTTGGGTGTGGGTGTATTTGGAAGCTCACAGTGATTGTGATACCAGTAGTACATTTTAAAAGAATATTTTGCCATGTGCTACATGATATTCTTCAAGCTGTCAAACTTGAGCTGAACCTTGAAGCAAACTGGTCATATGCTCTTTGTCTGCAAAACTGGCTTCTTCAATCTTGCTTTTCAGGAAAAATATAGTTCCTGTCAACATGAGCATTATGCTAATAATCACACATGGTTGGATGTGTGTTTCCTTCCAAAGACTCAGCTATAGGACATAATAGCTTTATGGAGTTTATGGAGCATTTTGAAAAAGGCACAAAATGGGTAAATTACTACATCTTTGTATTTTTTAAAAAAACCCTACATGAGGATCTAATATTAGAAGAGCAAAGACTGTTAAATGAGGTAGTTAAATAACATAACATTTAGATAGGAGTAGAATTGGTAGTGTCATGATATGGGATGTTGTACTTTTCAGGAGTTCAAAGTAATATTTCTAGACATAAGAAAATACCAAACAAAATGCCACATTTGGCTTACCTAATCCTCGATCTCTGACAGTAATAGTGCATTTTAAGGGAGAAAACGTGATAAGCCCCTTTGCTCCTAATTTTCCTGCTATTAATTGCTGTTATGCTATCTTATTTAAACGAGATGTTTATTTTACTATTATCACTGCACAAATTTGACAAAATACAGGTTTGATCATTTCCACATAACCTGGGATTCAGGTAGACTTCAGAACTATACCACTTAGCTGGTGTGGTCTTTTTGGCAATAGCAGGAAAGCAATACAAGCCAAACCAGTGCTTAGTTGAGGTAAGAGCTAAACAGCATTAGTTAGATATTCTGGTGCTGCTACAGACTATACCTACAAACAAGGACTGCCCAAGATTCCAGGTCTGAAATTGGGGGGCTCATGCAACTCAATGGTAGTCATTTTGAAGCTATATGGTGAATATTTTCAAATGCAGGAAGACAAAACACAGAATATAAGCAAAGAGCAACAAAAACTTGCCTCCTACCAATGCCTCAAAAGCCATTTAGGTATATTCAAAATAGAAGCTGTGGGAATAAACTTTCACCTTAAACCACAGTGCTGAACACACCAGATAAAATACTGCTAAGCATGATACAAGGTTTGAGGGTCATCAAAGGGGACTCACTTCATTAAAATGGAAGCAGCTTTGGCCCTGGGGTCAGAACCAGTCTGTTCTCTTGTTGGCTTTGCCACTGGGTAGTCCAGCATGAAACTTTTGGGGCTCCATTGCTTTTTCTTTAATTGTGGTCAAATATAGAACTTTATTGCTTTTTAGGACCCGGTTCTTCCTCCTTATAATAAAAAGTTGTAAATGAGATGGATTTTAGTCTTAGTTACCTCTGAAATTTTACAAAATCTTTCTACTAATTGTAATGCATGCTTCTAACAGCATTTCGCACTTCCTTTACGTAAGAACAATGAAAATGTTGGCATGAAAATTCTCAAGCACGAGTCTGAGGCTCTGCATATAACTTTGGGGGCCTGCTATGTTTTATTAGACTTGCTGTGCTTTGTCTTACCAAGAGCATAGGCCTTCTGCTTGAAAAAATGGCAAAACTTTTGATTTTATACTCTAATGCCATTCAGCTGAAACTATGCAGACTCAAAAGTCTTGCACACATTATAAGAAGATGTGCTTACGGGATTTCAGAAGCTTTCTATGAAAGGAAAATTTAAACAGGAATTATAAGAACATATATTCCCTTTTGGACTATAACTCAATAGGTGAAATTTATTTTCTTTCAAAGCTTTGCTATTTCATATTTCACCCTTGGCAGGAAAGTCATTCGACCTCTTTGGGTCTCAGATGGATGCTTTGTGTGAAATTCGAATTATATCTAACCTGCCTGTAGGCAGGCATCTGAAATAGATGACCTCTTAAGGTGGCTTTTCGCTCTCAGATCTATATTTCTGTGATTTTAAGTTGGAAAATAATTTGATGTACATTCCTATAAGACTTGGTCTTATAGAATTCTAAGGTTCCCCTCAGAGAACTGTATTAGATTAATTCTCGGTGGCAGAAACAGAGCCACTAGCTATTAGAAACAAGTGTCTGTGTATATCTTGACCTACACATTAATAGCATTATTACTCGTAGACTTCCTAAGATTGCAGGATGCCTGTCATTCATCTGCATAATCCATTTGGATACGTGTCTTTCTTCCCAAAGATTATTTTTCATGCCACAGAAAAGCTCACTGATCCCAACCCAATTATATAGTACACCAAAATAATTCCACTTATCTAAGAATTTCCTGAAATTGCTCTTTGATAAAACCGAAGAACTTCTTAGTCATGAAAATAATTTGGGAGAGGCCAAAGTCATTTGGAGACTAATTGATTCTTCAGTGCCAGCCGCAACATATTTTAATAGGTGATAATACCTTATAATATTAACATCTTTGATTACACCCTACACTGGACTGCCATGGGCTAGAAGTGGCTTGATGTGCATGAGCTGTCTAAGAAAGAAGGGGTTTCATCTGGAGTCCCTTGTCACTCCTTAGGCAACACAAGTTCAATACCTGATGACAAAGGCTATTCATGAAAACACAAAGGTAAGAGAGTTAAGAGGAAAACAAAATAGTAGAGACAAAAGTAAGTAAATTTCATTCAATACGTATTTATTAATTGAGAGCCTTTCACCTGCCAGGCACTGTTCTAGACACTGAGGATATAACACTCAACAAAATAAACAAACACCTTCCCTTTGTGGAGCTTACATTCCAGCAGAAGAACATCACATGGGGACCTAGCCTGGGAAGGCAGAGGGCACCGAAGGAAGCTCAGTTGTAGGAGAGCAGAATGTCAGGAATAGCACAGCCAGGTGACAGACAGCAAAGGGAAAGGCAAGAGCTAAGAGCCAGATACCCAGAATCAGGGGGAAAGATGATGCAGTCATCTAGAGAGCAGCCAGGGATCTCATTAAGTGACAGGGCTGGGCTGGGCTTTTAAGGCAGCTGGCCCAGTTCCCATTGCTCTGCCTCTCTGATCCTTGAGAATCAAATCTCCACAAGGTGAGAGGCCAGGGCACTCAAGACTATTTCAGTACCTACAACGCTTTGGATGTCAGTTTGGCTCATTAAGTACCAAACTCTGCACATTAACAATTCTGTACGGTAATAAATTATCCTGCATAGTGCTTGTGTATTTCAACTGAGTATATAACTTCATAGGCGATAAGCTGGTTATTTACAAGTGTTGAAGAAAGTTGCTCAAAGAGGCATTAGAAGGCTAAGTAGGAAAACCAGAAGTTGAAGGGCATAAAAATGTCATGGATCAACCAGTCATCAAATCAACATGAGTCATCAAGATCTGAAACTAACCATTATGCCCCCGAATTCTGTAACCCTGTAATCAGAACACACACAGACACACGAACACACCACAAAACACACATACACACAGAGTCTAAGTATTAAAGAGAGGAGATCTATATCTCCGAAGTGTGGGAGTGAAAGGGAAGAACTCAGGCTGGTAAGTAATGAAAGTTGTCACCAGCTAAGGGGGTTTAAGTCACTTTATTGTTCTCTTGTGTGTTTGTAAATACATTTGTATTCAGCCACCTCATATAAATTTCCTCCATCTCAAGTAGCAACAACACTGAATCAACCCCAGCTTCTTATTCCAGCAAATTATTGTCTTTACTTTTGTCAGTATACTTAAACTGAATGTTCAAATTGCATCCCTCAGAAAACCCAAAAGTGAAGGTTACTAATGCTTTCCACTCTATTATAACAAAAACTGACATCCAGCCAATTCTAGATAGTTTTTGTCTGATCATTTGCTAAATTAGAAGCCAAAGGTTAATTGTAAGTCATTCTCTACTCTTGCCTTAAATCTCTGCACAGAAACTTCCTCCATCTGATGGCCTTAACTAAATGAATCCACCTTTGATTTTCATTAAATGCACTGAAATTAAACTCACCAAGGCACAATAAACTTTTCAGATACATCAAAAGATAACTCTTCTTAATTTACTTTCTAAAACACTGAGTGGAATACATTCCCCGCATCTTCTACAGCTGAGAATCTATAGATAACCAAGCTTATCATCTACTCTAATGATAACTCAGAAACAGAGCAAAAGACCTTAAATTCATAATAGTGAACTTAATAATGGAATAAAACTTGACATTCAGCCTTTCTGTAGTCTCAGACTCAGCTAATAAAATTACAAACAATATGTAATTCCTATGTGTGCAATTAAATCTTAAATAAGCCATTAAGTTCAAAAATGTGAGACGTTTCCTTCCTATCTCTATTTTGATATTAATATTAGGTATAAATGCCATTGGCTGTTTTATTTACTTCAGGCTCCCAGGAAATTAGAGGAAGATTCTGATAACCTAGTGCCCCACAGATTTAACTCTCATGCTATCAACACAGATTAAGAAACTCATTAGTCAACATTAACTCATTCAGCATAATGATTTGAATAAAGGAAATCATTTCCTGAACCAGGCTAGGAGCAAAGCACAAATTAAAATGCGCCACATGCAGCAGCGTTTATGGTCACAGTCTTCTTAATTCAGAGATGCGACAATACTTTGAAATTTAAGACAATCAGAGGACTCACGGCTTTTTCTCATAAAAATCTACAGATAGAACTTATATTCCAAAGACATGTCTTGTAAAGGTCTATCAGCATCACTGAGGAATGCCTCCTTTTAGTATGCATGGATAGCCAACATTGAACCCTCCTTTCTATGAATTCCTGTAGCAGGTGGAACCCTAATTCCATTTAGGTAAAGACTTCATTCACTCTCATAGCAGGGAAAATGATGACCAAGGATGGGGTTACAGAAAGAAGAAATTGCTTTTACACCATTAGCTTTGCCTGTAGGAAGAAATGATGGCAGTCTCTGCTGTGTCTTCAATCCAATAGTCCACAGGTTTTCCCAGAAACAGGGAACCTACGGCAACAATCTCAAGAATATTGCTTTCCCTGATGGCAATACTCTTAGACTAGGAGGGGAAAGGCAAAAGTCATAGTAGTTAGTGGTGCCAAGCAAATCCTTTTCATTTGAAATGTCAGTAGGTCACTGCAGCTATAAGCTAGGAATCAACCACAATTACATTCTGTTTCGACTGCATAAGGACCTCTTTAGCAATACAGTGAAACAGTTCGATTTACTTCTGTCGGAAAATAGTAGATAACTGACATAAAAATGTTTTGGGGGTCAGGAGAGAGCTCGAGATGGAGGCCTACTATTGGTATAGCGGCTTCGTTTCCTCATTTTGCACTGCCAGCAAATACTGGGAATTGCGAGGACTCTCCCTCCCACCTTCCTACAATGGGGAGTATCCTTAAAAGAAAAGTAAAAAGGAGATTGATCCATATGTTTTCAAAAGTCTTTCTGAGGTAGACTGAGTTTAATTTTATGATCCATATAGCATATGTTGTCCAGTTATCAACAGAATTTACACAAGAAACTGCCGCTTAACTTACAGACCATGAAATGAATTCCAGTTTCTTTTTTAAGCATTCTGATCAGAATCCAAAGATTTTTCTGAAACGAAGATCTTCACGAGGCCATAGGAAGCCCTCTTTTGATCCTTTTGGGTCCTAGTAACTATATGTAACAACACAGTAAATAATCTCAATGAAAGATTTAAAACTTTTTGAGGAATGTACAAATAATATCACATGAACACATATGAGGAATATTCATAAAAAATAGTAGTATGCCTCTCTCTTCAGAAGAAAACAATTATTGAAAGTTAGTAATTCCAAATTACTCTTCAGCAACTGAGCAAGGCAACAAAAGGTCACTTTGAGGCAGTGGTTAGAACTGATAAATTCTGATCACTAACTTGCTTTATCATGGTGATTCCCTGTCCCCCATTAACAACCGGTGTTTTAAATTTTACTACTACTTTACTAACATCACAAGCAAAGTGAAAATGACTAAAGGCACTGCATGAGTCTTTTGAGCAAGCAGTCTGAGAAATAAATAGCAATAACTCCTGATTAGCATGAATTTTAGCCAGAGGTTATAAATAATGAGTAACAGATGTCTGATCAGGAGTCCTTTATTACATTATCTTAAGTGAAGTTCAGATTTATTTTTAAGCTTTTCTTGGATCAGATATTATAAGGCAAGAAAAGTTTTTAGTGGGAAATGTTTTTCTCGACAAACCAAGTGGAAAAGATAAGGCTGAAGAATTAACAAGGGTGTTTATCACATACTCAAGAAAGAATCTTTTTATCTGAAAGATGCTGGAATACTGAAAAAGAACAACACAGATAAGAAGAGATACATGAATTTTATCTTGGATCTACCGTGGCCTTGTTTGCCCCAAAACAAGGCCAAGGCATAAAATTTATCACTGCCTCATCTATAGCATGGGAACATGATGAGAACTCAATAGATGTCAATAACTGAAAAAGGGAAGAATATAGTTAGGTAGAAGAACAGCAAGTGAAAAATGGAACCATATTAGTTTCACTGTTTTTCACATTGTTACAAAACGCAACAATATTTTTGCAACCCCCATTGTTTCTCTATCTCTCTTTCCACCCACTACTTCCCAAACCATCTTGGCATGGTAATTGAAACTTTCAGCTGAATCAGTCCCATGGAAATGGAGCTTTAAAAACCAATACTAACCATAGCAGAAAAAAAGAAAACAAACAAACAACAAAAAAAACCCACCTCAATGTTTTAACTTGGATGTTAAATTTTCTCAGTTAATGAAAACTCATGAGTGTAATTGGAAGCTAAGTCAATGAGCCAGGTAGTTATTAAGTACCTGCTAAGTACATGATGGCATTGTCTCAAGCACTGTGGATTAATAAAAAATAAATAAAACTAGATACTTGCTCTTAAGGAGCACAGAATATGTTAGGAACACAGACTGGAGAATATAATGTAATACATTATATCTCATAATAAAGAATTAAATTCTAAGATTACATTTTAGAAAGTAAGAGAAAAAATAGTCAGTACTACATATATTTTAGTCACTATGAAACCTTATTTCTGGCATTAAAAACTAAATGGGAGTAAAAGACTAGAACAATGGTAAAAAGTTCAGAAGGGAATGAGTGAAGTTGATTTTAAATCCCTTATACTGCACTGAAAGAAAATGAAGATATTCATTAACATTAGACTGTGTTAAACACACACATTAAGATATCTAGAGAAATCACTGAAAAAATAGACATGAAGATTATACCTCCCAAAATAGGAGAGGAGGGAAAAACTCAATCCAAAAGATAACAGAAAATAAGGAAAAGAAACAGAAAAATTAAAAGCTGAAAGCACAAAGTAAGATTATATATACGAATTTAAAAGTATTAGTAATTAAAACTAATGTAAATAAACTAAAACTTTTTGTTAAAGACTGTTAAAGTAAATTTAAAAAAATACAACTATGAACTGTTTACAAGAGTATAAGAAAATTGAAAGGCTGAACATTAAAGGCTAAAAAATATATGCCAGACAAATAATAATCAAAATGAGTATGGTATTAATAGCAGATGAAATAAGACCTCTATCGAAATTATTATTGTTAGAGAGAAATGCAAATACTGCTAGAGATCTAGTAACTTAAAAATTATTGGTAGAGATATAATGGATGCATAATAGACATTAGATGTATATAGTGATATGCAGAGTAGTACATATTGATCAAAATTTCAGTTGCCTGGGAAGACATAATTTTAAATTAGTATGATTTTGTAACATATTTTCCAAATACAGAAAGCAGAAATTGCCAATGTATAAGGAGATTTTGAAAACTTTACGAAGATAATTGGAGCTATTAACACATGTCTCTTAAAAACTGATTTATCAAGCAGATAAAAATCATTTAAGATACTGAATAACATAATTCATAAGCCACAAAAACTAGAGAATTTAATTCACCTCAAATATACGAGGAATTTTAACAAAAAGTGATCACATCAAAGCCATAAAGTAAGTCTTGACAAATTTCAAAAACACTGGAACAATGCAGAATACATTTTTGAATAAAAACACAATTAAGTTAGCAGTCAACAGCAAAAATAAAACAAAACACTTATGCATTTAGAAATGTTAAAATAATCTTTTAAATAACATACTGACCAAAGAAGAAAGAACGTATCAAAATAAAAATTAGAAAATACTTACCATGTATGACTGAAGCATTGTGCTGCACACCAGAAACTGACATAACATTGTAAACTGACTATACCTCAATTAAAAAGAAGAAAAGAAAATACTTAGATCTGGGCACTATCTTGTACCTAATCTAAGGCATGCAGTTTTTCATATTTTAATTATTTCTGGAATCAGAATGTATCTTATAACCAGTGATGATTTTCAATTATAGTTGACCAGATGACATAATTGCATTACCTGCATATATTTGATTGTTATTCCTGGTGACTGATCAAGAATATTGTACCCTCCATATTTCAGTATGCAAAACATTTAGGGACATTTGAGGAAGAAATACAAATCCTGTTTGTTGACCCAAAATGATCCAATGACATTATTTCTGGTAAGATCAAGAAAGCATCAAAATTCACAGAATAGCTGTCAGCATTTTGGAAGAAAATCCCAGGGTATATAGTAAAGCACTCTTTAAGAAAAGCACTTGATAGCACAGAGGATGACATAATGTGGACAAAAACAAGAGTCCATGACTGAATCGACAAGTGATTCAGAAGAGTTGGATTCTGGATGTGAAGAAGTTTATTAAATATCTTAATCTAATTTTATATACTCTTTCATAGGTATGCACAAGAGCAATATATGGCATATTTATATGTTTTAAATGTTTAAAGAAACTTTCAAGAAGTATAAAATAAAAATCAGAAATGATGAGAAATTATTATGTTATAATTGTATTTTTTCTAAGTGTTACATAAAACAGTGCTTATAATAGGTGATGAACTATGGTATCACAAATAAAAACTGTGTGACAAAGCTAAGAGAACGTACTGAATACTTATAATAAAGAGATGAAAAGCTGAAAATAAATGATCTCAGCATCCAAATGAAGAAGTTGTTAAAAAAAAAAAAAAGAAATTTAATGAGGGAAATAGCTAACTTCAAAAACTAATAAAGATGAAAACCAAAAGCTGATGAAGAGAGTGAACAAACCAAAAGTTGTTTCTTTGGAAAAAAGAATAAAAGTACCTAGCAATGTTGATCAAAGAAAAAAAGAAAATAAATTTTGAAGAATAAGAAAAAACATAATAAACAAGAGTGCAGCAGACATTAATAACTTTTTGTCAGAGATAAAAAATTATATACTAATAAATTTGAAAATTTATGTGAAATAAACAAATTTCTACAGAAGGTAATTTAGCAAAACTTAACATAGCAAAAGTGGCTCAAAAAGAAAAAGAAAATCTTTTTTTGCTACTATACAATTATAAATGGTACTGTAAATACTGAAAAAATGAATCAGAATTCAAATCTTAGCACAAACTATATCACCAGGTATAGATAGTTTTTCAGTAATGTTCAATGAAACATCCAAGAAACAGATAAATTCATTCTAACATAAACTCCTTCAGAATCTGGAAAAGTTAGGAAAAGTCCTACTCTTTTATGAGGCTAGTTTACCTTGATATCAAATTAGACAAAAACAATATGTAAGAAAAAAACCACTTCTACTCTCACTTATGAACACAGATGTAAAATTCTCAATATTGGCAAAAATTAACAATCTATTAAAAAGTTATGCATCCATATGAAAATTATGCATAATGACCAAACAAGTCCATTCCAGAGATGCAAGACTGAGTCATCATTATAAACTTGCTTAAAATTGCTTAAAATTCACTATGTTAACAGATTAAAAGAGGAAAAAAATGATCTCAATAAAGCAGAAAAGTGATAATATTAAACTATTCGTTACAAAATTATCAGCAGACTAGAATAAAGGGACCCTTGTTTAACATGACAAAGGGTATTTTTAAAAACCCTACAGCAAACATCACTCTTGCTGGTGAAACAGTAATGTATTTCTTCTGAAATCAAGAACAAGGTAAAAATATTCACTTTCATCACTTTCTGCTTATCACTGAATTAGAGATTCTGGCTGGTTCCAATAAGATGAGAAGATGAATCAAAGTATTAGGACTGAAAGACAAATCATGTTGTATCTCATCATATACAAAACGCAAAAGAGTCTTCAGACAAATTTTTAGAAACAATAGAAGTTTGTCATTGTAATTAGCTATAAGTTTAATAAAGAAACATTAATGGCTTTCCTATTCAATATCTAGAAGTGGTTAGAAAACACAATTTTAAAATATACTATTATAATTTATTAATTTAATAAATATTTATTAAGTGGCCATTATGTTTCATGTACTGGTCCTTGTACTAGGACTTTATAAGTTAAAAATAAGTAAATAAAAGACAAAATTTTCTTTCTGTCCTTGTGAAGCCCACAAACTAAGTAAATAAGTAAACATACAACATATATTTTATACATGATTTTTTTAGAAATAAATAACAACAGACATGTTTCTTTATGGAGAAAATTATAAACACATGGAAAGACAGACCATTTTCAATATCATGAGATCCCAGTTCTCTACCAATTGATCTATAATTTCAATGTAAAATCGAAATAGCAATAGTTTGTAGGTATTTGTGTGCGTGTGTGTGTGTGTGTGTGTGTAAGTTTACTTACTGATTCTAAAAGTTATATGGAAGAGAAAAATACCAAGTACGGTCACAACACTCTGATACAAGCAGCACTAGACTGGATGATTTGCCTTACTTTATACTAGTATTAATCATCAACCTCTAGTACTAAGAGGAAACAAATAACTATTGGAGAGGCACCACAGTGTTCAGAGCCAGGCTGCCTGTGTTGAGACCCTGCGTCTGCCACGTCCTGGATGAGTGACCTTGCATAATTTAACCCTTTGTGCCTCAGTTACCACATCTATAAAATGAGGATAACAAAAGTAGCGTCCTGATAAAGATTAAATGTTATCTTAGAACAGTGTGTGGCACGTGGTAAACACATACAGATATTTGATAAATTGTGTGGTTTATCACAACTAAATTATATGGAAAGACAGGTAACTCCACCAACTCCATGCAAAGCATAACATATGAAATAGGTAGATGAGTGTGGGAAATGAAAAATTCAATAAATGGTGCTGGAGTAACTGACCATTCAGATGTAGGAAAGTGAAAAGAAATCCCTACCTCACTTCCTAATAAAAAATACCTAAATAAATAAATAAATTACAGATTTGTCTAGAATTTAAAAGAATGTGGAAATTTTTTTAATATTCGGAAGCAAATATAGGAGAATATTTCTATGAACTCAAACAAGATGGCAAATGCACAAGCTATGAAAGATTGACTTGACCATGTTAAATGAAGATCTATTCATAAGAAGACATGATCATGAAAATGAAAAGTTATGTGACATACTGTGAGAAGATATTTCCAACACAAATACAGACAGCCAACAAAGGATATACTCAGAATATAGAAAGAACTTTTAATGAATCAGTTAAAAAGACAACTCAAGGAAAATAAACAGAAGACTTGCAAAGGTCTATTACAGAGTAGGAGACAGAGAAATAATCCCCATATATTTAAAATTCTTATTATCAGAGAAATGTAACTTGAAAACACAATTATCACATTCCCAGCAATCTGGTGGTAATGGAATAAAATTTCACATCATCTTGTAAAACTGAGCAAGTGCACAACAATTCCACTTCCAGGTGCATATGTATTTAGTGCACATGTACACTGGGAGATGTGTACAAAAATAGAACTAGAGATAATCATAACATCTACCACAAGTTAGGCTGGTTAACCAAGAACTGCGGCAGTACAATGGAGTACTATTCAGCAGTGGGGAGAAAAACCAACTACAGTCTCACGTATCAGGATGAGTGAATCTGAAACACATAATATTGAGGCAAATAAGCGAGTCACAGAAGAATGCAGAGAGTATAGGAATCCATTTACACTAAGTACAAAAACTAGCAATAGTAAACAATATATTGTTTTGGGGGACACATTCCTTGCTATGGAAGCAAAACCAGGATAGTGGTCTCTAAGGCAGAGAGAAGGGTGTTGGATTACAAAGGACCATGATGACATCTAAAGCATTTGTAGAGTTTTTCCCTTTTTTCTTTAAGCTGTGTGGTAAGTACATTTTACTACTTTGATAACATATATATTTGACAACCACTCTTTAGATGTATGATGAATCACATGATAAAAATTATTTCAACAAATAAAAAGTACTTATAATTCCTGCCTCAACAAAATGCATAATACTTTTAAAAATATATGTAAACAGATGTTTATTTTATAATCCATAATACAATTTTTTAATTTTATTGTAGTAAAAACATGTAATAGGAGATCTACCCTCAATAGATTTTTAAGTGCACAACACATTAATGCCACCTGTTGGCAAGTTGTACAGGTCTATAGAATTTATTCATTTTACATAACTGAATCTCGCTAACCAATGGGTAAAAGGCTTCACACCCGCTTTTTTATTTGCATATTTATCTCCCCACTCTTGGAAACTGTGACTTAATTACCTCTGTAAAACCAGCATAGGTTGAGTCTGACAGAGGCAGTATAATCTATTTTTTAAGAGCTCAACTTTGTAGTTGGAGAAATCTGGCTTAGATCCTGGCTTTGCCACCAGTTAGCTTTAGGACTTTAGACAAATCACTTAATTTTTTTTGCTTCAATTTTCTCATCTGAAAAAAAATGTGGACAATAATATTGATTTCAAAAGACTTATAAATACATTCATGTTTTTTTCATAAACTATAAAAATTAAAAAGTGTCAGGGCCATCATTAGGGCATAATAAATAGTTGTGGATAACAGAGGAGTGCTACAGTCCTTCAGTTAATGTTTTCCAAGTGAAAATATAGACCTCCCTTCTTCCCCTTCACTCCATCCTTGTGTTTCTGTCAAACATGGGATCCTCAAACCACTGCAGCCACCACCACTGCTGTGACCACCACCACACGCACACACTCTTAGACTACCAAATCTCAGTCTATTCCTGGTTTTCATTTGGCTAAAAGTTTTCTGAGGGTGAGAATAGATGAAATGTTTATTATGGAAATTAGGTTCCTCCCAGAGAGGGAAGGAACAGGACCCCACTCAGAGTCTACCCTTTAGAAATAAGGAGGAACCACTCTTCTGAGGTTGAAAGGAAAGATGGACTGGAAAGACAGACAGTTAAAAGGAACACCGAAGGAATCTGAGTATCACCAATCTTATCGCTTTGTACCTCTGGACCTCAGTTTCATTGAAAAGTTTGGTCAGACAACTATGGTTCTCTTCAGTTCTAGCAATCTATTAGCTCATGAAGAACGCTGAGTCACTGTGAGCTCAGAAAACAAATCTAGAAGTGGCAAGGAATGTGCCAGGGTTTCTGTGATAAATAAATAAAAAGACTGTTTCACAATGACAAAGATGAAACTAGACTGCATCATATATATGGCCCAAGGAAGTAGCTAGAAAAATAATGAATGGATAGATGGATGGATGACTGGCCCCATTTGGGGGCTGTCAATAGAATGTATGATCACTAAAGCTATTACAGTAGTTTAATACTAAAAAAGTTGATCAGATGCCATACATTAAAATGTTCATTATATTGTAAATCGTATTTGTTTACTTTTCAGAAAATACTGAGGAAATCATAGCCATTTTTCCAATGAAAAATATTCTTATATTAGTTTCTTAAGGAATTGTAACATTTATGTACAATTAAGAGAGTAGGGTTTTCCAGCATGTCAGAAATAGTGGCATTCCTATAAAAGTACTCGAAGCCTACACTGACGAATTTGTTATAAATGCAACCTCCTTCGAAATGCACGTCATCTTCATTAACAATGCAAGTAAGTCAAAAAGTAATTGTTTCCATAATCACATATAAATACTTTTAGTCTAAGCAAGCTCTTTATACATCAAGAATGAAACTACCAGAATATTTTCTCTGAATCACCATACATGTTTTTCCTTCATTGGCATGAATCTGTTGTTTTACACAAATGAAGGGTCTCCACCATGCTGAATTCAGGCACACTTTTATGCTATTATTACAGAAGTAAAAGCAGAAGTTAATTAGACGTTAATTTTGTTAATTAGACTGGAGGGTTTGTTATATTGGATTTCTGGCATCCAACCCGAGATCCTCTTATCTTCAGCAAAATCTCACCCATACACATTACTGCACCCTGATCCCCCATGGTCCTCAACGGTTTCCTCATAAACTATACGTGCTCTGATTTGGAGAAGCTGCCTTGGGTCACCTCACACAGGCACATACACACACATACACACTCCACAGAAATTAAGCCCTCATCAAGGTAGGAAAACAGTGTTCTTTTTAGACATGCTTATCATTTCTCAAATTTTTCACAGATGTATCATCTTAATGATCTTAACCACTGTAATCATAATTATCTTAAGCTGAGACTTAAGTGACTGCAGGAGATAACCTCTAGCCCAGACTTTGAATAAAAAGCACTGAATTCCAGCTTGGGTTGCATTTCTCCATTCATTCCTCCGCCACGACCACAAGCCAAATGGAGGACTACGTCTCAAATTTGATTATATATGAATTCCACAAACCCTACCACCAGTAATGCTTATTAGTTCATGTGTCCAAGTTTTGCTTTTCAGATAAAAGAAAGTTTAAAAGAAAATGGAACTCACTTAGATTACAATGTAAAGGACATTCATTTATAAAATTCAAAATTGTCCCCACCACTGGTCTAGATGCCCTTCTACGTATCAGTTTCTTTAGCATCATTCACAAAGTCAAAGGGCTTAGGGAGCCGTCGTTGAAAAGTCACCAAGTGAGTCATCTCGGTTCAGGTGGAATTGTACCATACTAGACTTAGAAAAGAAAATACCTCCTTCTAACGACGTCCAAGTAAAGAGCCACAACTTCCCTTCTTATCCTATCTCCAAATCTCAAAACTTCACTGGTTCATCAGATCCTTTGGATTACAATTAAGTCTCTTTTGTTTTGTTTTAGTTTCCAGTGAAAGGGAAAACACTTGGTAGCATTTGTATTATAACCCTAACACCAAAAATTATTAATGAACATGGAGAATAATAAGTCACAGAGAAAAGGCTGTAGGAGGTGAGAATCATGCATGTTTGCCCCAAAAGCCACCATCACCTTAGTCCTGATTTCATGATGACTACAAGATGAAAGCTTGGATTCTTTCTGTCTTATTCTTCCCTTCCTTGCTAAGATCTCTTTTGCTCCCTTCTCCTTAACTCCAGGAGAGAAAATTAAAAAAAAGATAGATGTAAAACACGAGTCCTAGACTTTTCCAACAAAGAGGAAGCCATGAAATCATGAAGTCGCCAAAAGTTAGAAAATTACTCTCCTAAATGTGTTCAATTGCTGTGAAAATCGCTGCTACCTTTCTGGCTCTCCAGTAAATCAATCTCAACCTTCTGCTCAGTGAACCACTGTCAGTGGAGGGGAGTGAAAGAGTGTGACTGCAGTGAGGCTTTTGGGGTGAGCCAACAACGTCTAGTTCTCTCCTGGCTTTGATCACTCTCACTTGCTAAATCAGAAGGACCAATAGAGTGCTTTCAAAGAGGCTTCAATTGCACGATGCAAGAGAAACATGCTCAGTAACAGTTAATGAAACTGGGCCGAGACTGAAGCAGGAACAAGTCTCACTTCATATCCATCTGCCGCCCACCCAGAACGTGGCAGCGTTGTCTCCTACCCACCACTCTGTCTCCTGCACACGTTTGGAAAATCGCTATCCTTACTCAAAAGGTAGCACGCCTACTGTAAAACTTGTTACGTGAAAACTCCTTTCATGGGCAATGACCACATTTTTACTCATCCTCATCGTTCAGGGAGTTTTTTAAAAAGTACTTTAATATCTAGACTATATTCATGTATTCACTGTCTCATTCATTTACTGAGAGTCTAGCAGGTGTCAGATGCTAGGCTTCAGTTAGAAGACACTGAGCCAGAACTTGCACATTCCCTATGTTCAGAGGAGCTTACTGTCTATCTAGTGGGGAAGATTCAATTAAAAAGTCACAAATATGACCTTTCTATGCAGATGTGTGTCACACACAGACAGATATACATATTTGGGGCTGTAAATTTATCAAAGGCTGAGCTGACCTAATCCAGGAGGGCAGAGAAGAGTTCACTAAAGAAATAGTGATCGAGCTGAGAGGTAAAGGAAACACAGAAGGTCATTCTGTAACAAAACCACTTTTCTCTCTTTTACACAAATCCATATTTCAGTTGGGTCAATGCTGTTCACAGTTTCCACTAAGAGTGAGAATAATTCATCTTCCCCTTTAAAAAAAAAAAAAGGTTGATTATTGAAATAAAACCCATTCATCTCTCTGTTGAACAAGATACAGAACACAGCTGGGCTTTTCCCCTTTGCTTTCCAATTGATATTGTTAAATTCATAAAGAGTAAATGAATAGACCACCCTTCCTACGTCAAAGTCATGACCCTCACAAAACTTTTTTTCTCGTCTCATTTTCTGGTGACATCCATATTCCTTCTCATTCCACTTTCCCCATGAAAGTACATATGTGTAAAGACACTTCCCTGGATTGAAGATGGGATCAGAATCCAACCTACTTCAAGGCATCCTCAAATACCTTATCTAAGGTTTTTCAAAAACAAAAATTGCATCCTTCACTGAAAATTCAACAGCACTGTCTCAGTTCTTCCTGGATTCTTTTCTAAGATACAGCTTGCATCCTCAAGTCCCAGTGTGTTTTCTAAACCACACAGTCTCAACCCCTTCCTGTAATTCTGACTAATTACCCATATGTAGGAAGCCACTTGTGGTCTTTTTCAGGTAGACAGAGTTCTTTTAATTATTTATTTAACTCTGCTGCCCTGATTTTTATTAGCACAACTTATTCAGCATATCGGCTTGGATGCAGACTCTCAGGGAAACTGGACAGATTAATCAGGCCCAGTGACAAAAATCCTGTTTCTCAACTATACGGAAACATAAAATATGGCCCATCGTACCCGGAGTGTTTCAAGAGTAATTACAGGGAAGCAACATAGATCTTGTCCATTACTCCCCCTTGTTTATGAGACCTGTCACTCTATCAGAGAAGAAAATGAAGTAAGTCTGCAGTGATTTGTCTTCGCAGAGCCAAACTGACTGTCTCCTGGTCGGTCGTGCATTTGTATTCTCTCCCACGTGATGTCTCATTGACAATTGCACACAAGCCTTGAAGTAAAGAGCAACTGCCAAGGTCAGTATATAACAAGAGGCCTGGAATCCAAGGAGGTCAGTATCTAGGACCGGAAACAAAGTACCTGCAGTCCAGAAATGCCTGCAGAATCAGGAAACCGAGAGTTGATACCTAGACAAGGAGTTTGAGTAATAAGTGTAAGTAATGAAAAGCCAGTAGGATCTCAAAGCTGAGTCACATCTTTTTGTCATAACCTGCTGATTCATATACTTTCTGTAAAGCAGAGAGCAGTTCACAAGCTCCAGTTGCTTGTTGGAGTGGAAAGTGATGCGCCCAAAGTAGAGCAGCATCTGAAACTTGCTCCTGACCCCTGCCCTACATCCACAGCATCATAAATAACTCAGCGATCAACCAACAGTCAGTGCCCTCCCGCTGCTAGATCCTCCTGAATGCATCATGCAAGATGAGGGTCATCGACCACAATGCTGTCCTCAAAATACTGGGGATACATTCCTAGACTTCTCAACGGTATCCTCTATCAATATATCACCAAAAACCTTCTTTAAACGGTTTTCAAACATAGTTATGTATACAAAGTAAACAAAAACTCTTGGGAGTAATAGATTCCACATGCTTACAGCTTAGTTTGTATAAAAGTGTCATGTTTCATTTTATTTGACCTAAAAAGAGAAAGAGAAAAGAAACCAATATTTATTAAGCATCAAATATGTGGTATTAAAAGCCTATTTGTCATTCTTCAACTCATTTCATCTTCACAAGACCGCTATGATGTCCATTTTACAGGTTAGGAAACTGAAGCTCAATGAAGTTGACTACTTTGCTAGCAGTCAGGGGAGCAGAGATGAGCAGATATATGACAGACATCTGACTTCCAAATGTCTGCCTGCCTCCCATTCACACACCTGCCTCCTATTCACACAAAAAGTGCTTCCTGAGATGTTGGTCAAGACGACAGCCTTAGAGCACGCTATGGTCTCTCTTCCCTACTCCAAATTCCTAGAAATTACAAAATAGCTTGTTGAAACTTAGATGAGGAACCCTCAGCAAATTTCAGATTCAGGGAAACTATTGGGAATCCCTGCAAGATGTTTGCATCTAAACAAAGGAAGAAAACAAAACTGTAACATCCAGAGGAATGGATGTTAAAAATAAATATAAAGACATATTTAACAGGGCTCAGAATTGATATGTTGTATGTAAATACACATATTTTATATAAATCAAATATATGTGTTTGAAATATATAATTTTATACATTCCAAACAGATGTATTTGAAATACGTCAAAATATAAAATTTTACATTTTTTCATTGATGTTTTCCTTTTTAATTTTTAAAAAATTTTGAAATTGAACTATAGTTGATTTACAATGTTATGTTAGATTCTGGTGTTCACCAGTGATTCAGTCATACATATATATATATATATATATACACACACACATACTCCTTTTTATATTCTTTTTAATTATAGATTATTACAAGATATTGAATATAGTTCCTTGTGCTATACAGTAGGACCTTGTTGTTTATCTATTTTATATATATATACATATATGTACACACAAACCAGTATCTGCAAATCATGAACTCCCAGTTTAATCCCTCCCCACCCTTTTTCCCTCCAATAATCATAAATTTGTTTTCTATGTCTGTGAGTCTGTTTCAGTTTTGTAAGTTTATTTATGTCCTTTTTTAAAATTCCACATATAAGCGATATCATATAGTATTTTTCTTTCTCTTTCAGCTTACTTCACTTAGTATGATCATCTCCAGGTCCATCCATGTTGCTGTAAATGGCATTATTTTATTTTTTATGGCTGAGTATTATTCCATTGTATAAATATACCACTTCTGCTTTATCTGAACGTCTTGTCAGTGGACATTTGATAGCTTCCATGTCTCGGCTATTGTAAACAGTGCTGCTATGAACGCTGGGGTGCATGCATCTTCGAATTAGAGTTTCCTCTGGATGTATGCCCAGGAGTGGGATTGCTGGATCATATAGTAAGCCTATTTTTAGTTTTTTTAAAGAATCTTGATACTGTTTTCCATGGTGTCTACAACAAACTACACTCCCACCAGAGAGTGTAAGAGTTTAAGAGGGTTCCCTTTTCTCCACACCCTCTCCAGTATTTATTATTTGTAGATTTTTTAATAATAGCCATTCTGACTGGTAGGAGTTTTGATTTTCATTCTCTAATAATTAGTGATATTGAGCATTTTTTCATGCACCTATTGGCCATCTGTATGTTTTCATTGGAGAAATGTTTGTTTAAGTCTTCTGCCCATTTTTTGATTGGATTGTCTGGTTTTTTGTTGCTGTTGTTATTGAGTTGTATGAGCTATTTGTATATTCTGGAACTTAAGCCTTTATCAGTCACATCATTTGCAAATATTTTCTCCCATTCTATAGGTTATCTTTTTGTTTTGCTTATAGTTTCCTTTGCTCTACAAAAGCTTATAAGTTTAATTAGGTCCCATTTGTTTATTTTTGCTTTTATTTCTATTGCTTGGGTAGACTGTCCTAGAAGAACATTGCTAAGATTTATGTCAGATAATGTTTTGCCTATGTTTTCTTCTAAGAGGTTTACAGTGTTTTGTCTTATGGTTAAGTCTTTAAGCCATTTTGAGTTTATTTTTGTGTACGGTGTGAGGGAGTATTCAAACTTCATTGATTTACATGCTGCTGTCCAGTTTTCCCAACACCGTTTGCTGAAGAGACTGTCTTTTCTTCATTGTATATTCTTGCCTCCTTTGTCAAAGATTAATTGGCCATAAGTGTGTGGGTTTATTTCTGGGCTCTCTTTTCTGTTCCATTGATTCATATGTCTGTTTTTGTGTCAATACCATGCTGTTTAGGCTACTGTAGCTCTGTAGTATTGTCTGAAGTCTAGGAGGGTTATTCCTCCAGCCGTGTTCTTTTCTTCAGTAATGCTTTGGTAATTCTGGGTCTTTTGTGATTCCATATAAATTTTAGAATTATTCATTCCATTTCTGTGAAAAATGTCCTGGTTACTTTGATAGGGATTGCATTAAATCTGTAGATTGCTTTGGGTGGTATGGCCATTTTAACAATATTAATTATTCCAATCCAAGAGCATAGGATATCTTTCCATTTTTTTAAACCATCTTTAATTTCCTTAATCAATGTTTTGTAGTTCTCTGCATATAAATCTTTCACCTCCTTGGTCAGGTTTATTCCTAAGTGTGTGTGTGTTTTTTTTTTAATGTGATTTTAAAAGAGACTTTTTTTTTTAACTTTTGTTTGTTCATGTTTCATTGTTACTGTAAAGAAATGCCACTGATTTCTGTATGTTAATCTTGAATCCTGCTACCTTGCTGAATTCTTTTATCAGCTCTACTAGTCTTTTTGTGGAGACGCTAGGGTTTTTCTATATATAGTATCATGTCATCTGCATATAGTGACAATTTTACCTCTTCTCTTCCAATTTGGATCCCTTTTACTTCTTTTTATCATCTGATTGCTATGGCTAGGACTTCCAATACTACATTGAATAGAATTGGTGAGAGTGGGCATCCTTGTCCTACTCCAGATTTTAGTGGAAAGGCTTTCAACTTTTTACCACTCAGTATTATGTTGGCTGTGGGTTTGTCATAAATAGGTTTTATTATTTGAGATGTATCCCTCTAAACCTACTTTGGTAAGAGTTTTTATCATGAATGGATGTTGAATTTTATCAAATGCTTTTTCTGCATCCATTAACATTTTACATTTTAAATGTATGTAGCTTACTGCTATTATATTATGTATTATTATTACATGTCAAGTATGTGCATTAAAAATTTAGAATGCCAACCAAAGAAACTTTCAAATAATTAAAAGGGATGTAAATTTCTTTAAAACTACAACAACAAACACAAACAGCTGGAAAGAAGGTGGGGAAAGAACTAAAAAAACATGATAAGCATAAAATAATTCCTACCGGGCAAAATTCAAATTAAACAGAATTATATTAAACATAGTTTTTGAACTACAAGTTTTCATTAATGCTGTTGAAAGGAAATATACCTAAAGCAAAATATCACACAAATATAGAAATTAGAGGGGGGAAAAGACATATCAAAAAAAAGTTAACAAAGTTATATCCAAACATAAAAAAGAACTTTGCAATGGTGCAAAAAAAGAGGAGGAGGAAGAGAACTAGTGGCGGGCGGTGTTGCAGAGTAGGAGAAGCAGCAATATGAAAACCAAGAACAAGAAGAAACAAAAGGAATATTTAAAATTGATAACAGCAACAATCAACAAAGAAAACCTTGATAAAGCAAGCAACATAATTTTTTTAAAGTAATAAAAATACAAGAAGAAATTCATAAATCCACAAATATACTGAGATTTCAATGCAACTCTCTAGCTAAAAAATCAAAATATTTAAACAGGATATAGAAGATTTGGTTAATAAGTTAATTAATAGAAATATATAATTGATCCAAGAGTTGGATATATGTACACAACAGAGGATGTGCATCATTTTCAAACATACAAGAAACAGCCTCAAAAGTTGACCATGAGGTAGAAAGATTTATCATATTCCAAAAGAACTTATTTCAGGAGACCCACAATCACTAGGCAGGATGAAATAGAATTATAACTATATGACATCAAAAAGGAGAGCCAAAATTTAAATTTAGGTATAAAGTAATTTTAAATAACTGACATATTAAGAAAGAAATTTAAAGACAAATTAGAAGTAAGAAATTTTAAAATAATGAGAGGATTACATATCAAAACCTGTGGTTTGTATACAAAGAGATTCTCAAAGGAAGTTTTTCATATTAGATATGCTTAATATAAAATAAAAATACAAACAAAAAGTTTTCAATTAAAGATAAAAACAAAATAAACTCAATGAAAATGCAAAGGTAAAAATTTAATGGAATCAAGAATAAAATGATCAACTAAATGAAATGTCACTTTAAAATAATCAGAGAGATGGCAAATAAGCACATAAAAAGATATTCAACATCATGAGCCACCAGAAAAACAAAAATTAAAACCAAGATATCACCACACACCTATCAGAATGAATGAAATAAAAAACACTGTTAGCACCAAATGCTGATAAGGAGAAACTTCATCACTCATATGCTGCTGACAGGAATTTAAATGGTACAACCTGTCTGGAAAACAGTCTGGCAGTTTCTTATAAACTAAGCACACAATAATCGTAAGACCCAGCCATTGCACTCTTGGGCATTTATCCCAGAGAAAAGAATATGTATCTTCACACAAAAACTCGTCAACAAGTGCTCACAGCTCAGTTTTATTCATAACAGCCAGATGTCTATTTCTATACACCCTGGAATACCATTAAACAATAAAAAGGAGCGAATTATTGATACAACAATTTGGATGAATCTCCACGGAATTATGTTGAGTGAAAAACATCACAATTTTGAAATGAAAATTCTTAGACATGGAAATCAGATAAGTAATTGCCAGGGGTTAAGGATCGGGGAGGGTGTGTGTGCAGGAGGGAGGTGGGTGTGCTTATAAAAGGGCGACAGTAGAGACTAATGTGGTGGTGGAACTGCTCAGTATCTTGATCACAAAGGTATAAAAAAAATGATAAAATTGTATAGAGCAAACGAGTTCAAGTAAAACTAGAGAAACTTGCCTAAGATGAATGGACTGCATCGATGTCAGTACACTGGCCGTGATACTACACGGTAACTCTGCCAAATGTGACCACTGGGGACCTGAGTAAAAGGCGTATGGGATCTCTGTATTATTTTTTACAACTTCATATTAATCTACAATTAATCTCCATTTTAAAAAATTGAAAGAGACAAACTTTTAGCCAGTACAATTCAGAAAAGTGAGAGAAGGCACAAATTATTAGAAATTTAAAAAGGGAGCAAAACCTGGAAAATAATATCCAAGTTATATGACAATACTATGAACAACTGTCAATAAATTTAAAACCTAGTTAAAATGACAAGTTTTGGAGGGGGAAATACCCAAATTATCTCATGAAGAAGTTAAAAAATCTAAATCGATCAATAAATACAGAAGACACTGAAACAATGATCTACATTCTAGCTCTGTAACACCCAATTCCTCTGGGCAGAAAAGTGTCACCATAGCAGGCCTGTGACTGCTCTCCTTAGAAAGTTCAGTTTGCCGTACATAATATTCATTGGGTATTTTCTGTGTGTCAATATTATTCTAAGTGGTTTATATTCACTATATGGTTTAACTCTATGAGATAGTTAATAGTACTGTTATCCCCATTTCCTAGATAGGAAAATTATCCTAAAAGCAGATGAGCACTTGTATTCTTGGGAAACAAAGAAAACACAGTGAACACACTTCGTCAAAGGGATAGGAAACCACTGTATGTACAATGTATGTGCACAGTACCATGATTTACAAACACAGTTCAAAGATAAATGATCTAAATCACCAAAAAAGGGCAGGTGTGATGCAATATATTTAAATATTTTGATCTAAATTATCTTTAATTCAATACTTAAATGAATAAACTTCAATTTTCTAAAAAAAAAAAAAAGTCAGTTTGCAAGGTTGGTCCTTGGTGGTGTCCCAGAACTTGACTGGTAAAGTTCCCAACACCGGCATAAAACTTTCTCTAAATGAGTGGCTCACTGTGCCTACACTATTTATGTAAACAGTACGATTTATGTTAAACACCTGCTTTCTTTCTGGGAGTCTGGAATTTGGGTGCCTGCTGAACAGAGGCTACTTACGTAACCAGCCACCAAGAAAACCCCTGGGCACTGAGCCTAGTGAGCGTCCCTACAGACCTTACACGTGTTCACCTTGTTGCTGGTGGAGAAAGTGTAGCCAGTGTAACTCCACCGGGACAGGACTCTGGGTTCCTCCAGACTTGGCCCTATACCACGTGCCTTTGCTCTCTGTTGACTCTGCTTTGTACCCTTTTGCTAGAATAAATCTTAGCCACGAGTACGACTAAATACTGAATCCTTGTGAGCCCTTCCAGCAAATCGCCAGACTTGGGGGTGGTCTTAGACATCCCTGACACATCTCTCTGCTACCACAAAAAACAGCAAAGTTCCAAATGACTTTTTGAGCAGGCTTAACCAAAATTTTAGGTAAAAGAAAACTCATTTTATACAAACCTCTCCTAGACATACAAAAAACTACACTGATGCATTTTGAAGAACTAATACAACCAGACAAAGCTTACGGAAGAGCAGACAATCCTAGCATAATTTTGAGTATCACTGCCAAAGCCCTAAGTCAATTAATTATTAGCAAATCAAATCTAACTGTTTACTAAAAGAAAGGTCATGACCAGGTTACTCAGGCCAAAAACCTTAACCTCTCTCTTCCTCTCACACTATATGCACTTGAAAATCCAGAAAACCCAATTAGCTCTACTTCAAAATAGAAGTAGATCTTCATCACCTCCACTGTCATCTTCCAGTTCCGTCCCCAACATCTTCCTCTTTTTACTACAATGGGCTCTTCACATGTCTCCTTCTCTCCCTTGCTCATTACCACCACGTGGTCTATTAGTCCAGAGTGAGCCTGCAGAGCTGCAAGGCAGGTCATGCCGCCATGCTCAGAACCCATGATGTCTGCCCACTCAAATCAGAGGACAAACCCATTCTTCACCTCTGATCCCCCTTGCCTGCTCTGCTATCTCTACTTTATGTTGCACTTATCTCTTCCAACTAAAAATATAATTTTCTCATTTATTATATTTATTGTTTATTTTCTGCTTTCCATCGTTAGTATGTAAGCCCCATGAAGTCAGGACTCTGGGGGCATTTTGTTCACTGATGTGCCTAGAACATTGCTTGTACCTGTAGACACAATGTTTTTTAATCAATGTACATCCAAGAATTGAAAAATAGCTCTATATAAGGATACAATTCACTACACTAACGTTTTATGCACACGCACGCACGCGCACACACACACAGCCATATGAGCTTCATAATGATGCTGAAAAGCTTTTACTTTAAAAATGTGTCTTACCAAATTATAAATAGGAGAAAAATGCCCCTGCTTCATTAAAGAAGGACATAGTAAACATCACATTTTATTGTGAAATTAGAAGCATTTAATTAAAATTAGAGCAAGGAAAAAAAGATGCTCACTTTCATAGCTACTGATACATATTTTACTGAGCATCTTAGGAATGTAGTAAGGGAAAGAAAAAATAAATAATACACGTAGGTTAGGATGGAAGAGATAGCCCTTACGCAGTATTGCCACTTAATAAAAAACCAAGTGGAATCAACTGTTAAAATACTAGGACTAATTTCAGTAATGTGGAAGGATGTAAAACCAACATACAAGAATCTGTAGTTCTCCTATACTCCAGCACTGATCAATTAAAAAAGTAATTTTAGAAAGAACATTAAAAAGATATTCAGAGCAAGACCGTAAAATACCTGGGAATAAACCTAACAAGAAATATTCAAGATCTTTATGGAGATAACTACAAAAAGTTCCTACCTCTCTCTACTCTAACGATGCTGGGCTCTGTTATTTGTCTTTTTGTTTTATTGTTTTTCCAGCACATCAGGCCTCCTAACTCACAGATTTGCATCTGTTGTTCCCTCTGGAGAGCAGGTCTTTCTCAAGATGTACACATGGCTCACTTCCTCTCCTGATTCAAGTCTGTTGCTTTATCAGTAAAAATTTCCCTAACCAAAGAGGGTTGCATGCATGTGCAGACACACACACACACACACACACACACACACACACACACACACACACACACACTTACTTCTATTGTTCCCTCTCCCTATACACTATTTTTCTTCTGGTGTTTATCACAACAAAACATACTATATATTTGAATCTTATTTGTTTATTTTCTCTCTTCCTCCACTAGAATATAAGCTACTTAAGAATGGGGATATTTTAATCAATGTTATATCCCCAACACTCCTAAAAATAGTTTGTGCTGAACAAATATTGAGTGAAGGACATACAAGAATACTTGAATAAATTGAGATATATCATGTGCATGGGAGGGTTGACACTCTAACTATGTTATTGATCCCAATTTTACCTATAAATTCAATATAATCTTAATCAAGAGTCCAGTAGAATGTTTTTATGGAACTTGATAAGATAGTTCTGAAATTCATACAGAAGAGTTAGTGCTCAGGAATAACCAAAGCTTGGAATTATACCCTACCAGATAGCAGAACAGATTACAAAGATACATAAATTGATAAAACATGATATTGGTTCAGAAATTGACATCTTGATCAATAAAATAGAAAATAGAGAAGTGAGCTCATTACATGTGAAAAATTTTGCATATGAGAAAAATCAGCATCTCAGGTTAGTGGATAAAGGCTTTTAACTAGTTGCTTTTTAAAAATTCAAGAAATATAAAGTGTTTTACGTATTCCCCTATTTCACAACATATACAAATTTCAATTCATCACATAGCATACATTATATTTACCCAATATTATATGTCTATATCTCAAAGAAACTAGGGAGAAAAATACACTGAAAAAATATATATATGCCTAAAGGTTACTTTTACCTAAGTTGGCCTGCCTACCTCTTAGGGTTGTCGTGAGAATTAAATGAAATAGTACATGTAAAAGAACAATAAAATGTATTTAAATGGCCCTAACATAATAAATACTTTGTAAGTTAAGTATTAATAAGTATTTTACAATCCTATAATGATAAATCGAAAATTGAATGATGACAACTATCAAATCTTATTCCTGTCTTTAAGTCCTTAGAATGTTCACTGAATTAAATCAGATTCTTGTCTTCTATTTTCTTACCCTGCTCTATTATCTTTTAGTTTCTCATATCTTTTTTTAATTGAAGTACAGTTGATTTACAATGTTGTGTTAGTTTCTAGCGTACAGCATAGTGATTCAGTTACACATTTTTATATATTCTTTTTCAGATTCTCTTCCATTATAGGTTATTATAACTTATTGAATATAGTTTCCTGTACTATACAGTAGGACCTTGTATCTATTCTGTACATAGTAGTTTGTATCTGCTAATCCCAAACTCCCAGTTTTTCCCTCTCAGTTGTCGCCTTTCGTAACCATAAATTTATTTTCTGTATCTGTGAGTCTCTTTCTGTTTTGTAAATAAGTTCATTTGTGTCATTTTTTTTAGATTCCACATATAAGTGATATCTTGATTTATTTTAATAATTAGCTCAAAATGCAATCTTCCATGCACAAGTACAATATAGTTAAATATAAGATCAATCATTCTTATAAGCCATTTTAAGTGTGAAAATAAGAGGGAATAGAAAGCTTCAACTGTTGGGTTTTTTTTAAACACTGAAGTAATTTACACATAGCAAGGTATGTTTCTCTTCAAGTTTTATGGATTGGTACACCTATCTACTTAAGTCTAAACCCCTGCTGGGAACATAAATTGCTATAGAGAGCAAGAAGTGTTAAGTTTTTCTTCCTCTAAACTGTGTAGAATTATGCAACAAATATATTTATTTTTTCTAATAACATCTATCTGAAAATGACTTCTAAACTGGTACTTGGTTAAAATTTTCTTCCCAAGAAATAAAAATGTAAGTGGGGAGAGACTGGGGCAGTGATTTGTCAAGACAAATGAAGCCACAGAATAAATCAAATGCATCTTCTTGGCCTAGGACATAAAATAAGTCATTGAATAATCAATAGTGACATAAATCAAGAACAGACCACATGTTAAAATAAGTATGAAACTTCTATATTTGCCACGTAGTGGTGGGCAACTAACTGATTCAGAATTGTAGGTAATATAGCAATGGTTTGTCTAATTAAAAAAGACTCTCTAAATTCAATTTATATAACCACCTAGAAAATTACAGTGCTCAGAAGAAGTTAAAGAGCATGAACACTATAAAATCCAAGGCAAAATGGTTCTCGTGCATACTGGGAAAAGCTTTGGTTTCTTAATGATTCATAATCATCACCTAAAATAACATAGTTTGTCAAAGAATTTTACTCATCTTTCAAGCAACTGTAGAGCAATGATACATCCCTGAAGTTTAAAAAAAAAATTGCTCTTGGCTTTCTTCCTGTAATATGCTCAAGGAGTCTTGGAGAGAGAAGTAACAATTTTAGCCTCAAACCTACCCAACTGAAATCCCTCACCCTGTGTATAAAAATCAAGAATTAATTCTCACTTCATCCTCAAGTCTGAGAGAGTATCAACAAAAGAGCACATTCACAGAAGGTCTGGTGATGAATACAAGCAGAGTGAAAATGGCTAAACTTTTAGGATTAGATGAACGCTACTAATTTGTTTTTTTAAAATAAGAAAATCTATCAGGAGTTACTATAAAAAATTAAATTTGCTAATGATGTATAAAGAGCTCTCAGATGTTAACCACATTCCTTCTACAAAAATAGAAATCACTAATCACCATCTCAGTTGAGTTACTCATGATTAGTCATCATTTATGTTGGCCTAATGTGGCCTGGGATAGTCTCACTTACATTTATATTTTCTGGAGTCCCTCAAATCACGCCTTTAAAATGGAAGAGACACAGTGAGGGGATAGAGGTAAAGAATGGGATAGGGAATCCCACATCACCATAGAACTCCAGTCTAGGAGTTATCCAGAACCTACTGAATAAATTAAGTAAAATTGGTCTCTGACAGAGAAACAGTTGAAAACAGATCATTAAAATCATAATTTTATATAAAACTTCATAAAAAGGGTGGTTACAATATGGCTGTATAATATAATAAGTGACCAGGACTGTTCTTTTCCTAGGAATTTTCTGCTGGAAGAAAAGGGAATCATCTCATTTCCCTCTCCTCACATGTACATGTAATCTACATATACATAAAACATGTTACACGTACATGTACACGTGTAACAAGTACATGTTTCTATGAAGATACATAAGGGACATGCAGAGTATTAGTAGGAGAGAAATCTGACAGTGCCCAACTGTTGGCAATAGAAACCAGAGACTTGGTTAGATCATATTGCCGTGATAACCAAACAGTTTGGGGTGAAGTCCTAGCCTCTTTTTGTTGAAAGAAAGAAATAACAAAATTTAGGCTAATCTGCATGCACTGTCTACATCCTATCTATTCCTTAAGTTACATCTCATATACCACTGATTCCACAGAAACAGTTTGATGCCTACCTCAGACCATCTGGCCTCCTGCTGTAGTAATATAGTTGAATAGTGCCTTTTATTTGTCAGACACAGTGTGGGGCACATTGCATGTGTATATTTCTCCCTCTTACCCCTTACACTACTGTAGCCACATTGTTTCCTCCTCATTATTCCTCAGCGTTAACACAGCAGCCACAATCCCACCAAAGGGTTTTCCATCAGCTGTTCCTTCTGCCTGGAAGGCATTTCCACAAGATATGCACAGGGTGACTCACCACTTTCAAGTCTTTCCTCAAACATCACCTTCTCAATGAACATGCCTCTCCCTGGTATCCACACTCCCAAACACCCAGGTCCTGCTCTACACAGCCTTTTTCTGTCTGCTAATTATCATCATCTGCTAATACACCATATTTACTATGTCAATATTCATCGTCTGTCTCCCCCTTCTAGAATATCAGCTCCATGAGAAGAGGAATCCTTGTTTAGCTCACTCTTGTATTCCAAGGGCCCATAACAGTACCTGACACAGAGTGGGTGCTCAATAAAAATTTGGCAAATAAACAAATGAACATGTCTCTAACCTTCACAATGGCCATAAGATCTTGACCATTCAAGATAACAAACAAACCTTATAAAGATCAATACGCGATCCAAGGCAACACGACCAGAAGTACAGAATTAGTACCGCATGGTATTAGGGCACCAACGTTATTATACCTACTACTTTGACCTCAAAAGTAACATTAGCTCTATGCATGCCTCATCATTTTCCCCACAAGTGCAGTGTCTGGTGTCATTAAGTGCTCGGTACACCTAAGAGAGAAAGGAAGAAGAAGGAACAAGTCAAAACTATTATCCATTATCAGCAGTTCTGATTTTCGGAAAGTAAGCCATGAGTGGGAATAAGAGTAGTGCAAACTAACAGTCCATTTTCCAGCGCCAGCAACCTTAAGAAAGTCAAACAGAAGAAGAACCCATCTGTCACGATAAGAGCATCCTACACATTCCCAGCTCCCATAATTCTTTAGAAGAATGTCTTATTTTCTTATTCCAATCTGTGGGTATTATGCTAGAAAATGACTTGAAATTAATAATGTAACAGTTTTAAAGTTTGACAGTCTAGGAATCAATGACATGTTTTTACCTAACCTTTCTTTATTTGTGTCATTTTTCAGCTTGAGTGTGAAGTATGATTGCCCTGAAAAAGTCATTTATTAGAAATTATCATGAAGCTACTTACTTTAATATTTTCTTTATGTTCCCTTCTCTTACTTTTTAAGGAATTAGGAGCAATTTTATATTATATTTGGATACCCAGTCACTATATTAATACACTGCTTCTAAACATAGTAGTGTTTATTTGTAGAAATACACACATGCCCTTCATAATCTGGCAATTACCTCTGTGCAATATCACCATATGAGCTGCTACAAAGAGTGAACGCTTCAATAAAATACACATGAGAATATTCACATTTCACACATGCATACCTTGCCATCGGAGCAGTGAGAAAAAGACAGGAAGTGAATTCTCAAGCATGAAGTAGCAGGAAAATTCCTATTAGATTTTGGATTGTACATTCCTTGAGAACAGGCTCTATGTCTCATTCACCTTTGCATTTTTAGAGCTGAGCCAGTGCCTGGCACAGAACAAACATCCAATAAATGTTGATGGAACCAGATCAATACACCACAGGTCTCAACCAGAGACCTCCTTGCACCAATTAAGCAGTGTACAAAGAATAACAATCTTTATGTCAAATTGGTTCTGTGACTTTGTAACTGGCCAAAACTCTTAAGAAGTTCCCACCAATTATTTGGGTAGAACTAATTGTGCTTTTGTATTTTTCCCTGCATTGAATTAATACCATCAACTTACTACATAAATTTGCATATTCTTCTAACTTGTTCTCTCTGTATTTCTTGAAAGTGGGGACTGACTGTATGTTCCGATGTGCACTGCGTTGAATAGAATACTTAGTTTCAGAACTACAGTTGTTTGTAGAAGAAATTTGATAAAGAAACATCAAAGCCAGAAACGGAATTCTTAGGGGTGCAGGCTTATACTCTTTCCTAGGAGACTTTTTAAGGGTCACAAATCCCATGAAAATTTACACACAATATTTAGACAAGTGAAGGCAGTAAAAGTACAAGTGGGGTGATCCCCGGAGCTCCCAAGCTCCCAAGAGTGGCGTGTTATTCTGCCTTTTACTCCAATGTTGGACACACAGCAGGTCCTCAACTGATGCTGAAGTGAAAGTAAATGGGGGAAAATGTTATTGTAAAAGTCATTTATAAAAGTTAGCTGTTTATGGAAGTACCAACAGTTTGGTAACAATTAGTACTAAATTGTAGTAATAAATCCTTTTTTATTGAACATTTATTAGATGTTAGGTGCTGTGAAAGTATTTGTGTATATTATTTCATTTAACCTTAAAATGCAACTTTAATGAGAGAAAAGCATTATAATGCCCACTTGACAAATGAGGAAACTGTGGTTTGGAAATAAGCAGCTTGCCCAAAGCCACTCACGTAGTAACTGGCAAAGCCAGGATTTGAACCCAGATGTGGCTGACGTCCATGTTCTTAACCACAACCAGGCCTGGAATAACTGATTGAAGGGGGAACACAGCAGAAAGGAAGACGCACCTAAAAAGAAGGTGAATCAACTTCTTGAGCATCCAAATTCCTTACTGTTATTTTTGTATGTCAAAAAATTGGCTTTTTTCTTAATGTCACTGCTTTATTTTATTAGAAAAAATAACCCTGATGTGAGAAGTAATTAACTTCAGAGGAACGCCCCTGGTTCAATGAAGCCTTTCTTATTAAAACTCTAAAACAATTAAGTTTGTTGTACCACTGAGGTGCCTTTTCTGCTTTTCTGATGAGAAAAAAAAAAATCTTTCCACACTGCCATACAAACGCTGGATTTTGTTCTGAAAACCTCCGAGCCAGAAAACACAACTAATGGGATTTGGGAAAACAGAGCAGCTCTGGAACTGAAAGGCGTGATTAGAGAGGAGGGCAGCCCAACTCAGCGGAGGGTCACAGCGTCGGCGTTCAGGGCAGCACAGCGGCAAACAAATGATGAGCCTAGAAAACAGTCTGCTCACCCTCCAGGTTCTCAGTCCTGACAAATGACCGACTTAACTCCACCGCGGGGGAGGAAGTCCAGGCGAAGGTAAAAATAACTAAGAACCCACACACTGTACAGCAAGGCAATTTCTTACCAACTCAGTCACTGAGAAGAATCCAGAGAGATCCCGAAGCAGTTCACATGGGAGGTGATGCGGTTCATTATCCAGAAATTCAAGAAATTAGGGTTTGAGGATTAACACCAATAAAATAGGAATATAGACTAGCATTAAAAACTGGAGCTTACCCTATGATTTCAAATACATTTAACTGCCTTGAAAGAGGTTACACGTTGTTTTGCCGTAGTCAGCGTAAGATCTGCTTTACCCCGTCTCATAGCTTCACCTTGTTATATAGCTGCTTCTGTTCTGCACTGAATGTCCTAATACGTTTGATGAGATTGAGCTCTGTTCACCTCACTGCAAGACCAGAAATCATACACTTACTTCACCGTACTCAAATTTATCCTTAGAGGGGAACAAGGGGGAAAAATGACTTGACTTTTCGCATTGTCTCAGGAACGGTGCTTGCTGAAAACACCAGTGCATTCACACAAGTGCTCATAGTTAAGGATATGATATCAACTGAAATCCACATACTTCTTTATTCTAACAGTAAATTCTGACCTGAAGACTGAAAATGTTCTGTGAATGAGAAATTTATCTGCATCAAAATCCAGTATAAGACTAGGCATAAAATCCTTTCTAATTGTACATGTAAAATCCTGCTTAATACTTGCTCTGACTATTTACTAGAAATGAGATGAGGGAAGAATTTGCTCAATATGCCTGCCTGAAAATGGACCAAACATTCTGATGCAGTGATGTCTCATTGACCCATTTTCACAAATTCACTTAGCTACTTGGACGTCATCCTCTTAATTCTTAAAACCCAAAGTATACCCCACATTATTCTTAATCCTAACATTCCTGGCTCTTTTAATGTCTAATTGCTTTTCCACTGAAATTCCTTCCAAAGACTCAACTGGAAGCCGATTATCACAAGAAGCAACATATTAACAGACAAGGATTCAATTCCTAATCTTTCTATCAAAAGAGGGGAATGCTTTTGAGCATGAGGCAGGCCATTTAACCTTCCTACTCCTCTGCCTTCCCATCTAGGTAAGGGAGCACAGTGCGGTGCCATGGCTGACAGCATGGCTTTGGCATCAGACTAACCTACATTATAATCCTTACTAGATGAATGATTTGGGGTGAGTCATTTATCTCCTTCATCTGATTTCCCTCATCTGAGAAATGTTAAAAAAAAAAGTATGAACTGAATTAAGTAAGTGTTTGTGAAAGCTTAGTAAACTTAAAGGTGATTGACACATAAGTGACAGTTACATGGCTGGGTTCTGTGTTCTGTTAAAAGGAAGTCGTTTCTACAACGTTGGGGTAAAGAAAGTTTTGTTAAGAATGCCTCAAAATCCAGTAGAATCCATAAAAAAAGATTTGTTTGATCACATAAAAATGTTAAAATTTGTATGGCAAATAATAAATAGGTAAATCACAAATAAACTACTAAATAAGGCCGAAGAAGTAACCCCCAACTGGAAAAAATATATTTGCAACACATAGGATAAAGAGAAGACTTATACCCTTAGTATGTTGAAAAAAATAATAAAAATCAATAGAAAAGAAACCACACACTAAGAAAAACAATGGATAGACGACATTAATAGATACTAGGGGGTTGGGGCAGAGCATGTAGTTAGCATCCACAAGGTCCTGGGTTCAATTCCCAGTACCTTCACATAATTTGCAAAACACACACGCTTACACACACACACACACACACACACACACACACATAAATGGTCAATAAGCATAATAAATACACTCAACCCCACTAATCACTGACATATCAGAAATAAGAACGAAAAATTTTTTCAACTATCAGACAGGCAAAGATATTTTAAAATTAACAAACAACACTGGAGAGAAATAAAGAAATGGGCACACTCAAATTATACTGGTCGAGTGTTAAGCAGTTACAAACTTTCAGGTTTGGCACTGTATACCCAAATAAAAAATATTAACATCCTTTGTATCAACAATCCCACTTCCAGGAATTTGCTCCCAAATAGGCAATTGTCCACAGATCAAAAGATTTGTGGAAATCATGTTTATCATAACACTGTTTAGAATGTAAATATTCGAAGCCATTTAAATGTTCATCACTATGGGACTGCTCAAATAAAGTATGAGATAGCCATACAAAGCAGCACCACATAGCCATTCTACAACGTGACATATGCTTATAGTCACTGCCACAGAAAAGACATCCCCAACACATTGTGAGCATAGGAATAAGTTACAAAACACTGTAGTGTATAGTCTTACTTATAAAAAAAAAAGCTATAAGCACACGTGCATAGAGAAATTTCAGAAAGCATAATTACCCAAATGCCTCTAGGTAGTGAGACTTCAGGTGATTATGATCTCTCATTTGGATTTTCTGTATTGTTTCAATTGTCTTAAAAAGTATGTATTATTTTTATAATCAGGAAAAAATGAAGCTATTTTCATTTTATTAGGAAACAAATATTATAGCTCCCTCCCTAGAGATGATATCTTAATAATAATGTAACTGCTCTAGGGCTTTTTTTCTGTATGTTTTATAAGGTTAGAAAAGCATTCTGGGATCCACAGGGATAAAAAAGAAAAACATAAAAGGAAATTACAGTGTTGCTGAGATGATTAAACTGAGAGCATTTCACATCCTAGACTTGAGTAAGACTGCCTAACCAAGTCCCATGTCTTACTAGCTGGGCAGCTTTCAACAAGTAATTTAATCTGTGCATGCTCAATTTTCTCTCCTTTGTAAAATATGGATAATAATATCACTTAACCCAGAAGGTTATTATGAGGATGAAATGAGTCTAATTAGGTAAAGCACTTAGATTCATACCTGAAATCCTAAAAAAAGAAAAGTCAGCTGTTCACTGTAAAATGAGATACTGTATAGTATCATCCTTCCCCATCACGAAAGTACATTAAATATTTACTATTGTTATCATCCACCTGCTCATCGTGCGTCACCTAAGGACACTGTGAGAGGATCAATCATTTTCTCTGTCTCAGAATACCAAGGGTCAAACAGTGTATTGAACATGGTTAAATTTAAATACAACATCTCCAAACCAAGGGTAGAAAGAGAGGCCAATGAAGGCTTAGGAAAGCAGACCAGACAGCCAAGGTCCCAGCACACCTGAGGCTCTCCAGTCTTGGCAAGGTGATATCAATTACTTTGACAAATCAATAAACTCCTATATAAAACTATTACTGATACCTTGCACTTACACAGCACATGACAGTTTTCAGGGAGCTTGCCCATCTCCATAATGGGTTTGCAGCATCTCTGATCACTGTGCCAGGTTTTTCCATGGGTAAACAGAGACTGGTACTTGACCAGCACTTTAGAACACTGACTCCCACTGGAGCAAATGGTACAGGGGAGTGGAGGTCTAGGGAGAATGGTGGAGAGAAATGGGGAAGACAAAGCAGATGATGGGAAGAGGAGCCAGGATACTGGTGTGTGTGAGTAGCAGCAATAGTGCAGGACCCCTCAGAGGATACTTTACATCATCTCTGGAACTCCTCTAGTGAACTCTGGAAAACTTACCTCTAGTGCAATAAAGAAAACAGGAAGAACTGAGCCTCTTGAGTTAAAGCAGGGATGGAGGGGTGGGAGGTCAATTTGTTCATTCATTTATTCCAATGTGCAGAGCATTCTAAGTGCCAGATACACAGTGAGGTACAAAACCCCTCATGGAGTACACAGTGCAGTGTCTTGTCTGCTCAGCCCCCATTACCCCTCCTCCAGTTTCATGGTGACCCCTCAGAAATCTCCAACCCTCTAATGCAACTTAAAGGCCACTAGACTCAGTGTTGTTCGGTGTTAAAAAAAAAAAAAAACCCTCACAGTAAACTTATTTAGGTTACGTTCCCAAGAAATAAAAATTACAATCTTGAAAATAAGATTAATTAAACATGAACTCTGAAATACCAATACATTATTCAAAACTGTTAGTTTCTTGAAAAGAATTTCACTTTCCTTCCCTCCCCTAACAATGTATAATAATTTATCTCATTAGGAACTCAGTTCTGAATGTATATAATAAGAAAGAAAAATACTGTAAAAATTTTAAAAACAGAGATACATTATCAAAACTCCCTAAATCAGAGGTTATGCATTCATTTATAAATTTATAAACATTCTCATTACACTACAGAAATCATGCAAACTGCAAAAGAGCTTTTTGTTTCAATAAAGCAATTAAGTGCATTAATTGTTCGGTATTATCACTTAAAGGCAGCACAATTAATTTGTCATTGTACCAATGAATGCCTGTATGCTTTTGTGTGGCTCTCTATCTTTAGCTATCTCCAAGTGCTTTCCCAAACATTTATTTTATTTGTATCGTTTGTTATAGAGCTGCAAAATACGTTCTGCCGCAGATTAGAAAGGCTGGCATTAGTTCAGAAACAAAAAATGGTCAAATGTGGCTCGGCATGTTCTGTAATTAAACACGGTTGCAAGGACATTGGGCTCCGTTTTCACTCTCCTGCTACCAAAAATCTACTCATTAATCCAAAGCAAAGCAAAAAATAGGACTCTAAAAACCTGTCACTTCTTTGAATAATTGGAAGATAAACTAAGCTTGTTTTTTAAAACACAGGAAAGTATGATCTGTGTTTTCATGACTTTGTGGATAGAATCTCAAAACTCTGATACGTAGTGTCTGACAGACTATTGTATTAGTAAGGAGAAGAAAATTCTTTGGCTCAGACCCAGAAATTGAATGTGGCGGGAAAGGGTATGGAAACTTCTGCCTGGTCTGACCAAGTTTTGAGTCATCAATATCGCGGGAAATCGCCACAAAGCCACATAATTTTTCATGAGCATAAATGACTCTCTTCATTTGGACACAGGTCTGGACATAGCAAGAGCAGACAACCACCCGGAGGGAAGTGCAACACCAGAGAACTGCATGGAAACTCTGCACCCATCTCATGGGCTGCACTTGTGGCCTCCGGTGAATCAGGACTGACCGGTCTCTCAGGGTCCACTAGACTGGTTATGACCTGATTTCAGGATGGGCAAGAACAGGTCCTTTCACCTGTCAGCCTTCTGGGCCAAGATAAACAAATAAACACATTCTGATTTGCCTCATTTGGACAAGGACAAACATATACGGGCTGGATTTTGAGTGTTCTGAGAATATCAGAAATAATTTGGGGGCTAAAAAATTTAAAACAAAACATGATTATTAGCAGTTCTTTCATCTGACCTCATAGCAACTCTATGATATATATAGGACTGTATGATTACATCCATCCAAAACCAAGACTCTTTTTCTGATTTATTCCAAGAGACAATGATGCAGAAGACATGCATTCTTGGATTCCACCTTATATAAGTGCACCCAGGTACCTAAACTTTACTTCTTCCAGATACAGCTTCATAAGGCAGTGTCACTTTGATATCCCTGAGGTTTGGAGAGCAGGAAACAGATTTTACTTCCTTTTCTATCACTAGGCTCAGATATCTACATTTATATCTATACTTATCTCAGATAGATAGAGATAAACAGATAGCTAGAGAGAGAGAGAGACAGACAGATAAATAAAAAGATAGTCAGGCAGAGGTACATAAAGGCACTGGGGACACACATAAATTTGTATTACACAGTAGACATACATAATAAAAAATGTCAAATAAGTGTTTGATTAATAGATGAATGAAGACCTAGAAATTCCTTCTGTTCAGTTAAGCAAAGCATAATAAGAAGGGAAAAAAACATATTCTCAGCATAGTAAGGACAGGCTGGCCTGAGTCCTCGTGGACCATATCTTTTTGGTTAGCTGGAACTCAGACCTAGCACCAGGAATAAGGGAGAGAATACCACATAAATTACTCTGTGTTTAACTAAAAAAGCATATGCTTCCCTATCCCACTTCAAAACTAATTAAAGCACATATTCATTTTAAATGGAAAATAAACCACAAAAGGTTTAAAACAAACCAGTGCACGACATTAAACCATATGGGCTTTCCTTTGTGTAATCGTAGCCTGCATATTTGAATGTTCATTTAAATGTTTCCTCCTGCTCTGAAAATTCCCCACAAGTACACTTATTTTTCCCCTTGAGTACCATAATGGATACCCTTCAACATTAGATTTGTGTCAGCCTAAAATATATATTTACATGTAACAAGATACATAATGCTACACAGAGATACAGGCAGAGATACAGATAACATAGAGACTACATATTCATTCTGCATCTCACAGATAGAGGGTAGAGAAATTAAAGTATTAACCAACCCCTTCCTCTGCCCCGGGCACATATGCCTGGTGTCTTTAAACTATTAAATTCCCAATTAGTAGCCATTCTCTTTTGTGCTTATCTATATTACAGGGATGGTCCACAGTCTGGATCACACAGCCAAAACACAGCCCATAATCAACCCTTGTAGACATTATCTAGAATCTGAAGTTAGATTTCCAATTACGGATTTCCAGACTACAAATAACAGTGATGTTTTAGTGCTTTCTGATGCAATATTAAAGAAGAAAGGAATGCCCCTATTAAGAAAAATAAAATCTGTAACAATCAGAGAAAAGACTTCACAGGTACTGGCGTTTTCTTTTATTAATGCATAAAAGAGAGGAACAGATAAGCTTTTCTTCTTGCCACTATAGGCTTGCACAGGCTTTAAAAATTACAAAGGCTACATATTGATCAATGCTGGATGAATGTTTCAATATCCTGGAATACCATACAGAAAACATTTCAAAATGTTTCAGGCACGAAACATTGCAAGTGATGAGTATAGAAGGAAAATAAGAGGGCGAGAGGAAAGAAAAGGATGCAAGGAAGGCAGTCTTGCATCAGTAACCCAACCTTTACCTCTAGGAAATTAAAGTAATTCAATGCAAAGGAGACTGATAAGCTAGGAGTGCATCTTCATAGCTGCTCTGATAAATTTATAAAACTTTTAGATGCTCTTTAGCACAAAGTATTATATGTTGGATGCAGTTAAAGAAGCTGCCAGTATTTCAAAGGCTAAATGAGGAGCTATTGCTATGCAGACAGTTACCTGGATTGTTAGGAGATTTAAGTCCCCAAAGAACCAATGTTTGAAAAACAAAATGCTGAGGAAAACAAATAGTAAAAAGAAAGCAGAGCCTCGCTGTCTTAGTCAGTCTGTGTTGCCATAACGATATACCATAGACTGGGTGGCTTACATAACAAAAATTCATTTTCTCATAGTACTGGAGGTTGGCAGTGGGGTTCCCAGCGTGGGGTTCTGGTGAGCGCTTTCTTCCCGGCTACCAGCAGGCAGGCCACCTTCTTGCTGTGTCCTCACGTGGGGGACAGAGAGCCCTGTTGTCCCTTCCTCTTCTTGTAAGGGCATCAGCTCCAACAGATCAGGGCTTCATGCTATGATATCATTTAACTTCATATTTAGCCTTAGTCATCTCTTTAAAGGCCTTATCTCCACAATAGTTACATGGGGGTTAGGGCTTCAACACATGTATTTTGGGAAGAAATAATTCAATCCATAGCACCTGCTTCTTGGGTTGGAGGTCAATACTGACTGATGATGCAAAGGATACACAGGTCCTTGTCCCCTGCTTGGCCAGTCCTCTACATCAAGCGGAATGATATTCAGACCAGAGTATAGATTATAAAGAGCATTGCTGAGAGGACATAAGCCTGACAGGAGACAAATTGATTAAAAGAGAAAACAAAACATCAGTAGCTCTACAACAGTCCATATGTGCTGACCCCATTAGGTTTCATCCCAAGACATGCTGGAGAACCTACCAAAGAGAAGACAGTGCCTCCGCCACCTATGTTTGAAGAGAGAAAGTTGCAGAAAAAACTAGAACTAAGACAAACTCAATTGTAATTTTCAAATAAGAATAGCAAAATAGGTGAATTCCAACAGAAAACTGGTGAATTAGGCATTATCTTTGGGCAAGATTTAGAATGGATAAGCACCCAGAGACAAGACGAGTGATCTCCAAGACCCAGCATTTACTCCTGAGAAAGTCATGTTGTGAAAATGACATTTTTTGCTTGAAAGAGTTTCCACACTGCGCAGATTTACCTAGATATTGGTGAGACACTAGACAAAGTCCCAGTGACAGCCTGGTGGGGAGGTATATAGACTGGGTGCTTATTTAGTTAAATGGATTCTTAATCAGTTACATTACATCCCCAAAGGATCATGATTGACAATTAATGTCCACCTCAATAAAGGTTTCTAGAAACAACAAAAATAAATACTTATTTATCATTTACAATGTGCTAGGCACTATTCTGAGTACTTTATGTAAACCAAATTAGTTTCAACAACAACCCCGTGAAGTAAATGATATTACTACATTTTACAGATGAGAAACTGAAGTCTTAAAGAAGTTAGCAGGATATTTTGCCCCTGAGATTCCATCAAGATCACCAGTGACCTCCAGACCAAAAAATCCAGTGATCAACTCCCAGGTCTCATCCTGCTTGACCAGTAAGTGGCACTTCCCACAGATGCTCATTCATCCCTCCTTTCCCCCAGGACACTTTCCTTAGATTTCTTCCTACCTCCAAAGCACTCTTTCTCAATCTCTTTGCTAGTTCACCTTGTTTTACTGACCACTAAATATTAGAATGTCCCAGGACTTAGTTCTGAGACCTCTTCTCCATTCACATTCAGTACTATACAGAGTTCAACTAGACTTCAAATATTAGCTTTATCTCAGCAATTCTCAAATGTATCTATTTCCAGCCAGATTTTCTCTCCTGAAATCCAGACTTCTCTATCTAACTGCCTATTAGACAACTGCACTTATATGTCTAACAAGTGTCTCAAATTTAACATGACTTATCAAAATGTAACTCCTAATTCTACATTTCCCTCAGAAAGAATCCTACTTTCCCCATTATCACCTCCATCCCTAGAGATGTATAGAACCAAAAAAATAAAAAATAAATAACTTGGAATCTTCTTTAATCTTTCTCTTCCTTTAACACACTGCATCAACAGATGAACAGATAAAGTAGATAGAGACAGACAGACAGACAGACAGAGATACATACAATGGACTATTACTCAGCCATAAAAAAGAATGAAATTCTGCCATTTGCAGCAACATGGGGGGACCTAAGAATATTCTGCTTAGTGAAATAAGTCAGACAGAGAAAGAAATAGTGTCTTTATAAGTGATATCATACTTGTATGTGGAATCTAAAAAATAATAAAAATGAATATCTATGTGAAACAGAAACAGACTCACAGACATAGAAAAAAACTACTGATTATCAGAAGGGAGAGGGAAGGTAAGAGGAACAAATTAGGGTATGGAATTAAGAGATACAAACTACTATGTACAAAACAGGTAAGTAACAAGGATATACTATATAGCACAGGGACTTATAGCCATTATCTTGTAATAACTTTTAATGAATTATAATCTGCAAAAATAATGAATCACTATGCTGTACACCTAAAACTAATACAATATTGTAAATCAACTATAATTCAATTAAGAAAAAAAAACCCACTTCTTATCTTCAGCAATCCTGTCTGTTCTATCTTCAAGATATAACTAGAGGTTAACCACTGTCTGTATCTCCACTGCTATGGCCTTAATCCAAGCCACCATCACCTCTCAGTAAGATTCCTGCAAGAGCCTTCCTGAACTGTCTCTTCCCTCTCTTGTCACCTGGAGTTTACCTTCAACGCATCGCCAGAATGGCTCTGTTAAAATGCCAAATCATGGCATTGTCTGCTCAGAACCCTCTAGAGGCTCCTATGCACAGAATAACATGAATGGGCAGGTCCCATTACCCATACGACCTCACCCCACACCACTTTCTCCCTTCTGTATTCCAGAAGTTCTGGCTACTTGATTTATAATGAGGACACAGCCGTTAATTGTTAACACTTTTAAAGCTTACTTTTCACCACTAACCATGGTGATTTTATTAGTCAGCCTTGCCTTGATTTAAATTTACACGTGCAAATTCTATCAGACAACAAAGAACTTCCACACATCACAGCAGTGTGTCACATTTCATTCTTACTCCTGCTCAGCTGGTAGGTCTGTACTCTATAAACCTGTTTAGGACCTCAGGCTCAAGCCAAGGATTTTAAAGGCAGCGCTTATATAACGATGTTCACGAGACACAGCTTCACAGGAATCCCAGTGGTTTTCACTGCAAAGCAGCCTTCATCAAAGGCACATATGTTCTCATCCAGCACTGACTGCCTCAGTGAAGTGTTCCAGCTGCCAGGACTTCAGAGCAAACACAAACTGAGAAACACCTATAACAGGTTTATCAGCAAAATCCAAACATCACTGTGCTGAGTTCACCGTGGACTACAGAATGCTTTTTATTATAAGATGATAGAACAGGTATTTTAGTCTTGATTGACTTAAAATTAGCCCACAGCACTGAGAGTGGTTTTTCCTTTCACTCCTTTATTACTGACCATTTCTAGTCCTAAGAGGGTAACAGAATCCTGACTTAAAGAAATTGAATATATTTAGGTCTGGCTTCATTCATGATAGTGGTAAATTGTATGCCTTCCTTTAAAGTATAAACCTACATGAAAAGAGGAGACACCCTCCCCCTGACTCATTCTAGCTAATGACACAGTATTTGATCATTTTTACAGTGTTAATCTATATATTTAAAGGGATGGGGAAAGATGCTCTGTTGTGGGCTTCAGGACTGATGCAGTATAAGAGAACACTTGGCTCTAACGAATACAGAGGGAAAGAATGCCAAAGAGAATGACTGAGCAGAGACTGTCATAACAGTATAGGACTTCCAAAGATCAGGGACCACACAGCACATAGCTGAGAAGCCAAGCAGACTTACAGGTTAAGTATACAGATGTTATAGCAATGGATCTCAGATGGGTTTACCAAGAATGGGACATTCCCTACTAACCAAGTAGCTTGAGACAAACGGTAAACAGTGGGAATTTTTAGATCAAGAGCTGTATAAATCTGGATAATAAACAAAGGAAAGTGAAGTAAGTATCAACAGAACTGACAGAACCATGCAAAGAAACAGAAAGTCTCAGCCAATGTGGTCAATATGGTCAGTACATAGGACTGACCACATGTATGTGCCTCGGCCTCCTCTTAAAACTCCACAAAATAATGGTAAATGGATTTTTTTAAACCATGATGCCACAAGGACAAAGAAAATAGGAGAACACACAACAACAACAAAAATTTGAAAGCTAGAAAGCATAGGACAGGTAGTAACTGACCTAGCAGATCCAAGAAAGCTAAATGTTAAACCAGCAGAGGGAAAGCCAAGAACCAACCTGATCTGCACTATAGAACCTCCAAAAATCCCAGGAATTGCTACCACCAGATACCTGGAGCAGAAACTGGAGCAACTGTTGAAAGTCTGTTCAAAAAGTAGATGGATATCCATCTCCCAGATGCCTCCTATAATTCTACAGAGCTGGGCAATTTCCCATTTCATACCTCAACTAAAGACACAAGAAGGTAACCGGACTGGGAAAACAGCAAAAGTTGGGGTAGCATACTGAAATCAGAGGCATTACTTGAAAGTGTACACATAATGTCAAACCCCCAGCTCTATTTCCCCACTCAGCTTCCAGAAAGCTGGAAGCAAGGAATATACTATCCAGACTAAAAATTGGAAAATTCCTCTCTGGGGAAATTGGCAACCCAAAAGAAATGAAGTAAAAATAGTGACGTTGAGTACTCCCCACAAAATAACCCAATCATATCTCCCTATATTAAAGCCACAGTCACAAATCAAGGCATAAAATGAATGCCAGGATTCCTAGATGTCTTCATAAAAAGCCTCCAACATGAGAAACAGACTAAAACCAACAAACCAAAAATCAAATAAAAGGAAACAGAGACTATGTGAGGATATGAAAACTGTATATAAACTGTCTTACATCCTCAGAGAGAAAAGAGATTTTGAGCCCATGAAGCAGAAACAGGATGTTGTAAGAAGAAACACGGAGAGAGCTCAAGAGCTCCTAGAAATTAATATAACCCAGAAGAAATAAAATTCAGTAGAAGGATTAGAAAATGAACTTGAGGAAAGCTTCCAGACCACAGTGAAAAAAGACAAAATTATAGAAAATTGTAGAAAGAGGATAAGAAAATTAGAAAATCAATCCAGAGGGTCCAACTTCCAAATAATAGGAGTTTCAATAAGGAAAATAAAAAGAGGAACTATCAAGAAAATAACCCAAGAAAATTTCCCAGGAGAAAAGAAGAGGTATTTCCAAATGATGAAACATGTCCCTTTATCTTCTAGATTCTTGGTATCTAGAAAAGTGGATGAAAACAGAACCACAGAAAATGACATCACCATAGTATTTCATAATATTGGGACCAAAAGAGATTCTAAAGGTTTCCAGAAAGTTAAAAGAGAGAAAAACATATTATCACAAGCTTCAAGACTTGAATCATCTGACATTAAAAGCCAAAGCAATAAAATCAAAAATAAAGTGGGGCTATATCAAAATAAGAAGCTTCTGCACAGAAAAGGGAACCATCAACAAAATGAAAGGCAACCTATTAAGTGGGAGAAAATATTTGCAATTCATATATCTTTTAAGGAATTAATATTCAAAATATAAAAGAACTCATACAACTCAGTTGCAAAAAAAAATCTGATTTAAAAATGAGCAGAAGATCTGAATAGACAGTTTTCCAAAGAAGACATACAAATGGCCAACAGTTACATGAAAAGATGATCAACATCACTAATGATCAGGGAAATGCAAATTAAAACTACAGTGAGATGTCACCTCACACCAGTTAGAATGGCAAGTACCAGGAACACAAGAAATAACAAATGTTAAAGAGAACGTGGAGAAAAGGGAACCATTGTGCACTATTGATGGGTGTACAATGTAAGTTGGTGCAGCCACTATGGAAAACAGTACAGAGATTTCTCAAAAAAATAAAAATAGAAGTACCAGATTATCCAGCCATTCCACTTCTTGGTATTTAGTTGAAGAAAACAAAAACACTAACTCGGAAAGATACATGCCCCCATATTCATTATAGTAGTTTTTACAATAGGCAAGATGTACAAACAACCTTAGTGTCCACCAATGGACAAATGGAGAAAGAAAATGTAGTATACACATGCAATGGAGTATTATTCAACCATAAAAAGTGAAATCCTGCCACTTGTGACATCATGGCTAGACCTGGAGTGCATCATGCTAAGTGAAATAAGTCAGGCAGAGAAAGACAAATACTGTGTGATCTCACTTATGTGTAGAATCTTAAAAACAAAAACAAAAACAAAAACAGAAACAAGAAAAAAAATCCAAGCTCCAAGCTCATAGGTAGACATAACATATTGGTTGGTGGTTATGAGAGGCAGAGGGCAGTGGCTGGGAGAACTGGGTGAAGGAAATCAAAAGGTACAAATTTCTAATTATAAAATAATTGTCATGGGGATGTAATGTACAGCAAGATGACTACAGTTAATAATACTGTACTGCATATTTGAAAGTTCCTAAGAGAGTAGGTCTTAAAATTTCTCATCACAAGAAATAAAATTTTTTGTAACTAGGTAGGGTGATGGATGTTACCTAGACTTACCATGACGATCATTTTGCAATGTATGCATATATCGAATCATTATGTTGTACACCTGAAACTAATAAAATGTTATATGCCATCATACCTCAGTTTTTAAAATAAAAATTAAAAGACTTGAATCAGTTTCCTGAATAGTTCCACTCAAAACTCAAAGGAGAAATGCCCCAAAATTCTGTCATAAAATCATTTCTAACCTTTAAATCTCTACCTAAATGAACTATCAATTAAGTGTAAGGATAAACAAAAGACATGAACAATCTCAAAAAAAAAAAAGAAAAGAAAACCTTTTGCCCATTCTTTCTCTGGAGGCTACTATTGCAAGAGTTGTTTCTTGAGAACAAATATAGGACACAGGGAGTCCATGAAAGAGGAAAGCAGAGGGGATCCTGAAGCTCACAGGTGAAGCAAGGTGTCAGGGTGAGAGCTGTGGGACAAGGCTCTAGAGACAAGGTCAAAATGATCAGAAGGCTCCAAGAAAGGTGCCACCAAAGACAAGATTTTTGTTTATTTGGTTGTTTTTTGCTTTTTTAAAAAGAGTATTAATATATGAAATTGGCCTTTTATTTTTTTATTGAAGTAGAGTAGTTACAATTTTATGTCAATTTCTGGTGTACAGCATAATGTTTCAGTCATACATACACATACATATATCTGTTCTCATACTCTTTTTCATTATAGGATGTTGATCACTGCCTAACAGGAGCATACTGAGATAAGAGTTACACAACAGAGGAGAGTTTGGAGATGAAATAAAGAGAAGCATGTGGAAAACTAAGGGGAAACAAATTAACAACCATAATTACCCTAAGGAAAACCAAATGTTGCACAGCAAAATAATGATAGATTACTACACAACTCAGACATAGTGTTTGCATAGTCATAATAGTGAAGACAGACTGTTGATTCAATCAAAACCATGATCTAAATATACTGAAAAGACAGAAAATTAGAAACGTATATATGTTATGATATGGTGGTTAAGGGACATGGGGCATTTTCCAAAGATAGAAGTCAATAGGTAATGACTAAAACTGAAAATCCTCTCCAATAATCATGTTGCTTAGAGAAAAAAAAGATAAATATCACCCTCAAAAAAATTTTAAAGTAGTCTCTGGGAAATGGAAAAAGGCATGTAGAAAAGTAAACTACCATTTTTCAAGATAAACCTTAAAGTACTATTTGGCTCTTTATGTGTATGTATTACTTTGATCTAAAAATTAAATTAAAAAAAAAAAACAGGCAGATAATCTGAATTACCTTACAAATTAAATTTAAAAGATGCCAGGAAAACCAGAGGTTCAGAAAATATTCAGGATTTTCTTCCCTTCCTCTGTGAGCCTCGGGTCCTTTCCTGTTTATGTCAGCTGTCTGGTCTGGTACTGTCATATTAGCCAAATCCCATTAGTCACCTTTTTTCTGTCCTCTGGAAATTTCTCTCTAGTGACTAAATTAACAGTTGGAGTCACATTGCTATAGGAAGACTTTCATCAAACATTAAAAGTTACTGAAATTTCTCTTTGGGTGAATGGAAACACTTGTTTCAAGATGCATATTTCTCTAAAATACACTTACATGATTTTGCTTTGTTAGCAAACAAAAACCAAAAAAAAGAATGTTTCTGCTTCTGACCTAATTTGAAACAGTTGTACCCTTATGTTGCCTCTAAGGAATAGAATACTCATCAAATTCTGTCTATGATACAAACATTTATTTCCAAAACATTTAAATTCCCAGGTGATTCTCTTCTACAGGCAATGAAAAGAGAGAGAGAGACTGGGAGTTAGGCAAACTCACACTTATGCCTGAACCCACTCATGACTGAGGACAAGGAGTGTGTGAGGTTTCAGCTGGACGCACGCACACGTATACACACACAGCATTTTTGTCCCTCCAGTTCCTTGTTCTTCCTCATGGTCCCTCTGCTGTCCTCCCACTGAAACAGTGGCAGTCCCTTTTCAAGAGGAATGCAAACACAGCTAAGAACAAAGAAAGCAGCATAGCTTTGAGTTTCAAACTGGACCTTTTTTAAGCCCACAGCCAACACAATAATCTTGAAAGCATAGATTTCCTTTGCAAGCTCCAGGCCCCTGAGACATCAAGTAGCTTTTTCTGTTGTTAGTCTTATTGTACCTTGTTTTTCTTGTTAAATCTTAGCTCTTTTCCCAGAAAACATGGGGTCAGGGGAAGGGGCAGTGAAACACAGGTGGGCAGAATAGAAAAAAATACAGGTGTGGAAAAAAAAAAAACTAAAATAGGTTAAGGGGAAATCTGAAAAAAATAGAGAAGTGTATTATTTTTCCCATCCAGAATTCTGGGACGTGACAGACTTAGAGCGACAGGTACAACTACAGAACAGAAACAGCATCAAAGGGAGCTTTGAATAGTGGAAAAGAGTGAAGTGGGAAGTCACAAACTAAGCGAGCTCTGTTATAGAAAACTGGAGTCAGCCACATCTTCAGATATCTATCTATATCTTCATATATCTATTTAAACCCACCACTAAAAACAGGTCTGGAGAACCAGTGTGGTTTTTCTCTGCTCTGAATTTACATTTCATATATCAAGTACCAAAATCCATTTGTTTGTTTCTAAATTTATTGAGCACCTGTTACGCCCAAGTTATATCAGGGATACAGAGTTGAATCAGATACACAAGCTCCCTGCCTTCCTGGCTCCTGTTTCAGCTGGAGAGAGAAGAAGCAAACATATAAAGAAAGAACTAAAGAATATAATTACAGACCATAACAAAGGGATAATGAGATATAACAGAGAATGGGGATCCTTTAGACAGACTTTGGAAGAAAATTCTCGCAGCAGGAAACAACAGGAAAGGAGCATGAATTATCAACCCTGATTATCTTCCCACCATAGAGCTAGGAAGAAAAAGTATCCTTCTTGAAGTGTCTCTTCCCTCTTGGCATCATCATCTCAGCTACTTCCTGCCCCTGCCTGCCAAACTAAGCGAGCTTAGTTTTTTCTCCAATGTTTTCTCCACTCTCCTCTGACATCTCAGCATCTCTTTTCTCTTCATTGTGACAGTGAGCTAGCTTGAAACTCAGTCTGTGCTGACATGCTGACAGGGGCTAGAGACACACCTTACAGAGAACAAAACAGCATTTTCACAGGGGCCTTCTGGAGGGAAGGACATGCAGAGGGCTCATCAGGCAAAGTGATCAGGGAGGTATCTGAAAGTTGGCTGGCTCCCCATAAATCACTCTGTGTAGGGAGACACTGCTCAGCCTATCAGGAGAGCTGCCTTTGATCTTTCGATAATTTGTTCCCGGTATCACAGTGTTCAATATTTAAGAGACAGACAAAGTATAATGATCCAGCAAAGCAAACAGAGAATAAATAGCCAGAGCAGTGGGAGGGGAACCAGGGAGAGATAAACATCAAAGAAGCTGTGAAAGATGACATTAGTGGAGCCATCTCAAATAGAGCCAGAGCAGCCATTGCAGAGGAGCAGCCTTGCATGTCGGATTTTCTGTACCATTCTAAGAAGTCAGCAAGAGAAACCAGAATATCCTGTCTGTTGAAAAGATAGACATATGAACATTAACCTAGTGCCCACTTCACTGACCAATCACTGAAGTACAAATCTAGCTTTACATCATCTTTTACCAATAAACTCTTCTTAAAAAAGAACTAACCTCGTCTTCCTCTCTTTCGTCTAAGAAAAAATTCAGAGCTCCTCTCCTATAATCAGAACACTATCTGGGTTTCTACCTATATCTGTATACCCCCAATTGTAATTCTTTGATCCCAAATAAACACTTTCGCCTCTTGAACTAGACTACTGATTTTTAGGTTGACAAAGCTGAGGGAGATGTTTCCATATGGTTGAAAGGCGTCTGTGAAATCCAGCAGATGCGCTTTGAGAGGTGGTACAGGAGAAGTCCACTTTCGACAGGTAGTCAATGGACGTAGTAAACAACCTTATGGTTACCAGGGATAGGAGGTGTGAAGGGATTAACTTAGGAATTTGAGATTTACAAAAGTTAGCCACTATATATAAAAATAGATTTTTTAAAAGTTTCTTCTGTACAGCACAGGGAACTATGTTCAATATCTTGTAATAACCTTTTATGAAAATGAATATGTGTATGTATGTGCATGATGGGACATTGTGCTGTACACCAGAAATTGATACATTGTAACTGACTGTACTTTAAAAAAAAATAGGTAGTCAATGGAGATAATAAAGTAAATATACACGCTTTAGGAAGCCTGCTTAAAAAGAGAAGAATTGGTAGATAGTCAATAGTTAAAGAGAGTGCAAAGTTGAGTGTTTTGTTCACATATGTGTATTTTTTTAGGATTGAAGAGACATGAGCATGTTTATGCACTGATGAGAAAGAACAAGTAGAAAGACAGAGAGATGGACAAGATGGAAGAAAGAAGGACAAAAAATTGGAGGAAATAAAACATCAAGAGACAAAACAAACCTACCCACACCCTGGACCACTTCCCAGAACTCTGCGTTCATACACGTAACTGCCCACTTGACATGACAAATAACCATGCACAATTTAGCTTCACAGTTGCTTGCACCAAGAGCCCAAAAGTAAACCCTGACCTCCACTTTCTCTCAAACCCTCATATTCTGTTGGTTCTGACAATTTGTCCAGAATCTAACCAATTCTAACTACCACCACCATCATCTCTCACTTTGACTATTAACCCATCTGCCCTCTTCCATCCTTGTCCCCTAATAGTTCATCTTCCTCACAGCCATTAGATTGATCTTTATAAAACATAAGACAAATCATGCCACTCTTTGGTCCCAAACCTTCAAAAAGTCTTCCCATCTGACTCAGAAGAAGAGTCACTTCTTTGGCCTGCAAGGTTGTGTGTGTTCTACCCACCCCCTCCCTCTCAGCCCCATCATTCCTCTAGCCTGCCTTCTTCAGAGAAGGGTCAGGAACAAAAGGAGTGTGTGTTTGCCATAGTTGCCCTTTCTATTTTGGAGAAATAAAAGCAGGGCCATCTGCTGAGATGAAGGGTGGTCATAGGTTTAGAGAAGTGGGAAGAAGACATATGGAGAGTTGCATAAGAATAGCTGCACAGCAAATGTGAGAGAGAGATGACCTAAAATAAGTAAAGATTCATAAGGTTGTGAACCATGCATTTCAGTGGCAGCTGTTCAAATGGCCATTGCAGCTGGTGCTCAGCAATCCTGAAACAGGAGCAAAAGAGGCAGGTAGATCCAGACTGGGAGTGTTCTAGGGATGATGGGATCTGAAGTGTCAGTGTGTGTAATGATGGGGAGAGGTGTAGGTTATTCTCTGCGTAGGCCCTCCTACGGGGAGGGATTTGGGGGAACACACCTAGTATGAAGGTCCTTTAAGGCCTTTTCTAAGAAAGCTGACAAGAAAACACATAAGCAGCTCAGCATAAGAAAAGTTTCTGAGTCTTGGCTTCCACCCTAAATTCTCATTAAAAGAGTCAGTGCTAGAACTACCTCCTTTGCTAAAGTCTAACTAGAGGCCTGAGTTTAAGTTTCCTTCCCTTACATTCTTTTTAAATCCGTAAGGCTCCCAAATTAGACTTTCACAGATTAAGACTTTTGGGGGTTGTTAAACATAAATTCAGTTTAAAGAAGATAGGATCTAAAAGGGTAGTTCCAGAGCTAGCTTCAGAGAGAATTTCTAAAAGCCTCCAGTATTTCCTGAAAGTCAACTTGGATATAGTTCTCATTCCACAGAAATCTTCTTACCTACACACATAGCCCAAAGGCAGGACCGTGTGCCTGCCACCTGAACTCCAAGGGAGGCCTACCTCAGTGATCACAATTTTTATAAATATTAAATAAATAAGTAGGAAGTAGTCACTGGGTAACCAGTTGGTTTAGAAAGTGTCCCACAGAAAATCCTCTCTTGGAGCATTCCAAAACATTCTTGAATCCATGCATAAAAAAAGGTCTTTGGGGACATTTTTTTAACATGTTCTAAATATATTCATCTACGGATCTGTTAGTCTTCCAACCTGTGAAAAAAATCTAAGTATTTTATCTCCTGCAAAATTTAAATCCTATGTCAACTGATCCTTGATACCTCATATGCAAGGACTCTGAAAGTCCCCAGTGTTTCTCTACATCAGAGCACCACTTCTCCTGCAAAGTAACAGCCTGTCCCAGGCAATATACACATTCATAGAAATCAAAGCTAAATTTACTCTAAGGTCCCAAATCATCCTGTAGTCCTCAGTAAGTGAAATTCTCCCCTGGCTAAAACACCTGTTCTAAGAAAGTGGAATTTCATAAAAACTTCTCTCAAAGTCAATTTTTTGTTTTCTACTTTGTAACATGAAAAGAAACTCCAAGCATATGTAATATGCCTAATAATCCAAATTAAATGTATTTTATTGAACTTGAAAGTTGATTTAGATAAAAGCAACACTGGCAGTGAAAAATACTAAGTATAGCCTACCTGCACTAGGTTAATGGCTGCTGATAAAATTATTTTCCTTCACAAAGAAAAAAAAAAGTTTAGATCTCATAAAGACAAATGCCCCTATGGTTCCCTCCTTTAAACTATCCGATGAAAGTAGTCACAGAAGGTCACCAATGACCTCCTAATGCCAACCAGATCTCCCCTGGCTTGATGTCCATTGTCCTACGGTGCCTCCTTCCTTCTTGAAGTTCTCTCATATGTTATTAGCAACAAATTCTTCTTCTGGAATCATGATTCTTTTTTACCCCTCTGGGTTCTCTTCTTAATTTATCTGGCTCTCCTTCCTCTGGTGTCCACCCTTGGCCAGATTCATTCTGACTTCACCCTGCACACTCTTGACATCAATTACTTTCTCTACAGTATCTCTCAGTGCCTCTTATCTCTGGAACCCAAAGCCATACTTCTGACATCTAACACTTCTAACCTAATGGTTGTCTCCAACAAATGACCTGCAGGACCCTCAAACTCAACGTGTCCAAAGAAAAACAACCCTTTTGCCCCAGTAATACCTGCTCCTTCTTTCTTATCTTAGAAAAGAGCTTTGTCATTCACTTGGCTACACAATTAACCAGAATTAGCCAGAAATCTACAAGTCCTTCCAAACTCTTCCTTCTACCATGTCCCACTCATTTATGTCATCACCATAATAACTTAAAAAAATGTTTCAGGAACTTTATGTACAATCTCTGATTGACTATTTCAAATAACTCTGTGATGTAGGGACTACTATCTCTATTTTATAGTTGACAGTTTAGATATTGGATATAAATTCTTAATAAGTGATTAAAAAAAGACATTGAACCTAGATTTGTCTGACTCCAAAGTCCGTGGTCTTGTCAGAAACTATAGTGTCTATGTGAGGCCATGGGAAATTATGGGCCATGTGTCAAATCTGGCCTGCCACCTGTTTCAAGTTGTATTGGAACACAGCCATTCTCATTCGTTCTTGCGCCATCTATGGCTGCTTTAGCACTACAGAGATGAGTAGTTGCAACAGAGACATTATGGCCTGTGAAGCCTAAGACAGTTACAATCTAGCCCTTTATAGGAAAAAACAAAAGGTGTTGCCAATTCTAAGCGGTACCATCCTCCATCTCCCTACCACCTCAGTTTATGTCTTCCTGGATTACTGCAACAGCCTCCTAACTGGTTTCTCTGCCCACAGCCTCTATCTGTCCCAATCTATCTTCCACACTGAAGAATAAAATTCTTATTTATATCACAACCTTTAGGATAAAAGACAAACTCCTTATCAAGCTATACAAGGCCTTTTGACATCTTGGTTCCTTTCTTCCTCTCTAGCCACAGCTACTTTCCCTTCAAGCCAAAATGCAATACACAGGGTACAGTACGAAGGTCAACCCAGTTCATGCCTATGTTTTTTCACATGGGTTTTCTTTACCCAGAATATACTCAAGGTCTGTCTCGTTTACCTAACTGAGTTCTCTGAGCTCGAGTCACTTCCTCCTAGAAACCGTCCTGGATGCCTCAGGCTGAGCTAGATGAACTTTATTTATTTATTCATTTATTCAACATATGTTTAATGAGCACAACCAACAACTAGACACAATACTTAGTGATAAGCATACGGTGAACAGAACAAACACAGACCCTGTTCTTACAGCTTTACTCTTCCACTCAAGTTCTTTATTGACCTGTTCAAAGCCTTAGTTCTTAGTTCACAGTCTAAAAAGAGATGAGATAAAGATGGAGATGGGGATGGGGATGGAGATGGAGATGAAGATGGAGACAGGGATGGAGATAGAGATGGGGTTAGAGATGAGGATGGGGATGGAGATGGGGACAGGGACATGGATGGGTTTGGAAAGAACTGGAGGGGAGAGACAGAGAGGATTCAGTGATTTTTTTGTCTGACACTCACCATACCACTAACTTATTGAGGGCTGGGAAGTATCTAATTTATCTCCCTAATGCCAGTAACTGCAAGAACACCTGGCACAATGCTGAATGAATTCAATAATTTTGAGTGACACAGGGACACAAGGTAGTTACAGAGAGCAAATCCTTGCAAAGAGGCCAGGCTAGTTAACAGGCAACTGAGAAAATTTCTTGTCATCTGGGAAAACTCGAACTTTATAGAATCTGAGAAGGTTTGTGAAAATGTGACTAGGCATAAAAAGAATCCTGAGTATAAAACAACATTCCTGCAAAAGATACAAGTTCTTTTTGAATAAGAAACAGGGAATAAAGTCCACATCACATTGTCTTTTTCAAACTACTGGACTGCATATCTGAAACTACTACACCATGAAAAAAGGTGCCTATAACCCCGAACTTTGAGCTCCACAAAATGTTTTTCTTCATAGGATACTCAGCTCATTAAAGAAAAGAGAATAAAAGAAAAAGTCTTTTCTACAAGCAAGGGTAAAGCAAATACAAAGAACTGACCCAGTTTCCAAAATAAACCTTAAGCTTAAAGCTCTCTCCATCTGGCCAAAACTAAAACCAGAAATGAAAATCAACATCTTCACACTCCATCTCCTACCTACACCACGGCAAGGGCAAGAAAAAAATCAGCATATAACTTAATCCTGTATCTGTGTCACTAAAGTCTCACATTAAGATTTGTAGAGGAATTTTTTTAACTATTGGAAAAATGTAACAACTCATTTTTAACCCTGCTTAGCTATCTGTGCAGGCCAAACATCCTTCAGAGTCCCCGCCGGGCACTCTCCCTGGGACCCATTCCTATGCCCTGAGGTAAATGCCCTTCAGTCTTCCCAGCTGCCTAACTTTCATCCAGAAAAACACTGCTCCTTCCAAAAGCATTACTTCTTTTCTCTGTAATATTTCCTGGCAGTCTTCCCTCTCAACTCTTTACTGACTATATTCCTACAAGACACATCTTACTATCCATAAAACAAGGTAGGTACCACATATGAAAAGCCCTAAAACTTTTAAGTGACACCTCTTCTTTTTTCATATAAACCTCATCTCCAATAACCAGCCCAATTCTGTGGACAGTGGCAAAACTGAATTAGCAGAATCTTAGATATACATAATGTTAGTACTGGAAGGAACTTTAAAAGTCATTTATTTCAACTCCTGCACTTCACAAATGAAAAAAACTAAAACCTGAAGAGATCCAAAAACCATCCAAGGTTACACAAGCCTTTGTTCCCACCTCATTGTATATTCTCCCAATCTCTTGAGTCTTACCATCTTGTATTTATTTCCTTTTCCTATGGAGAGGGGTAAGGGCAATGCCTCTAATTTCAGCTTGGCTTTTATGTGAACTCCACCGAGGGTGCTAAATGAGCCCATCAACTGGGGAATGTGATATGTGGCGTCAGTCTCCCTTGCACGATGTTGAGTGACCAGTGTGTAACTAAGTGTTCCTCGGTGTCTCTTAACCACCCACATGAAGATTCAAATTTCCCATCAGACATTCCACTGGCAGATGGTCCTCCTGTTGTTCTAAATCTGCTAACCCATTTGCCTGATGCATAATAAAGCATACCAGTCAATTACACAAAGTTCATAGACTGGGCTATCAATCACATCTTATTTACAAATTGTACATTGGCATTATTATGACTGGGCTTCCTTTCTACAAATTAAACTTCAGCAATTTTCATATTTATAGTATTTAGTTTTGCTCTGTTTTACTTTTAAGACTTAGTTTGCATGGCATCCTGCTGGGACAGATTCTGGCTGTCATATACCACCTGAGTCAGGCTGCCTCAACTTAGCAACTAAGCAGGCTACAACGGACAGAGTGAAAAGTGTTTCTAAACAAAATAAATATCTAAATTTCAATCTTACAGTCCTTTGAAATATGCTGTCTACATGTTTACTAATGTCTTTAATATTTTATAGTATATTAAAATAAATCAAAGCAAACAAAACAAATTTATGGTGGACATAAATTATACATGGCAAAGAGTTATTGATAACATTTTTATGTGTCTTTTTTTATAAAATTGTAATAAAAGATGCAAATGTATAGTTTCTTATAATGACTGGATTAAATTAAAATACAATTTATGTGATTATTTAATAATGAAGAAAGAGCTAAGTAAGCACTTGCTTTCTTGATAAATCTTCAAGAGAGGATTCATAAAAATACATTAAGACAAAGAGGATAATTATATCAGAAAATTCCATACACATATTCCTGCTTTATAGCCATCAAACCAAATCATCAGTGTACTAAAGTGCTTTCTGCATAGAGACAAAATTAGTCAACCTGCTAATCTTTGAAACAAAGAAAGCAATAATAAGATTATATGAAAGAAATGGATTAGAAAACATTTCAGGAAGGCATCATTAAGTATTTACTGAGCAAATTAGCAGAGATTACCCACATCTTGGTATTTTTTAAAGAGGTATGGTATTTTCTACAACTGCTGCAGAACTAAACTTCAAAAATACCCTCTTTTACAAAAGCCCTTTAGTGTGAATTTAGTGACTATCGGCAGAGTAGTCAGGTTCATTCATGAATGAAAAGACACAGAGGAATGAGGAGGAGCTGACCGTCCTGGGATAATTATGGCTGCTACAAGAACCATGAAGTTCACTCGAGGCACAGAGCACAACGAAACTGAGAAAAGACAAGTCTGAGGTCGAGAACACATGCTGGTAGACCTACGTGGGAAAGATCCAAACAACCCTTTCAGTTTTGGAATCTGAGCAGGAGGAATCCCCACCTTGAGCAAATGTAGGGACAAAGGATATAAGCCTAGGAAATCCTAAGGCAGCCGGTAAGAGAAACACCCTGGGGTCCTACTGACATAGAAGGGGTGAGGAGGAAACAGAAGACGACTGGGACTGAAGGCAGGACATTGTCATACACCTTGTTTGAAGATTTGCCTGATACCAATAAGGAGAAGTTTAAGACTGTTCCAGGACAGAGTCTACATGCAATTGAGCATCAGGGAGAAAGAACCCAGGAGTCTGAGAGGAAAAGCTATTAGGGAAAGAAGAGAACTCAGGAAAGATCTAGGAACTGGAATTGTTGCTGCTGAAATTTTCAAATTTTGCTAGAAGGCACAAAAATTTCAGATTACTTTCTCCAGAAAAAAATAAGCTATAATTTACAAGTTGTGACTATTTTTCTCAACAGAAAAGAGGAAGTTGGTGTCTCTCTTAAATCTGTGACAAAACATCTTTCTCAGTTCTTGAGTTACTAGGTTATCATTGCTGTTTCTCAAACAGCCAGCACAGAATGACAAGAACACTAGCACAACTGAAAGCATGAAACTGTTTTCGATCTCCCTCTTCCCTTATTCTCCTTTTCCATCACACACACACACACACACACACAATTAAATCCCTGATTAGGTCTATAGCTGAAAACATATATTGGGTTCTGGGAACACTGGTGGTTTGTTTTTGTTTGTTTTCCTTGGTGTGATAGCAGGAAAAAAATGATACCAAGATTACAAACAGCTGCAATAGCCAAATTTGGCTGATATTTGTGCATGTGTGTCTAATAAGTTTTGGAATTGTGAGAAGTTACTGTAACACTTCATGGGTCCTAACAGTTTTCTACCATCTTCTTGAGTTGTTATGAAGGAAACATGCCATGAAATTACTAAAGACCCAAGGACTAAGAAGAAAATCAAAAGGCATCTCCTTGGAACACTGGCTGTAGAAGCTACATTTGTTCAGAGGCATAAAAAGAAAACCAAAGTCAACAGGTAAAAAGATGTCAGAAATTGCTTTATAACAGAAAACAACTATTCAGGTATTGAAAGGAGATGGCAGAAACTCAGTAAGGAAAGGGATCGACTTTAAGACCAGATCTTCATCTGGAAACCAAAACAGGAACTGAAGAAGAGAGGAGAAAGACATTTTGATGTAGCAATATAATTGGTCATACCTGAAGCAGAGAAGAATGGGGCCAACTCTGAACTAAAAAACTCAACTGAATCTATGTGAAAATGTCCAGTGTAAGTAGAGTCAGGTAAAAAGTGGTGGGAGAAAGTGTTGTTGGTGCTTCTACTGACTAGCCCCTCAGAACTTGTTATCCAGCCCTGTGAGAGGGTTAAAGTTGGGGCAGTCCAGCTAAGGGAGCTACTACACTATCAAAGACAGACAGGACAGGTGAGCTCACCCCAGGTTCCTCTCACAAAGGAACCAAGGCTACAATTTGAAGAGTGTGCACTTTTCTGGCGTATTTTCATCAAAGACATAACTGGAATAGATTCAAGGACAGGAGATCCTCATTATGATCATCAGAGACATCTCCAGCTTCATTCATTCATATGACAAATTGATATTGAGCATGGTGTTAAGAATTGTTTAGAAGTTGGGTATATAAAAGCAAAAAAGACAGAGAACGGCCTCCAAACTGTCATGGAGTTTACATTCTGAAGAAAAGAAAAACAGAGTAAACATGGCTTCAGGTCTTGGTAGATACAAGGAAGAAAAAGGTTAAAGGGCAGAGAATAAGGGTGAGTGGCATTGGGGTGGCTTTTTATAGTAGGGTAGCATTGGGAAGAATTTCCAAAGAAGTGATTTGAGTGGAGACCTTCATGAATTCAGGGCATGAGTCAGGGGACGGTGTTATAAGCAGTGGGAAAAGCAAGTACAAGAAACCCGAGACAGAACTGCTTTTGTACAGAGCATTCTGTTTGTACTGGATGGAGTAGAGTATGTGGCAATGGTAGGAAGTGAAGTGGGTTAAGGCAGGCAAGGGTCAGACCATTTAGGCTTTGATTAAAGGGGCAGGGTATCTGGATTTTATTTTACGTGCAGTATAAAACATCAGAAGGCTTTGAGAAGAAGAATGGTGTGATCTTAGTACCTTCTGGATAGAGACTGTGGGGCGAGAGTGACAACAAAAGGAGCATATAGGAGACTACTGCAAGTCCGGGCCAGTGATGGTGCTGAGCTGGTCTTGGGTGGTAAACTACGGAAGTGCAGAGAAATAATCAAATGCATTTTGAAGGTAAAGCCAACAAGACTTGTTACAAATAAATGTAATACATGAGAAAAACAAGAATCTTGGGTAATTCCCAGGTTTGGGGCCTGAGAAACAAAGTGAATAATGGTGTCCTTTAACTCCACATAGATTTTATTTTTCCATTATTCTTTTGTTGAAAAAATCAAACTATGCTAGTATGTTCACTCTGAAAACAATTAGACAATTTCTTAAAAAAAAAAAAAAAAAACAGTTACTACATGTTCCAGAAATCTCCTTCCTGGGTATTTATCCCAGAGAACTGAAATCTTATGTCCAGAAACAAACAAAAAAAAACTATACACAAATGTCCATGGCAGGCTTACTGTAACAGTCAAAACCTGGAAATAATCAAAATGCCCTTTAATAGATGAATGGTTAAATAGAAGTATATTCAAACTGTGAAATACTACTCAACAATAAACAGGAACAAAGTATCATTACACTTAACAACTTGGATGGATTTCAAGGGAATTATGCTAAGTGGAAAAGGCCAGTCTCAAAAGGTCACATTTTGCACCATTCCATCTATACAATATTCTCAAAGTCAAAAAATTATATAGGTGAAGAATAGATCAGTAGTTGCCAGGGTGAGGGAGGCTTAGGGGAAGGAGCAAGTAAAGAGGTATAACACGAGGGAGATCTCTTTGGTGATGAAACAATTCTGTATCTTGATTTCAGTGGTAGTTACAAAATCTACACACGTGATAAAACAGCACAGAACTATACATGCACATTGTACCAATGCCAACGTTGTTCTGATACTAGTTATAGAAGATAAGACTATTGGAGGAAACTAGGGGAAGGACACATCCTCATATACTAACCTTGCAACTTCCAGTGAACCTATAATTACTTCAGAATAATTTTTTAACCTAACTATGCTCAAGTATAAGGCAAAATGCATTATATAAATATTAAAAGTAGTACGGTAGTAAATACTGCATCTGACAAAATGTTGTCTTCTGAATTTACAAAGCACCTTTTTTGCCAATGTATCTTACCACTTTTGGTGTGTAGGCAGCAGTTTAATTCAGAGCGCATCAGGATCTCTTTGTATGTAAGAACATTTTCCTCCTAAAAGCCTCTGGAGCAAACAGCACTTGGAATTCATTCTCTCTGTTACCTCTAAACAGCAAAGAGAGCCTGTGTGTTCTTGTTTCTGTACCTGTACAAAGGAGTACAGAGGTAGGAAGGAGTAGGGAGGGAGGAAGGCTGACCAACTGTTAACATCGGTGCTTCAACAGCTTGCAAACTTCAGGACTCTGGTTATTACCTTGCTCAGGCCCAGGACATTGACCTTTCACGGGCCAGCTGACACTCTTGGACTCTTAACATTTTTCCCACTGGTGTAAAAATATAAAAATTATCTGACGTTGAATCTCAAAAAGGATGGCTCAGACCAAAAACCAGTGACCAGGACCCTGAGGCTTAACAGGTGCTAACAGCACTAATCACATCTCCCATATGATGGTCTTAAGGTTACTCTGGGTATCAGAACTAGGCTTGGATAAATCATCTAAGTCAACATAAAGGTGTGGAATGCAGTGAAGTCCCCCTCAAAATCTTTTAAAACAACTTCTTTGGCATGTTTTTCCTTAATGTTCTGGTCTTCTGCATCATCTAGCCTCAGTCTGAGTGTACAACACAGTCTTTCACTCATTTAGGGAGCGTTCTACTCCCAGGAACACCATCAAGACACCTATACTCAGGTATACAGCTACATCCTAGACACTTCCGTCATTGCTGAATGAGCTTATATTTACTAATCCTTTCATTCTCTAGGACTAGCATATATATTCAACCTAGAATTTTATAATGGAGACTAGATACTTAAACCTCTTACTAGTCCTAATTGTAAAAACCCACAGAAAACTGTATCCTGAGATCAACTTTAATTCAGGAATTCAATTGTTAACTCAAACATTTCCTAAACAGGGTATCTCATGTCAGATCCTGTCTGCTTTTTCAGAATTCAATGGATTGCCAACAAAACCTATAGAACATGCTAGGTGCTGCCTTTCTAGATGTTGGTCTCCTTTTGGAAATAGCTCTGTCAAGTACAATGCTATGAACAGAATTAAAGAGTTCTTATTCTGATTTTCGTATCACTCTATCCACACTGTTTTACACGTGTTAATATGTTCAAAAAAGTAAAATATATTATTTCACATTTTCATTTTCTGAGGCTGGATAAAAATTAAACCAATGTAAATAATGTGGATTAAACACCTTTTTGAAGACAAAATAGTTTCATTTCACTCCTGTCAGAAACTGGAACCTGGAGAACCGCCAGCAACAATAATTTTAAAATATTATAAAAGATACTTACAGCCAACCATCATCATGGCCACCGAAAACATCTTCTCCACATCTGTAGTAGGAGCTATATTTCCAAATCCTATGGTTGTAAGGCTTGTCATGGTAAAGTAGAGAGAGGACACGTATAGTGAATCCTTGCTGGGTCCTCCTTCCCATATCCCTGCACTGGCATTGTATCGATACGGAGTCCCAATGCTCAAGGCCAGCTGGTAGAGCCAACTGTCTATCTGGATGGTGTTGGTGACTTCATCAATGACCTCGTAGTCCCCAATGCTGTACCATATGCAGGCCAGCCAGTGAGCAACTAGTCCAAACACACAAACCAGCAGCACAAGGACCGCTGCTCCATACTCTAGGTAATGGTCCAATTTCCTAGCCACACGGCCCAGTCGCAAGAGACGCACCACTTTTAAAGAACTGAAGAGACTGCTGATACCCTGAATGAAAGAAAAGAAATGACAGAACACTTTCAGAAAAGAGAAGGCTGGGGAAACAAGACAATGGCTCACCTTCATGAATTCAATCACCATTTATACACTAAGCACACACACATAATACAGTTCTGACTTTAAGTCAATTTAAAAAAAAAAGCTGAAGTGATAAAGAAACTTTTTAAAATGCAGATTCCTTCCCACCAACAAATAAGACATTTGTGAATTATTAGATTAAAAACTTTTCATTAGCTAAGGAAGACCCAGTTTATGTTCGTAAGTGCAGTATAAATAGCACCAAAGGAGAAAATGGCTCAAATGCAAATTACACAGAGTTTAGAAAAGGGGTGATGAATTCAGACTTTTTATTTCTGTTTTCTATAAGACTTTTCCTCTACCCTAAAAGATTTAATTTTATTTCTTACTTTATAAAAGCTATGAGCAACAAAACTTCTGGAAAAGGAATCCTAGTTTTACTGTGAAGCAAACAGGGGATATTCTGTACATAGAAGGAGAAAAAGCAAATGTCATTGCTGGCTCCCCACCTCCTGCCACAGTTATGATAAGCATTAAATTTGTAAAGCTGTGGAAATGTGAAGAGTTGGACCTAGAATGGTTACATACCTACAAAGTCCTATCATCCTCCAGGAACAGTCACAGAAAAGAATACGATAAGGGAACAGCAGCAAGAAAATTCACATTTTGTTGAGAAGCTTAAAACACCAAATATAGCATTACCCAAATGGAAACATAGCATAGACTTTATTCAATCAACAAAGGCCCCACAGTTACTTTCTTGGAAGCATGTAATAAGCCACCCAGGGAGAGAGGATAAAGGCATCCCTGATGCAGGAGGGGAAGACAGGCAGTGATCCAGGACGCCTCTCATCTGATCATCACCTCCTGGAGTCCATGACTTCCTTCCTTACCGCTAACTGTCTCCCAGCGGGGAGACAAGGAATCCAACGTAACTTACTCTGAGCTTAATTGTGATCAAACTGGAGGAACTGGGAGGTATAGTGAAACAGATATACCATTAATGAGACTCTAATTATGGCACTGTAAAGTCGTTCACAGTTCCAGTGAAATAGGTTACAAATGCATTTGGTGACACTGTATATGGTAGTATATAGCTGAAATTTTGCAAAATAAAAATTTGAAATAGAGAGAGAAAACAAAGAGAAGTAGAAACAAGAGGTCTTGTGGAAGTAAAAGAGGAGCAGGAGCATTCTGACAGTTTTCTGCCTCAGCCTCGGTATCCTGGCTATTTTGATTCCTGCTCTCAAACAGTGCAGCAGGCGTGCAGCCTTCAATCGATTTTCGTTTCACTTGAACACTTGGAGAGGTGGGGAGCAATACTGAACTTCAGACAGTTCAAAAGAGTGGCATTAATAAAATTCAGAAAATGAACTGGCACAATTCAATGACATGAGATGTTGAGAAGAAGATTCAAGGCAGTTTGGAAGTTCTCAAAAAAGGAACTATGTAATCATGAACAAGAAAGACAAAAATAAGTATTTATTGAACGTGTCTATACAGCAGGCTCTGAGTTCGGCACTAGGGACATTAAGACAAATACGCCTTGCTTCTGCTCTAAAGAAATCCATAATCAAAATGCATTAGAAACTCAAATAGGGTTAAATTTAAAAAAGAAAACAGCATTGCTGTAGGTGTTGTTTTCCACTTAGCTCCAATTTTTAAAGGAACTGTGGTACTTCTGTTTAAATACCGCAGAGAAAAATTATTTCTACCTAAATTGTTTTCTCTAAAAACAACTAGAAACAAAGAAGAGAAAACAGAGGAAAACTTTATCTCTATCCAAACTAAAAAATAGTCACAACCCTCAACCAAAATGCAGAGAATCAAGACTTACTAGAATTAGGCCCAACTAGAGGGAGGAAACACTCCCCTGACCTCTGATGTAGGCAGGTTTCTCCAAAAGGAGGTGTTCCACCTTGAGGGGCACCTGCTCTGACCGCTACTTAATCACCATTTTCTACAGCCATGTCTAACATTATTCAAATGTTACAAAATATTTTATAAGCATTCTAAACTCTGTTTGTTATGGGTTCTGTAACAACACTTTCTCCTAGATTTTAGCCAACTCCCCAACTGACATCTCTTTTAAAATCATTGTCTGGGGCTAACCTTATCCATGCTTCTATTACATGCTGGGATTGTCATCAGGATTACCGTCAGTCTCTTTAGTTGATTTACTGTGTGTCCAGGTTTCAACTGACTTCTGTATACAGAGGATTCACAGGTCTACTTCTTAGCACAAAGCCCTTTCCTGAGTTCCTGTTACAGAAGCCAAATACCTGCTGTCCATTTCCATTTAGATAACCCATGAGTGTTCAAAGGTAAGACGTCCCAAAGGGAATCCCTCGTGTCTCCTGAGTCAGTTCTCCATCTCCTACTCTCAAGAACAACGTCATTATGAACCCGGTCTCTCAGACCTGGGGCTGAGCCCCCTCTTCCTGCCACGTCCACCCAGTTATCAAGCCCTGAGGCTCTCATCATTCAAAGTGCCCAAGTAAGTTTTTAATCTGAATAAATTTCTCAAAAATTTCCCTTCTTTCCTCTTCCCAAGGCCACACCTTGGTCACGACTTCATGTTTTTTTCTCACTTGCGTGGCAGCAATAGCCTCTCCGTCAGCCTCTCTACCCTATTCTCACTCCCTGTAATTTGCTGATCACACTGTATAAGCTACCAGTCTGGTATTTTTTTTCTTTACATCATGTATGTCTAATCATGTCCCTCTCATCTAAAGTCTCTAATGTTAGCTCATTACCTATAGGATTAGGTATTCACTCCCTACTATGACGTGAAAAGCCCTTCAAAACCCAGTATCCGCCTGTCTGGTCAGGATCACTCGCTCCCACCAATTCCTCCTCGTGGTCTCTACGCTCCAGCCACACACAGCTCCCAGAGTGCCCATGCTGTTTCATGCCACAATACAGGTTGTCCCCTCTGCTTAAAGCACTTTTCCCTCTCACTCTCTGAAGGGCTAGGCTCTTACTTATAGTTTATGACAAACACTCTCTTCTCCTGTGCAGTTCCTTATCTTCCCCTCCCCCACCATCTTCATTGCCATCCCCTCACCCTCTTCCCCCACTGTGAAAGTTAGGTGTCCTTCCTATCTCTAGGGTTATCACACACTCTTTGTCCATCTCTTTTACAACAATTATCATAATAACACTTTATTACAAGTCTCTGTTTGCATGCATGGCATCCCAGGAAACTAAACCCCCGGAGGAATATACCTAGTAAGTTACAAAGCTTGGCATACAGTAATATGTTAAGCTGTCAATACAGTCAACAAATGAATGAAAAAATCTTTTACAACACAAGTAAATGTAAGTGGGGTGAATCTGTGTGTGGGGTGATGGGGAGGGCAGGGAGCGCAGTTAATAATCCTATGTGGTAAATATCATTATTAAAGCATAGCCTAGGAAAATTAGGTAATTTAACTCAGTTCACGCAGCTGGTTAAGAGGAGGAGCTGATTCACATACAGGTAGTCTAGTTCCACACTCCTTGCGCCTAACCACTTCACCACCTGACCTCACTCTGAGCCTCATTATATCTGGAGCACAATGTGTAATCTAACTGATCACATCAGTACCTGCAATGCTGGCTTAAGCACAGGCATTCACTGGCTGAAACACTGACCAAAGGAGATTAAACACCTCGCCTCCCTCTGATTTCCGCCTACGCACAACGGTGGCGCACTTGGGGGTCCCTGGAGAGTCTGCAGCTCTCTGGCATGACCAACATCCTCACAACACCAGGACGCCTGTGTCCACCGTTCACAGGAGGACCCTGAAACAATTTAAACTAATGATTTCTTCTGCATCATATGATTTTGAGGGGAGGGAGAGTCACATTCAACTCTGTATCTAAAATAAGAGATTTTACTTACTTTATACCTCACCCTCATAACCTTTACATTGGCTTCAAATTATACTTAATCTCTTGTTGGGAATTTTAATTTAACCCATATAATACTGGATACCTGGGTGGGCCAATCCTCAATAAAACGACTACCTTCTGTACCACCACCTTTTTTGCAACAACCTCTTGAGTCTATATTTTCCACAGGTTTTATCTGCTTATTCCTGTTCTGCTTGATTTCACTCCACACTTTCCAATCTTTCTGTGCCTTTCTCTGCACTCCAGTGGCATTCTGCCTCTATCCTAACATCTGAGCTCTGAGATCACAAATCCCTGGGGTCACTGGTGGAAGAGAATATCAAACACATAAAATGCATAATAGAACACAGCGGGATTAACGGAGAACTTTCAGTCATCATCTTTCCACCTTTCTAGCCAATTTCCTTACTTGACAAGCACCTCAGGCCATAGGAGCATAAAGAACAACATCCAGGAGACGTCTCTGTGTTATTAACTCTTCAAGACTTTTCTGTGGATTCCCACATCAAAGAGATATGGGATGTTAGCGTAAAAATGTCTTGCAATGATAAGGACATTTAAATTACAAGTCAGTTCTCTCATGTGATCATCTCTAAGGACAGTAGGCAGATAGCTCAGCTGGTATTCTGTCCTACCTTCTTCCTCCCTTGCTTTATAAACAGAAAAGAAATGATCAAAGAACTTTCTTGTCTAAGGACACATGACAATTAAGTGGGGGTGATAGAGCAGGAGTACAGACTTGTAATATCCAGTTTGCTCAGTCTGCATTCTTGCACACAGGATGTGTAGTAGACTGTTTGAAAAAAAAAAAAAGTAGCTGTGGTCATTTCCTTCTGTATCCATACCCCTTGGCAACGTGACTTTGCATCCTCTCCCATCAAAAGGTAGGTCTATTTCCCCAACTTGCTTAAGTCTAGTGTTACGATTTTGGCCAATAGCATGTGGTGTAAGTGACACCATGCCAGTTCCAAGCCTAGACCTCAAGAGGCAGAGCCTCCACTCATTGTCTTGGAATCCAGCCCAGCTGCCATATGATGAATATCTCATAGGCTTTAGGAGAATGAGAGACCATAGGAACACCCTCTGAGTCCTCTCAGATCAGATAGCCACCAGCCATCCGAGCGGCCTACCACTAACACATGAGTGAACATAGTTGAAATAAGCCCAACCGAGCTAAAGTCATCAGAATCACTCGTTAAACCAGACAAATGAGTGAAACAAATGGTGATAGTCATTATCCACCAAGTTTTAGAGTAGTTTGTTATGTGGGAAAAAAAAAATACTAACCGATACAAATGTGGGGAAAGCACATCTGTGTTTATGTGCATAGTATTTCATAATTGTTTACAATTTTTAGATATTATTTACCTCTTGTATTGGGAAACATGTCACTGTTTTGTTTTGCATGAACTTATGTGAGTAAATATTTCATGAGAACAGAGAACTCAAAGTTATTACTTCATATAGCTCCTAAATAGTTATTAAATCCAACTTCACCTAAAGCTTGCTGTCACCCCCTGTAACTTCAGTTTCCATGTGGATGACTGTGCCAATAACCCGGACTTACAATTTATTCACCAATTCACCTGTGACAACCTTTTCACTTTCCCTCAGACACCCACTCCCATGGTCATAATCTGAACTTTGTCATAGCCTAAAACTTCTTCCAACTCTAAAATCCTGAATTGAACCATCCTGCTCTCTGACCATATCCTCTTCTGTGTTGAGCTAAATGGTCCAATTATACTTATTGAGTTCAACCTTATTGAGTTTCCAGTCCATTGCTTTTTCTCAATAGATTAACGCTCTCCATTCTCCACCTTCTTCCTTATGTGGCCTCATAATTTCAACACAACCACATTCCTGAATTCCTTAGCTTCTCTGTCTCTTCATTATAACCTGTATCAAAATTTGAATTCTAACTCAATTATCAGCTTTCTTCAGGCCTGTGTTTAAGAACTGCTCAAGAAATTCACACAATAGGGCAGACTGATTCCACTATAAATTCATTATTATCAATCTGAAAGCATCTCCTAACCACCTAGCAATTTTACTATTTTTCTTATAAATTCATCTACTCACTATATTTCCAACTTTTCTACTCTGCTCAAAAATCCAACCACTCCCCCTTCAACTACATCCTTCCCATAGACATTTAAACACGTCATGTCTCTCCCATTAAAAAGAAAAATTGTCACTACTCCCCTTCACCTTCCCATTCCAGACCTTTCTCCTGGTTCTTTTCTAATATCTAAGCAAAGGTAAGCACTACCCATTTGATTACACAAACCAGAAACCAAGAAGTATTCATGTCACCCCGCTCTCTGACATCTCCCATATCCAATTTATCTTAAAGCCCTATTCATTTTAACTCCTAAATATCTTTCAAATTTATTCACAGCTCTCCATCAGCACCATCACTACCTTAGACCATGCTATTAGCATCTCTCCTAGCCCTCCTACTGAAGTGATCTAATAAATTTTAAGCCCTTCATTTGACCCCTTCTAAACTATTCTGAACGCCACAGAAGAATTACCTTTTTGAAGTCACTCCTAGTTTAAAATTATATGATAGCTTCCACTGTTCTAAAATCTATTTTGGTTTACCTAGACTTGCATGGTCTAGCCCCTCTAATCTAATACTTCAACACTCACGCTCACTCCCCATCCAACTTGCAAACATTTGAATATGCCATGCTCCCTCAAACACAGGGCCTATACACTTGCTAGTCTTTCTAAATGGAGTGTTGTTCTACAGCTCTTTCACACCCCTGTCCTTCTCCTGACATTTGTGTCTTTCTGATTGTGTACTCATATCTTGTTCTGTTCATTCTTTTTTCCCTAGCACACTCTCTAGAACTTCCTGGCACACTGTAAGCACCAAATACTTATTGAGAAAATAAATACAGTATTAAAGAATTAACTAATACAGAAATCTCTCATAATAATTTCTGACTCCTCTAGCACTCATAATTAATAATTAATATTTATTTAATCTTCGTGGGAAGCACTGTATCAGGCAACTGGATAGAAACCGCTCTGTTTCATAAACATTGGGTTCTTATTCCAAGCAGATTTTATACATAAATGACTACCTAGCCCATTTCCATTTCCTTTTGTAGAGCACAATTTAAAAACTAAGAGAAAACTAAATAAACTAGAAAATGTAGCAAACTACATTGGTTATCTGCATCTCTAATCCAGATAACAAGTTCTATTGCCTCCATCCTATTTGGAACTCACTTCTTCAGCTTATGCTACCAAGAGATCCATGGGGAAATAATCCTAATTACCCCTCACATTAGTTAACATGCTTTAGGAGAAACTCTCAGTTTAAACAGCTTACACGTATCACCTCTTTTAGCCTATTTATATTCTTATTAATACACAGTGGCATAGATAGATAAAGAGATAGATAGACAGACAGATAGACAGACAGATGAAAAACAAATATCTACTTTCTGCAATGTCCATAATACACTAATGGTAAATGCTTCTTGCTGTGGAAAAAATGTTCTCATTAATATCCATTAGGTCCACAGTGACTATAAAGCTTGATCAAAATGTGCACCCCAAAAAGAGGTATACTAAGTCTCAATTTTTTTTCAAATATCATGCTATGTGTACAAGTAAACCAGATTCGGAGATGCTTTAAATCCCTCAGTGAAATTGCTGCCTTTACAATAATCCAGACTCCTTAAAACAACCTAAACCCACCTACCTCTACAGTTCACCTTGTGCATCTCTGTCTTCTGCTCTCCAGTTACAGAAAAATTCTTTCCTTTCTTCAAAAAATTTTATATTCTCTCTCACCTGGGAAGTCTCCAAATATGAATTTTAAAAACACTCTCTCTAACCCACCGACCACTCCTTTTGTCTGGTTAACCCTACTTATCTTTCAGGTCTGGGCTTAAATGTCACCTCTCCAGAGACCTCCCCTGACTATCCCCATCTTCAAATAGGTTAAGATCCTTGTTCTATGGTACAAATAACTAGCTCATGAAACAGTGAAGAAATGATGCAGCAGCCAGTAAGTGCTGAAGCAGAGACAGGCGGAAGTGGCCACGATGGAGCCTAACTTTAGTAACACCGATTAGCAAACATAGATGCCCTAGTCACATTGACCAACCTCCTGGCCTTTTGTTTCAGCAGAGTTGAGTTCAATCTCTCTCCTTTATTGCAATAATCTTGAACAAAGTCTCCCTTGCCATTTTTAACAAGTGTCCAGTGCAATTTCTTTTTTGATAGCTCCATGAAGATCAGGGAGGATTTGTGTGTTGGTTCACTGCTAGATTCCCAGTGTTTAGAATGAAGGAGTGGCTCAGTATAGATTTGTTGAGTGAATGGATGAACAAAATCAAGTAAGGTATTTTTTTGCATTTAAATGTCTTTGACAGAAAAATAAATCCCTTTGGGACAATTCCTATATATTTCTGAATATACTACTACATCTCAACAGTCAATCTAAGTACATGGCTTATTAATCACACTAAAGGGCAGAAATGATCAGTCCTAGCGATATAACTTTATTATAGACACTGAGAGGCCTCTGCAAGTGGAAATTGTATTTTCTAAATATGATTACTTTTTTTGCCAATATAGGTGAAACTACCACTAAATAGATGAGCTATTTTAAACTTAATTGTTAGATTTCAATATCAAACACAAGAAGAACAATTTGTTCTAAAACTCTAGGAGAATCATATTTGAGTAAAAAAATTCTACCGGTCTAACAATTTGTAATTATTATAAAACAATTGTTGCACAAGCTCCTGTCATCTAGGTCTCTTAACTCACTGTGGCCAAAGCAATGACAACACCTGCAAAAGCTCAAACAAAAGCTGTTTGAGGATGACCACTCCTAACTCAGTGTAATTCTGTGTATTAGTGTGAATGTCGCTGAAGATGGTTGATTTTTACTGACACAATGACTTAAACATAAGCAAATCACAGTGAAAACTAGCATCTTCCGGAAAAATGCACGCCAGCCCTTTGACTGTAAAGTCCATACTTGTGTCTGCAATGATAACCAAGTAAACAGTCATACCACAACACTATCTTGGACCATGCTTGTTCTCAGTAGAGTCAAAAGGACAGAGGGCAGAAACCACTGCTTATGAGTGCAGCAGCATCAGGTACCTACTTCCACAGGATTTGACCTCATAGCAGTCTGGGTAGCAGCCTGTAGAGCTATGCTCCTTGTGCCCTTTTCCCCAGGGGACAACTCAGAAGTGAGCAAGTGAGACTCAAATGGCAGGTACTGGACCCATCTTAACTTAAAAGCCTAAAGAGCTGAAATTGTCTAACTCCATACTCAGCTTGGACACCAATATAAACATGTTCCTTGTGAGTTAGCATGAGTTACGTAAAAGCAGAGAAAAAAACCATGGCATAAAATGAAGTAATAAAAAGACCAAGTGGAGTAGGGATAGAGGTTTAGAACTTCCTTCAAACAAGAGTGAGGAAATGATATATTCTAAGACATAGTGATAGTCATTGTGCAGAAAGACAATAAAGAGCAATTTCTATGCAAGTATCCACAGTTAGTTAAGGCAAAAATTTTAAGGGCTATATTAGACATACTGCAATATATTTCAACCTTCTTTGCCTCTATATCAGAATCATTGCTTAATGCTTAACAATAGGAAGCATTCATCATGGTGAAGATCAGTACAGATAAAAATTTCTATTCCTGTAAGCAACAAAATCAAATAAAGGAATCTTATTGCTGTCCTTATTGCTTGTAACTTCCTATCCTTCCAAAGCTAATTCCCTTAGCTAGGCAGACAGCTTTGCCTCTGTGGAAAATTCATGCAAAAGAATACATTCCTGGAACATTATCACATTTTTCAAATATAAGAAAGAAAGCAATCTTTAAATCTGTTTGCCACCCAACCTTGATAACATTTCGTACCATCAACCCCCACTTGGAGTAGAAATTAAAAGCTCAGCCTATTGCCACTATGCTCCAACTTGGAACCTGTGGCTGACTCTTACCCATTCTCCAAATCCTTTCCAAGTCTCCTCCTTCACAATCAATGACCCTTCTTTGGTTTACACTTTTGAATAATTTGTGATAAAGTTTTTCTCTAAAGCTAGAAGGTAGGTATTTGAGTAAAGTGACTATGCTTTGTACATCTTTGTACTCATTTGTCCACAATGCTTTGCACTCCTAGTGGGAGATCCCAGCTTGGGAACCTAAACCCTAAAATAATCCCTAAACATGCATGGAAACCTGGCAGGGTAGGTCACCTGACCAGAAGATTATTTACATGAGAATATTCATGGAAAGGAACTTATAAACAGAGGGCATAGTGGCCAAAGGATAATGCCCCATTATCTGCAAGGAGAAGTTTACGGCACAGTTAGGGTTACGCTACAAAGACTGCCCTTTGGCCCTACTTTTTCCATTACTAGCAAGAAACAGGTATATTTAGGAAACGTGATAAGTTTCAATGTCTCATTCACTCCAATAGACATATATATAGTATGGCAATTATATGTCTGGCACTGCAAATCCAGGATATTAGCAAGACAGAAACTTAGCATTAAGGAAGAATAAGGTCTATTTTTGATTCCTCCAGAAATGAGCAAGTGCTTAACTCTTAGTTTTCTAAAGATCTTTACTGGATTTGAATTCTTCACTTAAGGTAGAATTGAAGGATGCAAAATAGGGTCACCCATAAACGTTCCCCTGAGCACACAGATGAAAGACAAGCGTTGGTAAACCACTAATCCAATCCTCAACAAAAATATAAATATTTTTTATTGTTATTAGAAGCACTAGTGTTATTAAGGTGCTTTCTTAAGCAGAGAAGAACTGGAGGTATATAAGACTTAAAATTGCAGCTAAAAGTTTTTAAAATAGGCTACTAAGAAACTAAGAACACTTACACTAAGAAAGTTCCACATAGAAGGTAAAGTTATCCTAGAGATAGTATGTTTCATCACAGTAAAAGTTTCATACTCTTCAGAGCAAATAAATTTACCAGGAATAAAGAGGAGTACTACATAAAGGCAAAAGTGTAAATTCTCAAGAAGACATAATTCTTATACGTATGTACCTAACAAAATCATCAAAATATGTGAAGCAAAAACTAATAGAACTGTTAGGAGAAATAAGATGAATCCACTATTGCAGTTATTGACTTCACTGTCCCTCTGTCAGAAATGGTCAGATCTAGCAGGCAGAAAATCAGTAAAGACACAGTAGAACTCAATAGCACCATCAATCAACTAGCTATTATTGACATCTTTGACTACAACAACAGCAAAAAGCAAAAACAAACAAACAAAAATCACAATCTTCTCAAGCTCATGTGAAGCAGTCACCAAAATAGATCCCATCCTGGGCTATAAAACACATCTCAACAAGTTTAAAACAATAGAAATCATGCATTATCTGCTTCTGGACCATAATGAAGTTAAATTAGAAATCGGTAACAAAAACATAACTGAAAATCCAAAATAGTGTGGCAATTAAACAACACACTTATAAATAAGATATGGATCAAAGAAGAAACCTCAAGAAAAATTTAATATTTCTTTTGAATTAAATAACACTGTAAATACAATTTACCAAAATTTGTGGGATGCAGCAAAGCAGTTCTTAGAGGACAATTTATAGTTTAGTCTGCATATATTACAAAGAAACAAAGAACTAAAATCAATAGTCTAAATTTCTACCTTAGCAAACTAGAAAAAGAACAGCAAATTAAACCTAAGTAAGAAGAAACAACATACTAAAATTAGAGTAAAAATCAATGAAGTCAAAGTAGGAAACCAGGGGAGAAAATCAACAAAATTTTCTTTGAAAATATCAATAAAATTGATAAGCCTCTAGTGATACTAACCAAGAAAAAAAAAAGAGGACACAATTACTAACATGAGAAATGAAAGAGAGGACATCATTACAGATGCCATAGACATTAAAAGGATTGCAATAGTAATAATAACAATAATGGAATAATATGAATGACTCTATGTCCATAAATTTGATAATCTAGATGAAATGGACCAATTCTTTAAAAGACACAATCTATCAAAACTCATACACCAAGAAGTAGATTATTTAAGGTGAACTGTATTTATTAAATTGATTCAATAATTAATAATCTTCCAAAACCAATAGCACTAGACCCAGATGGGCTCAGTAGTGAATTCTTCCAAATATTTAAGGAAGAAGTTATACCCATTCTCTACAATCCTTTTCATAAAGTAGAAGCAGAAATAATACTTCCTAACCCAGTTTTATGAGGCCAGCACTACCTTAATATCAAAACCAGACAAAGACAATATGAGAAAAGAAAACTACAGATGAGTATCTCTCCTGTACATAGATTCAAAAACCCTCAACAAAATATTAGCAAATCAAATCCAACAATATATAAAATTAATTATACAGTATGACCAAGTAAGATTTATACTAGGTATGCACATTTGGTTCAACACTCAAAAATCAATTAATATAATCCATAACATCATAGACCAAAGAAGAAAAATCACATTCACATCAATAGATACACATAGATTAAGAAATAGAAAAAGCATTCATTGAATTACATTTACTCATGAGAAAAACTCCCAGAAAACTAGGAACAGAGAGGAACTTCCTCAACTTGAAAAATAACATCTACAAAACCCTACTGCTTATATCAAATTACATTATATTTAATGGTAAGAAACTAGAAGCTTTCCCACTAAGATTAGGAACAAGGAAAGAATGTCTATTCTCACTACTCTTATTCAACATTATACTGGAAGTCCTAGCTAATGCAATAAGAAAATAAAACAAAATAAAGGGTATACATATGGGGAAGAAAAAATAAACGTCTTTGCAGATGACATGATTGTCTATGCAGAAAATCCAAACAAACTGACCAGTGTGGGGAAAAAACCAATAACCTGGAACTAATTAACAATTAGAACAATTGCAGGATATAAGGTCAATATACAAAAGCCAGTCACTTTCCTGTACACCAACAATGAACAATTCAAATTTAAAATTAAAAACACAGTATCATGTACATTAGCACAAAAAAAAATGAAAAACTTAGATATAAATCTAACAAAGTATGTGTAAGATGTATATGAGGAAAACTATGAAATATTGATGAAAGAAGTCAAAGAAAAACTAAATAAATGGAGCACTATTCCATGTTTACAGACAGAAAAACTCAATATTGTCAAGATTCCAGTTATTCTTGACTTGATCTATAGCTACCAATGTAATCTCAATCAAAATCCCAGCAAGTTACTTTGTGGATATCAATAAACTTAGTCTGAAGTTTATATGGAGGGATAAAAATTGTACAGAATAGCCAACATAATATTGAAGAAAAAGAACAGTTAGAGGACAGTCACTCAACTTTAACACTTGCTATAAAGCTATAGTAATTAACACAATGTGATATTGGCAAAAAATAAATAAATAGATTAATGGAACAGAATAGAGAGCCCAGAAATAGACTCACATAAATATAGTCAACTTATCTTTGACAAAGGAGCAAAAGCAATACAATAAAGAAAAGAAAGGTTTTTTTCAACAGATGGTGCTAGAACAACTGGACATTCAATGCAAAAAAAAAAAAAAAAAAAAAGGAATCTAGTCACAGACCTTACACCTTTCACAAAAATTAACTCGAAACAGATCATAGACCTAAATGTAAAATGCAAAACTATAAAACTTTAAGAAGATAACATGGGAGAAAATCTAGGTGACCTTGGGTATAGTGATAATTTTTCAGATATAACACCAAAAGGCACAATTCATGAAAGAAATAATTAATAAACTGGACTTCATCAAAATTAAAACCCTGTTCAGTGAAAGATACTGTCAAGAGAATAAGACAAGCTACAGACTGGGAGAAAATATTTGCAAAAGATATCTGATAAAGGACTATTATCCAAAATATACAAAGAACCCTTAAAACTCAACAATAAAAAAATCAACAACCCCATTAAAAGTGAGCAAAAGATCTGACAGACACCTGACCAAGGGAGATACTCAGTTGGGAAATAAGCATATGAAAAGATGTTCAACTTCATATATCATTAGAAAATTGCAAATTAAAACAACAACAAGATACCACTACATATCTACTAGAATGTTAAAATCCAAAACACTGATGATACAAAATGCTGATGAGAATGTGGGTCAACAGGAATCCTCATTCATTGCTGGTGGAAATGTAAAATGGTACAACCACTCTGAAAGATAGTTTGACAGCATTTTACAAAACTGAACATATTCTTATATGATACACCAGCCGTGCTTCTTGATATTTACCCAAATGAGCTGTTAACTTATGCCTCCACAAAAACCTACACCCAAAAGTTTATAGCAGCTTTATTCATATTTGCCAAAACTTGGAAGCAATCAAGATATTCTTCAGTAGGTGAATGGATAAACAAACTGTGGTACATCCAGACAATAGAATATTGCTTGGCACTAAAAAAAATGAGCTATCAGCCATGAGAAGACATGGAAGAATCTTAAACGCATGTTACTAAGTGAATGAAGCCAATCTGAAAAGGCTATCTACCATGTGACTCCAACTATATGACATTCTGGAAAAAGAAAAACTGTACTAAAAGGATCAGTGGTTGCTAGTAGTTAGGAGGTAAGAAGGGATGAATAGGCAGAGCACAGAGTTTTAGGACAGTGAAACTACTCTGTTTGATACTACAATATGTCATTATGCATTTGTCAAAACTCATAAAATGTGTAACACCAAGAGTAATCCCTAACACAAACGATGAACTTTGGGAAATATGACGTGTCAGTACAGTTTCATCAGTTACAATATATGTATCTCTGTGGTTGGTGGTGTTGATCATGGGGGAGGTGGGGGAAATCTCTGTATGGAAAGTCTCCCTACCTTCCTCTCAATTTTGCTGTGAACCTAAAACCACTATTTAAGAAAAGTTTATTATCAGCTGGGCAAATATATTGATAAGAAAAATCAAACAATTCCAAGGTAGACTTGGCAGTGTTTCCATGAATTCAGTAAGATTAAAACTAGGAAAACAAAAAAATTATGTTTTTTTTTTTTTACCTATACCACTCAAACATTATTTTCAATTATCTACATACAGCCTTGAATGAAAAAGTAATGGCAATCAGATTGCACTAAATGACAATTTCTAACATGCTATTTATTCTTAGGAGAGGGTCTGAAATTCAACAAAAGCGACAAAAAGCCCCTAAAATCTATGTATATAACTAGCTTCTTTGATTTCCAATTCTTGTTTTGATGACCAGATAAGAGGTAAAAATTTTCTATGTAAACAGATATGCTAAGACAAGGTAATGCATGTGGCCATTTGATAGGCATAATTCAAGAAAAATTATAATTTAGAAAATTATTTTCCATAAACTTTTCTGGAAATTAGGAATATTTATACACTTCCACTTAGTAGTCACTGGCCCGTTCATTTTGCCTCCTGAAACAAAGCATAAGTGATCATCTTCCAAATTTCAATTTGTTCTGACCTAGTTTGTCATGTTTACCACTTACTAATATCACTCACTGTCCCCTGAATTCCCCGTGTATCACATTTCCTAAGTCCACTTAGGCTACCAAACTGTGTGTTATCTGCAGCAGCCCCATCTTTCTATGACATCTTATAATTCAGTCCCCCCAACCTGCCAGAAATCAAGCTCTCTGGACCTCCCAGAGCTGTATTCAAATTCATGCTACAAAGGAGTTTGTTTCTATTCCTTGGATTCTCAGTGATAACATCTTTTACCCCCATTATGATTTCTAGGAAATTTATAGTACTTATTTCCAAACAGAATGCTTTCCTTTAATGGACTCTGGCTTCCCTGCCTCAAAATTCTCTTAAAGAATCACATATACAGTTTGTGAATTCCTCATAAATCAAATTACCTCCAGAGAGCATGTCGATTGAGACAATCTTGAATATAAAAAGTGTTATTAAGTCCTCTAGGTCATTCTGCACCCGTATCATGTTAAAGGATTAAACTGTGATTTTCAGATTCATACTCTGCTATTCCAACACTAGCTCAATTCCTCATTTTTTAGTTCTATTTTGTTTTTATGTCATTGTACAATCTACTAAAACCTTGCTAACATTTCATTGCTTCAGGTCAGTGAGTCACTAATATGCACTAAGCAACGAAGGACTACCAAGGAGATGGAACACATTCTTCACCATCACAGGGCTTGTAACTAAGCTGAGGAACAGATACATACAAATGAAATAATAATATCCCCTCAGATATGCACAATTCTACAAGCAAACATGATTCATGGCTGCTTTCCCATTTATTCCTTAAAACCCATCTTGTGAAGCAAGGAAGTCAGGCATTCCTTCTCTTTTTTTTTTTTCTTACAGATATGGAAATGGAGATCCATCCCAAAGGTTCACAATAAATATGTCCTAGAGAAGGCATCTGATAGTTAAAAAGAGAAAATTGAAAGTAACGTGGAACCAAAATACAAGACAATACTAGTTTGAAAGATGAGAAGGCAAACAGAGGTCCTTGATTTATTTGGAAGGGCAAAGATAATAAAAAGTCAAATATTGATGCTAAAAATGTTGAGTAATCAATTAACAGAAAAACTTCCCATCCAGTAGAGAGAATCCAGGAGATTCTTAAAATTCAATCACTCCAAAAGACAGTAGAAAACAAGAAAAATGAAGCGAAAACAAGAAAAATGAAGTAAAAACAGAGAAAAGTGAAGAAAAAGTATTTTAAAATGGAAAATAAGATGCTCTAAGTAAATCAAAAAGTAATTAATTACAATAAATGTAAACAAACTAAACTTAACAGTTAGATCCTCAGAATGTACACAGACTATTGATAAAAGATACAACTAGAGTATAATAATCTAGAGTGATAAAAAGTTAAATGATAGGAATATATATATACCAATATACAAATGCTAATTTAGATTTATTAGTATCAAGCCAAATAGATTTTAAGCAAAAAAAAAAAAATGTTAAGGCATTATTAGTGACAAGAAATGTTAGAAAATAATGTTGAGAAAATCTCCAGGAAGTATAGCAAAAAGATAAAAGATTGGAAAGTAAGGGAAGAAAAAAAAAGGGATTAGAGGACCAGTCCAGTAGGTACAATATTTGAACAAAAGGAGTTCCAGCAAGAGAGAAAACAGAAAATAGGGGAAAGGGATGGAGAAAAGTATCATAAGAAAAAATCAAAACAGAAGACATGCTTTTCCAGATTGAAAAAGGTGACCCAGTCCGTGACCAGCAAAGCTGATGAAAATCAACCCACACTAAGGCATACCACTGGAGAGATTCAGAACTCTGTACAGAGAAGATATATTAAATTTCCAGGAGAAAAAATGGCTTAAAGTTTCTTAACAGAATTAGAAAGTAGACTGTAATGGCACTATGAGTTTCAAAAGTCTAAGGAGAAATTATCTCTAGCCTAGAACATTGTAGCTAGCCAAACTGTCAATCAGCTAGGAGGGTAGAGTAAAGAGATTTGTTTAAGAAAATGAGGTTAATGGAATATTGCTTGATCGATGTAATGAGGGCAGATTTAGACAACTGGCATAGAGCTTAGTGGCTGAGTTAGTGATAAGAACAAGTAAAACTAAGCAAATGGTAAAACCAGGTAATTATCAACTCTGGAAAACGGAAAGTGCAGAAAAGGAAAGGTCATCACAGCATGTTGAAGTTTCAGCTATAAATAGATATTTGCAGTCATAATGATTAAAAAACACTTAATATTTATGGAACCAAAAGGATGATATACCTATATTGTGAGAATGAGATGATAGAAAGAGTGCATGTATATAGTGAGGGCAGGGGGAAAGAGGCTAAAACCTCAAATTTCACCACAGTAAGAAGTCCAAGTCCTAAAACTGAAAAACCAAGAAGTAGATTCACAAGCTTGTTGTTTGCTGATGGAGGCAAATAAAAGAATCCCACAATTTGAAAGTGGTTACCTCTAGGGTCTTCTCTGTTTCAAAATGAGATACTGCCAATTATTCTTCATAGAGATTTTACCAGTTAATACTCCCTTAAGCAATGTATGAGAGACCTCACCCCATCACTTTATCAGTTCAGGTCCCCTACAGAGTGGTGCCAAGTCAGGGTTAGATATGCAAGAATTTTACTGAGATAAGTGCCTAGGAAGGACAAGGGGAGGAAGGAGGAACCTTCACACCACAATGCAGGTCTGAAACCTATGAAGAGGGAAGGAAGAATTGTGTTCAAAGTACCTCAACCACAGCAAGGGAAATGGGGAATCCCAGAGCAAAGCTGCTGGATAGAGGAGTTCTTCATTGGGCAGGAGTAGGCTAATCATTATACTACCACCACTCCTAGTCACTGCCTGGGTGCTGCCTTGAGGAACACGGCCTCAGCGTGTGAACGGCAGCGGATCAGAAAACCACAGCCGGTGTCGGTCAACTGTGTTCACTGGTGTACTAGTAAACCATTAGCAATTAATTCTACATAAAGTTTTTTAAAAAGTTTTTATTCATAGCATTTATGACTTTCTGGGTGTAAATACTCCCACCGTGGCCAGTTTCAAGCTACCAGTATACCACAATAGTGTGATATCACTGAATGCTGAGTTTGGAAGAGATACTAAGGATTGGCTTGACTGGCTTTCCCAAACCAGGAGCCTTTAACTTCCAGGGAGCCTTTAAACTGTGCTCCATGCAGCAGGTTTTCATGAAAGGACATCTGAGTAGTGTGCATCCTTAGCCACGTTACTCACCAACCTAGTGTATGAAATAACTGATGGTAAGTGTAGTCTATAGTTTTACTTTGCATTTTCTTTAGTATGAGTAAGTCTGAGGATCTTTTCATATATTTTTGTAGTATATTAAATGCATTTATCTTATGTAATATATTTAATGTATTTTCTTTTTTATGAATTAACCCTATTTTTATTATTTTTAATTAAAATCTTTATACCTATGTTCTTAAAAATGGAAATCTTAATTCATTTATCTGAATATATTAAACCATTTAGTAAGTGAACATATAAATACTACTTATTATTTTCTTATCATATGATTAGCATTTTCAAAATTAACCCCTCTCAACCCTTCCAGAAGGTAAATAGGAAATAAATGTACCATAAAAAACTTGATGTAGGTAGAATCTAAAATTAAAAAACAAATTACTAGGATTTCTTTTTTTTTCCCAATTTTTTAAAGTAATAATTACATGTAGAACATCAAAATACAATGTCTATAATTAACTTTCAGGGAAATATTTTTTAATATCATTAAAGTTGATTGAATGCAGAAATTTTATGGAAAAAGTTACTGAAGAAAAGTTTTAATCTACTTCCCAACACACAGAATGACAACAACATAGTGAAGAATTTTCCATCTGAGCAGTCTGCAAGGACAGAGTAGAATCTTTAGGGAAATTAAGTTTGTAATTATTAGGCACACATTTTAATAATAGATACATTCTATATTGACTCATTTATATGCATCCTTGGTGTAGCAAGTTGAAAATCATCCACTACTAAGTGAGAAGCTAAGAAGCTCTGGATGAAATGGTCTTTTAAGATATTACACATGTTTTAAGTATTTCTAGTCATGCAGGTAACAGTGAAAAAGCAGAATCTTGAACTAAACCAGCCATCAGAAGTCGTCCAATACAATCTCTAACCACAAATGTACTTGGACAAAATTTAAAGCAAAAACTATTTTTAAAAAAAGAAATCCAAAAAAGGCATAAATTCAAGAATTGCTCTTTCATAAAAGTTTTCTATCTTTTTGTTAACTCAAGGACTGTTACCATATGTATCTGGAGGGAAGGAGGTAAAAGATCTATGGATACACAGAGTTTTAAAATGCTACAGTTTTCCCAGGAAAGTACACCTATTTCATCATCTTTCAATCAATTATCTAGTTCATGATCCATGTTTGACTCCAAATGCTGTGGTTTTTCTTCTGTTCCTCCTCCTTTAACCAAAACATCAACCACAGCCATTTTCCCAGTAATTAGTATTTTCAACCAGAAATCAATAAAAAGAAGCAGATGAATATCAATTTAAGGTAATCAATTATGAAAATTTATAGCAAGTGTTTAGTATGGTGAAGGTTGAAAGTGGTAGCTAAAAAGAAGTTTGGATTATCTGTAAAATTCTCTGATCATAATTTTCTCAAAACACTGATTCAAGTACTAAAAAAAAGAAAGAAACTTACCTCATCTACATTTTCAAAGGCATTGATGATGTCGTAAGGTAAACAAGACAACAGATCAATCACAAACCAAGTTTTCAGATAGTTCATCCTTATCAACTTGGGGTCAGAAATGACCTCTCCACCAGGTCCCACAAAGGTCGTATGAAAATTTAAAACAATGTCAACCAGGAAAATAACGTCCACCACACTGTCCAGCACCAGCCAGGCTATGTTGTTCTGCTTCGTTTTGAAGGAAACATTGTAAGGAACCATAATGGCGGTGTAGAAGGTAAGAATTAAAATCACCCAATCCCAAGTTGTTTTAAAAGCACAATAGTGTAAAATAATGTGTGGTGGCGTCTTTGGCGCTTCTTGCTTATACTGAGGAAGGATATCTGATCCCAGCTGAAGAACCTAAAAGAGAGAAAATGTATACATAAGTGACCTGGACATCTCTGCACAGTTAGGAATGAATTCAAATTTACTGGCAGTCAAACTACAGCCTATTTATCATGACTCCTGGTATCAAGCCCTGTCATGCTCTGCAGTTTCATCTCCATCTTCTGAGTTGTATCAAAGTTTGTTTAAAATCATTCCAAGTCCAATCACTCTGCTGAAGTTGATCTGTTTGCCATTCCCTCTGGCTTTCTCTCCAGTGGCCAACTGCTGGTTCAAAAACTGGCCCCCATACACAGAAGTCAGGAAGAGACCAAAGAAAGAGGCAGACCGCTCCTGATTGGTAGGTGGCAGTTTTAATAAGCAAAGGAACTTACGAGGCCTTTACTGAGCAGAACAAGACCAGTAGATCTCTGAACCCACCGACCACATCTTAAAAGATTATACAGAGGTTTTAACAGGATTCAGTCACATATTCAGTCCAGATGGCCTCAACAGCACCATACTCTCTCAAAGTAGCATCCTTAAAAATGGTTCCCACTGGGAGAACATAACATTCCCAGGACAGGGGAGGTGGGGAGGAGCCTGCAATTGCCTGGGTCCAGCTCAAGGGTCAACCGGCAGTCACATCCTGTCAATGACCTCCTCCAACACCGACACTGACCCACAGCACTGCTGGACATCCACTTCTGGGCGTGCCTTTTGCACGCTCACTGGGCAAGCTTTCCTAGAACCACACATCTCTCACTGATTTGTCTAGCTGTCATTTGCATGACTCACCATTGTCCATTCTTCACCTATTTGGCATCTTAAGAGCATAACTGACTCTAATGCTTGGTTGGTGCTGTTGAGTGGGACCTAGCCAAGACCCTAATGGCTGGCACAATGGTATCAGGGTTGTGTATGTTGTAGCCTGCTTTTCCCTTTTACCTTTTCAATCAGGACTTAAAGAATATTGGATTTCATGCCCAGATGCAAATTCCCTTTAGGAAAAAAAAATACTAAATACTCAAGTTTGCTTCTCCATACCTTTGTGACAAGTGGAGAAATTTCAATGTAAGGTTAGATGAACCTTGACTTACTGTAATTAGATCTCATTAAAGAGACAATAAGGAAAGCAAATGACAAAGCAAGAGCTGAGACCTGGGCAATGGTAACAAACATAGGACTTAACACTTCCTTCCAGAACCTGGAACCTGGAAATTGTGAAAAGGAGTTGAAGAAGCAGGTCAGAGACCTCAGCTCCTTGCCACCAATGAAGCTAGAGCTGAGAAAACCTATGTATTAAGAAGTCTGTAAATGGGACTTTGATAAATACTGTTTCCAGCAGCTTGGCCCTCTTATGCATCCAATTATTCAGTGTCTCTGGGACTAATGGGACCCAGAAAGTAGGAGTCAAGTTCACATTATAAAATTATAAATGCACTAAACGTGTGAATGTGAAAACAAATACAGCATTTAAGTCGTATGCCACAAAGCAAAACAAGTATATCAGCATTTTTTTGAAACTTGGGAGAGACTTATCCTGAAAAGTTTCTTTTACACATAGAACTTACATAACTGAAAACTAAGCATATAACACCCATTATTACTACTTTGAAATGTGAAAAACATCACTGATATTCTCTTTAGCCATGCATTATAATTATTGTTTTAAGTTTGGGAGTTGTAAGTACTGTTTGTAAAGATTTTTACATGTTTATCCTCATCATCAGTCGCCCAGCCATACTTTTCCTGTAAAGTCTTAAATTACTCAGCAACAAATTATCCTACAAGAAGGTACGCTTCATGTTGGGACGGAGCATTAAGTACATAGAATCATACAGAATCCTGGTCTCTCTCTCACTTTTCAACCACCAGTCCAACCGTACCAATTTCACTGTGTTAAACATGAAAATTTCCTCCATAACCAATAGTTTACCATCTGTATTCACACAGTCTGTAGTTTGAGTACAGAGAAATCACACTTAGAAAATAACTCAGTGCCAGGGTGCATTAGGACCTTCAAGGGTCTGAGACATTTCTGTAAATACTAAAATAAAAATTATATTTTACAACTGCATTGTTACAAAGATGAAAAAATTAGTGTCATATATTCAAAAATTTTACCTAAACATTTATTTTTTACCTTCTACTGTTAACAGAAATTCAAACATCCTGTGGACCTCTGAAAGTGCCATGGGCTGCACACACAGTGCTAATAGACAAGTCAGCCTTGCTCACCGCCCCGGAATAATGTAAGGTGTCTCCTCTAGAGCTTTAGGTTTATTTTTATTCAAAAAGTTACTGTCTCAAGACATAAATACAAATTAGAAAACAGTGCAATTAGGACAACAGAATGTATAGGACAACAGGTTACAGTAACATATAAAATATTTTTTGCTGGTTGAAAACAAAGCTGTAAGAACTGCTTTCACAAAGAAGTACTCCTTTCAAGAGTGAGGACAAAAAAAAAAATCAACTTAGGTTTACAATTGTATATACTGTCCTCTCAGCAGTTCTAGTAAATGCAGTGGTGTGAAAAACAACATAGGCAACACTTTCACACATAACAGTTTCTGTTGTTGGAACATCTGTTAGACAAGTCTGATTCCATTTAATACTAACCATGATGGAATAAAATAATTGTATTGTATCGTGACCTATGGTTTTTGGCTACGACAGCCCAATGCTTGTTGATTTCTGACTTAAGAACTGGAAGCCTTTTGGTATTCACCCATCTAAAGATATTCTTGTATTGCAAGCATATTAAGGCATGGGATGATTACAATAATACACCCCAAGAACTGAGAGATGACTGACAAAAGATAGACGCACATGTACTATAAGTTAATATTTTGTTTTAAATGATGTCTAGCTGCCCAAGCCTCGCAAAATGAGTTGATGTCAAAATGGCAAGTAGCCACTTTCTGTTTTAAACTAATTTATTTGTGAAAGGACATAAAATGAAGTTTAAAGCTTAGCTTTCAAAGCATACTATGGGTTATGAATTCTATTTCTTAAATCTGGCTACAAACTGGGTTCATCTGGAGAAGTTTAAAAAAAAATACAGTATATTCATGTATACTGACCCCACACCAGGAAATAATTAAATTCATTTCTGTCGGCTCTCAGAGAATCTATAGTTTCATCATCTTTCCAGGTGGTTATAATGCATAGTTCAAGATAAAACCTCTGTCTTCTATTTCTTCAGACATTCATAACCCAGTTCTCAGACAGTGACTTGCGTTTGTAAAGCAATCCCAAAAAAATGCTACAAGGGAAAGAGGAGGGGAGCAGAAGAGGAGGCAGAAGGGGAAAAGAATGGCAAGGACAACAAAGAAAGGGACACAGGGGCTTCAGCTCCGACCTTTCTCACAGGCAGAGCACCACATTAACCTCAGCCCCAGCACCGGGGCTCCTTCACAAAGCAGTGAGGAACAGCCCTCCACTTTGTTTCCTCTGTACTTTCACGAGCAGTGAGCCCTAGGTGGAGGAGGGGATGAAATCACATTTTCTGATGTATTATTGTACTGCCACAGACACATTCCTTCCCTCTGAATATCTAAGCGCACTGACGCTGAAGGATTCAGGACCTCGGACGTGATGGTGGTGGGGATGTTTACCTTCCCGCAGTACGATAGTGACAAGCAGAAGCCAATCAGCGGGATGTCAGTGCAGGTGGAAAAACAGATGAACTGCCTACACGGAGATCAGGGTCTTTGAAACTGGCGATCAGCTCCAAATTTAGAGGACCCAGTGGAATTAAGATAAAATTTTTATGTGTTGGAAAAAGTGAAAGAGCCTGAAATTCAAAAGCAAATCCAAATAATACTCAGGTTGTGTAAATTATATGACTCTGAGTACAACTGGAAAAAATTCTCTCTCTCTGCTAACTCAGTGCTTCTTCTAGGTCAGTCTTTGAAGATCTAAGAGCACACACAGACCACATCTCTTTTGAAAACCTTGTTATTCCTACATGTTCTCTGAAATCAAGCCTAAGACAGAAAGCAGTTTTGTATCTGAATCAGGCTTGTGAATTAGGGAAAAGAAACTGACAATAATCAAAAAGCAAAGCAAAAAAAGAAAAAAAAGTCAGATGGGAAGGAAAAGGAATGAAAGTTCCTCAAAAAATTAAAGTAAAAATGATGAGCTGTCAAGGGGAAAGGAACTTTCCTTTTAATGCAGAGGGGGGAAAATCCAATCTTGAGTGATTCAGGGAACTAAGGTAGAAATTTTCCTCTATGGCCTCTTTCCTCTTGTTCTTGCCCATTTGTGTTAACAAAGAAAGAAAAACTGAATAGGGTGTAGTTAAGGGCCAGAAGGAATCAAGACTGTAAAAGTCAGCGGCCACGGAGACAAGCTCCTACACTTCGCCTTGATTTGTAGAAAGAAACTGGGCAACGGAAGGCAGAAAAGAAAGTAGCTTCAAAATCAAGCAGTGCTTAATAACAAGCACTACTGAGAAAAAGAAGCTGTACCTAATTGCTTTAATTCTTGTGCTAACTGCATATCATCTTTTAAAATACTGTGATTGCTGTGATTAGTTAACATTCAGATATGCTAATGTCTTACTTAGGCCCTTAAGACATGTCTGCACATCGAAGTATTACTCTTTCCCCAAGCTAACAGTGCTGTTTAGAGCAGAAAGTCATACAAGTCTCTCTGTTAGCAACGGTCCAAGAAAAACTCCAGAGCCTTCCAGAAAGAATGTCTGTTACTTTCTAACTCTCTCCAAACTAAATTTAATATCTGCAACTAGTTTAGAAAGTTACTCTGGAGCACATGAACTCACTTTTATCCAGCAGAGCAAACCGATGGACACAGACATTTAATTTTGTCTTTCTCTTCTGTGGTAAGTTACGTCAGAATATTTTGTGAGTGCCTACTTAGTGATCAGCATAGTTCTGGTATTTTGATTAGCTTTTTGGCATCTTTCATACAGTAAGGCACATAATGATTACAGAAGACATGTGATCATCAGAGCTTCTGGCTGCCTTGAAGTTCTGCCCTCATTCCTTTTCCCTCTGGTTTCAATACACTCTCTCTAGGTATTATCACCTGGTCCTATGGTTTTAACAGCCATGTCTGTGAGGTGACACCAAGGACTGTGACTCAAACCTAGATATCCCTCCAGAGCCAGACCCATGAACCCCTCTGCTTTTAGGGACCTCCACTTGAATTTCCTGTCAGGCACTTCAAACTTAGTAAGCTCAAAACTGAACTTATTATCAGTGCCCCCAAACCTTCTCTTCTTTCTCTTCTATTTGATATTTTATTAACCAACAGCAGCACTATCTACCTAGTTGTTCAAGCCAAAAACACAGCGTTGTCCTTGACTCATCCCCTTTTCCATAATCATTCTAATCTCTCAACAAATGCGTTGACTCTAATCTTGCTACATCTGCAATCTGCCCACTTCTGCTGCTGGTTCCCTTGCTTAAGGCCATGGTCATCCTAGCTGAATTACCACCAGAACTTCTTACCTTGTTTCCCTACCTACCATTTCAACACGGAGCCACCAGGTCAAGCAAGGGGTCTTAATTAGAATAAATATTGTAATTAAGGCTTAAAAATTACAATAAATATTGTAATTAAGGTTAAAAAATGGACCTCTTTTGCAATCTGGTGACATCCATGGGCTCCTTTTTAGAATAATGTTTTCAAATTAGTACAATGAAAATACGGGATATCAAAGGAGACCCTTGGGGCCCATCTCTCTTTGAGAAGTTTTGTGAAACACAAACGTGATCATGTCATTTCCCACATGGACACTAGCCGACACTGTTCACTGTATACCACCTTAGCGCTTCCTTTCCTACCTGACTTCACCCACATTGAATTCACACTCAAAAGGCATCATATTGTCTCATCTCTGAGTCTGCACATGCTGGACTCCCTGGTATAAATGACTTTCAGCCCTTCTTCACCTGCCTCTTATATTTTTCCTTCAAGATTCACTCAGCCCAGGTATAGCATCTCACTCAGGAAACCTTTCCAAAAGCCCCAAGTCTGGGTAAACACTCCTCCATGTGCTCCCACTGCACCCTGTCACAATGTTTATCACGTTTTGTTGTCAGTTTCCTGTGCTGGACTTTAACTCCTTGATGATAGGACCCATTGCTTACTCACCCTTACATCCTCTGCAGAGAACCAAGCATGGAGCAAACCCTCAATAAGTGTTTGCTGCACACATAAGTGAATGAATGGGTGGACTTCCTATCTCATTTGCTCAGAGGAAACCTCCTACTCTGCAGACATCACCTGGGATGTCATAAATCACTTTCCCATTTCCAAAGTAGAAGAGCATAAAAATAAATCTATGAAATTTCTATAATTCTGCAAGGGAAAAAATCAATCAGCAGGTAAGTATTTGTAAAATAACAGCCAGAAATATCTATATTGAAACATTTTGGGGGAAAAATGTACAACCACTACCACTTTGGGAAGCAAAGTTAGTCTCACACTTACTTCAGCTAATCTTGAATGTTTGTGGACCACCTCTGTTTTATTCATTGGCGTAAGCTGCTGTAAAACACTTCGGCTATTTGTCAAAGCCCGTGTCAATCGGGCAAATTTTGTCCAACCTTAAAAATAAGGAAAGAAAGTCTCAGTTTTTTCACACATGAAGAATACAGAAGCCAACATTCTTGCTAATATTCAAGGGATCTCAGAAAGAGCATAACATGCAGAATTAATGAAAAGTATCCATCTAAAGCATTGTATTGCTACATAGACATCATTATATATTTCAAGTGTAGCTATAAAATAATAAGTAATTTTTATGTGTGACCTTTGTGTTTTGCTCACATCTATTATTTAGTCCCTATAGCCAGGCAGCTAGTTGTCCATAAAATCTGACCTCCCCTTTACATTGTATAGTTTTGTTACTGGGAAACAGCTGCCCAGTCTGGAATACATCTCCCAGCATCCCCTGCATCGAGATGTAGCCATGTCCCTAGTTTTCATCAATGGAATGAAAGCAAAAATGACATGTGTCACATCCACGTATGCAACAACTTAAGAAGCAAGTGAAACTTCTCCGCACTTTCTCCCTCCTTCTGCTAGCTGTAGGCAAATGACAACAAGTCCCCAAGGGGATGTTGATAACCATGTCAGTCACTCTCACTAAATTGTGGTTCATCTCTCCATCCTCAACACTTGGTACAGGGCCTGGCATAAAATAGGTCATTAACTGATTGATTAACTAATTACTAAAAGTTACATATAACTTTAAAAATAACTCCATTTTTACTATCATGAACATTAACATGAAATATTATCGTGTCTTATTATCATTGGGTTTGGGTTTGGTTTTTGCTTTACTGGGTTAAAATGGTGAGGATGTCTTCAGATGGCAATAACTACATTGGCAATAGGTCTATTAAAATATTTCCTGTTGATCATTTCTCTTCTTACATCAAATGAATATTATAATTGTGCTGAATATTTCTAGAAACTTCCAAGTCAATCTTATACTTACTGAAGGTTCATATTTCTAAGGTAGGTAATGTTGCAACTCTTAGTACATCTGATTATTGGATTAAAAGAGAAGCCTACTTTTACTCCCTCTGTGCAATAAGGTTTGGAAAATATTTTTAAAAAATAAAAGGAGATATTGAAGGAATAAATTCATTAACACATGGAAGAATACAAACCATCAAATGCCATGTGTTCTTTCTCCCTAGGATCATACAAGAAAGTAAATATGTGAGGAAAGAGAAACATGATGATAAAAGCTTATCATCATCCTCTGATTTTCTATTTCAAGCATCATGACCATGCACGACTTTTTTAATGAGGAAGCAGCACTTCCTAATTTAAATACAAAACAGCGCTTCTTCAAATATGTCTCTGTATGTGTATCTCATTTTACACATGAAGTCAATATAATCAAGAAATATTTCAGCCCTTTACCTTATTTCAATTTCCTGAAGGAAGAAAAAATGTTAAACTGTGAAAATAAAACACATGCACTTTTTCCTATGGGAAAAATATAACTATCATTGATTAAATAGCAGAAAGAAACTGAAAGAAAAATGCAATGCTCATTCTTCGTTCTGAAAATTTACCCACAGTGTATTCTAAGAGAGACCACCTTCAAACATAGATGAAAAGGGAGCTTACTGCCTGATGTGACTTTTAGACGCCAAATCTCAATCTTTCTATCTCTGGTTGTCTAGTACTGTAAGTGGCATACGGTGTTGAATGAATGAATGAGAACATTAATTTTTAAAAAGTTAAATAGGAACTGATACAGCATCCATATTATATGCAGTTAAAGTCAGAATACAAGAAGGAAATATGTTCAGCTCTTGGCAGATACTAGCATGACTCATTTGTATCTGAAGGGAGGGCTTGGGCTTGGAGAAGGTAGAAAGGGCTTGGTAGAGGGCTTGGGAGGAAGCGTGGAAGATTATAACTCTGCCCTTGGAAAGAGAATTGGGGAGCTGCTAACAGGACAAAAAAGGTGGTGGCAATTGTCAAAATGACTCAGACTTACTGGAAGAGAGAAATTTAGGAGGAAATACTTAGGAAAGATTCCTTCTTCCTAAAGAAAGCAAAGCCAAAGGCAGTTGTCTAATTGAGTAACCATTTATGAGCTTTGCTATCAAAATTCCCTGGGAGCTGGAAAACCAATGCAAAGTCAAGGAGTGTTTTGTTTCAAATTTTAATCAAAGGGAGCACTCAGAAATGAGCTCCCTGAACTGCTCAGTGATCTCTTTATTTGTCTCTGGTTAGGGCTTTCTTGTAGTCCTCAGTTCTAAACAGTTAGCATTTTTCTCAAGACCCCTAACCACCCCTCTCCTCACTCTCAGCAGATTACCTTATCAAATATGTTATAGGCAGGAAAAGAAGACATAAGAAACACAACAGCCTTCAACTTCCCCTCTGTCCCCTCCACCTCTAGACCCACCCACAGTGGCATCCGATTCTTGCCTGTACCTTTATGAACTAGGAGAATTAGGCATTTGCTCTTTCCAGATCATGCACATATTCATGGACATGTAAATGGTTTCTAGACTTTTCACTATCACTAACAATTTCACAGTGAATTTCCTTATGCCTATCCCTCTGTGCTCTTGCACACATCTGGAATTGCCCATGTTATTAGCTAAATTAGTTCATTTGATCTGTCACAAACCCCCACTGTACCGTCAAACTTTGAAAAAGTTGAGCAGCCACACCAACTAGGTCAGAGAAAAAAGACAGATCAGCAGTTCTAACTTTTCTCAGCGATACATTTTCTGATCTCACCTTTACAGAGACCTAACTGGCGTGACTGATTATTCAGCACAGTTCGCCGATGCTACTTAGATGTGGTCGATACGGGGTAATGTGAACAGACAGCCGAATATGAAGAGCCTAATACTTGCTCTATGAGTTGTTCATGGCATTATGAGAACATTTGTTCTCCTAAAAGCTCAGGATGCCAACTCCTTCTTAATAAAACATTAGTTTAGCTCTATTGGGTTGCAATTAACCTCTCTGTCATGGACTGCCTATTCTTAAAAATAAAAGGAAGTTGCAGCGGCAGTTAAATCAATCTACTAGACTGCAACACAAGACTCTAATCTACAAGAAAAAAGCTTAGGTAAACAATTATACTCTTGGCCAAAGAGACTACATGGTATAATTACTCATATTTCATCTGCTGTTTCCTCTCTAAAGAAAACCATTGGCTTCCCACAAGGGAAAGGTTGCTATTTTTGCTGTTATTCTCATTCCTAAGGAATTTTTTTTCTCTCAATTATTGGCATGAAGATGCCATAACTATTGGGAACACACTGTAAGTGTCTCGGCAGTTTTGCAATCTGTTTGAAAATACTGTACAGTATAAATGGGCAGAGATTTGGGCCACGTCTTTTAGAACACATATGGATAACCAACAGAATGGATTTCTTGGCTGTAATTTTTCCCTTTTGTATTATTACAAATGATGTATCAGGCACCATTGACTGATAATCTGACCAACAGTTCCAAGACCTCAATACCAGGAATGAAAGATAGGGAAAACACTTTCCCCCTCCCTTGAATTACTATCAGCAAATTCTATTGTTTCAAAACAGTACAATCCTGTCAGAATCAGAGTGTTCTCAACCTGTGCTTCATTTTTATACGGAAAAAGGAGAGCAGGGGATTAGGGAGGCCAAGCCCCAAAAGTACGTCTCCACTGAAAGGATGAGGCAGCATGCTGCAGTACGGAGAACACTGGATCACAAACCAATCAGACTCTGAGTGTCGAGATCTTCAACAGAAAAATGGAGATGATGATACTAATTTTCAGAATTACAGGAGTGAGCAATAAAGAATACAAAGCTTCTGACACATATTAACTCCTCTATCAAAACTGGTTTTCTTCCCCTGCAACGGTTTTTGCTACCATCCATCACGGTATAAGCCAAAGGTATTGATGACGTCACTCACTGTCATTTAAGTTAGAGGCAAAAATTAATCTAGAGTGAAGTTTTGGTGATCATAGGATTCATTATGAGGAAGAGCTACACTCAAGTTAGTTGTCTGTCGTCACGTTATAGTTACTACCCCAGATACAATTTAGAAATAAAATTCACAATTAGCCAGTTTACACAAGTCCTTCAGCCACATGTCTGAGTTTCCTGGTAAATATACCACTACAAGTAGGAGATTGACATCGCTTCCAAACACTCTGTCAAATCCTCAAAGGATGTGGGCCTTTGTCACTGGCCCCTTTTCACAATAAGAAGATAAAATGCCCTTGTTCTGTGATGAAAAAAGTTATATTCTGGCTTTACGGTGTGTAATTTCCCTTGTCTGTTCTGCATCCTAAAACACTATTTCCTATATCCTAGACCAAGGTTTAATTACCTAAGTAGTTGTTGAAAATTTTGGAAACACCCTCAACCCACTCCCTTGCAAGCATCCTCAACTCCCTGACCCTTCTCCCTGATTCTTGAGTTTCTTGATTCCTGCTCATCTGACCAAATCCCAACTCTGGTTAAATCCAACCCACCTACTTTGGCACCTAGACACCTCTGACTAAATATGGGTGAACTAAACGCATAATCATGCTCGTAGACACTAATGAAATGTATGACCACGAGCCTCACATGGGCCTTAGTGTTGCCCAGCAAATCTGCTGAATTTAACCTTGGCCACTCCATTCTCTACACAACCATTTCATACCTCCTCTTCCTTCTTATCCTTTCAACACCCTCTCACCTCCTCACCATTCTTATTCTCAGTTGATAACTGCATTTCCTCTTTTATACTGAGGAAATAAGAGAAATCAGCAGAAAGCTTCTATTATATATTTACTTGTTTGTGACCACCCCCCCCCCCATTAGATTGTAAGGGAAGGAACTTTGTTTCTCCAAGACCTAGAATAGGGCCTGCACAATCCCGTGCGTTCAGTCAGCATTTCTGGTTGGGGAAAACAGATAAAATAAACAAAAGGAATTAATATTCCTAGAAGAGTCATGAAAAGGTTCACTTTAAGTAACTCTGGTGCCCAAGGCTGAATTAAAAGTAAGGGTATTGTCTCCAAATACCCTTAACACTCTAGACTCAAATTACTTTGATACTATGCTGTTATCATGAAATCTCATCTGCCCTTTCCCAAAAGTTCCACGTTCCCCTTTGTTCAACTTAAAAAGTTGAAAGATGCATTTTGGTGCCAAGTTTTCAGAGCATAATTTCCTATACTGCTAGTTTCATAGGGATAGTAGGATGATTGCTTAATGGCATAAATACTTTATTTCTATTGAATTTTTCATATTAAATTTACAACTCATGAATAATAGAAAGTAGCTTGTATACACCATTCATAGTTACATTGTGCAATACTTCTTTAGAAATCTGTTGTGTAATTTGAAAGGTGTGGAGGAGTCTCAAAATAAAAGTCTACTTAAAATAAGCTCTTCCACTACAAATTCTGGCACTGAAAAGAGATATTTTGCTCTAATGCTTTTCACAATGGAGTTTGATTTTGCCTGTAAATTCTAATTTACATGTCTATTGAACACACAGTTCAGAAATCAAGTGGTCTGAGTTGTCTGGAGTTTATTCAAATGTCATATTTTGTAAGAATAAATTACACATTTAAGAGAGAAAGAGCTCTATGATTCTGAAGGGACGATGCAGAGAGATAGGGGTGGTGGCAGATAAATGGAGAGATATTAATTTGAGAAATAAAAGTCAGTCCTTCAACATTAGCACACTCTCCCCAACCTCACTGTAAAATGCTACCAACGTTCAGTTTCCATAAATAGTCACCACCATTATTGTTTCAGCAGGTCAAAACTATGAGAAAGTATTGTGCTTTTCTTCGCCAACTTTATCTGTGGCATGAAATCATTTAAAGTAAATGAAAAAAAAACAATAATCATCAAATATAAATGAAAATTTAAGTATAAATATTTAGGGGAGAAATTCTGTGACATTAAAGCTTCTTACTCAGTCAGGGTGTCATTCATGTAAGAAGGCAAGAGAAATTCAGTTGAGAAATATGTTAGGCCACAAATCATGTGCCAATCAGCTATCTTTTATTTTAAAATTTATCACTTTAGGGTACATTCAGCTGTTAGCTGTAGGTTTTTCATAGACATTCCTTATCAAGTTGAGGAAGTTCCCCTCTAGTCCTACTTTGCGGAGAGTTTTCATCATGAATGAGTGCTGGGGATTGTGAAATGCTTTTTCTGTGCCAACTGATACGATCATATGAGTTTTCTTCTTTAGCCTGTTGTGGATTACAGTGATTGATTTTTGAATTTTGAACCAGCTTTGCATATGTGGAATAAATCCCACTTGGGTATGTGTGTAATTCTTCTAATACATTATTGGGATCTATTTTTGTTGAGGATTTTTACAACTACATTCATGAGAAACATTGACTGGTCTGTAATTTTCCTTTCTTGTAATGCCTTTTTCTGGGTTTGGTATGATGGTACACCTGGCCTCATAGAATGAGTTAGGAGAGTTCTCTGTACTACTATTTTCGGGAAAAGACTGTGTTTTCACCAATGAAACCATCTGCACTTCTAATTTTGGAAATTTATTCATTATTAACTTATTTAATAGATATAGGACAATTCAGGTTATCTATTTCTCCTAGGGTGAGTTCTAGTAGTTTGTACCTTTTAAGGAGTTGGTCCACTTTAACTAATTTTCAATTCAGTGACTACAGAATCATTCAAGGTTTTTTGTGTTTGTTTGTTTTTCGCATGCTTTCATGTCCATGGGATGTGCTGTGATAGCCCTTGTTTAATTTCTGACATTGGTAATTTATGTCTTCTCCTTTTTTCTTGGTTAGCCTGGCTAGAGGTTTGTTAACTTCAATATTCTTTTCAAAGAGTAAGCTCTGGGTTGTAGTCATTCTCTCTAATGTTTTGTTCTATTTTCTACTTCATTGATTTCTACCCTAAGGTTCATTACTTCTTGTCTTCAGCTTTCTTTGGCTTAAATTGCTCTTCTTTGTCTAGCTTCCTAAGGTGGAAGCTCAGGTTATAAATTTTATATCTTTCTTCATTTCAAAAATATGCATTTAATGATATACATTTCTCTCTAAGCACTGCTTTTGCTGCATCTCAAATATTTGATAAGTTGTATTTCCATTTAGTTCAAAGTATTTTTCTAATTAAAGGCTTTTTTTTTTTTTTGGACCCATGGGCTATAAAGAAATGTGTTAGTTCCCAAATATTTAGGGATTTTCTAGTTGTCTTTCATCGTTTTCTAGTTTAATTCCATTACAGTCTAAGAACATACCTGGTAAGATTTTTTACTCTTTTAAATTTGTCAAGGTGTATTTCATGGCTAGAATGTGAGCTAGTCAGTGACTGTTCCTTGTTAAGTTTGAGAAGAATATGTATTCTGCTGCTACTACATGGAGCACCATGAATTTTAAAACAAAGGAGCATTAAACCTAAGTACTATTAGAAGATTATTCTATTAAAAACAGTATTTATTTTTTCTACTTTAAACTTCCTAGACACTGGGTCTATGAGTAAAGGCAGAGGAACAGGTAGTATGGGTCCAAAAATAAATACTTTATTCAATCTTACAGGAGATGATTTAATTCACACATTTGCAGAAACACTCACAAATGAAGTGTTCTCTGTTATACTTTAAATGGTCTGCATATCACAATATTTTCCTCTTGTAATTTGATGCTAACCAGAGACTGAGCAGGTATTACACATATAATAACATATACATATATAATATATATAATTCATATATTATATGAATTTATATCCAGGGAATAAACCTAATAAAATTTTTCTATAATTATGGTTACAGCTGAAATGATTAAAACTTCTGTGTCAGTTTTTTTAAGAGGTAAGAAAAGGCAATGTTCACTAAATGTAACAAAAATATTTGATTTTTAGTCTCCTAAGAGATTATTAAAAATAACATTTCATAAAAACTTCTTCCAAGGGTATTTGAAATTCTTCATTTATATGACACCAGTTGCTAATTTAAACATAACTGGAGAGAATAAAATGAGAGTAAATTACACAGAAAAGTGGGTAAAAGCTCATGCCACTGACTAATGTTTCCTACAGCAGTCTCTGAGTATTACAGTCAATAAGACTCCAATCAGAACGTTTGCATTTTGCCAGCCACTCTCTGGATGACAGAACTTTTCTTTACATAATTTAGCAACATCTACTCAAGAGAATCTACAACAACCAAATAAAGGGAGAAACATAACCTGCAAAAGTCAACTAATCAAACTCTAATCAATGTAACAAAATTTAATCAACTAATCAACTGTGTTCTAACAGAACTTCACCCAAACAATCCCACAAGCTGTTTTACTTTCTATTTCTAAAGCTCAGCATGATAGAAGTTGTTGAAACTCCTATTATATTGATTTGAAACTAACAATGCTTTATGAAATCTCTTCCTTGTATCTTAACGTCAATTCTCTTATTATAATTTAAGTTAACCAACTATTATTTCAACATTCTACTTCCATTCAAATAATATGATTGAATAAAACATTCTGGACAGTTACTCGAATGAATATAAAGCAAAAGAAGGGTCACAAAGTAAAAATTTGTTTTCCAGTTCAACTAGTGGATTTTGTTAAAATAATAAAATAATAATAGTAATAATAATAATAATAATAAATTTAAGTGATAGGCTAATTCTTAAATATGGTAATTCCTTTGAAAATTACCTTTTGTTGAATCATCCTCTATTGGCTGTTTGAACAATGTAATATCCTTGAAAGTGCATAGAAACAAAACCACCTTCTCATGTTCATTTCTTATTGGTGCAATTTGCATATAAAACCAAACAGGGGTTCCTGTTAAAGAGAGAAAAGACAGTGGAGTGTGACATAGCCACCACAATGATTTGGCCTCCTGCTTTCCTTCTTCTTTCAGCTGCCAACTGCTATGCCAGGAATCAGCACCAAAACAACAGTATTTTAATTGCTGAAAAGGATTTTTTAAAAAAACTTTAATTTTTTATCAACTACCAGTTGATTTTGATACAACTACCAAAAATTAATAAATACATTTTTCAACCCAAAATATCAAAATGGCGGTTTCACTATTTAAGCAATGCCAGCATTACCGTTAGATCGGAGTCCCTACACCACTCTTACCAACTCCTTTTGATAGTCTCGCCAAGTGTGAGCATTCCTACATGCTTCTCCTTGTCACTTTGACAAGTGTTTCCATTTGACTTCAAAAATCAATACCTGATGTTCTGATAAGTATTCTTTCTGGAGGAACATCTGAAATGCTTTTCTATCTCAAGTCTCTCTCATCAGTCAGATAAACTTACAAGATAACTCTATAGGTCTGACTGCATCCCCACATCAGAGAAAGAGAACTTTAGCAACCGTTGAGCCCTGATATACACAGAACTATACCAGACGCCTTTAAAGTCATGTTAAAGGGAAAAAAAATGTCCCTAGTCCTTGAAAGTCTCAGGCATCTTCATGATACACTGCTCCCACCTCTCTCACTCAAAGCATGAGGTTGGACCTTGTCATCATGTTTTTGAAACAATGGCTCCTGCAGACTTCAGAAGACACAGAGTTTCAAAGCATTCAAGGCTTAGGATTTGGACAAATCAGAAACTGGAATTATGTCAAATAATAAATATTTGAAGACACAAGAAATGCCTACAAAGGAATAATTACCCATTAAATGATAAAGCACTGAGGGAACATTCCATCAGAATCAAAAAGACACATTTTCCATTACAGTCTTTCCAAGCCACAGTGCAATAAAGCCACTCCAAACACTCTGTCTTAAAGACATTCATTCTTGTCAGGTTTGGGATATGGGGAGTGAACTGTACAGCTGTTAATAGTCTCTAGGTAAGAGTTGATGGCCTGTTAGTGAGATCTCCAAAGAAAACCAATAAGAAGCACCTCCATATCTCTGGCCAAAAATTACCAGGTAATATCACCACAAAGGGGAATTTCCCATTTACATGAGAATAGGTGACTTAACTACTGGGTGCTAGAAGTCAGAGAATTAGAGAGGAGATTTCTATAAATATTCAGTTTCTGACAACCCGGTCCTTTGCAACCTGAGGGGGCCTACGGAAAGACATGGCCTTTTCCAAAATGATTACAGGATGAGACAGGGATCTCAAAAACAATCACACCATCGCCCAGAAAGGCTTGCTCTTTGTTTTCTGCTTCTTATTTTACACAGTGTGTCCAGGAACTGTGAGTGATGTGCACAGTTTGACAAATCACCAGACCCAGATGCTGGCAGATACATGGCCTGTGGCTGTACCAACACAGTGAGCTTGAGGCAGCACGGTCATAAACAGAGAAAAAGGGGCATTAAAAATAAGTCGTTTTCCAAGGTCTGTTAGAAATCCAAACAGAAAGAGATGATGTTACAGTTCAGACCTTCCTATGAAAACTTTTCAAATTTTGGCATAGATTCAGGGCTGTTTTTAAAATTGCTTTCAGATATCACGGTAGAGTTTTTTCAAGTTGAGTTACAGAGTTAGACTTCCCTAAGTAGGCTGAGTTTTTGCTGAGTGGCTAATCCATATTCTGGATTTGGGGTTCAAGGTGATGGGAATTCTGGGAGGGTTAGGCAAAGAGGTCTGTAGCTGCTGGGAACTCAAGGCAATGCCCTGGCACAGATTATCTGGAGTTGCCCCAGCTATGACAGTTCTGCCTTTGTGTAAACACAAAGATCCATTTTCAGTCATTATCCCAGAGCCACTGCTTCCTTTCCAACAGTAGAAGAAGCTCCATCAATCAGAGCAATGGATCTAAAGAAGAGAGGCTGCAAACTGAAATGTCAATCGTGACACATATTATTAAATCAGATACCTCAATCTCTCCGTTGGCAAATGGTGTTTAGCCTAATTATTCAACGGAAGTGTTGGGAGGACTTGGCATTCAGGCATCCCCAAAACAGTTTTCTACAGACATGTGAACTTTTCTAACATTAAAAAATGTCCTAAACATACTTTTTTCAGTTGACTTTCAAAAGCCTTTAGCTAACTATTTACAAGATTATTTAAAGCTGCTTTTAAAGTACAGTAGAACTCCATTGCAATACATGGGTAATTTCTACTCTTCATATTAAAGGAAAAAAAAACTCAATGCAGATACTATCCGGAAGAGTTTTAATCTATAGTGCTGTGGGCTATAATTCCTACTGGCACTAAGCAGACAGCTACATGTATATAGATAGTTATCTGAAAAGAATCAGACAGGCCTGAACAAAGGCCAGATAATTATTTCAAGCCATCAAACTAAAGCAAACCATCCAAACTACCTTGGAAGGAAACTTTTGGGAATGAAAAATTCAAGTTACTGCTAACATGATTTAAGAGATATAAACAAAACAAAATTTTCATGAAGCTATTTTTGAGAAAAATCAGAAACTATGGACTTGTCTTTGAAGCTTTAAAATCAGAAAAAAAATTGGTTATTCTGCTTAAATGCCAGGGTGAACTGATTTTAGTAATATGGAATACTTTTAAATTATTTGCTAAACTCCAGGCACATATCTAAGTCATTCAAGGAATAACAGCCCTACATGAAAATGAAAGGGAGGGGTCGGGGGAAAACTCAAGTGGTAGAGTACATGCTTAGCATGCACAAGGTTTTGGGTTCATTCCCCAGTATCTCCATTAAGATAAATAAATAAAAAACCTAATTACCTCCCCACCAAAAAAATTAAAATTAAAAAAAAAATTTTTTAACAAAAGGGAGTTTAGGCATACAGGTCTTCTACAAATAATTATCAGTATTTGGACCTGGTGAAAAAGACCCAGAAAGCACTAGAGCTCAGCTTTTCTCTTGCAGAAGACAGAGCTGATCATTCAGAATGGATTGCTTTCTTTTTTCTTTTTAAATTTTTAAATTTAATTTATTGGGGGGGTGGTAATTAGATTTATTTATTTTAATGGAGGTACTGGGGATTGAACCCAGAACCTCACACACGCTAGGCACGCACTCTACCACTGAGCTACTACCCTCTCCCCCTTAGAATGGATTGTTTTCTAGCTGACAAGCCAACAGACATTTGGCTATGATGTCAAAGAGAAATACCTTTTCAGCCTTGATTCTAAAATGAAGGATAAGATGAAAGGACATTCCATAGGTAAAACCACTGAGGACAAATGTTCCTGTTACCAGGTGCACTGCTGTGAAGCAGTGCCTATGGGTGTTGTTACCCCTATGATAGTCTATTAATAAAAAGAGAAACCCAAATTCAATTCTAAATATTCCATAGAGAACAAATGTTTAAGGTACAATGGAGAGGATAAATTATGCTCCACAAAACCCAACCAGCATAAATATGGTACAAGTGTTTCCTGTTGAAGCTAGAATGATTCCTGAACTGGGGAAGAATTTACCATCAATTTCCACTTAAGATAAAAACTGGCTTTGCAATCATTTATCATTAACACTAAATAAATTAACTCATCCCATGCAGGGACTGTTCATTTAAAAAAAATAAAGAGGTCAGTTTAGGAATACAGCAAAAAGAAATAAATTAAGTGACTATTCAAAGAAAACATTAGAAAAGAGACTGGTTGATGAGTGTACTAGTTGCTTTTTCATTTGGCTGTTTTTTTTTCCCTCCAAGCCCAATAGAGAGTCTTATCAGACTCTCCCGTAAGTATTTAAGACCATATCATGCCGTCTTATGTGATTACATAATGGACAACTGACCATTCACAAATCCCATCATCGAGAACAGCACACGACAGTCAACACAAAGTTACTGGATGTGAATGACCCATTCTGAAAGTAATAATTACTTTCATGAGCCTTCCACACAAAACAGTCTAAGTCTAAAAAAAAGGTCCTACTGGTAAAGATTCACATTATATACCATGTATTCACATGTCATCTATGTATGTGTAGAAAGGTAATCACACATACCCATTGACACCAATCAACTTTCCCTTTAATCATAAGAAGAAATGAATGCATTTCTCTGACATTTTTAGTTGCTGTCACATAACTATAGGATCTTTACCATGGGTATTAATCACAAAACATTTTGCCATCTGACACAAAAAAGTCACGTTCAAAATGCACTGTATTGTTCTTTCATTTCTCAAAAGGTTGCTTTTTATAAGTATTATTTATTAATTTTGCTATCTAATTTTACCAGTACCTCCTGCCAAAAGAAGCAATAAAAGTTTTATATTCTCCCTACCCTATAACTACCACTTACTGAAACATAATATTAATCGAGTTGACATGTCTTACTGGTAATTTAGATACCTACTGTTTTTCTTGTACAAAAGAACTTCAAAGCAGTTTGACTCGTAGTTGTCAAAAGTCTGCCTGACTTTCTCAATGGTTTTCTTGTCAGTCAATTCCCCATACATAAAACTGGAGAGAGGAAAAAGAAATCCATTTCAGTTTCATGTTGCTTTTCAGTGCTACATAAAATCATCTATTTGTCTTTTTCAAATTAGGTATTCAGAATTAGTTACAAAATATAATGTTGCTCCCACAAAATGAATTAAAATATTGAAACTATGTTCTAATCATGATTGTTAAACTGCTTGCTAAAAGCTAGCTTTAGAAATTATTTTGAACATAAAGAGAGAGAAAGACGCAGTCCTCACTTTACACAGGTCCAATATGCACCGATTTTAGTTAACATGCTTTAGTTAAATAATACCAGTTTCCCAACAGCACAGTCCAAACTTCAGTTTCCACAATACATTAACTGTGAATGATTGCATAAAGTATAAGATTTGCTGCTAGCTTATCGGTCTACATGTCACTAGTAAATAACAAGGACACATTACAATCAGTGACCAATGCCACCACTTCTTTCAGAGCCTGTCAGTATTACTGTGCATCTACTACTAAGTTCCTGCACAGACAGCAAAGCATGTAGCTGTGTTGTCTTTTTGTCTCTCTGTGGTAAACTCACGTGACGTTTTACAAAAATAGATAATCAAAGGCAAGAATTCTCAATCAAAGATGAAAGTCTATCAAAGAAATGAAAAATGATAATGCTGGAAGTGAAATTCAAATTAAACATAAATGAAGTATCTTCTTCTATAAGAATAGCAGGAATGTTAATACTGTTGTCATTTGAGAGACTCTAGATACGCACCCAGAAAAACTTAGTGACAACAAACCTATCAACATAAATCAGGAAAATTGTGATAAAAAGAATCACGGTTTCCCAAGGGAAATAATGCTAGGGTCAAAAAAAAAAAAAAAAACCAACAAAAAAACTTCACATTAAACGAGCCCTAAGAGGTAGTTCACAATACTGAAAGTCATAGGATAAAAGAGTTGAAGTGGATTCAGACTCAAAAAGGAGTATGATTGCTAACAGATATGAAAAAATACCCTCTTAATATTATATTACAAGAGTGCAGGTATGTTCAAATAACTCATGGTAGCTTTTTACAAACAAATGAAACATTTTAATTCTCAATGTCTCTAATGTTCTAAGGCTCAATGTACTAAATAAATACCAGTTTTACTATTATTTTCATTTCCGTGCAGTTATAACCAACAGAATTTTTTTAATATTTTGACAATTTTAAAGGTCACAGAACAATCACAATTTTTTTCATTGAGTACTAAGACCACATTACATGGTTTCAGCTTGCACGGTCTTTTTTATGCTCCCAAACTACAATGAAATGTGAAGACTCCATATTACACATAAACTGCATCAGCTTTCTCATTATTTATGAGGATTTTTTTTTTTTGAGATATGCACAAGTGTAGCTAATGGGAGGAAAATAAAGGAAACAAATTGAAGGAGACACATGCTATTACTACAGCTAGAAGAACTCACAAAGACAGATTAAAGAGTGAGCATCCACATCCCACAAACAGTTCTTAATTTTTGAAATTATCTATTTTCCTAAGAGAATCTCACCAAGAGTCTGCGAATCTATAAAACAGGACACAGTCAAAGACTAAGCCTCTAAAACTCTGTTCACAATCATCAAGTGTGCATCTGGTTTTAGATACCTAGTTCTACTAGTTGCTATAATATTCCAGACCATGTCTTCCACCAGGAAAAAAATAGGTGGCACTTGACTAAGTTTTTGAAGGCTCAAGTATATTTTTGCTATTGCTTTTCTTCCAGTTTTCAACAAGTTAGCTTATTGGCCAGAGGTAGATCCAAGTGTGGTGGAGCCTGAAGCAATTTTAGGGGCCCTCTTCAAGGAAGGGAATACAAAATTATAAAACAAAATCAGGTAGAGAGCCTTGAATGGCACGCACTCAAGTGAAAACCCCTGAAGGTTAAGATTTATCATCTTTATGGGAAATCTGCTCCTGAATGTCTCAACCCGGAACATTTACAGCATGAAAAGCACAGTTTGTTAGCAAGTTGTAGCAAAACTAGCAGCATTCAACAGTGATGCCACATCACAACTAGACATTACAGAGTCATGACCATCTTATGGTAACACTAACCAAGCAACTAGAATTCTAGAAACCAAGAAAGTAGATGAGGTCAACCAAAGATCGTCCAATCTGCATCCCGCATTGTCAATGATAATATTTCTATCTTTTATAAAAAAAGAAATTTAGTTGTCATTATAATTGTAAAATAAGCTCTTGCTTATTCTCTTACATCTCAGAATAGAATGACAGACTCTAACTCCGTAACCCTACAGCCAGACTAACATACGAAGCTTCAGACAGCATTGAAAAGCCACCATTCCCGTCAAAGCCAGAATTTCAACTCATCCAAGTTTTATGAAAATCTCTTGAGGGCGTTAAATTAAATTAGAATTCCTTGGTTAAAGAGCACAAATTCACCTTCCTTCCCTCCCCCAAAATAAAACACTAGTTTAGTACTGTTAATATTTTTTACAGACAGGTAAACTTTTGTATTGACTGTTATTTTTAATCTAAAGGCTCTAATAAAGAGAAAACTTTAAGACACACATACAAAAAAAGAGAGGACTTAAATTAACTAAATGTTTGTGGTTTTAAAGAAAAGAAACACCACTCAGAGTTCTATGGTTCAATAAACGAAGACAATAATCACAACTGGCCAACATACAAACATAAAAAAGAAAGCGTCTATAACAAGTAACTAGGATAAAAATTGTGGAAAATTAACTCTAAAAAGATTAAAAAATAAGTTAACTCAAATTTTAAAAAAAAGAAACTGTCTCAGAAATTAATGCAATAATACCACTTAAGAAGAATTACAAGTTGGATTCAGCTAAAATTCTGAAAAGGTGAAAACAAGCAATTTTTCAAAAAAAAAAAAACTCTGAAAATTCTGTAACATATTCTTCTTTAGCCCTCACCATGCAGAAATAGCCTGTCCTAAGAAAGTAGACATTTTAAGGAAGAATCCCCGGTTATTACAATCTGAATAATTTTTCAAAAATAGTCTTTTATTTCTTACATTGTTTTTCTCATACTTCTTATTTTAAACTTATTAAACCACATATTTCCAGTGACAGAACACATATTGGAAGTGGTCAAATGGAGAAGTTAAATAATAAAACGTTATTTCAAAACGAGCTATAAAGAATGACTGAAATGTATTCTCCATCCTTCCAAGGCAAGCGTTTTGGAGGTTAATTCAAACTATGAAAGTATTTCCACCCAAAGTTGTCCACACCATACTGACTAAATCAATGCTTCTGCATACTCTGAGGGTATGACACATTTGCTCATTTGCTAAAGTTTTTTTTAATGTGTAAATGTTGAATATATCTTTACCCAAGGTTTCCTGCATCCTAACTCCAGATGGCTAAAGCTCAGTGCAGTTTTGAATGGTTAATGGAATTTGAACCGAACCAAGACTTAGAAATGATAATCAACAAGCTTTAGAAACTGTATATCTATATAATAATTTTACAGTTTTTATTTCTCTTATTGAATATCCTCCAGCAATACATAATAGGAATATTTTTTAAATTACAGAACTTCAAATTACTCTCTAAGACAGATCGCCAAGCTCCCCGTCAGTAATTATAAATGACTTCTAAAACGGCACTGTTATTTTATTGGAAGAAAAATAAAATTAGATGCACAGAAGCTATCTATCCTTGCTATATATGGAGCAGCCGTGATATAACAGAGGACCGCTGCACTTAGAGGACTACTTACAAACTGGATAATTCATGGACAAGTTGTATAACTTCTCTCACTCAGTTTCCTCATCAGTAAAATGACGATAATGTTAATATAACTCAGAGGGTGAGGATTAAAAGGATAATGCACATGAAGTTGCAAATTATAATGTACTGTACAATGGCAGAATTATTACTGGAATGCTTCTTATGGGTGAGGTTAGAAGGCCCTCCCAGCCCCAACCCTTCTCCCTTGCTCCTCTACAAGTCTAGGGTAAGGGCTGGGCCATGCTTGCTAACAGGCAGGGTCATTGTGTCTTAAAGGGATATGCACATCATTTTGTGTGTCTTCTTTGTGAACCCATGAGGTTGAAGTATAAACTCACCCAGTGCCTTCTCCTGGATAATCTGGCCACGTATCTTGCCATACAACTAACTAGTGGGAAGATTTGGTCTTGGGAGTAAGGGAGAAGATTTCCTATGGCTTAGGCCATATCTGCTCGCCTGAGCATTTGGCAATACCTTTTTCATGTATATCCAACTCAGAAAACGTCTAGAGACAGGTGGCTTTGGTTTCTAGCAGGATTTACTTATTCTTGGATCCCTCAATCTCTCAAACAGGCCTCTTTATGGTAACTAACAATAAGGATGACTAGAATGTTGACAGACTTCCAAGGGACAAAGGAACCTTACAAACTGAAAAATACATAATCTAATCATGAGTGCTGCCAATAACCTGTCTTTATCTGCTAATGGCAGCAATGTCCCTGGACTAAGCGCACAACATTCCGTCCCACGGGCAACGGGAAATATTACGCATAGGCTGCAGCTCACAGCCTAGCAAATGCTCCGTCACAGAAATCACACGTGCTGACTTAACAATACGTGGTCTCCAACTCAGCATCAGCCACACGAGTAAAGTCATCACAAAAGTTAATGACAGGATGGGCTGACGTCTGCAATCAAAGGATCAAAAAACAAGAAGCCTGAGAGTGAGGCATAAGCCTGAGAGGAGAGTGAGTTTAGAAACAAACAAGAACATGGTTTTCAAAATCTGAAAGAGGTAATTTTATAATAAATCAAAGCATTACATACTTTATACAGTGGATTACAGTCTAAAGGTTTTACCACCCATTAATTTACAGGAGCTTAAAAGGATTTAGGTAGAGTCCTAAGTGGTAGATCCATGACATGTAATTAAGGAAAACCAGGAACAGAACCGGACCGCTCTAACCTTTGGAGTGGGACATCACTGCGGCACCTCAGCCCTCCAGCACGTCCCTCAGGGCCACTGTGTGAAGCAGAGCCCTCGGCCAGATGGAACCAGACTGACCGACACCCACCATGCGTAATGTTCTCTTGTTGACTGAGAGAATCCTGTGTTAGTAAAACTACCTGTGAAATACATCCAATAAAGTGTCTCAATATCTCTGCTTCACTGTTGAATTTGATAGCTTGTTAAGGATTATTAATGGGAAAAAATGTATTTTAAAGCATCAATCTACTCCAATTCTCCTTACGTATATGATTGCTCTTCACATCCCTCTGTCTTAAAAAAAAAGAAAAAAAAGCAGAATGGGCTTTTAAAAGGCTCAAGTTAGTCAAAGGTAAGTTGCGAAAGTGGTTTCTACTAACCTATTACAGTATGTTTCAAATGTCAGGGCTTTCTAAGGATTATGGAATAAGATCAGATGTTTTTAAATGCCATTCCCCTAAAACCTACATATAATCTTTAAACACACAATATGTTTTATGTCCTTCAGTAAAGAGCAACAGCCCAAGGGCTTAGAAATGCAATTATTAGACAATGAAAAAAACTATATTTGAAATTCCTAGGAATCCTGACATTTTATAAAAATATTTTTGGAAATTTTATCTAAAACAAAAATAAGACAGTATATGCACACATCAGTTTGGTGTTTTTTACTTTAATAGAAATGTAGCTACTATTAAGAAGTACAAGGTTGTAGGAAAACTGTAACCCACCATCACGGCTCCTGAGAGTGGAAATAGAAAGCCATTCTGGACAGCAATCTGACAGCAGTTAATTTACAAATTCTGCATATATTCTACTCTCCAGCAGTCCTACTTCTCAGTAGAGACAGACAACTTCTCACATGGGGCCACAGGAAAATGTGTATGAGGATGTTTACCTCCCAGTTGTTGGAGGTAACAAAGTGTCAGAAGTTGGAGTTCATGACTAGTAAAATGGATAAGTAACATGAAGGCTGTGAAGACACTGGAGCTACAACACAGTGCTCAGACATTATGAAATATTTTACCATATTGAAAATTAAAAAAACCTCGAACATAAGTTTGAGTGAAAAGAGTAAGAAACTATAAATCTTACTGCATAGTATGAATTATGTAGGCCTTAAAAATAAACATACACCAAGCAACATCATTTCAAGAGTACATACATTTAATAAACAAATGGAAGATGGATTAGAAAGACACAAAATAGACCAACAAAATGAGTAAATAATGGAAGATGAAGAGGGATGGAATGAAGGGGAAAAGAAAAAAAAATAAAAGAAGAAAAAACAACATTAAATTAAATAAGTAAAATTAAATAAATAGAGATTTGCCCCAAGAGATCACCAGATAATATTGGGACAAACGGAGGAGGATGTTTAATTGGATTATATGCGCCTGGTCTAATAGGAGAAGGATTGGGAAGGACAAAGAAGGGAAAACTGAAAAAAGCAGAAGTTAATTTTAGCCTCTTGATACTGCAAAATCACAAATTAATATTTTTTCATTTTCTGATAAACAGCTCATATTTGAATATTTAAAAAATAGGACATGTAATCTTTAAGCAGTTAACACTTTAATCCTATTGATTTTAATCCATCTAATGCAAATTGTATATAAAGAAGATTCTCTTTCAGCATATAAAGTATTTATATTTTTTCCTCACAAACTGATGCTCACCAATTTGTAGATTCTCATTCTGCTGTGTGCCTAAAACTTGTCACTAGTATAATTCTTTGAATTTCTTGTAAGGCTATCCTCAGTGTCAACTTATTTATCTCCATATTTAGTTGGAATTCAGTGTTTCCAAAACTCTATAACATTTGGCTTTAATACTGGATTTCTAAATGTGTATATAGTTTTCTTCTTTTTTCCCTCTGTTTCCTTGTGCATCATATTCAAAGGCTTTTATAGTTTTATACAAGAAATGGAAAACAACCGTATATTTTAGAAAAGGGATCATGATGCATATAGTGTTTTGTAAACTGTTTGTGGTTTGTTTATTCGATTGGTTGATTTTTTTTATTTAATAATATACAGTTAGCTTCTTTCAGTACCATTATCCTTTCAATATATGAATTAGGAAGTTAGGGCTATACCATGATATTTTTTAATATATATGCTACTGGACATTTTGATTATTCCCAGGTCTTCATCCTTCTAAAAAGAGCTGCAGTGAATATAAGATGGGTATAGTTTAGTTTTCAAAAGGGATGTGGAAATTTGAAAGAAGAGTGTATTCAAATGAACTATACCTTAAGAAAACCTGACAGGGGTCAAATCATTTGTTCGTATATCAGATGCTAGTCCTCGTTGATCTGTGAGGGCATTCAGCTGGTTGCCATTTTTATATTAGCAGAACACGTTGGGCATTTTATGCAATCAGGCAATAATTGTTTGTGTTAAGAATATTGTTATTTTTAACTAATGGTTACCAGTGAGGAGAGGAAAGTGGGGATGGGGCAAGATAGGGGTAGAGGATTAAGAGGAACAATCTACTATGTATAAAATAAATAAGCTACAAGGATGTAGTTAGTGTACAGCACAGGGAATATAGCCAGTATTTTATTATAACTTTAAGTGGAATATAATCTATAAAAGTTTTGAATCCCTATTTTGTATAACAGAAATTAATATTGTATTGTTTATCAACTATACCTCAGTAAAATTTTTTAAAGAGTATTATTATTTTGAAAATACTGTTTCTAACAATAGTGAAGAAGAGCTGGAGGAAGATTTGCATACTTCTTCCTGCATGAAAAAACATAACATAATTTGAAGCTCTCCACTCTCTCATCCACCTCAAATACCATAACCCTTGGGATGAAATACAGTAAATAAAAGCATGTTTATACAGAACCATGTGAGACCAAGGTTGGGGTTTATTGCAAAATAAGCCAATCCAATTAAACAAATACTGACACGAAACACCAAGCTGTGTCCTGTGGTGCCTAGAAAAGTGAACAAGATGGACTCCTAACCTTCAAGGCATTTATTATCTGGCACTGGTGGTAGGAGGGAAAAGCAACTCTTCAAGGGGAGAGACTATATAATTCTAACATGCCGGCATTTTTTTAGTGACCCTATTATAGGAAAAAATGCACATATCAAAGAAAATATGCTGGGGGTTGGGACAGATACATGGGAAGCAAGAAGAGACGGGAGCAGGACTTCACAATACAAGCAGATATGAAGAGCAATACTTCACACACACACACAAAGCAGCAATAGCAATGAAAACCCAAGGGATAAGAATAAGTAGTTTAAGGCTAGATGATGATGCCAAATGATGGACTACAGGGAGTCAGAGGAGGAAAAGCACATCTGGTTGAGCAAACCATAAACACCTTCAGGTGGAAGTTGGCATCTGAAACGGACATGGATGATGATGGGACATCTGCAGTCTACGAAGAGGAAATGGGTATCGGAGCATCTACATTTCCTGGAATTCTCTACAGAGCCTGCTCCACGAGTCAGGTCTACCATAAAACTAACCTTTACCTGACCTAAACCCTGCTCAGAAATAAGGGAGTAGAACCTCCCAGAACTTAGAACACACACCTCAGCGACAGTGCCAGCCCAAAAGCTAATAGCCACCCAGCAGGCAAAAAGACACAAGAGACATCAGTGCTACCAAAAGGAGTTTCTCAGGGAGCACAGTCTTTCACCAGACCTGGAAGTGAAGAGTGAAGGTGAGAATGACCTTAGCAGAGAGCAAATGAGGACCACTGGGAGAGGACAAGTGAAAGAAGAAGATGTTTGAACAGATGATTTCTCAAACCTGGCTAAGCATCAGAATCAGCTGAGCTGCTCATTAAACGTGCTGATTCCTGCCCCGACTTACCCACCTGGAGTGATTTCAATTCAACAGGTTTAAGGTGAGGTCTGTTTTGCAAAATCTCTCTAAATGACTCCTATGTATAGTCAGGCTTAGACTCACTGGTATAATATGAAATTCCTGCCCTCCATGATGATATAGAACATATATATATATACAGCACATAATGTTTCTCACCATAAATGGGTAGAAAAAAGGCATATCAGTCACCATTTCCCTGGGCAAATACCTTAACCTAACTCTAGCTCAGTTTTCTTTTCTGAAAAACAAAGAATATGGAGTAGAAAATAATTCAGATTCCTTGTAATTATAAAATAACATAATTTTGGTACTTACTTAAGTGTGAGCTTTAAAGAAAAATTAACTCAAGGGAAAAAAATCCCATCTGGCCTTACTGAAATATTGTGAAGTTTTCAGGTCTAAATTGGTTCCTTATATAGAGTTCCCTTTTCTTTTTTATGATCTTTTTTGGTAATATACTCTTTAAGCTCACAGATATGGCATATTATAAAAGAATTGTTATAAATAATATAAATGCCAGATTCTGTTTTACATAAGTCAAACAAAATAGCAATGGTACAATGTACCAACATGACAAAGTACGTGTGATTTACACAGGTTGTAAGAACTTTATTTTTATTCCTTTAAATGTTCATGAAGCAAGTCCTACTTGGTTGAGGGTTGTTGCCGCTACTTCATATGACAGTTTCAGCAACTAAAGTCGTGCTGACATCAGTGGTTCTCTGATACAGGATGCTCCTTTGATCACTTGGCACCTAAAATAGTTCCTGGCCCATAAAGGGTGATCAAAAAGTACTTACTTAATAAATTAATAAATTAACAGACATGCAAAAATATTCCTCTTTGCAAAAATTCTCACCAGTGGCTCTTAAACTATATATTTCCACGAACAATTTAGTCTCCTTAATATTCTAATATAATTTTTACTGTGCAGTTTTCATGTAAGTAAATAGGTTCTGGCACCAATTCCAATCCGTGGGGGTTTGGGGAGGTTCCCCACAACAACAAGCAATTCTAGGAACATTAGGTGAGTGTCCTATGATTCAACTCAATTCTGACACTAACTACATGGAGATAGCATCAGATTCCAAAAGGTTAAACATTAAGGCTTCGGTCCTACAAGAGTGACCGCCCCCCCGGACTTCAGGTGCCAGTCCCAAGCCTAGGTTGTCGACTGTGCCTCTGACCCACCTAGCACAGACTGGAGGTTCCCAGGATCCCCTCCTTAAGACTTCAGACACTAGTTACAAGCACAAGTTGTTACGTGTACTTTTGACAACCAGCTGTAAACCAGAGGTTCACACAACCTCTTCCTTTGGTGCAATTAATTTGCTAGAGCAATTTACAGAACTTGGAGAAACATTTTATTTACTAGATTACCAGTTTATTATAAAAGGATATAACTCAGGAACAGCCAGATGGAAGAGATGCATACAGCAAGGTATGAAAAAAGGACTCGGAGCTTCCACGCCCTCACCAGGCACACCACGCTCTCAGCACTTCCACATGTTGCCCAAAATGGAAGGTCTCCAAATCCTGTCTTTTGAGTTTTTATGGATGCTTCATACACAGTTACAAATGATTAAATCATTGCCCATTGGCTATTGCTTCAACCTCCAGTCTCTCTCCAGGAGATTGGGGAGACGAGGTGATACTAATCACATGACTGGTTCCCCTGGCAGTCAACCCCATCCTTAGGTTATCCAAGGGTTTCCAAAAGTCACTTCATCAACACAACATATCACAAGAAATTCCAAGGGTTTTGGGAGCTTTGTGCCAGGAACTAGGTGGAAGACCAAATATACATTTCTGATTTTAAATGACATCACAGTGAGTCTAAGTACATTTAAGCCTTTTAACCACATTCAGTATTTAGTTAAACTTCTGAAAAGATTCCTAAGCTGTTCTGTTACCTACCTGCAAGTGCTGCTTTTCTGCATGACGTCAGCTCGATGATACCCAGAGAGTTTGCAAAAACCGTCATTACTATAAACTACAGGCCAATCCACAATCTGGGCATTTCCCAGTAAGAAACTTGATTCTAAAGAAGAAAGAAGAAAAGGGAAGTTTTTTAGCTTCATTTAACAATGTACTTCTTTCAAGTAATCAAAAAGACAAATTCATAAAGGTACACAAATTCATAAAGGTAGACAAATGCAACTATGGTTTGTTATGGTACAAATAATAAAACTGACATCAAGTTTAGCAGATCATCAAATGAGAACTGCAGTAAGTACAAGATTTGCATATAAAGTAAAAATTCCACTAAAAGAAGCCAGTTTACATTACCCTTTGCCCCTATGCATTCAAATAAACACTATACTATGAAAACAAAGTATTGTTGGGGATGGGAGTTATAGCTCAGTGGTAGAGCACATGCTTAGCATGCACTAGGTCCTGGGTTTAATCCCCAGTACCTCCACTAACCAAAAAAAAAGGAAAGAAAGAAAGAAAACAAAGTACTGTTAATGTTAAATAAGTATCAGTGACTATAATAATTATATCTAAAAACAGTTTAATTTATTAAAATTAGGGCTACCAGCCACTTCTCCACAAATTGAGAATATTAAACTTAATAACAGAGGCAAATGGATGATCCTTCCAAAAATTCTATTAAGGTAATTTTGACATGATGGGACAAATTCTCTGTCCATTAGATTGATCTAGAGAAGTCTAATTTAAAATAGCACGGAAGAGTCCTTTTCAAAATGAAATTATTCAAAGATGGTATTTTCAACCACGTGCTACACAGAATTTGGAAGCTATCACTATTCTAAATAAAAGAAATATCTCTATTCTATTTTACATAGAGAAATGGTTTTCCTTTAGATATAAAAATTAATATAAAAAATAATATCTTGTGGCATGTACCTTGATTGAAAATCCAACAATGTTAAGCAGTAACTTTAACAATTTTATATATCAGATGATAGATATGTCCACTTTAAAGTGAATTAAAATTAAAATAACATTAAAATGAAAAACTATTTTTAAAATAAGTATTTTAAGAGTAGATTTTTAAGGGAATACTATGCTTCAAAATATCTACCTAAAAAATCTCCTTTGAACTCATATTCAGAGTAGTGTACTAAAAAGAGAAATTAACTTATGACTTTAAGCTTAAATCCTGACTTACAGTTGGACTTCATATAAATAACAATGCAATTCATTTACTAAGTAGCTGCTAAGTAAAAGGAACTACTCTGGGTCGGACAATGGGATAAAATAAAGACCAATAAAACATACCCTTTACTTTCAAAAAATTATGTATTAAGGAAAATAAATATATAACCAATTACAATTTACCAGAACAAATCAAAAAGCGTAGGATAACATATGGGGAAAAAAATCTGTTTCAAGGCACTAAAAAACAACAAAAGTGGACAGAAACTGGAAAAGGCAAACCCTTGAAAAAAGGAAGATACATTAGGTGAGATATTAATTTAACTGTCCATTCCCCTGAAAGCACTTCCCAGTTTATACAGTTCCTGGGTGAGAGAGCTCAAGCATTAAAGTATTATGGGCCTAAAGGGTCACAGGTCACGATTCGGGACTGTCAACGCAGCCTGAAGTTGAGGGGGAGATCCTTTAACATATACAGCCATAAACCTGTACATAAATCCACCTCAAATCCTTCCCTGTGACCTAAACTGCATGCACAGGATGAGACTACAAGGAACTCATCTAGTCTAGCAATGACTAGAAGGCTGAAGAGGTAGGCAGAAATTTCACCAGTGCCCCAAGGCTACAGGACAAATTTTGGAGTTCAAGTCTTATCAAGTTAGAGAAGCTTGATAAATACCTTGAGCTTTCCATTTATTCCACAGAAGGCCATGCTTCAGGAACAAAAAACAAGTCCCAGGACAAAGGACTGTGAGCTGGGACTAAAATCAAAACGTAGAAAATAGACTCACCAAAAAAAAAAAAAAAAAAAGAAAGAAAGAAAAGTAAAAAAAATCATGATTAAAGTGACCCACCAGTAATTAAACCATCTGCTAAAATAAAATGGAACCCTCTTCAGAGGGAAATAATGAAATCCAAAAATCTCTATAATGTATCGACACAATGTCCAATATAAAATTAAAAATTATTAGGCATGTAAAGAAACAGAAAACTGTGACAATAACCAAGGGAAAAAATAGGCAATAGAAAGAAAGGTTGATACGGGAACCAAGAAATAAACAATATAATCTCTGAAATTAAAAATTCATTGAATAGGTTTAATAATATATTGGACACTAAAAAGGAGGACAATTTAAAAACATATCAATGCAAATTATTGCAAACTGAAGCAAAAAGAAAGACTGAAAAGATGTCCTATGGTACAACATCAAGTAATCTAAAATATAGGTAGTTGAGTCTGGAAAAAAGAAAAAGATGGAATAGAGCACAAATGTTATTTGGATAAGTGATGACTAAAATTTTCAAATAGCTTGAAAAATAACAACCCATAGATCTTAGCTTAGTAAACCTCAAACAAGATAAACACAAAGAAAGCCCCTGTAGGAAGATGACAGTAAAATTACTTTAAAAAAAAAAAAAGGAAGGAAAAAATTTAAACACCTAAAAAAAAGACACATTTTTACATGTATTTTATGTTGAGGAGGGATGTAATAATTAGAGTATACAAATCACGAAAAATAAAGAAGGCCAGAAAGCAATGGAACGATATCTTTACAAAATACTGAGAGAAAAATATTTATCAGCCTAACCTAGATTTTTATAGAGAGCAAAGGTATCCTTAAACATTCTAGGCAAAATAAAGACATATTTAGAAATAAAAGCTGAGAAAATTTATTGCCTGCAGAATTATACTAAAACAAATGGAACAGGTATTTTAGCTGAAAAAAATTAATAATAATGGTAGTCACAACCTCTACAAAAAAAGTCAAGGGAAAAACAGACAAGAGATAGGACAAATGGAAAATAAACCACAAGACGGTGGCCCTAAATCCAACTATATCAAGCATTACATTAAATGTAAGTGGAATAATTGAAAATTTTTCAGATAGGATTTTTTTAAAAAAAGAAAAATAACTGATAGTCTACTGTTTTAAGAGAGCCATTTAAAGTATAAAGAGATAGACAAGTTGAAGTGTTTTACAGAAACTACTTAAACACTAAACATAAGAAAGTTAAGTGTGGCCATATTAATACAAAATAAAGTAGTAGAAGACAAGGGGTAATAGAGACAAAGAGGAGCACTTAACAGTAATAAAAGAGTTAATTCATTAAGAAGACATAACACTCCCAAATGTATATGAAAATAATGAAAGACCTTCAAAATGCATGAAGAAAAAAAAAAAAGCCATAACAAGTAGGATAACTAGACAACTTTACAATAATAATGAGAGGTTTTTAACCCTTCTCCCTTAACTGGCAGAACAAGTAGATGAAGAAATAATTGAAGATAGAGTATTTGAACAACACCAACACCATCGACTAATTCAAGCTCACTGACATTTATAGAACACCCCATACTACACTGCAGAATACACATTCTTTCTCAGTGCATGTGGAACTTTCACCAGGATAAAACTGACTTTGAGCCAGAAAAATTGTCAATAAATTTTAAAATACTGAAATTATATAGAGTATATTCTCTAACCTCAAAGTAATTAAATTAGAAATCAGTTTTCTAAAATTGTCTAGAAAAATCTATAAAGTTTGGATATTACCCAATTCATTTCTAAACCACTGAATCAAAGAAGAAATTTAGAAGATATTTTTAACTGGATGACGATGAAATAACATATCAAAGTTTGTGGTATACAGTTAAAGCAGTGCTTAGGGAGAAATTTCTCATTTTAATTGAAAGGTTTAAAATCGATGATCTAAGGTTTTATTTGAAGAAACTAGAAAAATAATAGTTATTAAACCCAAATTAAATAAGAGGAAATAAATAAAGGTCAGAATGTAGTTCAATGAAATAGGAAACATTCAAAGAAGACTGAACCTCAACAAAGTCAAAAGTTGGTTGTTTGGAAAGATTAATAAAAACAATAAACCCCTAGTAAGGCTGACAATGAAAAAAAGAGAGTGAAAACATGAGTTACCATCACCAAGAAGGAAAAAGGAGAAACATTGGATATATTATGCATAGCAAATGTTAATAAAGGTACAGTGTAAGTAATTTTTTGCCAATGAATTCTAAAACTTTGATGAAATGAACAAAATTTCTAAAACAGAAAGTTAGAAAAACTGGCACAAAAAGAAATGGAAAATCTGAATAGCATATATCTGTTAATGAAAACTAAGTGCCCAAATGGCTACAGTCTCAGTGAATTATTTCAAATATTTAAATAAGACAAAATACAAATATTACACAAACTCTCAGAAAAAGATGAGAAAACACTTCTTGTTTTATGAGATTAGCATTATTATGATACCAAAAATCTGACAAGGGCTGTTGAAAAAGAATTACTGACCAATAGATCTTATGAATGTAAGAAAACATTGGCAAACAGAATCCAGTAATATATGAAAGAGAAAATAGATCATGACCAAGAAGGGTTTATCTCACAAATGTAAGATCGACTTGTCATTATAAAATCAACCAATGTAATCCATCACATCAACAGAAAAAGAAAAAAGCCACATGATTATATCTCAATAGGTGCAGAAAAAAGCATCTGACAAAATTCACACTCATTCATGATTAAAATCTCTGAGCAAAGTAAGAATAAAGAAAACTTCTTCAAACTGATAAGAGGATATCTACTTTAAAAGATCTATAGATTATTTTTAAAGGTAGAATATTGAATATATTCCCCCGAGATTAAGAAAAAGTCAATGATGCATACTCTTAACGCTTATACTCAATATTTTATTGGAGGTCCAATTAGTGAAATAAAGAAAAGAAAAAGAAAGAAATAAACAGGAAAAATGCAAAAAATATAAATATGGAAAAGGAAAATGTAATTTTTTTCCATTTTCAGGTGACATGATTGTTTACATAGAAAATCCTAAGGAATACTCAAAGGAACATCTAAAACTATTGAATGAATTTAGAAAGGTTGCAGTATATAAAGTCAATATAAAAGTCTATTTTGTTTCTGTTAACTAGCATTAAACAATTGGAAAATGAAAAACAATTTCACTTAGAATGATATCAAAAAATGTAAAATGCTTAAGAATTTAACAAAATATATGCAAAACCTCTAGAGTCAATACTAAAAAAGGCTGCTTAGTTTAAAAACACCTAAACAGATGGAGAGTTCTGCCATGCAAATAAATTGAAAGACGGGGTATTTTATGACATTACTTCTCTGCAAATTGGTCTGTAGAGTTCAAAGAATCCCAATGAAAATACCAACAGGCTTTTTCAAAGTAATGGACAAAATAATTATAAAATGTTTGTGAAAATATAAATTACCTAGAATAACCCAAAATAAAATCTGAAAAAGAACCAAGTTGGAGAAATATACAACTATAGTCATTAATATAGAATGAAATTCAAGTGGGAACAAATAGATCAACAAAATAGATTAAAGAGTTCAGAACTAGACCCTCACATAAATGGTCAAAGGATTTTTTTTGCAAAGATGCCAAGGCAGTTTCATGAATAAAGACAAGTCTTCAATGGACTGTGCTAAAACAACTGGCAACCATGTAAGCAAAAATTGAACCATGACCCCTATCTCACACCACACACACAAAAATAATTTTAAATGGGTTACAGACTTAAATACAAAAGTGAAAACTAAAAAGAAAACATAGAAAGGAAATCTTTGCAACTTTGAAGACAAAAATTTCTTAGATAAGGCTCATATAGTAATCACCATAAAAGAAAATACTGATATGTAAGTTAGACATTATCAAAATTAAAATCAACTGCTCAGTCAAGGGCACTGTCAAGAAAATGAAAAGGAAATCCACAGATTGAGAGAAAATATTCCCAATGCAGATTCCTGAAAAAGAATTCCTACCCAAAATATGCCCAAAACTCCTGACAAAGGGCAAATGACCCAATTACACAGTGGGCAAATGACCCGAACAGACATTGCACAGAAGAAGATATACAATGGCCAATAAGCACAAGAATAAGATGCTCACCACCGTCGGGCACTACGGAAATACAAACTAAAAGCACTGCTTTAGTCTGATACATCACTGCTCAACCATTAGAGTGGCTATAAAGGCTAACACTACAAAATGTTAATGAAAATGTGGAACAACTCAAACTCTTATAAAATGCTAGTCAGACTATAAAATGGTATAATCATTTTGGGAAACAGTTTCAAGTAAAGTTAAATATTCAACTATGACCCAGAAATGTCACTCCTAGGCATTTACTCAAATGAAACGAAAACACATGTTAACAAAAAAGACTTGTAGAAAAGTGTTCACATCAGATTTATCCATAGTAGCCAAAAGCTGAAAACAATGCAAATGTCCATCAACAAGAGAATGGATTAAAAATTGTGGCATACTCATACAAGGCATAGTGTACTCAGCTCTAAAATGGAACAAACTATCGACATACTGCAGCAACACAACTTAATCTGAAAAACACTATAATGATTGAAAGAAGCTAGAAACTACGATTTCATTCATATGAAGTTTAAATATAGGCAAGGTCAATCTATGGTGATAGACTGAATCAGAACAACAGTTTCTGAAGGGGATGATACGGGGACTGACAGGAAAGAGGAGTTTCTGGGGAAGGTCATTGTTTTTTTATCTTTACAGAGATAGAAGTTACAGAGGTGTATACATTGGTCAAAATTAATTGAACTGCACACTTAAGATCTGTGTTTTACTTCATATAAAGTATACCTCAAGCTTAAAAGAAAGCACAAGGAGGACCAAGGGCTAGAGAGTTTTAGGAAACCAGTGGCATTTGAGCTGCACTATAGCTGTAAGAATGGCAATCCTACTTTTCCTTGGTACATATGGTGATTAGACATTAAAATGTGTTTATTCCTGTAAAAATGCTTCATAAAATATAAACTCTCCTATAAATATATAACATTTTCATTTATATATAGTATCAATTATAAATATTTATAATACGATCATCAAAAATTAACTTCTTTCCTAGCCCAGGCCAGGTGCTAGTCAGCTTACTCCCCATGTCATGACTAGGTAACCGTGGCAGTGCAGACAGCTAGCTACACGGTCTCCCTGCCTTAACTCATCCTGATTGTCAGTCTGATCTTCAGACTAACATTCAATCGTCCCCCTGAAATCCTGCCTCCATTCTACCACTCTTCATCCAGATCAAGTCTCCCAACTGCTTACACTGCTGAATCTTCTCCCAGACTTACAAAGCCCTCTGAAATCCAGCCTCAGCCTCTCTACCTATACAAACATGTTTCTCATTACTCCTACAGTTCATACTACTGAGTTAAGTCAGTTTCCCCATTACGTCCCCAAAAGATACTCATGATGCCCATCATCCACTTGAAATACTTTTTCTCCATTCCTCTGCCTATCAAAACTTTTCAGAACTCATTCAACTCTACCTTCTCTCTGATACATTCAGTGGGTACCACTCAACCCAAATCTCCTGGCTATCATCATATCTGTGTCCAACCCTTCACAGGACAAATTTTCCATAAAAGTTGTCTATTCTCATTGGCTCCATCTTCTCAGCTCCTAGTCACTCAACTCACTCCTATCTGGCTTATGTCCTCACCACTCCAAGATAACCGAGAACACCAATAACCTCTTCACATCACCAAATCCAAAGGACATTTTTCTCTCTTTTCACCTAACAGTTCAGAAGCATTGGTAACCACTCCCTCCTTAAAACTTTCTCAATCCTTACCTTTACTAGAGCAACATTTCCCTGATTCTCTGGACACTCCTCTATTGCCTTTACAGGCTCAACATTGTTTATCCGGTGAGTGTATGTTAGAGTTCCTCCATGTCTGTTCCTCTTACACTTTCGCCTACCTCCATAGATTCAATAACTCATAATTTTATATCTCCAAACAGACCTCTTCTATAAACTACAGATCTTTATACCCAAGTTGACTTCTAGATAGCTTAAATGAATCTCAGTAGAACCCATCCACAACCTGTCATTCCCCCAAATCAGATGTTTTTTCCAATGTTTACTATCTTAGAGAATGAGATCACCATCCATGCAATTATGTAAGCCAGAAATCTGGAAGCCATCTTTCAATAGCCTTCTGATTACTCTTACATCTAGTTCATTGCCAAATCTTATTAACTTTATCTCCTAAAACTCTTTCAAATCTCTCCATTTCTCTAGATCCTCACCATTATCTCCCAACTCCCAGCTTCCAACATCTCTTCCCTAGACCACGCCAACAGTTACCGAACCTACCCAGGCCCTCTCCAAGATTCCTTCAATTGATTATCCATACTGAGGCCAGGCAGGTCCTTTCAAAATTCAAATTGGGTCTTGTCCCCTCCTTGCCTTAACACACATCAATAGCTTATCATGGCTCTCAGAATGCCCCAACCTTTCCAGAGCCTATAATTACCTCAAAGTCTGTCAAGCCTCAACTCTCGCCATTCTGCACCTTGTGCTGAGTATGAGAACCACACTGATTTTTCTTTATTCTCGTAACTTTCAAGTCTTCTCCCACAATAGAAGGAACTTTTAACTTGATATTCTCTCTGCCTGAACACCATTCATTTCCCCCCTCCTCTGGTTGACACATTTATTTAGATCTTAACTCAATTGTCATGACCCTAGTGACTCCTTCTCTGACCTGACAAGGTCATGCCTAATAATTTTAGACATGATGTACCTCTCCCTCAGAGCCCTTTTCAAAGTCGCAATTTTATACCTATTTGTTTCATGACATGATTGATGTATATCTGCCCCTTGAGCTGTAAGTCTTCTGTTTGATCCTCCAGCGCCTAACACAGTGCCTGCCACATAATACATGCTTGCTAACTGGCTGACTATATCAATAAACAAATGCATTAATAGATTCTTGCAAAGATCTCTCTTTATATAATGATACTGTGAAATCTAATATGAACTGCCTCTCTAAATGCTTCATGTATGCTTTCATATATGCTATTTTGTCTTCTCAAACAGATGATATAGTCCTCAGAATTATAACTTTAATGCTTACTGTGCGTTTAAGAGTTGAAACATAGTAATCACTTTTTGATTAAAGGAACTGCCAGTATCCCAGGAAAGAGAATCACACAGTTCTGAAACAGAAGAACCAAAAACATTAAAGGGCCTACTGAGGAGGCTTCCTTTCCCCAGAAACTATCCAAACCAATGTTTTTCAAACATTTTTTTTATTTGAAGCTCATAGTAAGAAACAATCTTACACAGTGACTCAGTGTGTGTTTACACACATGTAAACACAACTGAAAAAATTTCTCAGGTAACACTTTTTCTTACTACACGAGATGCACTCTATTCTATTTCAAAGTTTTAGTGAGCTAGTGAAAACCCATTAAATCAATCTGCGTCCTATGAGGGGTTGTATCTCATGGTTTTAAAACCATGCTTCACATTATCCCCAAAGGCTTTGCAGACAGTCTTGTTTTCAAGACATTTGTTAGGATTTAGATCAGGAGCTATAACTGTTTCTAGTTAACTCTATTAAAGATTTACCATCATACCATTTTCAATAGCTCTCCAATGGGGAAATCAAGACTCCAGCTCAGCAGGGCCCAGCTGTCACTATTTGCTGTTAATACAGTATTTCACTTCTATCCTAGCAATTCTGCGTAATAACAAAATTAATAACAAAAGCGACCATTAGCAGAGCCCTTACTCTGTGCTAGCCATCGGGCCAGGTGTCACACGTGCAACTCCATCCCACAATGAGTCAAAGAGACTCACCAAGCCCTGCATGCCCGGGGTCAGAAGCAGAAACTGGCACACTGGTTCCTTAAATTCTAATTCTTGACTGAGATATTTGCAAAGTCAAACTTTTTCTAGGGGAAATTGTGCCTCTTTTTTTTTTTGCTTTATACGGAAAAGCAGAAAGTTGGGACTGAAAGGTAAGTCCTACAACAACTCAAGGTAGGGGGGACTAATCCCCATATTGGCTTAGAGGCAGAGTGGTTTGGTGGAAAGAACACAGAAATAAGTGAGATATTGAGATACTGCCTTACCTCAATCTTATTTTTCAAAATACATACTTGATTTTAACAAATAACACAGAATATGGACAATTCAAATATTTGCCAGGTACACACTAGCGTATTTGCTTGCATAGTCAGTCAGACATAGCAACTCAGTTTTTTAATTTAAAGTTAAAAAAAAAAGTCAAGGAAATATGGTCTCCATTTATCTTTATGCTTCAAGTTTCAGACCAACAGAGAGTGAAGTGACTGGACTGTGTGTTCACCAGCCCTTACCTCCAGGTCTTAACGATTACATGTCAGCCCTATGTGCTCCAGGTTTAGGAAGACAAACCTAAGAACTGCTTCTATCATTTCTAATGTTTTATAAAACCAGAATTGAGAAAATTGGCCACAGTGCTAGGTCCTTCATATAAATAAGTCATCAGCTAGTAAATATTCATAACAATCATATCACTAAAAGTCCTTTCCCCAGATTTTCTGCCAGCACTTAGATCCTGTCTCAATACTACCAAGGGAGCTACTGTGAAAACCCTGGGGAGTTTTAATTAGGTTATTGGTTTCCTCATAACGATACCTACCACCCTGGGTAGCTTATGGAGATTAGAATAATGTGAGCAAAACGTTAATAAACTAACCATTGGAGTAAAAAGTCTTTATAAACTATTAACTGTTATTGTGTATTATGCAGAAGATTCTTTTACAACTGTACTAGATACGCAGAGAGAGCTTTCTAGGCATGAGTTCTCTGTGTGTGTGTATAAACAAAGAACCTAGAAAAAAATAAATGTTTAAATGTTGACCCTACAAATCAAAACCTATAAAACTATACTGAGAGCTAAACTACAAAATATAATATTAGGAGAAACGGAGAAAGAAAGAAGAGGGGAGACATATTTTTTAATGTTAAAGGCTAAATCAGATGGAAATTTAAATAGATGATCCAGGAGCTTCTTTTGGAAATTTGTTAGTTGACACACAATATGTCTATATGAAATATTCACACAACCATTCCATTTCCCTATAGTCATGAAAATTGCTTTGATGAATGTGAAATCTGGTATGATAATCAATATTAAGAACAGGATAGCAGAGTAATTAAAATTGCTTCCTAGAAAATTTTAATTTCCTTTGGCTCTAAAACATGGCAGGGAAAAGCAATCTGATTACTGAAAGATAACTTCTCGGGAAAGGAGATAGCTGCAAATGTAGAAAATGAGACCAGCTCAGAAGTTTTAGAAACATAAAGCCATTAAAGAAATTGCCCAGAATTCTTAGTGACCATCACCACCGTCATTGCTATGGACCAAATTTGTGTGTCCTCCCAAAATTGATGTGCTGAAACAGAACCCCTCACGTGATGGTACTAGGAGATGGGACCTTTGGGATTTGATTGGGGTTAGATAAGGTCATGTGGATGGAGCCCCTAGTGACTGGGACTAGGGTCCTTATAATGATGAGAGAGCTTGTTTCCTCTGCTCTGCTTTTCATCATGTGAGGATATACTGAGAAGTCAGCAATCTGCAACCAGGAAGAGGGTTCTCAACAGAACCCAACCATGCTGGCACCCTGACCTTGGACCTGCAGACCCCAGAACTATAAGAAATAAATTTCTGTTGATTATAAGCCACCCGATTTAAGGTATTTTGTTATAGCAGCACAAATACACAGACATTCATCAAGCAATCTTAGGGAAACCAGTTCTGATTTGTCTGCACAGCTCTCAGCACACCGAGTCACAAATTTTGAAGAAATGAATCTTCCTTGGGATCCAGACTATTTCAGTTCTTGAAGGTGTTGATACACATTTCATGTCCAAATGTTTTAAGTACACATGTTCCTGTATAAGGGTCCTAAGAATCGGGTAATTATCCCTACCAGGTGGTTGTGGTCCAATGAAACATTTCAGAAGCAATAATCTCACACATGGCAGGTTCTCGAGTGGATCTCTGCAAGAGACTGAGGCTTGAAAACATCATTATATTCTTTCAAGACCATCCAGTATCCTCTCAGAGATGGACATGAAATGCAACAAGCACCTTTTTTCTCAAAGGTTGGAAGATCAAAAACTAAATCACAAGCCCCTAATTCAAAATTCTCACTAGGATCATTCTGAGTGTTTCTCAGTTTTGACTACATATTCGATTGGGATGGAGATCGAGGAAAATTGGAGGAGCCACAGGAGTTACTCATTCCAGGCCCCATGTCTCAAAGTGTTTGTTTTAATTGGTCTGGGGTAAGATCCAGGCATCAGTATTTGTTTTTGTTTTTGTTTTTGTTTTTGTTTTTGTTTTTTTATTGAAGTATAGTCAGTTTACAATATTGTGTCAATTTCTGGCGTACAACATAATAGTTCAGTCATATACATATACATACATTCGTTTTCATATTCTTTCTCATTATATTGAATATAGTTCCCTGTGCTATACAGTATAATCTTGATGTTTATCTATTTTATATATAGTAGTTAGCATCAGCAAATCTCAAACTCCCTATCTACCCCTTCCCATTCTCTTTCCCCCCTGGTAACCATAAGCTTGTTTTCTATGTCTGTGAGTCTGTTTCTGTTTTATAAGAACATTCATTTGTCTTTTTTTTTTTTTTAGATTCGTTTTTAAATCTTCTCAAACAGTCTAATATGCACTTCTCCAGCCAGGGTGGAGAAGCACTGATTTACTGCAATAACCCTAAATGCTGGCAGCTGCAAAAGAATCCTGTTATCACTATCAAAAATTCAGATAGCTAAATTCTATTGCAGACACACTGAATTGGCTCCCTGGGGTTAGAACACAAAAATACAGCCATGGAGGTCAGTCTCATGCTTAGCAGAGTTAGGAAACTTTGCTCTAGTACCTTGCTACTCATAGTGTGGACCAGTATCACCTACGAGTCTATTAGCCATGCAGAATCTGGGACCCACTTCAGACCTGATGAATCAGAACCTGCATTTCAGTGAGATCATCAGGTGATTCCCCAGACTCATGAATATACTCATTTCGTGCATCCTTTCGTTCTTTTTAAGGGCTGGAGATCAGGCCAGGGAAACTAAAGGACTCAGCAAACATAGGGAAAGGGCATCTACCGGGGGAGAAAGACAGAATTAGGCCTTACTGTTTAAGACCTCCTATTCTATTACTATTATTTCTGAACTGCAGTTTAAGCTTTTGTTCTCACTGAATATAAAAGAAGCACTTCCTCTTTACAGTGGTATTTCTTCAGACAACAAGGAAAATAACTACACTCAATTTACTACCATTACAAATTAATCTCATTCCTAAAGGAGACCATATACAAACCATGAGGTCAGTAATTCTGCTGATATAAGTTTCTGGAAGAAGAAAAGTTACATTCAGTCAACGAAAACAATACAAATGTCTGTGAGATGTTTCTTCCTTTCTATAGCAATTGCAGAAAAAGAATGTTTTCCTCTGAGGTGCTCCAACATTACCTTATCTGCATGATTAGAAAGTTATTTAGGCTTTTTTGTTTTATTTTGTTCTGTTTTTAAGAAAACTATACCCTTCTCTGATCCAGAAATTCCATGGACATTAACAAGGGTGGAATACCTTTTGCGGGATTGAACCTCTCTCTTCCTCTCATCTTTTCTTTTTATGCAAATTTATGAGAGAGAAGTATTTGAAAGCACCAGTACAGAAACATTTTCAGGTATTTTAAGAAGTGAAAAGACACAAAAGAATTCTAAAGTACTGAGGGAGAAAACATGGAGTGGAGGTAAGAAGGGAGAGGACTTCACTAAAATAAGCCAGGAACACTGAGTAAAACAGTCACTAATTTATAGTTTTTCCAAGGTCTTGTGCTGCTTCTCAGGAAAGTCAACTGGATTTTCCCCCGATTATATTTATTTAGTCCTAACTTTGGAGAAGCACACCACACAGAAATCACTGCTCTTATTCTGAAAGCCCTAAAACCTTGGCAACAGAGCTCTTCCAGCAGAGGTGAAGCAGGCAGGAACCCCGCAAAGTGAGCTAAGGGCTATTTGCAGCCACTCTCCCAGATCGCCAGGGCCTCCGCGAGGGAAGGAGCTGAGTGCAGGTACTCACAGCTCCAAGTACCCCCCCCTCCACAATCCTCTGATTCCAAGAGCTAAAGAATTCATGTTCCAAAAATCAGTGGCCAAGAAGGGAAATGTGGAGCTTAAAAGCAATACAATAAAATTCATACAAAGCAATCATCTAAAGGGGACTAGGGAGGGTATTTCAACCTTGCTGGTTGTCAACTATTCATTATAAATTTAGATCTGGTTTAGGATCTGGGTTTTATTCGTAAATTAACTTTGTGTGGATATAGAGAACAAACCAGCGGTTACCAAAGTGGGGAGAGGGAGGGAGGAGGGGCAACATAGGGGTAAGAGATTAAGAGATACAAACTACTATGTATAAAATAAATAAGCTACAAGGATGTATTGTACAGCACAGGGAATACAGCCATTTTACAGTAACTACAACCAGAGTATAATCTGTAAAAATTTTGAATCACTATGTTGTGCACCTGGAACTAATACAATATGATAAATCAACTGTACCTCAATTTTAAAAATCCACTTCAGAAACATAAACACATATACATACCCCCTCCAATAAAGTTTACTTTGTTGCTCACCTGAACCAGCCCCTGTTAAAACCTGAAGCTACATGTTTCTAATCCCCAAGAGCCGTCACATTGACCATGCTCATAATCTGGCCTCTGATCGCCTCTGCACACAGTCACACTGAACTAAGCTCTCTTTGGCTCATTCTTATTTACTTCAAGGGAATGAAGAGGGAGTGAGATGATAAAGTGATAATGCAGTGATCTCTAGAGCTGGGAAACCTGGCAACCTTCCAGTTTTCTCCATCTCTGTTTTATCCATCTCCATCCCTACTTGTATCTATACCCAGATGCTTGAGCCAAAACCCTGATTGTCACCCTTCACACCTCTTCGTTCACGCCTCCCATTTATCACCAAAACCCTAATAATTCTACCAACAGAGGCATGCACTTCTCTTCACCTCTGCTGCTGCCATCCCAGGCCAATCCAGCATCATCCCTTGCCTGGACTATTACAGCAGTCTCCTAGCTCGCCCCCTACTGTTGCTGTTCCTCCCTCCAGCCCAACTTGCTGTTACACAGCAAGTGACCCTCCGTGGCCAGGTTTTGTCCACTGCGCTTGGAATACAATCAAAAGCCTTAGTCTGAACAGCCAGGACCCTGTCTCTCCACCCTGTTTCCTGTCTTTCTCTTTTTTCGCTCACTGCAATCCAACTACACTGATCTTCAAGCTTCACAAACTTAGCCACTCATTTTCTCTTTCCTTAGGACTGTTCACATGTTTTCTCTTTGCCTGAAATGTTCTTCTGCCCATTCATCATCTAGTTACCTCTTACTTTAGGCCTCAATTTAATACTAGTTCCTTAGAAAGATCTTCCCTGACACTATCTCCCAATCAAAACTACTCTCTGTTACACTTGATCACAGCACCCTCCCCTTTTCCTTCAAAATGATTACCACAATTTGTAATTTATATTTGGTGTGGGTTTGTTGAATGCCTGTCTCCTCATCAGACTCCAAGTTCCAAGAGGTCAGGGACCATGTCTATCGATTCATTGCTGTACATCCACAAATGTTTGTTGAATGGTCAAATCAAATATAAAAATTCTTACTCCTATTTAAAGTCATGCAGTCAATAAATAATTACTAGAGCAATGCTAGACATTGTCAAGAATGTATAAGGATCATGCTAGGTGTTTCTCCTCAAAAAACTGACAATTCTGTATGTAAAAAAGAAAAAAAATTTAGGTGTTCCAACGCAGATTCCCCTCAACTCAGGAAACTTGTGAATTTAAATCATGGAGCCTATATCATTTTTTTTTCAAGCCTGTCTTCTGGGTGAGTGATATCTCTAGACATGTTTAAGTTTCAGAGAAGAGTAACAGCAGAACAATCCCTGAAGCACATACAGCACCTTTTATTTGGGTTGGATAAAATCCTGGCGCAGGTGGCTAAAGAAAAGAGCAAGTAATTTATATGTTATGCCCACGTCCACAATGTTGATTTCTGGTAGGTGCATCATCCACTTCTATTATGTCAATAATAAGACTATAAAAGGGTGATATGTTTCATGTCCTCACAAACGCACCTTTATCCTAAAGCTCTCTAGCAAGGAAATTTGTGTGTGTGCGTGTGTGTGGACACATATACTTTGTACCTTCCACAATGAGACTAATTATTCTATAATAATATTGGCAACATTAAGCAGACTATCACTATGGGAGTTTGAAATATGCAAAAAATATCTGTTAATTTATTCAACTTTGTTCAGCTGTCATCAAAGATAAAAATGTGCCTCCACTTTTCATCTCCTTCAAGATCAAAGGTACATTTTTCAGTCTCTGTGCTTCTTTGATGGCATTAACGTCGTCATTTTTCCATCTAGCCACAGTGGCTCACAATTCATGAGATATTTTAACATATATTCCTGAAATTCTAATGGTAGGAATAACGGCAATTTTGTTATAGAAAATACTTCTATGCGCGCACACACACACACACACACACACAAGAATGTTCAATAATTTAAAGTTCCTACTTTTAATAGTTGATGTTTTGTCCATGAGAAGATAGGATTCTAAAAAGTACACTGGTCAGAATCATTAAAAGCAGAAGATAACTGTGATAATGGCCTATATGATTCACAGTCTCCTAGTACAGCAGGAAACCTTTACCCTGATACAGATAAGAATGAATTTTTACTGGACTTTATTACAATGATATTTCTTAAAGTACCTAAAGATGTAAGACATTCACAGTTACACAATCTTGGGTAAAAGCTAAATCAGTCAAGATGTATTTATCAGGGAGAAAATGTATTACGTATTTAATGTTTAAGCATCATTTTTCAATCCTGCAAATAAACAGATCTTGTTTTTGCAGCTGTTCTGAAGGGATTATATTTTCTTTGAAGTTAACCTTTTAAGGCAATCAAACACTAATGGCAAGATAATGAAGAATTTCAATTAAAAGACTACTCTAACTTCTGCACCTGGTAGGAAAACAGAAGCGAGGCTTTTATGAATGCATTTACAATCCAATTAATTTTCTTAAGCTTTCTCCTATTTTTTTTTTAATTTCAACTATCTATGAAATAGGAGCTAATTGTTCAAGAGAAAGATATATATCACAAATTCAATCCTTTGGCTGGATTTCACTGAGCCAGTTACCAAAAGGCGAATTTCCGCCTTCTACAGTTTCTTCAAGCACTGCCAACTACTGCGGTAAAAAGAACTGATGGTTCTTTTGCTCTAAGTGGAGTTTTTTGTTGGTGGGGGAAGAATGGTGTTTGTTTTGGTTTGAGTTTTTTCTCCAAATAAATAAGCCCTAGTAAAGTGAATCCAAATGCTTTTAAGCTCAGATCCACCCAAGACTTAGGGAAGTCTCAACTATTTAATACTTTGCTTTCTTCAGGTCAAAAAGAAAATCTCCCCTATTTTACCTTAACTAGAGAAAACAGGAAAAGGTGAATATTTATTAAGCCTTTGCTATGATGAAGCACAGTGCAAGATTTGCTACATTTATGGGTTTGGGGACTCTTTCCAGCAACCCTGCAAGTTAGTTACTATAATCCTGTAGAGCCCGAGGCTATCACCGAGAGTAAGTAATGGCAACAGCCAGGACAGGAGACTGTGTCATCAAGACAGAAACACCTTTGCTCTGTTGAAAGCACTGTTCTCTGAGGCTTGGAAATGTCCCAAAGAGTCCCAGAAAAATGACCGGTTACCCTGACTGTGGTTCCTCTGGTAGAGAGACTGCCTCAGGATGAGAAAGGAGAAACATCACGCCTCTCACTCCTCACTCTCAGAGGAGAGCTTTCGTTTCTGGGCCCAGTAACAAGGCAACTCTTCTTTTAACCTCAAATTCCTTCCTTGGTCTGTTATATTTATATACACGGGGTGCACACAATGTCACTTATGGACAAATTTCATGCCCTGAGATGAGTCAGTACAGCGAACGGGCATGAATTCACTTCCTCTGCACACAGCACTTACAGGGGGTACAAAAGAAGTACACAGCAAAATTCTTACCCCAGGGATTAGAAATCTGGTCAGGAAGTAAGGCTCATGTCACACTGAGTGGGAAGCTAAAAGTGTCCCTAAGATTTCTAGACTAAAAGATTCAAATATTAAAGACACTTTTGACAGAAGGGGAAATACCAAAGGAAGTAAGTTTGTTTGAAGCTAAAACCAATGACAAATTTAATTCTCTGGCCACCCTGAGTTTTAGATAACTGTGAGAAGTACAGGAGAAATTCTGTAAGTCCCTGGAAACACAGGACTGGAGCACAGAGAGGATAAAGTTTAAATTATGACAGAGGACAAGCTTGCTCAAAAAAGGAGGGTGAAGATATATAAGAAAGATAGTCGAAGGCTGCAAGGACTATTCATCCTTCAGGAGGATGGAGAGGAGGACAGAGGAGAGAAGGGGAGGGGACAGGAGAGAAAGGGAAAGGAAAAGGAATAGAAAGGGAATAGAAAAAGAAAGAAAACAGGCAGGAGAAAGTGCAAAGTCATGAAAGCCAAAACATGAACTTGTGTGGGGAGGAGAAGGAGCACAGTCTTAAATCCTGCAAAGCTGGAAAAATACAGACAAATAAAAGGTTTCTGGATTCACAGGAATGCTCACCTGTAACCTTCTAGGAAGTTTCAACATTACGTTTGACACAGGAAAGCGCTGAAAAGAGGTGCAAAAGGAAATGGTGGCCAAGAATTAAAGGCTTCAACTACAGATGGTGCACTCAAAGATTTAAATATCTAAATAATAATAATAACTAACCACATGAACTAACCACAATGGTATTGTTATGTGCCAGACACTTTGCATGTGTTATCTCATTTAATCCTTACTCTGGCACCATAAGCTAGGTACTACTATTACTTGCACTTTACAGGGGAGAAAATTAGGTACAGATAAGCATCAGAGCCAAGACTCTAATGAAAGCCTCCAGAACCTATGTGCACATTGCCCCTCATAGAAAAAAAGGAGAAACATTATTTTCATCATTGTGTTCACTGTGCATCCCCAGTGCTTAGATCAGTGCTAGCACGTAGTGGGCACTCAACAAATTTTTGTCACAATAATGAATAATTAACTAGAAAGAATATGAGAGTGAAGTAAAAGGATGAGAGTTGTTTTTAGGGGAGTTTATTCTGGGACTATTTAACCCTCAATGAAAAATTCCCCTATGAAAATAAACTAATTGTACTTCAATTTGTCCCAAGTCAAAACTATGCCAGCAGACAGAAAAGGCTTACAGAAAAGTCCAGGATAAAGATGAACTTTTGCCCTCAGTCTAAGTGAGCTGTTTGATTTTCAGTTAAATTTGGTGATCTGAGGCCAGCCCTGCAGACTCTAAAAAGCCAAAATCTATTGGCCCTCTTCCTCTGGATACCGCACAGGACTGCTTGTGCTCCTCAAGGCAAAACTCACCGAGAAGATGCATGAACTGGTTCAGATCGAATCTCAAGGATAAAACTTAACCATTCGTAACTCCTAACTGCAAAATGGTTTTTAAAAAATAATTTGATTAGGATCAATAAGTTTCTAAACAATTATTTCTTATATAAAATTGTCCAGCTTTTAAGCCCTTGGAAACCAGAACAAAAGTGACAGAAAACGTTTCAGCTGTACCTCAGCGGGAGTGACGAAAGTGAGGTCACTTCCACGTTCGCCTCTCAGGGTCCCCTGAGCAGCACTGGATTGGTCCTACACGATGCGATTTCCATTTTCAGCTTTACACACTGGTTAACCAAATATTTTATATTATGCAATCACTGATACAAGCTTACTTAATAGATTTGATCAGCACTGTTTTGGAAAGACTCAATTCTAGACTTGGTTAATTTAGGAGACAAAAATCAAAAAACATCTACTCAACGAGTACTTAGTGCTATGTGCTCTTCACAGTAGGGGATATTAAAATATGCATAAAGTATAAGCTGTATCTTCAAGAAGCTTAGTCCACATATCAACATTCCCATGATTTCCCAGTTATTAACTCATTACCTCTAGATACTGCTGACTGAGCACCTCAGCTCAGATCTCAAATCATAAGTCTCATGAAATCAACAGGACTTGTACTTTGTACTTATGTTTCCCTGATGGGACCAGATCCAAGAAAGAAAGAAAGAAATCCATTTCAATAAAATTGCAAATGGCTTTTCAACCACTCTTCCTTTCTAAATTATTTCACTTCTTGTTTAATTTTCCTATCTTTTCCCATGTGAAACTTAATATATCACAAAACTACTATCTAGAATGCACACAAATATTTCTCTTTGTTAGTGATGGTATCTACAAACAACCAAATAATAAAATAATGTCTAAACTACACACTGATATATGTGACAATATTGTTATTACCCTCATTCAACCAAATGAGGGTAATTTTCAATCGAGACCAAGACCAAGTCTTTTCAATCTTAAAACTTCTATATTATATACAATGAGAATATTTAAATTATTCTTTTTAGTCATTCTTCAATGATGAAAAGGAGTCATATCAACAAATGAACTTACTTACAAAACAGAAACAGACTCATAGACATAGAAGAAAAACTTATGGTTACCAAGAGGGAAAAGGGGTGGGAAAGGATAAAATGGGAGTTTGAGATTTGCAGATACTAAATTCTGCATATAAAACAGATATACAACAAGTTTAAACTGTATAGCACAGGAAACTATATTAAATATCTTGTAATAACCTATAATGAAAAAGAATATGAAAACAAATATATGTATGTGTATGTATGACTGCAACAGCATGCTGTACACCAGAAATTGACACATTGTAAACTGACTATACTTCAATTAAAAAAAGAAAAAAGACAGGGAGTCATATCATACATTATTAAGCTAGGATATTCAGTGGAACATACTGAGGATCTTTTTTCAGCCGCATTGAGGTATAATTGACAAAAAAATTATACATATTTAAAGTGTACAACTTGATGGTTTATTTTATATATATATATATATATATATGGTAAAATGATTACCACAATCAAGCTAATTAACATATCCATCATCTCATAATAGTTTCTTTGTGTGTGTGTGTGTGTGTGTGTGTGTAGGGAACAGTAAGACTGGAGTTCTTTAAATTCTAAAATGGACATGTTTTATAAAATGTCCCTTTCTTAGAGCACATCAAGACTACTTTCTTTGTGGGGAGGGTACAACTCCGTGGCAGAGTGCATGCCTAGCATCCACGAGGTCCTCAGTTTAATCCCCAGCACTGCCATTAAAAATAATAAATAAATAAACCTTATTAACTACCCCCCCAAAAAAGTGAATGGCATTAAAAAAAAAAAAAAAGACTACTTTCTTTGACCTCAATTTCCACAATAATCACCACTGGTTTTGTGACTTGTTAGTTATTTTATCTGATTTCACAATGTATCTCTGTTATTCATAAAAATGCTGTATGGTATATTTTAATTTTTCCCATTAAAACTAATTTTGTTTGAGACATTTCAGAGCCTCTCTCAAAAATATGATTTCTAACCCTATCAAAAAGAAAAAAATCCCTAAAACCAAGATTCAGACTTGATGATCGGCAGAAGACAAAACCTCTTAAAGTAAAATATCTCTAATCGTATTTTTGAGAATTTAATAAGTTTGGGGAAATTTGAAGAATATTTACTTTAGCTCTGTATTTTATTTTTAAAGTTTGGATAACATCAAAGTACTAGAATCACATAATACCCTAGGTAAGTAACTGTAAATCTGTAAACTATATTTTAATAAAATCAAAGCACTATCATGAATCTACTTCACCAGTTTAATCTAAATTATATCAAGACATCTGATAAGGAAAAGATTTTGGAAATAAAAAATATATATTCATCCTTCCAGTTTGACTATTACTTATGTATCATTACTCTGCACAACTTTATATTTCACATATATTATCACCATACTGAAAAAATGTATTACAATAAAATTAAGTTCATATGCTAAAGTAAATGCTCTACTAGTCTAAAATTTATTTAAATTTATTTCCTTACATAAATGTTTTTTTGCTAATATAACTTTCATTTAGTCACAAAATACTAGTCACCATCAACTAGAACAAGATTGTAATAATTTAAAGAAATAAGTACCTTCTTCATCTCACTTGTCTATATGTCTTATGTTTTAGATATTTGCTGCCAAGAGTAACAACTGATTACACTGACTTCAACCCCCAATCAAACTTGAGGAAAAAGGACAGAAGAGAGAAACAGAAACATATTAACAACTTGGTTCACCTGTGGCAGGACCTATAGCGACCTCTTGTGGTGAATCCTAACTACAGCACTCTGGAGAACAGTACCAGCTTTTCCTAGGCTAGACACTGGAGAATGTGGAAGCATTGTTCCTCCATGCTAGCAAACAGCTGCTATTAACAATGAAAGCAAAAGATAAATATTGACTAAATTAAAGGATTTCTTTATAGAAATCTACTCAGTCACTGTCAATTAGAACAATCATAGCTACTCCCTTTTATTAAAAAATAGAGTTTTACAAGGTTCTTTTAGTAGGGCTGTTAACAGAGGGCCAGGCACATGGATTTCTTATACACTCTGGACTTAAGCAAAAGATAGGCACCAGAGCAATTTCTAGTGAACACAAGAGTGTCCTGGGATAAGCAACTGTCTAGCAAACAAAGTACTGCTTTCATTATTTAAGGCAGTGTGGACTCTAAAGCAAGGGACAATATTCTGGCTTACTTTTACATGTAATTTAGGAAGTGGTCAGTATAATTTCAATGTCTATGCTATTTTAAAAGAAAAAATGATACATTATAAGACCTAGGTAAACCAAAGCTTCAAAAACACTAACTGGTTTTATCAACCTTTCCTGAATAGCAGTTAAGATCCTTCAAGAAAAAAATATCAAGAACTCTATGCCAAAAAAAAAAAAAAAAACCATTTGTTTTTCACCATTGCTTTTAAATTGGATGCTTATGAGTTATTATTCCTTTTTGTTTTGTTTTTAAATCACTAGTTCTCTATTTCCTCTCCCATAGGTTCTCATTTAAGATCTCAGTTTTGACAAATATTAATCACAGCATAAAAATGATTTTGAATTTTCCTATCAGGAAGACAGAACCAAGCAGAGAAAGTGCTTGTGCAACCAGGTATTTCAAGCAAAATGGAAAACAGTATATTGAGCTTCTCTGGAAGGTTAAGCAATTCATAAAATACTGCCTTTTCTGTTTTCTTCTTTCCTGGACCCCTTTTTCCTCAAAGAGAAAAACATTTCTAGCTTTTCCTAATGTCTAAAATATTAAAGCACAAAAATAAATTTAAAATAAAATATTAAAGACTAAATAAATGTTAAAAACTATTAACAACAGTTAAATTCTAATTTAAAAGACATTATTTTTATAGTTATAAATTTTCAAAATAGCAACCTAGTTTACTGTCACCCAAACTAATCATTTCTGCCTATTTGTTAAGGATTCAGAAACAACATACACATAAAACGTACTGCCCAAAGACATAATAATTGAAGTCCTGAGAAATGTTTTGCTTTTTGGAATATAAAATTCCTCCTGAAAGTCTTAAGAAACTGTTGCTTGCTTTCAGGTACTTACCCCCTACCCGCAAGTGTAGGTACACTCCCTACAGCCCAAAATACACTGATGAAGAGTTTACATAAATGTTAAAATTTAAATGAGGGAAGATAGCCTAATAATGTTCCAGACACAGATTCCGGTCAGTAAGCACTTTGGACAGGGGCCTTCTATGAAGACATTGCACGCATGTAATGAACTCACCATAGTTCCCAAACTTTCCCTTCCTAGCAAACTATTTTGATCCTACTAGCCAAAAATAGATCTAACTCTTGCTTTTGCATTTATGCTTTTGACCTTTACAACTTCTTGAAATAACAATGTACACTCTATATTTACTAGAATCACATGTTAAGATTGACTATAATTCCTTTTATTTGTCTAAAAATTATCTTATCTTGTCTTTTATCTTGAAACTAAAAAGAGGAATCCCCTAATTCTACAATTTTGGGATTTGGCTATAAAGTATGTTTATATCCATCCTACTCAATGGCCCTCATTATTCTATTTTATAGACTGTGAATCACCAGTAACAATTTGAAATGCTTTCCCATAACAGACTGAGTCAACTAAATAAGGAAAATAAAAATCCAATCTCAAGAGGTGTAAAATAACAGTAAATAGACTACAGTGCTACCCTAGGGCAAAGAATACAGCACTGTTATTCTGGGAAACTGCAGCTGAGGAGTTTGGAACTTTATTAGGAAATCCTCAAGTTTAAAAGCCATATCCAAATACACCACACTTCTTGCTGTTTTGTTCTGCATCAAGAAGTTGTCTGATGGATTTCTAATTGGTTGAGACGTCTGCTCATTAGTGATATCCGGGGACAAGGAAATGCCTGATGTTTTCTCTTGGTGTCCACTGCCTTTCATACCTAAGAGTGCTGCTTTCTCTTCTTTCTTTTCCACTAAAGCTCTGCCAGTACTTCACTTTCAATGTCGTTAAGTTAGTGAATAATGAAACCTTCACTGTGACAGACTCCATCCGCCTATGAGAATCCCAAAGGGAATTTTCTCTGTTCGCCTCAATTAGAAAAATTTATTCTGAGAAATTGTTTATTTCTCTGCCAAATCACATAGAAATGATAACAACTGTGGGATACTCCCACATAAACGTGTACAGAAATTTAATACTGTAATTCTCAATTTCTGAGGTTCTTCCTGTGCAAGTGGCACTGAGACTTTCCAGTATTGATTACATACACATGTACATATACTTACCTCAACTATCTAACACATCTCAAAGCTTAGAGGTTTTGAGTAGTGGTATGAAAAGTCAGCCATAAACAATTAGAGGTGATATTTAAAATGCCAGAATAGATAAATTTTCATTTGTACTTGGTGTCATCCATGGAAAGAAACATTAAACCAATGAAGTAATTACGACCATAAAGTGTAAAAAAGATAAAGCATTCATTAATTTGGATGGTAGATGTAAATGGGAAGTAATAAAAGCAGACGTTTCTAAGTCACATTAGGTAAGTCTTAATTTCATGGTATATCAGAAATAAAAGATATTCTAAAAACTTGGCTCCTAGTTCCAGTCTGTATAAGTAAAGTTTCAACCAAAGATGCTACATTAATAAACTTCAACCAAGGAATTCTCATCTACTTTGTGATTACCATGCAGAGCAACAGAGAGCCTACGATTTTATTTTTTAAGGCCCTCTCTGAAAAGTCTTCTCACAGAACAAACTGCACGGAGTTGAAATAACCCAAGAGGATGAGAAAGCTGAAATAAAAGTGATTTATCTTAAATTGCTAATTCCAATAACCTTCACATTTCCTAAACTGGTTGTTTTAATAATAATTTCCCATTCTACTTAAGGATTTTGTATAATTTTAGTACAATAAGTAATAATAGTAACAAATAAATTGCCTACCTTTATGAATTTATATTTCTATTACATAAAAAATCAAAAACATACTTGGTATGACACTAGAATGGCTATAAATATTATAGTTATTAAAAAAAAAAACCAAGACCAGGCCTATTAGCTATTTTTTCAACTCAAAAAGTCTGTTCAAGACTTATATAGTATCAGGCATTGATCAAATTGGAAGAAATAAAGTCACAAGCCTCAAATTAAAACCAAATAACATGTCCAAGATTGATGGGGCAATTGATGGGAAAAATACCCTGGGACATTGAAAACATATAGTCCCCAAATCAGGGGAAATGTTTGCAAGCCTAGTTTTAGAAGAGATCATAACCTAAGAATTAATATAACCTAATCTACCAAATCAGGAAAAGCATAATTGTATTTAATCATGTATTATTATTTGAGTGTCCTCTGTCTTGCCCACTAAGCAGGGAGCTTCTTGAGAGCAGAAGTGTTTTAATCATTTTTTTATCCAAAAGACCCCACGGAGTGTCTGTAGTACAGGGTACCCAAATAAATATTGTTTCAATGAATGAATGAGTGAACAAACAATGATTATGAAATTGCATGGAGCATTTCCATTGCTTTGGTCCAAACTCTACTATAATCAATATGCAGAAATGTCTTTCTTATAATTCTCCAAGCAAGGGATTTCAAAATAAAATAATATGCCTCTGAAGGAAAAAAAAAATTTAAAGGATACTTCACATATCTTGCTATTAAAATTGAAAATTATATAAAAGAATTAAAAACAAGTATAAGATGTAGATTTCATTAAAATGAAGTTTGTAAGGTCCTAAAGTGTGAACTATATAATCATACCCATTCAGAGTATCTTGGAGGAAATGAATGCTTAAGTGGATGGCATTTTAAAGACACTTTAAGGCAAGAAAACCTTAATATCAGTAACATGGCAGAATGGCATTTTTAAAAATTCTTTGTCCAGTTATTTCAAAAGCACAGTAACTACTACTTCCCTTCTACGTTTCTCCTGTTTTTTTAAGTCAAACCAAATATATCACATAAATCAATATAGACCAATGCACAATGAAAAAAAGAAACTTCAACCCAAATCTGACCATAATAATACAAATTTGACCACAATAAATGCCTTCCCATTTTTCAAGAACTGACTCTCCTTATTAGGTTCAACTCCAAATACTCTCTCTAACACAAGGCTCCTTTCAGCGGTGCCCATTGGGCCTGAAAGCTATTCCAGGGACTTAAATCTTATTAAGTAGCCACTTTCACAGCCATTCCCAACTTGAGGGAAACACTTCCACTGAGATTAACTCTAAGAATTTGATCAGTTTCTGCAGCTTACTTGGAAGAAAACGTGGGGGAAAGATGAACAAGAAGATATTCCTCAACAAAGCGAAACTCAACTCTGTTCTCCAGATGTACCTACACCCTACCCGCTGCTCCTCCTTGGCTTCCTCCTGTTCCGGGCTCTGGACAGGTGGGAGGAGGTTGGGAGTGTCGTGGGGAGGGGATGCAACTAACTTTCCTTCGCCACCCCATTCCCACCCCCACCCAAAATTAGGTCCAGCTGGAAACTGAAGCCACCAGGTAGGGCTGTCTGCATCTCCCTTCCCCCTTGGGAGAAGGATAGGATGGGGAGGATGGGGGGCGCGCGTGGGCAGGATGGAGGTGAGGGGGGATGTTCTGACTGCAACTCTTCTTACCACTGGAGCGCCTGACGATGTTCTCCAAAAATGTGTTCTGCGGTGCCACCAGCCCTCTCTTGCCCCCCGGCATCCTGGGTCTGGAAAGCAGCGGCCAGGATCCGCGGCGGGGGAGGGGGGGATGCAGGAAGAGAAGGTGGAGGAAGAGGAGGAAAAGGTGGAAGAGAAGATCGAGCCGAAAGAAGAGGGGGCGCGGCGGCGGCGACGGGGTCCCCTGACTGTGTCTCCAGCCCGACCCGGATGAGCAGCTCTGGGGAGGAGGACCAGGCAGTTCATGGTAGAAGCGCTCCCCCGGCCGCCGCTGCCCAGACTGTGGCGGTGCCGCACACGGGGCTCGGGAACTGCAGGCTCCGCGGGGCACAGTGCGCCTGCGCCGCCCCCGCTGTCGCTGTCCCGCCGGTGCTGCTGCTGAAGCTGCTGCCGCGGCGGCAGTCGCCTAGGCGCGAGATCAGCATTTCCCCCTCCTGCCCCGAGCCCCGGGGCCGGGGGAGCAGGAAAAGCCCACTCAAACCCCTATCTCCCGAACCCTTTACTGCGCCTTCCTCTCCCCCTGACCTAGCCCACCCCTCTGGCGCAGCTGGATCAGGGCTGCCCGGCTGAACCTAACTTCTGCCGGCTGTGCGCCTGCTGGCCGCTCCTCTCTCCCTGGAGACCGAGGCAAACGCTCGCTGTCCAGTGGGGCCGTGGAGTGGGAGAAGTGGAAGAAGCAGGCTGGATGCCAAAGAGGGCAATGGGAAGTCGGAAGGGTCACATCTCAGTTTCTCCTGCCAAGGTCCCGAGTCCTAGGTGCTTCTGGGGACGCGGCTGCCGAGGCGGAGGTGTTGATCAGCTCCCGCTCCAGCCCAGGCTGAGGGTGGAGCAGGGACTCACTGCGCGGTGCACCGGGACGCAGAGCAGCCACCTGACGCTGCTACCGCCCCCCTCCGGGTTTCAGCGCCCGAAGCTCAACAGAGGAGCGTTTAGCACCCGCCCTAGCCCACGCCTAGGAGCCTAAGCCAGATGAGGTCCGAGCGCAGAGCAGGCGCGGAAACTGCCCCTGCGCCCCAGGCTGGGACTGATGCGCGGGGAGCGTGGCAGTACCAACACACAGGAGCTTCCAAAGGCTGCGGAGCGCAGAGGCGAGCCGCGATGCCGGCCACCGCTAAGTTGCAGAAAAGGTTGCATTTAGTGCAAGGAGTAGGGGAAGAGGGTGAACAATTCACACCGGAGAGAGGGAGAGTGCAGCGGACAGCGTTTGCAGTGGAAACACAGTGAAGGCGGTGGGAACGAAGCTGCGCAGGACCGTGGAGTGCGGTCAGGAATCGTCTCTAACAAGGCTCAAAACCGGCAATAGGAGTGGAACCGTTAGAAACAGAGTCCAAAAGCCAGAATCTACGACGGAAAAATGAAAATGGCTTAAGTGCGAAGGGAGCGGGGAGAGATTGAAAGAAATGGGGGAGCTCAAGCCGTGGCACTGGCACCTTCTTTTATCTAAGGTAGTAGTTCTCAGAGTGGTCCAGGACTGGTTCTCAAAGTGGTCCCGCATCTCCTAAGAACTTGTTAGACATGCAAATTATCAGGCTCTACCCCAGAGCTAGGAAACAGGAATTCTAGGGCCGTGGGCCAACAATCTGTTTTAACAAGCTCTCCAGGTAAATATGATGCTCGCTTATTTAAGGAACATTGATCTAAGGCTTCCCTCCAGAGGCTTCACCTGGGCCTGTCTAGAAAGGACGACAGCATAAACAGGATCAAAGAGTGACGACAAAAAGTGCGCTGTGGCACGACCAGAGGTTGGTGACGAGGCAAAGCTTTAAGTAGAAAGGTGAAAGGAGAGTTGGATGGGGTCGGTGTCTGCAAGATAACCCAAGGCTTGGTCGCCAGAAAGCATCAGTGATTCCCACCACCACCACCTCCCCGGCAGGAGTCAGAGGAAACAAGTCCTGCTAGACCCCAGACCTGGGCAGGGAGGAAGGCCGATGAGAGGGCACTGTGTCTAACTTTGGAAACAATTACCAATCATGGCTCTCCAGAGACCATCACTCCCTCTCCAGAGCAGCAGGTGTAAGTAAAGGCCTTGCCTGTAGCTGAGAGACACATAAATGCACAACCAGAATCCAGACTTCAGCTTAGGGTCATTTTTTTCCTCTCTTTGAAATTTCCACCCGTTCACCCAGAGCTTGGATGGCTGGGCAAACCCAGAAGACTGACATGAGGTGAAGAGCAGTCCGCTCTGCTAGGACTTTTTCTGCAAAAAACCAAGAGTCTCTGTGGAATAACACTAGGCTATTCTTGCTTTCTACCCCAAGCACTGCTGGTGCAAGTTTATTTCCCTGTAGCCAGGAAGTTTTCTAAATGCATTGGACTGTCTTCAATTAAATAACAAGGGCCTTGGGCACAGACTGGGTCCATGTGGTTCGCCTGTCATTAGCAGGAGTCAGAGATGTGGCTGAGTTTACAGGTCCTTGTGAGTAAGTGGGAGGGGAACTAGAAACATGAGCTTAGACACACAATTGGATTTTCCCCCTCTGGTGGGTCTTGTGTGACCTGTATTTATGGCTACTGGGCTTGTAAATAGACGGTGACTAATCAGCCATTCACAGACCAGAGTGGAAAACAAGCAAGCTAATCTTTATATATATAAAATATCTTTATATATATAAAATATCTTTTTATATTATATAAAATATCTTTATATATATAAAATATCTTTATCTTTATATATATACATAGATATATATATAGATAGATATCATAGATTGCTATCCTGGACTTCTAACATATAATAAATCCATCATCATCATCATTAACGGGAAATACTTCAAATCTGTATGTTCTTTTGCACATCATCAGGTGCCCACATCTCACCTCTGGGTATTGATATAAAATCTCAGCTTCCCAGCATTTCCCATCTAGTATAAATATCCCTGTCCCTAATCACTCCTCTGTGGGTGTATTAGCTCACACTTCCCAAAGAGGAAACTCTTTTGGACTCCATTAAGACATAGTCTCACAATTACTTGTAGAACTTCCCCATTTATTTCCATCTGCAGATTTAATTAAAGTGACATTTATCCTTTCTTCTTTGTCCTTAGTAACTGCATAGCATTATAATGTTGGAATTATTTTAATTATTGGGAAAAAAAGATTGGTAGTTATAAAGTGTCAAATCTTTGTTTACACACTTTTCTTAACCGTCTAGCTTAAATTTTCATTTTACAGATACAAAACTAAGACCCAGAGAGATGAAGTGCCTAGTCCAAGATGACATGGTGCTTTAGAGGCTGCTTTGAGACTAGAATCAGTCTCCTAATCCTGCAGTGAAAGCTCCTTGTAAATAACAGAATAATCTGATGTTGGCATAGTATGGTATCAACCAGCACCATCCAGTAACCTCTATTGCCATCACTGGTTTTGCAGCACTACAGAGAAAAGAAACCTCTGGCAATCACTTCCAACAGCTTCTAATCAACACAGAGTTAAGGAAAATGGAGCAGCACTGGCACCGTATGGACTGACTGGCCCTAAGGAATGAGCTGGCAGATTGCAGCAGGTGCCAATACAGCATTTTTAAAGTGTTTTGCAGCCAGAGTCCATATGTTGTAACCAAGCCACAGCATGTACAGGTGAGAGAGACAGGAATCAAAAAGCTTCAATGTCACACAAAGGGCTTCTTTTTGTTTGTTTCATTGCAAAGATTCTGTTTTAAAGCAGAATCATTTGTCTATTTCTTCTGTCTTAGGATATTGTAATCAGAGAGGCGTTGTCTGTAAGAACCAAGAGTTCCTCTACCCAGAGGTGTTCGCTGACTCCCAAGTCGCAGCTATAAAATGAAGGAAAGCTAGCGGAGCTGCAGGCGTGTTCCAGTTTATCAGCAACCAATACAAGAATGAAGACTTAGAAAACTGATATACTAGGAAGCGATGACTTGTTAATTACTACTGGTTTGCTGAAGGATTCTTTTATCAAGCACATTCTCCTTTGAGGATTTAAAATATAGTTTATTTGATAGTAGCTGTCATTATATGTAAAGCCTCAGAAATGCACAAGAAATAGGTCCAGTCTGACAATGTTTGATCTCTTATGCAAAAATGGCCCACCCACTACTCTCTAGAGGGATGATTTTTCTCTCCATTCCTTCCCTCTGTTTCTGAGCCAACCTCAGCAGAGGTCTAAGGTGCAATTTGCAGATGCTAAATGGGTGGCTCTGATGGAGGAATGGGAGGAAGGCAGAAAGAAAAAAGCCAGAAGTTGGTCTCCATCCTGGTCTGCAGGGTTGGTGTCATTAGCAGCACTATCAGTCCAAACATTTCCTTCTTCCCAATCCATTTTCTAAGTCTTACTCTCTGCCTTCCCAGAGCCCTACCCCTGCTCTAGCAGTGAAATTTCCAAATTATTATTTGATCCCTTTGCATGCACAGAGTCCCACACTTGCATTTATAATCTTCTTTCCTCCTTCTCCCTCTCCCCCCAGAATCTAAGTTAAGAGGAAGCAGAATAGAGAGGTTGTATTGTATATAAGTTCAGTGCTTGGACTCTGGGCCCAGACTGCCTGGAATTTAATCTTGCTTCTGCCACTTACTAGCTATGTGACATATGACCTAGGGCAAGTTATTTAGCCTCAATTTCCCCTGCTGTAAAATGGGGATTAAAATGACCTATATAATAGGGCATTTGTGAGGACTAAATGAGATCCTATTTGAAAGCTCTTAAAATAATGTCTGGCATATAACAAGCATCATATAAGGGTTTATAAAGTAAATAAGCCTTTTCACCCCCTTCTACTTTCATTTACAGTAGAAGTTCTAGGCAGCAGTCACTACTAAGGTTCACCAATAACCAGTTGCCTTCTCCACTTCCTTGAATTTAGCCATAAACTAGTTCTGGTCAATGAAATGTGAACGGAGGGGATATGTATTACTTTCCTATGAAAGCAGAGAAGAGCCAGGACTCAGTTCTTGATGCTCCTCTTCCTCTGTCTCAGTGACTGTGGAATGCTGAGCAACACAATAAGAGCTACAAGAATTACCTAGACCTGTGGCAGACATTGAACAAGCAGGGAAAAACTTTTGTTGTGTTAAAACACTGAGATTCTGGCACTGTTTGTCACTGTATCATACCCTAGTCTATTCTGACTGATACAGACTATGAACTTGCTTTAGGTATAAGAAATCAGGGGAACAACAAATTCCCTGGCTGCACACTAGAATCACCTGGGGAGTTTATAAAAATCCCAATGTCCAAGCCATGACCCCCAGATCAGGTACATCAGAATTTCTGGGCATCAGACTCAAACATCAGCAGTTTTTAAACTTCCCCAGGTGATTTCAGTGTGCATCAAAGTTAAGAACCATTGTCCTAGAGCAATGCTTCACTCTATGGGAATCTCTGGGATTTTAGATATTGTGCCAAGAACTTCAACTCCCAAGGATCAGACCTATGGTTACACCCACCCAGCAAAGACTCAACCCTAATACATCCAACTGTGAGTTTCTCCATACTTGTAACTGCTGAGCATCTCAGGAGAGAATCACAAAATCTCCAAGACTGATGCACCATAAATTCAAGGTCTCCATAATCAACCTCCCTCCCAGTGGAGCCCCATCCTTCCACATATTCCTAGTCAATCATCCTGTCTATTCTCAACAATAGCTTTCTCAAAGCTTCTCCTCTCTTTTCCCACCTCAGATGTCACTGTCTCACCTCTCGGTCTCAGAAGGTGACTCACAGAGAACAGGTTATGTTGTCAATCTTTAGACTTCCCACCTTAGCTCTCTCTTCCTTTCCTTCTTTCAATTCTAGGAAGCAATTCCCTCATCATCTCTCTACCAGCAGTCTGGATCTCTCCACCTGTGCCTCTGGAGGGACTTCACTTTACTGACTGTCCCCTCGTTCCTCTCTCTTCAACATATAATATGCTTCAAGAATGCTGTCTTAACTTGCCATTCTGTCCAGCCTTTGCTCCATGTCTCCCATCCCTGCGTGTCAATGTCTCAGAGGAGTTGTCTGTAGGAGTCTCCACTTCCTTGTCTCCTATCTACTCCTTAACCCACCACTGATTGGTCTCCACCCCACTACTTCCCTGAAACTGCCTTCCCAAAGTCCACTTTCTAATTGCCAAACCCAGTGAGGCAATTTCTTTCTTAATTTAACTTTACCTGCCTATGACAGTTGACCCCATTCTGACTCCTGTCTGCTTGAAACATTCTCTGGCCTTAGATGGCCTGGTTGTGAAAACTAACTGTGGAACCTCAGCATTTTAATTAACCTATTTGTGCCTGAGTTTGTTTATTAGTAAAAAGAGAATAGTAATAGTCCTTGCCTCATTCAGTTGATGTAAGAATTAAATGAGCTAGTACAGGTGGGCGGTCTTACATCCACATTTCTGAAAGTGAAAACTCTGAAGTCCTAGACTTTTTTTTTCATAAATTTGTCATGAGAAGTCTGACCTGAATTGTCATGAAGCTATTTGTACTCTTTCTTTATTCCACCTGCTGTGAATATTGACATGTCTTGCTGTATAGATATTAATGTGTTTGATAACAGGGATTGCTGTCCCTAATCCTGATAAGGGAGATACAAACATACAGAAATCCACACATTTCTGGGTTCCAAAATACAGATCTCTTTCCTGTAACTCTCAACATGCCTACCTATGTGCTGACTGGTTCTCTTTACATGGCAATTGCATGGGGATCCCAAATTCAACATATCCAAAACAAACGTTATCATTTTGCAGCCTGCCCAAGCATCCTCTCCCTCCAATGTGTGCCACCTCCGTCCACCCGGTTGTCAAGTCAATAACTTCAACGCTTCTCTATCCCTACCCCTGCCATCCAGTCCCGCTCATCCTATCACCTAGATATCTCTTAAAAGAACCCACTTGCTAATATCACTGTTGGCACTGCTCCAGGTCAGAGCCCCTACTGTGCAGTCAGCGTTGACAATTATTGTTGCCCTAATTTCCTGTACCTAAAGCATGTTCATAATCTGTAAGTCAGGACAGACCACATTATGATACAGTAACAAACAGTGCAGAATCTAATCTTAGCCACTCAGATTACTGCAAAACTCCTCTAAACTCATCTCCCTGCTTACTGTATTTCCCTGTCATACTCCTCTCCATCTCCACCTCCAAGCTCCACCCAGTTCATTCTTCACCCTGCACTAGCTAAAGCTCTGAAAGCATAAATCTATTTATGTCTCCCTTCTAAGTTCCTTTTTGTCCTCAGGTCCAAAGGCCTTAGCTCGCCTTTTTCTATCCTTCTCTATCTCGCTTACCCATTCAGTCTTCACTTCCACCATTCCTCACTGCAACCCACATCCTCATACTTCCTTGCTTCCTACACTCCTTTTTATTCCCTGTACTTATCATGCTTTCTCTTCCTTCCCCTATGTCCTATATCAGCAGGCATATTCCTTCAGATCAGAGATTAGATATCATTTCTTCCAAAGGCTTTCTTTGACTCTCCAAGACTTAGTAAAGAGCCCTTCCTGTGTCTTCTTAGTGCTACCATATGCTTTTTCTACTGCAGTATTTGCCTCACTGTTGCAAAGAAAAGATTAGAAATACAGTTGAAACCCTAGGTATCTTCTCACCAGCGCTGCCACTGGCTACTTTGGCATCTCTGTGAGAATTAAGAAGTCTTCTTTGGAGAGTCACAGGACCAAGGTAAGGACATCAATTGGTGAGATGACCGTGGGCTGAATTTCAGCCTCTATTTTCCCCCTTAATGGGTACTCTCAGTGGGAAGAAGAAGGGAGGCTTTTTAGGTGAGAGAAGTAGAAAAAGGGGAAATCCTAAGAAGAGGAAAGCTTAAGATATGTAACAAAAAATGAGTAATTCAGACTTGGAGACAAACGGGAGGCAGAACTGGCAACACAGGGACTCATCATTAAGGAGTTTGGGCTTAATCTGTAGGCAATGAAAGACATGTTTTGAGTAAAAAGTAACATGGTATTTTAGGAGAAAGAATCTGTATGTTGTAGATGTGTAAGATGTTTTGGAGATTAATCACAAAAAAATTTTTTGTAACTATGTATGGTGACAGATGTTAACTAGACTTATTGTGGTGATCATTTCACAATATATACAAATATAAAATCACTATGTTGCACGTCTAAAACTGATAAAATGTTAATTATACACTGAATCACTGTGGAGAAACAAAGAACAGAATAGGAGAAATAAAATAAGAGGGCCCTGCATATGAAGAGATTATATTTTTGAAACATGAATAACTGCTCCCCCTCAATTCCCATATTTACTGTCACTCTCTTGCTGTCATTGCACCATTTCTCCTCACCACAGCTCACCTCTTCCTGGCTTTTGAATTTCAAAAGCCTAGGCATTGGAATAGAAATTCAGTAAGAAAAATCTTATAATAAGGGCTATGTATATTCCTTACTGGGTTCTAGATACTGTTCTAAGTACTTAACATGCATTTGCTCATTTAATCTCATTCAATTTTAATAGAATAAAACTGAATTTCATTCAATTCAACAAATATTTATTGAGCATTTATGTGCCAGGCACTATAGGTGTTTAAAATAATTCCCATTCAACCAAAAATGAAACTGAGGCATAGAGAAGTTAAGTAATTCACACAAGGTCACAAAACTAGTATGTAATGTAGCCAGGATTATGTACTGAGGTATTCTGTCTTCAGAGCCCAAATCCTTAACTATTCTGTTTAACCACTGCACTATACTACTTCCCAACAGGTTTGGGAAATTACAAATAAGAACCAGCTATCTCAGATGCTCCCACTTCCAGCCTAGATGGGAAAAACCTTCCCTGTGTTAAAGGAAGGGAGACAAGCAGGAATGCAAGCAAAGAGTAAGAACATCCTGTCTCTGCTGAAAAGTGGGCAGAGCCCTGGATTTCCAAGGAAAATAACAAAAACTCCAATAAGGTTATGGGAGTCAAGACAAAGCTCTGCCCCTTCTACTGGGAAGAATCCTAGGGAGGTAACAAGGCAATAGAGAAGAAATGGCTGGAGAGATGGGGCCTTAATTAGCAAAGAGACATTCCCTAGACTTTGGCGGGCAAGTGGACACAATATGGAAGGATTCTTGCATACTCGAGGGATCACCTAGGAAGCAGAGAAAGAGAAACCTAGTGAAATTATATCACAGATGCTTCTGGTTTTACCCACCTGTCTCCCTCACTATACTATGAACTCTTTGAAGTCAGAGATCCAGTCTTCTGCATATTTCTTTAGCTCTTATTCAGTGCCTGGAACATGCAAGCCACAAAGTAAATTTGATTTGTTAATTATTCAATACTGTTGAGAAAATCTTAGTGTAGAATTAAAGATTTTAATTGCCACCCACAGTTTACACCATATACCACAATAAATTCCAAATATACTACTGACATTTTAAAATTCTTAAAAATAGGTTTTTAAGTTATTTCTGAAGCATTGGAAATTATAAATAACAAAGTAAGCAAGTTTGATTACATCAAACTATCAACTGCATACACATAAAAAGCATAATGGAGATGAAGAGGAATTTGAAAGAATGAAAAAATATTCATAATTAATGTGAGTGGTAATAAACATTTTTTTCTTCAAAATCTTCTTGGAATAAATACAAATCTACAATGAACAAATAGCCCAAGGAATTAATGGATAACACTCACACTTTTCCCCTGATTCTCAACCACACCTTGTGAGATTACTAGAACAAGTATAATTATTTCTATTGTTCACATTTCTTTTTAACTGTCCCAGATGTATTAAGTGACTTTGAGAAGATACTCATCCAGTAAGTGGCAAGTCAAGGCCCAACCCAGCTCTTTGTCACCATGTTCAATGTCATTTCCCCTACATCACACTGGAATACCAATAATATAGGAAAGAGGAGTAACTCAAATGAAAAAATAAATTTACAAAAATTCTTAAAACTAAACTATGCATTCTTACTAGTAAATCTAAATAACTCAAATACTTGGATATGAATAAATCAACAAGCAGATCACAGTATGTTAATTTAATTGTGAGCAAAATTCTATTAGATTGACAAATTCAAGGACTATGTAGAAATATGGACAAGATCTTCAAAAAATACAGCCAATAGAAAGAACATATGTAACATGAAGCATTACATATTCATTGATTTCTATGATACCTATTTTGACTTTTGACTTGTGAGCAGGAGCATGGGAAAAGTCTATAGATTTTATGACTCACTGGTGATTTACAGGATTGGGATTTTGTTTTCCCTTTTCATCTACTAATAGTCCATGTCATTATTGATTTTGATGTTTCTATTTAATGTTCACTATTAGTTGTTTAAATAGATGATTAAAAACCAAAGCCAATATCCGGTTGGAAGAAAAGATATAGACACATAAAGTGTCCAGGGAGTAAGAATAAAGCAATTTGTTAAAAAAGCAGCAGCAGCTAAATTGAAGTGTAATTAACATAAATAAACCACATATACTTAAAGTGTTGAATTTGATGAGTTTTGTTTGACAAGTGTGAGGTTAAAACCATCACCACAATCCAGCAGTGAACATATCTGTCACCCCCAAGAGTTTCCTTATGCCCACTCAAAAATCCATTCCTCCTTCTCAGTCTACAGGCAATGACTGATCTTTTTTTCACTACAGTTTGCATTTTCTAGAATGATGTATAAATGAAATGATACAGTATGTACTCTGCTTTGCCTTCTTTCACTCAGGATAATTATTTTGAAGCTCAGGGCACGTTTTCATGGGTATCGATGGCAAAGTGATGCAGTCACCTTTCTCCAGGTGATCACCATGCATAACAAAGTTTGCTAAGAGAACTACAGTGATGGGGCATTAATAATGGCCAAAGCATAATTGCCTTCTGGAATTTGCAGAATTTGTCTACTGAGGTACAATGGTATTTTTTAATGCCTTTCTTACCAGCAGTCAGCCAGAGGGAAGGAGCATCAGTTAGAAAGTGGGGCAGGAAATTTGGCCCCACAGGTGCCTTCAGTGCCTGGGATCTGCCACTTAACTTTGTATGCCTCAGTTTTCTTATTTGTGAAATGAGGTTAGACTGACTCCTTTTAGTGAATAGGAACCACTTTTTATTTCCCTAAGCTGTTAACATCTCTAGATTCAAGAGACCAGAGGATTAAATGGTGAAATATATGAGAAATGCCAAAAAGGGAGCTTCAAGGAATCACAGCAGACTGGGGAGGGGGCTGAGAGGTGGAAGAAGCCAGAGAATAGATCTTTCTTTTTTTTAGGTCAGAAGCTTAGTAATCTTACAGGTGCTGATCCATTTACCGCTTAGTAACCCTATATTTGCTGAGAGGGCAGGCTGAGGAAGTTGTTTTGCAGACAGACAGAATTGAATCCCACCCTGCAGCAAGTCACGTAACTTCTCATGGCTTATTGGAAAAATGAGAACAAAGAAAAACAGGCATTCAGACACCTTATAGATTGTTCTGAAGATTAAATGAGACAGCATCTAATAGCCATAACACTTCACCTGTAAAATGAAGGCCATTTTAAATGGAAGTAATAAATATGAAGTACAGAGCTCCACACATTTCAGGACTATTTGGTGGCAACAAAAATCCAGGTCTAGCTAGCTAGAAAACAAAAGAAAATGGAGATAATCCCTGGGTGGTATCCCTACTGTCGGTCCCTCTCCCCACACTGCTTCCCCTGAGGAGTAGCCTGTATTCTACAGACAAATCCTCTCTTCCAGGTTGGGGAATTGTCCACATGACAGCCCTTTGTTCAGTGATGTGCTCGAACTAGCTTCTACTGGCTTGGGAGAGCCAACTTTTAAATTTTCAGGGATCTTGTGAGTGGGTGGTTAAGCATAATCATTAATAAAAATTAAATTACAGTAATTGCAATTAAATAAATTACATTAAAAAATGAAGGCAATCAATACTCAAAACTCATCCCTTCCTAATTATGTTACTACATTTTACTATGATCTCTGCTCTTGAGGTTACTGATGCCTGTTACATCTGTATGATGGAAATCTTCTGTACTGGCGAATTACTGCACGTTAATTTCCAGCCCCATGTTCAAGAGACATCACATTGGAACCTTGAAGTCAATCATGGAAATCAGCTAATGCTACAAATCAGGGTCTGACTTATTGTTCTGTTGATTATCTAGACTTTAGAAAGTGATGGAGAAAATGCAGGTTACGGGTAGTGCAGATTAAATTTAAAAGTGTTCATGTCTATAGCTGTCACATTGTAAATAGCAACAAAACATTTAAGGAAATGTTCTTCCAGTATTCAAAAACTATTACCCAATCCAACAAAGAAGTAGCTCACATCATTAGCATGAATGTATATTCCAGCGTATATCGTCATTTTTTCATTTTTAGCACTAAGATATATGAAAATACCAACCAATGTTCCTGTTGAAACTACATTATCCTCAAAGACAACCATAGGTTGACCAGACTTAAGAGTTAGGCAAAAATCAGTCAAAGTATCCTGTGAGAATCGATGGGTGATATGGAATTTACCATAAAGAGTACAAAATATTTTAAAATTGTTTGAAAATTATTTGCTACACATCTGTTATGTCAGTAGACTTCATAATAAATTTAAATTTATATGCACATATATATAATATACATTTTGAGGAAGTCAGCCAGAGACAGCCATTGGACATTTACCTGCATGCTAATGCCTAGACTCACCAATTCTGAGTTTAGCTATCACGGTTCACACAGAAACCTCTCTTTTCTATATTTACATATCAGTCCAGAGGAAGACCCTGATGAGAAGAACCACTTGTGTCACATGTCCACATGTCTGTCAACACCAAGAACGCCAAGAACGGCTGCACAGGGTATGCAGCACAGGAACTGGCTCGGTGGGGCATGCACAGGGCAATACCATGTTTGATAATCTCACTGATTATGGAGACAGGCACAGGCCCCCAAAAGGAATAGAGATGCTGGACAAACAAGAAGAAGACGCCCATTACGGTAGGTCTTCAGTAAATGGTAACACACTCTCACGTAAAGCAGCTCTGACCTTTTAATCTCAGGGAAAAAAATTTGTGACAATTTATTCATGCTGTAGTACATCTGACATCCTAAGATTAAATAATCTGCAACTTGCTTAAATATTCTCCTTTCCCTCAGGCATCAATAAATTTCTAGCCGTTAGTTGTTTATGATTCAATCTTCTTCTAACCAGCATTTCTTAAGCTTCTGCTTTTTAAGGAACTGGGTTAGGTGCTGTGGATCCACTTAAGTTTACTCTAAATTTGATAAATGGCAGTTTAGCCTGATCACAAGCCCATCTGTTGTGTCTCAAACATCCTGTTCTGAATGTGATATCACTTCTTTAAAAAAAAAAAACAGTTTATGCCACCTCAGCTCCAGTAGACTAATTGAACCAAACATGTTCAAAGAAGCAAACTCTAAGAATAAATCCCCAAATGTCAGTGCTGTCTATGAGGAATGAAGAAACATATGGGATCTCAGCCATTCTTCAAATAATTCATGCCAAGGTGTCTGAGGGGGCTGGGCTTCAGAGAGCAGCTTTATGCCTTCCAGAAAAGTCATCTGGTCATGTAATTCTAATTGTAACCTTGAAAAAAAAATAAATTGTGCACTTAAAGATTGCAAAAAAGATTCTTATCACAAAGGGCCATTATGTTACATCCCATTTGCAGTATAAAGCACTGTTACAGCCTTAAGTAGGGCAACAAATGTCCCCCTATTGTAAGAACATCCTTTGCATGTGAACATAATGAAGGTCACCCACCCTGTACACCATCTTTGGGAAGATCAGGCCAACATCTCAGGCGATGACTATACAGTTCTATGAAAAAACTATGGCATGCATCTTACTTACTTCCAAAAGTGAACAAATGGCTCTTATGCTAGAAAGAAATAGATCAAAGTGGCTCAGATGTGTAAACCAGAGGCAGTTTAAAAAGAGTTTTTGTTTAAACGATATGGGCCAAAAAGAAAACAGAAACTCAGGAAGTTAAAGCAGTCAGCTCGGCTCAAATCAAAAGAGAAAGAACAGCCTGAAACAACCTGTGCAACTCTGTGGACAGAGGGCAGCATCTGCGTCATGGGCTAGTGGGGCAGGAGGAAGAAGCTAGGAACATGGGAGCTAGAGCAGGCAGGGTGGGGAGGTTTGAGTGCCAGCTACATGCTAGGCATTGCCATACTAGTGACACCTGTCATAGGTAATCACTGATCCTCACAACTTTTCGAGATAGATATTATCTACCCCCACAGTACAGATGGTGAAACTGAGACTCAGAGAAGTCAAGAACTTGTCTAAGGTCACACAGCTAATAAGTATCAGAATCAGAATTCAAATTCAGAACTATTTGGCTCCAAACCCCTCTTCCTGTAGGTTGGTTCCAATGAAACTAGACAGCAAGCAGTCCAACCTAATATCCAATGGGACAGGGGTGAGCTTGATTCCAGTGTAGGCTGTCATTTATACCTGGGAGTGAAGCATGGCAGAAAGCTCTAGACAACAGCAATATTTTCAGTCAGGTGGTGAAACCGGCAGGGAGGGGCAGAGGGACAAGTACAGGAGGACACATGTCTGATTACAAGCAGCATCCCAGCCAATGGCTATGGATGGAACTGGGAACAAGTCCAGGTCCAGGGAGAGCACCTGGTATGGCTACACAGGCAAACTTCATGTTTTGCACTTAGCTTTATTGTGCTTCGCAGATACTGCATTTTTTTTCAAGTTGAAGGTTTGTCGCAACCCTGTGTCAAGCAACTCTATCAGTGCCATTTTTCCAACAGCATTTGCTCACTTCATATCCTTGTGTCACATTTTGGCAATTCTCACAATACTTCAAACTTTTTCATTATTATTATATTTGTTATGATGACCTGTGATCAGTGATGTTACTATCGTAGTTGTTTTAGGGTACCATGAACTGTGCCCACATAAGGTAGCTTAATCAATGAATGTTGTGTCTTCTGACTACTCCACCAACCAGCCATTCCCCATCTCTCTCCCTCTCCTCAGGCCTCCCTATTCCCTGAGACAGAACAATATTAAAATTAGGCCAGTTAATAACCCTACAATGGCCTCTCAGTAGTCAAGGGAAAGGAAGAGCTGCACATGTCTCACTTTACGCCAAAGCAAGAAGTGTTTAAGCTTAGCAAGGAAAGCATGTCAAAAACAGGCAGGCCAAAAGCTAGGCCTCTTCCACCAAACAATTAGCCAAGTTGAAAATGCAAAGGAGAAGTTCTTGAAGGAAATTAAAAGTGCTACTCCAGTGAACATATTAATGTTAAGAAAGCAAAACAGCCTTATTGCTGATGTGGAGGAAGTTGTCATAATCTGGAGAGAAGATCAAACCAGCTACAACATTCCCTTAAGCCAAAGCCTGATCCAGAGCAAGGCCCTATGTCTCTTCAATTCTCTGAAGGCTGAGAAAGGTGAGGAAGCTGCAGTAGAAAAGTTTGAAGCTTGCAGAGGTTGGTTCATAGTGTTTAAGGAAAGAAGCCATCTCCATTATCTAAAAGCCCAGAGTGAAACAGCAAATGCCGATGTAGAAGCTGCCACAAGTCATCCAGAAGATCCGGCTAAGATCATTAATGAAGGTGACTACACTAAACAATAGATTTTCAGTGTAGACAAAACAGCCTTCTGTTGGAAGAAGCTGCCATCTAGGACTTTCATAGCTAGAGAGAAGAAGTCAGTGCCTGGCTTCAAAGCTTCAAAGGACAGTTTGACTCTCTTGTTAGGGGCTAATGCATCTGGTAACTTTAAGTTGAAGCCAGTGCTCATTTGCCATTTCACAAATTCTAAGGGCCTTAAGAATTATGCTAAATCTACTCTGCTGTGCTCTCTAAATGGAACAACAAAGCCTGAAAACCAGTACATCTGTTTACAACATGGCTTACTGAATATTTGAAGCCCACTGTTAAGACCTACTGCTCAGGAAAAAAAGATTCCTTTCAAAATATTCATTAACAATTCATTGACCTGGTCACTCAGGAGCTCTGATCAAGATACACATCAAGATTAATGTTGTTTTTATGCCTGCTAAATCCATTCTGCAGCATGGATCAAGGAGTAATTTTGACTTGCAAATCTGATTATTTAAGAAATATATTTTGTAAGGGTACAGCTGCCACAGAAAGTGATTCCTCTGATGGATCTGGGCAAAGGAAATTGAAAACCTTCTGGAAAGAACTCACCATTCTAGATTCCATTAAGAAGATTCAAGATTTATGGGAAGAGGCCAAAATATCAACATTAACAGGAGTTTGGAAGAATTGATTCCAACCCTCATGAATAAGTTTGAGGGGTTCAAGACTTCAGTGGAAGAAAACTGCAGATACAGATATGGTGGAAATCTCAAGAAAACTAGAATTACAAGTGGAGCCTGAAGAGGTGACTGAATTGCTGACAAAACTTGAGCAGAAGAGGAGATGCTTCTTATGGATGAGCAAAGAAAGTGGTTTCTTAAGATGACATCTACTGGTGAAGATGCTGTGAAGATTGTTGCAATGACAACAAAGGATTTAGAATGTTACATAAACTTAGTTGATAAAGCACCAGCAGGACTTCAGAGGTTTGACTCTATAATTTTGAAAGAAATTCTACTGTGGGTAAAATGCTATCAGACAGCATTGCATGCTATGGAGAAATGGTTCATGAATGTCAACTGATGTGGCAAACTTTATTATTGTCACATTTTAAGAAATTGCCACAGCCACCCCAACCTTCAGCAACCACCACCCTGATCAGTCAGCAGCCATCAACATCAAGGTAAGACCCTCCACTAGCAAAAAGATTATGACTCACTGAAGTTTCTGATGATTAGTATTTTTAGCAATAAACTATCTTTAATTAAGGTATATACTATTTTTAGACATTATTCTATTTCACACTTAATAGACTACACTATAGTGTAAATATAACTTTTATATGCACTGAGAAACCAAAAAGTTCCTGTCACTCACTTTATTGTGATATTCGTTTGACTGCAGTGGCCCGGAACCAAACTAGCAATATCTCCGCAGTACACCTGTAGTCAAGGAACCATCAGTCCCAGCTGGAGCTGAAAGTCAAACCCAGACCACTGACTGAGATGGGGAAGATCTGTGAGTGAAAGACACATTTCAGGAGAGAAACCAGAAGATGCATTTTGGACATTTTGATTTTGATATATTCAAAATGGAGATGCCAAGGAAGGAATCTGATGGTTGAGTCTGGAGTTCACAGGAAAGGTTTTGACTCCTGGGAGCAGATGAAGATATCTCAACCAAGGGAATTCTGCAAGGATTTTCTTTAAGGCATCTACATTACCTCTGTGTCTACATTACCAGTTCCACAATTGCTCACATATGTTACAGAGTATGTTGCTTTATATCTTTTCTGTCTTAGTAAATAAAGAGATTGGAAGTAGAAAGAGGGATAATAAGACCAGAACAACAACAAAAAGACTAAATCCTCACAGCACTATTCATATTAGGAAAACACCAGTAAGGGCTAGGATAAATAAGTTACTGCGCATTCCTTAAATGAAATATAATTTAGCCATTTGAAATTGCTACTATAAATCTATATTTATTTTCCAGTATGGAATTACATTAAATGGAAAAAAGCATATTACAAAAAACAAATGTATATAAATCATGTCATTTATTTGGTAGAGATAAATTAATAACCATATTGATATGATCCCCCCCCCCACCAAAAGCCTTGAGAAATATATATGTACCAAAATTTGAACAGTTTTTACTTTGGGTGGTAAAACTCTGGGTGAGTTCTACTTTCTTTTTCATATTTTGATGCATTATCAGGTTTTTTTCTATAGTAAACACACATTTCTATATGCGTATGTTTTTACATCTGTATGATAAGAAAGAACAAAACAGCTATTTTTGTTTGGGGAGAACCAAACAAACAGCAGTCTGGAAACTTCAGGTGGAAACCAGAAAGAGTCAGGCTGGCAGCCAGCTGCTCTGCCACTGCCATGATCAAAACACGGTTTGTGTTTCTCCAGTTCAATTCAACAAACACTTCGCATGCATCTCCTACGGGCCAGACTCTGGTTGGATGATGAGGATGCAAAGATGAATCCACCCTATTGCCTGACCTCAGTAAACTCACAAGGAAATAACCAGGCCTTAGATACACATTTCTATGTAACTATGAAACCTAGAAAAGGAGTATTTGAAATAAAATTTCCAGGGAGTGATACTATGTTTAATACAATAGAGCTTTACAATCTATTAATAACTTCTCAATTAACTTTGTCTTCTGTGTAAATAAGGTGAATCAAGCTGAAATAAATCAGGAGTTAAAAAGCTGGAACTATAGATTTAAAAAATACTTTTCCATATGTGATGTTCAAAATTGCCACTCACTTTATTCAAGAATGCTCAAGATCCATTCTGCCCTAAACTATATTCCATATGAAAGGAAACAGAAAGCACTTCTTAGTTGGAGAAAAGAGGGTTTCCCAAGGGACTTAACTGAGCAAATGCTCAAAACAATGTCGCTGCCAGGTAACAAAAATCAAAAGAAAGAAAATGACTCTATTCTAAATCACATAAGCAAGCTCATGCCTTCTCGACAACATTTAGTATAACGCTACCAACGTGTCCTATTTAGCACACTGAAACCAGAGTATCCCCTTCCCACCTCCTCTACATTCTCTTTTGTTCAAGGTTCTGCCTGTAAAACAGGAAGAGAGCCAGCAGGGCTGTGACAAAACAGCAGCATCTGCCACCACAGTGCCAGGCAGAGAGCTGATAATCAGTGGATGTGTGAGGGGCATTTGTTTGCACCTTCTCTGAAGCGTACTCCCCTGGGCCCCCTCTCCTTCCTCAACTGCACCCAAAGCTCCTTTGATAGCATCCATCTCCTAGTCTCTGTCACGTGGTACAGACAGCCATGGCCCCCACTGTACCACAAGCTCCAAGAGAAGAGTCCATCTGGCTTCGGTCAGTCAGCATTCCCTGTCCACTTTGCCCACCATGGTTAGTTTAAAGATGAGCATATTACTTAGTCATAACCAAAGAGATGTGAACAGACTTTACTGAACACTCCTGGGAAGAAGAAGCTTTCTCTCTCTTTCTCTCTCCCTTAGTCAGTAGATTAGGAAGCCTAGAATTAAAACAGCCATTTTGGTACCTAAAAGGAAGAACCTTAAATAGATGGAGTTTGCAACTGACGCCCACATGTGCATCCCTGGCATATAGATCTGGTTATTCTGTCTGGGCAACAGATCATTCCCTTGATTGTTTAAGCTAGTTTGAATTATGTTTTCTGTCACTTGCCACTGAAAGATTTCTAACCAACTGAAGTGGGAAAAAAGTGAATGAAAGAAGTGATAAACCAGGCATCCAACCCCAGCAAACATGACTGCCCTAAGTACACTCTATATTCATACTCTGTGGACAAGACTGCGATTCGACACTGTGAATGAAAAACACTGCAAGCCGTATCAGTAAACAAAGAATGCTGAAGCCATCAAGACCTCAGCCACTTCCACCACCTCCCAGAGTGAAGACAAGCCTGCAGCCCAGCCTCTGCAGCCTGAGGGGACTTAAAATATGAAAGGACAGGGTACTGGCCCTAGATAACTAGATGTTTGTCAAAGGAATGATTTTAATAAGCCCAAATGTTTGCTCCCTCCCATACATAGAATAGCACTAAATTCTTTAACTTGAGATGTCTGGCTTTCTTCAGTTAACAAATAATCTTTTAACATTCTACCTGGTCTTTGTTATAAAACTCCCATATATCCTAGCTCCTCCCCCACCTCTTTGGAGCAGTCCCTCTGAGAGATCTGAGAGGCTGTCATCCCGGCTCAAGTTCTCCCACCAGATAAAACGTAACCCTCAACTTCTAGGCTGTACATTTATTTCAGTTGACACATGTTAAGACAAAGGGAAAAATTCCTGCTCATTTCCTCCATAAGACAAAATTAAGGTAAATCTACCCAATAGTCCTATTTCCCACCTCTACCCTTGGATGGTCAATTTTCAATCAATTTTCAGTGTAGATGATTCACTTTATAAATTCCTAGTAGCAAATATCCAATTGGATCCAAATATCCAAACTTCTTTTTCTCACATTCCATCATCAGTTGTTATATTTGATCCTTTTGACATAACTAAGCCCATGATGTTTTCTAAATGCTGGGAATGGATCTACTTTTAACTATCTACTAGAAGAAAGATATATGTTAAACTCTGTTAGAAACTGTAATCTCATTAAACTGCACAATAACCCTGTGGGAAGATTATAATGTCCTCATTGTAATTACTAAAAAGGAGATTCAGAGAGGGTATGTAGCTTGCCTAAGTTTACACAGCCAGTAAGTTGAAGAGTTGAGATTCCAGCCCAAGACTATATTAAATCTGTGATTTTGAATTATACTTTAAATCATTCAATAAATATCTTTTGCATGTCACCGTGACAAGCAATAGGAATGCAAAAGAGAGCTATTACAAAGTTCTCCCATCAAAAAAACTAACAGTCTCACTGAGGAAAAATGCATATACACAGCTGAATTATCACAATACACAAAAATTGCTTTTACAGAGCAATAGACAAAGTAGGATGGGAACAGAGAAGATAGAGTCTGCAAGTAAAAGAAATGCTTCATAAAGGACTCAAAGGATGAATAAGCAAAGAAGAGAGAAATAACCAAAGGAGAAGCCTAGCACTGAGTCAAGAAGAAAGGAAGGAAGGGGGGGGGGGGGGGAGAGAGAGAAGAAAGAAAGAAAGAAAGAAAGAAAGAAAGAAAGAAAGAAAGAAAGAAAGAAAGAAAGAAAGAAAGAAAGGAAGGAAGGAAGGAAGGAAGGAAGGAAGGAAGGAAGGAAGGAAGGAAGGAAGAAAGAAAGAAAGGAAAAGAAAGAAAGAAAGAGGAAAAGAAAGAAGGAAAGAAAGAAAGAGGAAAAGAAAGAAGGAAGGAAGGAAGGAAAAGAAAAGAAAAGGAAAAAAGAAAGAAAGGAAGGAAGGAAGAAGGAAGGAAGGAAGGAAGGAGGGAGGGAAGGAAGGAAGGAGGGAAAGAAAGAGAGAGAGGAAGGAAGGAAGGAAGGAAGAAAAGAGAAGGAAAGGAAAGGAAAGAAGGAAAAAGGCAAGGAAAGAAAAGGAAGAAAACACAGCCTGGAGTGTGGAGCGTAGATACCAAAGACTAGTTGTGGCTGAAGAATTAGGGGCAGGGTGTGGTCGGGGAAATAGAGGAACAGGAAATGAAACTGGAGACGCCCACGACATGAAGAAAAAACGTGGGGAAAATGTTCATATTAATATATATCTTGCCTCTTTTTAAATGGGTTTGTGGCCTGAGTTAGGCCTAACTTGGGATACCTTCAACAGTGTTATCATTTTTGCTATTATTGTTTAAGAGGAATCTGTCTGACAGCGAGACAGGAGCAAGAAACCATGTTTTAAACAGAAACCATGGTGCCATGGGAAACGCTAATGGCCCACGCTAGAGCAGCATATTGCCAATAAGGAGAGAAGGTACTTCTATTTGCAAAGGAGAAAAGAGGGTAAACGATCACATTATATATGTTATGTGCTTCAAAACCTGGAAAGCAAAATGTAGTCTTGTGAAATATTGTTGAAGATAAAAGTTTCAAAGAATATTCAACAATTACTGGAAATTTTCAAATGCAAGGATTTCTGTCAACCATAAAAGTGTCTACCTTCTGATGAATGTGGTAGAAAAATAATGGTTCATCTAATTTAATTGAAGTAGAAAGAGTCAGGTGTTAATCCACACCTGTAGACAAAGCTTTAAAAAATTATAACAGTTGCAGAGTAGAAAGAACCTTCTTACGCTCTGCACTGTCAGATATTAAATCCCCTTTTCTACAGAATGCTTAAATCCATGCTTTAGTTTCCTAATATAGCTAGTGACAATGGTGGATTTACAGAAAATAAAATTATTCTTCTCCTCTGTTTGCTGCCTTCAGTGTTGAAAGATAACATGGTAATTTCAGTCACCACTATTTAACAGTGTTTACCTTGGCGGGGATGATAAATCTCAGAGGTAGTGAAATTAAGTTACTTGATCAATAAATGTCATTGATGCATATTTTTAAACTAAAACAATGTAGTCCTGGAAGGTAGTTAGATAAGAAAACCATAGCTTAAGAAGTAAGTCAAAACTAACGTTCAATAGTTTTGTAAGAGGAGGCAGCCTTCTGAAAGTCATCAGCAGTACTGCGGCCTTCTGGTCAGGGCAGGGAGGCTCTGAGGCAGCTAGCTCTTAACTGTGGGGGCCTTGCAACCAGACTGTGCGGCTGAGTCCCACTTCTGTTCCTGGCTGAACAGCAATAGATTTAGCCTTTACCCATAAAGTAAAGATAATAACAGTACTTACCACATAGGGTTATGTGAGGATTAAGTGACATTTTATATGTAACCAGTGCTTCATGAACATATCATTCAATGCGTCTGTATTGATCCCTTACTCCATGTATTAGTCAGCGCTCTTCAGAGAAACCAGAACCAATAGAAGATTACTTATATCTAAATCTACATCTATATCTTTATCTATAAAGAGATTTATTATAGGAATTGGCTCCTGCGGCTACAGAAGGCAGAAAGTCCCACAATCTGCCATCTGCAACCTGGAGAACCAGGAAGGTGGTAGTGTAATTCAGTCCAAGTCTGAGGCCTGAGAACCAGGAGCCAACTGAGAAGCTGCAGCCCCAAAGTCCAAGAACCAGGACCTCTAATGTCCAAAGACAAGAAAAGATGGACATCCCAGTTCAAGAAAAGAGAGAGAGAATTTGCCCTTCCTTGGGTTTTTGTTCTAGTCAGGCCCTCAACAGTTTGGATGATGCCAGCCCCCATTGGTGAGGGGGAATCCTCACTCAGTCTACTCAATCAAATGCCAGTCTCTTCTGGAGACACTCTCTTAGACACATCTAGAATAACGTTTTTCCAGTTATCTGGGCATTCCTTAGCCTAGTCAAGTTGACATATAAAATCAACCACCACATTCCACAAAAGGCTTTAAACTCTGTAGAAAACAAATCAGTGAACACAAGGTGATTCCTGGGTTATCATGAGTTTACCAATTAGTAGGAACGTCAAGACATGAGCAGAAATAACCGTAATTCTTTTCAGTAAATATTTAGCACCTGTCTATAATGTGCAACCTTTCTCCCTAGGTGCTGGGAGGAAACACTGCACTAGCTTAATTTATAACTCCCTGTCATGTTATTATGTATTATAATAAGACAAGTTCAATGAAAAGTGCTTCTGAAACACATAATGCCGGTAGAACTTGTTGCCAGTCAGTGGAGGCGAGAGAATCAGGAAGAGCTTCATGGGTAGGTACAAAATAATCTGGACCTCAAGGAATGAGCAGGATTTCAGCATGTCAAATATGGGAAATGTACAGTAAAGGGTTAACTCAGCAGGCCTGGGTGGTTCAAACCCTGCACATTCCAGAGAAAGGCTGACCCTTGACCAGCTCTTGGGAGATAACCTCTAAACCCTTGGGGTATCTTGCTGATAAGACAGTTTTGTATACCTGGGCCTCTGGCCAATGCCAGATAGTTTATGCCAACAGTGTGAATTAACAGGGTGAGGTGGGGGGCATTGTGCCACACTATATCATTTTAACCTCTGATAAGCTGGAAACTGAGTACCTAAGGTCACCCACAGAGGTGGTCCATGCCTACGTAGCTGACCTACAATTACACCTCTGCAGGCCTAGGCTCAGGTGAGCTTTCTTGGTTGACAATACTCTGTAAATGCTGTCACATGTCATTGCTGGGAGAAATAAGCATTGTCCACACAATTCCACTGGACAAGGACAACTGGAAGTTTGCACCTGATCTCACCTGGATTTTGCCCTATACACCTGGTTACCTTGTTGATTTCAATCTATCCTCTCAGTACAATGTACTACAACCATGAATATCACAACTCTTCTGAATTCTGTGAGCCCTTCTAGTGACTCGTTGAACTGTAGTGTGGTCTTGGGGACCTCTGACACAGGGTGTGAAATAACCAGGAGCTTAAGGGATGGGTAGGATTTTAGCATTTCAAATGGGGGCAAAAGTCAATTTAGGAGACATAAGAACTGCATCACAGAGAGAAACTGTAAATATTTCTATGTCAATACAGTCTCAAGACTGGAAATAATTTTTAAGCATCTGAGACATAGAGAGTTACAAGTACTGTTATTACCAAAGAACAAATCCATTTCTAGCAGAAATATATATATATATATACACACACACACACACATATACATATACACACATAATGTGTACATACATATAAATATACATATAAATTTATTTGATAAATTTTTTAATCATTTTAGGAATTTACAATTCTGTCATTATTTAGGATTCTTCCTAAGATATTTTTACTCATGCTTTATAGGACTCAGACATTAATCCTCTTTACCATTAAATACAAATGGTAGCTTTTTTTCTATAACTCTCAGTTTAAAGCTTATAATTTTCTCCATTATGTATACGATTAGATCCATATTTTAAATCACTGGGATAGTTTTGTTTCAAAACTTGATACATTTATACTCAATAATTTCAAAATAGACTGATATGCAATAATGACCTTTATAATATGCATTAAAATACTTTTTGCCCAAATTAGGTCATCTACAGGGCAACACTCCTCATGTAGAACTAAATTATGGCCGTGACTATAACATGTACAATCTTTGCTTTAGTTGCTGCTAGTATATTACTAACAGAAATATGATTAGATATTGTAGAAAGGTTTAGCACAGTGCTTTGTATTTAGTGGGCTGAACAAATGTTTAGTGAGTGAATGAATAAGTATGTAACAAATGAAAAGATGAGAAAAATTAAGAACATACTTTGGAAATACTGCAAAATGTTGTAGGAACTCAAAAAAGATGATTGTTTGCAAAAATATTGAAATATGCAATGGAAAATGTGATTTGATAGTCATTATAAAGATTATATTATAATTAAGTAAAACAAATAATTGGAAGATAAATTATCTTAATCACGCTGCTTTATGATAATAAATGTAAAAATGATCTATTTAATCCTAATCACAGAACAAAAAGGGTCACATGTCATATATATATTTAATTTTAAAAATTAAAATAATAAATGCATATAAGAAAGTGGTTATTTATAATCTTGAGTTTAAAAAGATTTACTGAGTCTGAACCAAAGGCATAAAAGAACAGCTTAGTAGATGGAGGGACAAAAAAATTACAAGTTTCTATATGTTGGAACACTATAAAATTTTTTAAATTTACAAGCTAAAGATTGTGTGAAAATTTATGATAGGTAAGTGATTAATATCCTTAATATATGTAAAACATTCTTACAAATCAATAGAAAGGTATGAACACCCCATTAATGAAAAGGATATTCAACCATTCAGTTCACAACAGAAATTTTTTAAATCTAATAAACATAAGAAAGTTTTTCATGTATAACTGAAAAATTGTGCTCTACACTGGAATTTGACACAACACTGTAAAATGAGTATAATTCAATAAAAAAAAAAGTTAAAAAAAAAAAGAAAGTTTAACTGTACTGGTACTCAACTAAATTCAAGTTAAACAATATTGAGTAAAAGAATAAAACTGGACCATATTCTCACACCATATACAAAAATAAACTCAAAATGAATTAAAGACTTAAAATGTAAGACCTGAAACCAAAAATTCCCTGGGGGGAAAACAAATTTAGGCAGTACACTCTTTGAAATCAATCTTAGCAATATTTTTTTTGGATCTGTCTCCTCAGGAAAGAGCAACAAAAGCAAAAATAAACAAATTGTACCAGATCAAATTAAAAAGCTTATGCACAATGAAGGAAACTACCAACAAAAGAAAAAGGCAACCTACTAAGTGGGAGAAGATATTTGTAAATGATATGTCTCATAAGAGTTTAATGAGCTCATACAACTCAATATCAAAAAAAAAAAAAAAAAAAAAAAAAAGATCTGATTTTAAAATGGGCAGAGGACCTGAATAGACATCTTTCCAAAGACATACAGATGACCAACAGGCACAGGAAAAGATGCTCAACATCACTAGACGCCAGGGAAATGCAAATCAAAACCACAATGAGGTATCAACTCATTCCTGTCAGAATGACTACCATCAAAAAGACAAGAAATAACAAGTGTTGATGAGGATACGGAGAAAAGGGAACCATAGTACACCGTTGGAGGAAATGTAAATTGATACAGCCATTGTGGAAAACAGTATGGAGGTTCCTCAAAAGTTAAAAATAGAACTAGCATATTATCCAGCAATTCCAGTCCTGGGAATTTATCCGAAGAAAAAGAAAACACTGATTAGAAAACATATATGCACCCCTATGTTCACTGCAGCATTACTTAACAATAGCCAAATTATGGAAGCAATCTAAATGTCCATCAACAGATAAATGGAAGAAGATGTGGTGTATATACTCACAATGGAATGTTTAACAGCCACTAAAAAGAATGAATTCTTGCCATGTGCAACAATATAGATGGATCTGGAGGGTATTATGCCAAGTGAAATAAGTCATATAAAGGAAGATAAATACTGTATGTTTTTACTTATATGTGGAATCTAAAAAATAAATGAACAAGGATAACAAAATAGAAACAGACTCACGGATACAGAGAACAAACTAGTGGTTGACAGACAGGAAGTGAGTGGAGTGATAGGCAAAATAGGTGAAGGAAATTTAAGAGGTACAAACTACTTACTATACGTAAGTCACAAGGATGTAATGGACAGCTTGGGTTATAGTCAATAATGTAATAACTTTGTATGATGAATAATCTAACAAAATACTGAATCACTATGTCATACATTGAAACTAATACAGTAAGTCAACTATGCTTAAATTTCAAAAAAATATATTGATACTTGGTTTTATTTATCAGAAAGAGTAAGACATTTTTAGCTTACTAAAAAATGTTTACTCTTGTATGTAGAAATGATCCTCTACCTGTTTCTGGTGGTGGTTACCCTGAGTAATAATTTTCCTTACATCAAAATCATTTTTGTAGACTTCTCCTTCCAGTGGCAAAGATTATTATTAAAACCTGAAGCATATCCCATATATCTCATAATCTATTTTGATCTTCCATAGATAACCAATTGGCCTTTCCTTTAATTTGGGCATGAGTTTTTCAATTTTGCCGTATTTGAAGAATTAGTCACAGTCACATATCTGGTAATTATCAAGGATAAAGAGTTTGAGACAACTGTGACAAAAGAACGGGGTTGCCTACTAATACTTTTAATAACAGTACAGCAATAACAAAGAGGATAAAAAACAAAAACAAGCCAAGAAGCTCACAGCAATCAGTGGCTCTTGAAACCTGTGTCGATGATCTGGGAAGGAAGTAGCCTGCTTTATGCTGTTTTCTGTTTCTGAACCCAAATAGTTGTGGAAATCCTGACTCAGTCACCCATTGGCAGTAGGGGTCTGACAGGCAACGATATCTATAAATGTATCCTCTATACTATCTGTTCCATTTCCAGAACTAAAATCAATTCCAGTTGTTATTACTGCCTAACAAACTATTCCAAAATTTAGTGGTTCAAAACAGCATATACTTTGTTCATGGATCTGTAATCTGAGCAGAGCTTGGTAAAGACAGCTCCTCCCTGCTCTACTGGGCATCTGCTGGGATGACTTGAGGGATGGGCCTGGCATCATCTGAAAGCTTGCTCATTCACTTGACTGACAGTCAATGCAGGCTGTGGGCTGAGCCTTTAGCTGGAGATGTTGGCAAGAATGCTTTTATATGGCCTGGATTCCTGACAACATGGTGACAGTTTTCCAAGAGTGAGCATCCCAAGAGGAAGGGAGGGAGGGAAAAAGAGAGAGAAGCTGTTACAGTCCCTTACTCAGATTTTTTTCAGTGTTCCTTTCATAAGACACATTCCAGATATTAATCTTACATCAGAGGTCTTCAGGGGGATGAAAAGAAGAAGCAGAAACCTCTGTGGATGATAAAACTAAATGCTCTGGTTAATTTCTTACAAGAACTAACAATATCAGAACAGAGGAGAATGGAACCTTCTACTGAGCTATAACACATAATCAATTTTATAAAGATTTAGTCACTGATTATGCTGGGAGAAAGATTATTATGAAAAATTAGAAAGTTGACAAACCTCTAGGCCTTTAATTTATCCCATAAACTGTGTTACAATTATCCCTGACTGACAAGAGTATAAAAATCTAGAGACAAAAACTTTCTGGAGATACTATCAGCCTTTATACATGAACATGATAATGTGTATTTTACTATGAAAGATACACAATCATTGAGATCTATTCATATTAACACATTTTATATAAATACCCTAGGAAGGCTGAAATTTTCTTTTGATTTGTTGATTTCTTGTATTGTTCTTTATCCTGTCTTTGGTAAACAAAAGATCTCTCTCAATAGTTGTGAATTAATTTAAATGTAGAGAATGCCCAGCAAGCGTAAGTATTCTTATATACTTTCTCTTATAAGGATGAAGGAAGAGGAAATCTCTGAGTTTCCTGGGAAACTCAAACATAGTTTAGCCATAAAGGCCATTTTAATAATTTTATCATTATGAATTTGGGGTTTGAGTTTGGAAAAGGCAAAATCAAGATGACTTATGAGAAAGGACAGGAGATAAGTCATAAATGTCCAAAGACAAGAAATAGTTACTTGCAACATTTTAAAATAAGGAACTGTATTAGTATTTTTTTAACTTCAAGAAAATAAATAATCCCTTTGCAAAGTAATTTAAGAGTATTCAAAAAACACAGAACTAGAATAATTTACTCATAAAAGAAATCTGTTATTGTTACGGAAACGACAGGCCAGCCAAGAAACAAGCACCACTCGGAGGGTTGGAGTACTCAGGTGTATTACGCCAGCAGACTCAGAGGGGCTTCTGCTCCGAAGCTCTGAGCACCTCCTAGACGTGCTCATGAGGTTTTAAAGGGTGAAGTACAAGCTCGGGGTATTCGGCCAATAGGCATGGAACAGCTTTAGCAGCAGCAGCATCACAAAAGTGGAGGCGGGGAGGCAGCAAACCAACATTCCAAAGCCAGATATGTATCTTTGAAAATCCAGCTGGCTAGCAAAAAAACATGAACAGCAAACCAAAACTAATTAACTTAGATTTACGAGTTAGTCCAGAAGAACTCAGATCAGTATTCCGATACTTAGATTTGTGAGTTATCTTGTTAGCCCAGCCCAGCCTCTCCTTCACATTCCTAGACTTGTGAGTTATCTTGTTAGACCAGCCCGGCTTTTCCTTCATATTATCTGGATACAGAATAACTTTACTACAAAGATAAAGTGAAAAAAAAAAACCTCAAATTCTAGTTTTATTCTTTGTGAATTTAATCTATGTGACAATTTGCCATAGAGGATTTTTAAGTCATTTTTTATGAATAAACTCATACTGTGAAGGAAAAACTGGGCTGGTCTGACAAGATAACTCAGAAGTCTAGGAATGTGAAGGAGAGGCTGGGCTGGGCTAACAAGTCTAAGTATTGGAATACTGATCTGAGTTTTGCTGGACTAACTTGTAAATCTAGGTTAATTAGTGTTGGTTTGCTATTCATGTTTTTTTGCTAGCCAGCTGGGTTTTCAAAGATACATATCTGGCTTTGGAATGTTGGTTTGCTGCCTTCCTGCCTCCACTTTTGTGATATTGATGCTGCTAAAGCTGTTCCATGCCTATTGGCCGAATACCCCGAGCTTGTACTTTACCCTATAAAACCTCATGCGCACATCTTGAAGGTGCTCAGAGCTTTGGAGCAAAAGCCCCTCTGAGCCCGCCGGCGTAATACTTATCTGAGTACTCCAACCCTCCGAGTGGTGCTTGTTTCTTGACTGGCCTGTCGTTTCCGTAACATTTCTGGAGGCCCCAGCGAGATACAACCACGCCGGCCCCTTGAGCCGCTGGACTGGTGGCTCCGGCCAACCGGGGGACGGGATTCCAGCAGCAAACGAGGTGGCGCCGCCCGAAGGTATTTCGGGTTCTCCTTCGTGACGGCAACTCGGCCCCCGGGTGGCTGGGCTACAACCAGATCCAGACTCCATGGAGGGACGGACAGACTCACCAGGTGGCCGTCCGGACAAGGTAGGAACCCCCGGGAGATATCAGGTCCTGTCCCATTGGACAGAAGAGGAGGCTGATCCCCTCCTACAGGCTCTCCGTCTGATGGTATTTCAGACGGGGAAATCAGGTCAGGTAACGGGTCTTATCCTAGTGTACAGAAGAGGAGGCGGATCCCCTCCTACAGGAAACAGGATATTGGAATTGGTGGGAGGAATGTTGTTAACCTCTGTGTGTGTGTATGAGTGAATGAGCGGCCTGTGAAGCATGAGATCAGGCTCGAGTTTGTAGCTCCACGGCATTCTGCTACGGAGTTCCAGTGAGTCCCAACCTGCGGTTCCGTGGTGACCTCATATGGCTCAGGGCAGTATCGGTCCCTCAGGGTCCCGATCGGAGTCAGCGGCTTATACTGACCAGCCAAAGCTAAGAGGCACCTTCGTCCCCGCGAGGGGAGCGGCCAGGCGGACGCAACGAAAACCCTCCCTTGTCTTGTCTGTGACACGGGCACAGGATAACTACACTGGGAGGGAAAAGGACATAGACAACCAATGAGTCAACGCCCCTGTGCCCTCGGAGGCTAGGATGCTATTTCTTTAAAAAGTCTCCTACCTGATTATGTCACAGAACACCCGAGACTTAGTGTTCCCCTACAAAACAGACCCAAGTAGTGCCCCTTTTGCCTAGCCCCAGATCCCCAGGACTCGAGTTTAGAAGACGAATTCCTTCAGGACCGGGTTTACCCGGCCTTGGAGGTCCCTTTTCTAGTCCATTTGTTTTACCATCTGCCGTCCCACACCCCTGATAGGTTAGTTCAGGATATAGAGAGGATTTAATGAAAAAAGTCCCTGGAACTGCTTGAGGCCGTGAGCTCCAGAAACATCAGCTGTGACTGGAACCCAGACTCCCTGACCAAATTAGCCTTCAAACAACTCATAAACCCAGCAAGAGAGCAGTCTCTCTGGGAACTCCGGTGTTTTGAGGAGTGAAGAAAAAAAAGATATAAAGGCTACCTTCCCAAACATCTAAAAAAATGGGAGGCTCTAAGTCGAAACTCACCACTCTAGACTGCATGATTAAGAATTTCAAAAAGGGGTTCTCAGGAGACTGGAATTCAAATGACCCCTGGCAGGCTCCGCACTTTGTGTGAGCTTGAATGGCTGGCCTTTGGAGTTGGGTGGCCCTCAGGAAAAACTCTGGACCTAGCAACAGTGTGAGCAGTCTATCAAATAATCAGTGGAACCCCAGGCCACCCAGATCAATTCCCTTACATTGACTCCTGGCTGAATATCGCCCAGACTCTATCCCCATGGATTCGGTTCTGCTCAAATGGACCTGGACAATGTAAAATATTAGCAGCCCAGCCAGTCCAGGCCAAAAAGACAGACAGAAAAAAGCCTATTTTCCAGGGAGACGCAGAAGACAGATATGCCTACCCCCTCCGTATGCCCCCGGGGCACCAACACCTCCCGACTGAGGACCCAGAGGCAAAGCCCAGCCCCCAGCCTGAGCCAGTAGAAAGGAGAATCCGCTCAGCACAAGCCGGGAAGCCAGTACCACCGGCCCTCCAAATGCCGCTGCGGGAGACACAAGGGCCACAACAAGTTGGGAAAAACAAGACTGTTCAGCCCGGGAACCCCGTAATCTGCTACCAACCCTTTAGCACCACAGCCCTTCTCAATTGGCGCCATCATACTCCTTCCTACTCTGAAAAGCCTCCCAGCAATAGCAGCAGCTGCAGCCCCTGCAGCCCTGGCACCGCCTCCACCTCGGCCGCCGCCTCCATCGGGGGACGCCAGTCCCTGCCCAGTCCCAAAACGATGGTGGGACAGCCTTGGGGCTCTGTTGCAAAGTCATGCAAATATTTGGTCTCTGTCCAGCCCACGATGATTTCTACTTTGTGGTATATGACGACTGTAATCAGGCTGCCAAGCCGCAGGCTATGATTGACCTCGTAGAGTCTATCTTCCATTCTCACCGGCCCACCTGGGAAGATGTCTGCTTCTGACTATTTTCAATACTGAGGAGAGGAGAAGCATTCTCACTGAAGCACAAAAATGGCCTCAGGGCCGAGCCCCTGGGGACACAATGGATGTTGAGGGATGGGCCATGACACATGCCCCAGACACCAGACCAGATTGGGACTTTAACACCCAAGAAGGAAGAGAAGCACTGTGTGAGTACCAGAAGGCCATCCTACAAGGGCTAAGAGCAGGAGCCAAAAAGCCAACTAACATGTCTAAAATGACCACGGTGACCCAGAGGCCAGATGGAACCCCCACTGACTTCTATGAGAGAATATGTGATGCATTCCGAGTCTACACTCCTTTTGATCCTGAGGCCCAAGAAAACCAGCAGATGGTCAACGCTGCCTTCATAGCCCAATCATACCCAGATATACGCTGGAAACTCCAAAAACTGGATGGATTTGCAGGGATAAACGCTACACAGCTGCTGGAAGTTGCAAACAAAATTTTTGTAAACGGAGAACGGGAAGCCCAACAAAAAGCAGACCAGCGAATAAAGCAGAAAGCCGAACTCCTTGCAGCAGCCCTGAGGAAAACAAGCTTCAGCCAGAATCCTGCACCACCCCGGAAGAGGGGACCCCAACCATGGATGCCCCTGGGCCGAGACCAGTGCGCATACTGCTGGGAAACAGGACACTGGAAGAACGAGTGTCCAAACAGGAAGGATAAAAAAAGAGCACCCCCAAAAGGCCTACTTATCAGCTGGAGCCACCAGCCAGTAATCACATCAGACTGGCTGGGGTCGACTCAAAACAGGAGAGACCAGGCTCCCTGCCCCTGGGCCCCCGGGAGCCCAAGGTCAAGATGTTTATGGGGGGCCAACCAATGACTTTTATGGTAGACACAGGAGCAGAGTATTCTGTGGTGACCAAACCTGTAGCCCCCCTGACCAAGAAAAAGGCGACTATTATAGGGGCTACTGGGGCTCAACTGCCAGCCACTTCTGCCAACCACAATCCTGTCGAGTAGGGGGCCATCTAGTGACACATGCCGTTATTCACTGTAAGGGACCATATTTAGTGATATTAACTACCCCTACAGCTGCTAAAGTTGCAGGAGTCATCCCTTGGATCCACCACTCCAGGGTTAAGAGAGGACTTCACCTCAGACAGAGGGTCCTTAAAAAATTAAAAATGTCCCAAGAGGCCCGCTCAAGATCAAGATCAAGATCAAGACCAGAAAAGGATCGACAAGCCCTGCTCTAGCCACACCTGGAAGCTGGCTAGTCAACACATGGCCGAAGCTTGAAGAAAGCTCAACGCAGCTGTTAAATGTATTTCTTTTGTGCTCCCTTGCCTCTTTCCTTGTTTGCTATACTAGTCTGTGTCTTAGCAGTGGGGCTAGCAAGCGCCGCCCCACCTGACTGGAACATAGGCCACAAAATCCTGATAACTATTTTATATCTTGTTATAATTAGTGCCATCACTGCAACGTCATGTCTAAGATAATCAAAAGGCTAATGTTACTGACGCTAATGCCCTCACTCCCCTTGGCTGCACAATGCACCTGCATGGAACTGGGTGACAAATGGTCCATGTACCAACCTGTATTTTCAGCTTACAGGTAAATTCAGCCACGATCTCCAATAAATAGCAAAAACCCTGGGAACTCCACAAAATCAGATTGACTCTCTGGCCGAGGTGGTCTTACAAAACAGGAGGGGTCTGGACCTACTCACGGCCAAAGAGAGGGGACTATGCCTCTTCCTAAAACAAAGAGTGCTGTTTTTATGCCAGTCAATCAGAAATTGTCAAAAAGATGGTTCAAGAGTTACAAGACCGAGTAAAAGAGAAAATGTATTTTAAATAAGAGCCCATGGACAGGCCCCTGGGGCTGGACCTCTTGGCTGGCACCGTTCATAGGTCCCTTACTCCTGATTTTTGCAGTTCTGCTGTTTGGGCCCTGTGTCCTAAACTTCCTGACCCGCTTTGTCAGTGAGTGGATAGAGGCTATAAAACTTCAAATGTTAGCATCCAATTATGAGCCCCTGCAATAGATAAGTGATGATGCTTACTCCAACTAGAGTTGTAAAAGCATCAAGAGGGGGGAATGTGAAGAAAAAACCGGGCTGGTCTGACAAGATAACTCATAAGTCTAGAAATGTAAAGGAGAGGCTGGGCTGGGCTAACAAGATAACACACAAATCTAAGTATTGGAATACTGATCTGAGTTCTGCTAGACTAACCTGTAAATCTAGGTTAATTAGTGTTGGTTTGCTGTTCATGTTTTTTTGCTAGCCAGCTGGATTTTCAGATACATATCTGGCTTTGGAATGTTGGTTTGCTGCCTCCCCGCCTCCACTTTTGTGATGATGATGCTGCTAAAGCTGTTCCATGCCTATTGGCCGAATACCCCGAGCTTGTACTTTACCCTATAAAACCTCATGCGCACATCTTGAAGGTGCTCAGAGCTTTGGAGCAGAAGCCCCTCTGAGCCCGCCGGCGTAATACATCTGAGTACTCCAACCCTCCGAGTGGTGCTTGTTTCTTGACTGGCCTGTCGTTTCTGTAACAATACAAATTGTCAAAACTTTCAACACTTTCCTCACCGCTTTTCAAATCATTAGTTGTGGGCACTATAAGCTTATAACATGGCCTCAAATTTGTCTCTTTTAGCTTTATCAAGACCAATATCCTTCAGGAACATACGTGGAAAATTCCTAAAGAAAATACTAGCAAATGGAATCCAGCAAAACAAAAAGGAAAATACTGCATGACCAAGTGGAGTTTATCCTAGAATGTAAGTTTAACATTCAAAAATCAATTGATGCAATTCACCATGTTAAAAGAATAAAGGAAGAAAATCACGATTATTTAAATAGATGCAGAAAACACATTTAACAAAATTCAACAGTCACTTATAAATCTCTGCAAAGTTAGAAACAGAAGGAAACTTTTTTAACCTCATAAGGGACGAGCATCTAAGACCCCTAACATCATACATAATTGTGAAATATCAAATGCTTTTTCTCCAAGATTAAGAACAAGGGTAATTGATGAAATTTTAATATGAACATGGATAAATCTTGAAAACACTATGCTAAGTGAAAGAAGCCAGTCACAAAAGACCACATATGTTATTTCATTGATATGCTGTATCTAAATTAGTCAAACCTGCAGAAAATGAAAGTAAATTAGTGCTGGGAGGGAGAGTATAGCTCAGTGGTAGAGTGCATGCCTAGCATGCAGGAGGTCCTGGGCTCAATCCCCAGTATCTCCATTAAAAATAAATAAATAAATAAATAAATAAATAAATAAATAAATAAATAAATAAATAACCTCCCCTGTGGGGAAAAAAAAATTTTTTTTAAAGAATGTGAACAAAAAATACTGCAATCCGTATCAGTAAAAAAAGAATGTTGAAGCCATCAAGTCATCAGCCGCTGCTGCCAAAGACAAGCCTGCAGCCCAGCCTCTGCAGCCACTCACAATGGTGCACTCTGAGGGGACTCAGAATAAGAAAGGACAGGATACTGGCCCTAGATAGCTAGGTGCTTATCAAAGGAATGAATTCAATGAGCCCAAATGTTTGCTTCCTCCCATACATAGAAAAGTACTAAATTCTTTAACTTGAGATGCCTGTTTTTCTTTAGATAACAAGTAATCTTTTATTGTTCCAACTACCTGGTCTTTGTTGTAAAGCTCCTATATACCCTAGCTCCTCCCCTACCTCTTCAGAGCGTCCCTCAGAGCCATCTGAGAGGCTGTCATCCATCCCGGCTCGAGTCCTCCCGCCAAATAAAACATAACTCTCAACTTTTAGGCTGCACATTTATTTTAGTCGACAAGGAGAAAGTAGATTAGTGCTTGCTTAGTACTGGGGAGGATGGTTGGGTAAAGGGGTGATAGCTAAAACATAAGAGGTTTCTTTCTGAGGTGACAAAATGTTCCAAAATTGTGATGATGGTCACATATATGTGTGAATATTCTAGAACCTTTGGTTTGATCTCCTTAAAAGGGTCAAATTTATATATAGTGCATGAATTTTACTCTCAGTAAAGATGTAATTTTAAAAAATCAATGGCCCTTTATGCATGTCCTCTTTCTTGTATATACTATATGGGTATTCATCATTATCTTAGGTCATATTCCCTGGAAACAGAGTAAGAGTCTTGGATTCTAGCGTATATAACCTATTGAGGGAGTGCACTTTGGGAAAACTTTGAAGAGAATGAGGGCTACAGTTCTGGGAGAGCAAAAGAGTCAAGCAAAGATAGAGGTTAGCTCTGGAGCCTAAACTCCCCTGTAGAATGGTGCCCACCTTGAATCCAGAGAATTGGTCTTATGTCCCCTCATATTAGTCAGTCTTTGGCTGCAGCTGCCCCCAGCAGTTGGAGTTGTGACCCTTTAGTGAGCAGGTTTCCATTAGCAGGGAGCTGTTACCTGTCTGAAAGGGGGTAGCTGTCAGTCATTAGCAGCCAAAATACAGAAGGAGGGGGGAGTTCATCAGTCTGGTAAAGGGGATCTGGGCACAGCAACTTCTAAATCCACCAGGTACCCCCAAGAAGTCCTCATGGAGCTTGGCAAATATTTAGTGAAAATAATTCATTCCAATATTGCTTATAGTAACAAGAACTACATTTAATTGCCTTACACTTTAGGAGGTATATGCTTTGTTCATACAGCAGGATGCTGTTAGTCATTAAAGACATAGCAAAAGACCATTTAGAGAAATGGAAATAAATTCCATAAATATTGTACGTGAACAGACTACAGAAATATAAACAGTAAAATCCCATTTTTATAAACATAGCAGTGCATGTATTTTGTACATCCCCCTTTTGGGAAAGATGTATATAAAAATTTAAATAGTGTTTACTGCTCAGTAGCAGGATTAAAGCTACTTTTAAAATTTATTTATTTTTACTTATCCCTCAATGGAGGCACTGGGGATTGAGCCCAGGACCTCGTGCACACAAAGCACGCACTCTACCACTGAGCTATACACCCCCAACCCTAAGCCGTTTTTATTATGTGTATTTTATTTATCTATTTATTCTGTATTATTTTTGTAGAAAGAAGTAAGTTCAAATATTACACAATAACAAATTAATTCTCAAATTCGAACTGAAATAGTGTGGCCATGCTCATATGCTGTGAGATTAAAGACTCCAAAAACAAACCTGGTTCTTGGAGAGGTTACTGTCCTCATGTGTGGTCCTCCACTTGGCACATCAGTTTTGTCATTACACCTAAAGCTGCTCAGATTGGTGGTCACTGCCTAACGAGAGATGAATCTACAGACCAAATATCCATGTACTAATGTTCAATGGCATGACCATTATATTCCAACCACCACTGCATTTATAAGTCAGTGTTCCCAAGGTCAGGTATCTGAGAAGACACGTGAGTTAACAGAGGGCGGCTTTGTGAGTATGTGAAGCTGATGGCATGAGGGAATATTTCATCCAGGCTTTATGCTGAGTGAACCACAGTAAACACCCCAGGGCTTCCCTACTCACCCCTCCTGCTGAGAGTCAGTCCAGGAGCTGATAGGATAGTGTGGATCTGAATCAGGAGCAGTATTCCAGGGACTTCAGTGTGACCTGGAGCAAAAAGGTGAGATGATCCAAGTTGCCTCCCTTGGAAATTTTAATTAGAAATTATTAAGATAATAAGGCTGCTAATAAGCAGAAGATGGAACAAAGCCATGAAATCTTGCCACGGCCATGGTAGGGCATGGAAAACCAATGTTAAGAGGCAAAAAAAAAAAAAAAAAAAAAAAAACCAGCAGAGAGAACAAGATACCATGAGCAGAGAGACCGTGGCAGAGCAGAGGCAGAGTCTCTCCAGGTCTCCAAAGTGGTCTCAGTTCTTGGCTGCTTTCCTTTATCAGCTCACAGATATCCTCATGATAGACTGGGGTAAGCAGGATCTTGAGTGAACTTCAGTTCCTTATATCAAAAGCACTTTACAGGCACTACTCCTGACTCACCACCAGGTAGCTACAAGCATGTCATATTCAGTATCTCTCAGGAACCAACGTGGATTGATTCTCCCAAGAGAAGGATGTATAGTGGTTCTTCAGTTTGCTTCTTTGAATAATGAGGGTCTCCCGCACTCTAGACTCTAAGCCTCCTGAGAGCAGGACCTGTGTATACCAGCAGTGGTGCCAGCACACAGACCCTTTCAGGAAACACATTTTGAATGGAGGAATCCACAAATCACTTTAAAATGTTTTATTTACTTAATTTCCACAGACGCCCTGTGAAATATTTCTCTCCTAACTGTGAAGGAAAAGCTGGGCTGGTCTAACAAGATAACTCACAAGTCTAGGAATGTGAAGGAGAGGCTGGGCTGGGCTAACAAGATAACACACAAATCTAAGTATTGGAATACTGATCTGAGTTCTGCTAGACTAACTTGTAAATCTAGGTTAATTAGTGTTGGTTTGCTGTTCATGTTTTTCCCTAGCCAGCTGGGTTTTCAAAGATACATATCTGGCTTTGGAATGTTGGTTTGCTGCCTTCCTGCCTCCACTTTTGTGATGATAATGCTGCTAAAGCTGTTCCATGCCTATTGGCCGAATACCCCGAGCTTGTACTTTACCCTATAAAACCTCATGCGCACATCTTGAAGGTGCTCAGAGCTTTGGAGCAAAAGCCCCTCTGAGCCCGCCGGCGTAATACTTATCTGAGTACTCCAACCCTCCGAGTGGTGCTTGTTTCTTGACTGGCCTGTCGTTTCCGTAACAGTATAATATTACATGGGCCAATAGACAACAACTGCATTGCACTAAGTTGTGGTTATGTTACAGAAACGACAGGCCAGTCAAGAAACAAGCACCACTCGGAGGGTTGGAGTACTCAGATAAGTATTACGCCGGCGGGCTCAGAGGGGCTTTTGCTCCAAAGCTCTGAGCACCTTCAAGATGTGCGCATGAGGTTTTATAGGGTAAAGTACAAGCTCGGGGTATTCGGCCAATAGGCATGGAACAGCTTTAGCAGCATTATCATCACAAAAGTGGAGGCAGGAAGGCAGCAAACCAACATTCCAAAGCCAGATATGTATCTTTGAAAACCCAGCTGGCTAGGGAAAAACATGAACAGCAAACCAACACTAATTAACCTAGATTTACAAGTTAGTCTAGCAGAACTCAGATCAGTATTCCAATACTTAGATTTGTGTGTTATCTTGTTAGCCCAGCCCAGCCTCTCCTTCACATTCCTAGACTTGTGAGTTATCTTGTTAGACCAGCCCAGCTTTTCCTTCACAATACTTTTTACCAGTTTCATCTGAACCATTAAAATAAAGAGCAAGAATAATAGCTAACTTTTAGTATTTAAATTAGTCCCTATAGTTGTAGAAAGAGAACAAAAGTGCGCTAAGCAATTTTTGTTATTTTAATTTAATATTCCCATCAATCATACAAAATAGTATTACACTCTCACTTTACAGGCAAAACTCAAGGCACAGAGGAGTTATATAACTAGAAAGGAATGAAGCCAGAATTCAAACATAGGTCAGATTAAAAAATTAGCTCTTCCCATCCATTTATCCTGAGCTGCTCACAGAGATCTCAGAGATCTTCCAGTTCACCCTTTTATTTCACATGCAGGGAAACTTAAAGGAGTTAAAGTAGAACTTCTGATTCCTGACTCTTAAGGTCGAGAAGATATGGATACCATTGTTCTCCTGATGTAAAAATACAAGCCCAAAGCCAGAATAATTCCTTATTGGATACATTGCAAGTACTGACGGTTTTGTTTTTTTTTTTTTTTTAATCCAGATTGCTGGATATTGCTGATTACATTTTACTATTACAGTTGTTCCAATCTGTAGAAAAGTAACTTCAATCTCCTTATCTACTGTTAATTTTTCTTACGTTTCACATGGATGGATGGATGGATGGATGGATGGATGGATGGATGGATAAATCAATGGACGGATCAATGTATCTACCTCTGTGTCTGTCTATATGCATATATAATTTCCCCTCCATAGGAAATTATTATACTGTACTTGATCAGTTCCTCCACATTCAAGCAAAGGTAAATTTTAATAATTTTGTAGAGCCACATACTGTCCAGGTTACTTTATCTATATGCCACCTTACTAATTTAGAGCCATGAGAAAAGCCTACATTTCCACTCATCTGGGGAATTAAAATCCTCTTCTGCATAAAATCTGAGTCACCATGAAAAGGCCTAATCCTTCCATTGTTCAGCACTCATGACTCCTAATCCTTCCAAGAGAGACGGAAGTGTGAACCACTGCCAGTACTGGGTCCTGAGTGCTGGTTTCTACATTTATAACTAGACCACTGGCTTCATCTCATGCTGATTAAATTAACTTCATATACTTTAGGGCCCATAATGTTTAAAAGTCCCACCAGCAGGACAACACTGGTACTGAATTTCTAGTAACTTAGAGTTTCCTAAATCCATTGCATTCATTAGCAATAATACCCTTACACTAGAAATGAGCAGAGGGAAACACCCAAAGGCAAGATCTCTGCTCCCAAAGTCATGTGAGGACGTCACGTCCACACTGACTAAGCAGTGCAGGCAAATGCTAGACCATGTCCATGTTTAGGTTCTGCAATTGTGATCTCTGGATATGCTGGGATTCCAAGATACCTGAAATCTTTACTTGAAAGTTGGCAGGCTATAATTAAATACACAGACACACACATCTACACATTAGTTTTATGCACACTCTGCTAACGGATGACCTCTTTAAAACATTCTTACCACCACCTGGTATAGTAGAAGGATCATAAACTTCAGAGTCTGGCATCTAATCCAGGTTCTGTCATATACTAGTTTGTTTACTATTATTCTGGGACAAGTTGCTAAACCTCTCTTTTTCTTGTTTTTTTTTTTTTTTTTTTTTTTCATTTATACAATAAAGACAATCATATGTTTACTCACAGTAATATTCTATGGATTAAATAAGATAATGTAGGCAGTACACTTAGCACAGCACCCAGGACCTGGTACTCAATGAATATTAGTCCCCTTTGTCTAAGAAAAACAGAAGGCACCATTAAGGTCACAAAGTAGGCCACCAACTCGTATTTGAAATAATACTGAAGACTATATGGAGGCAAAAAACATACAAGTGCATATAAAACCGTTTAGAATATTTAGAAATTCAGAATAAAATAATCTAAATTTGAAATACCCCCTGACTGTCTTCCTACAAAAATGAATTATAACTTTCAGTTTAAAGTGTGTCTTAGGAATTCATCTCTTTGAGATATTATGCTTTGAGGCATGGATAAAGAGTTCATATTTCATCAACTTGAAACTGGTAGCACAGGACCTCTTAAATCCAAAAAGGAACACATGGAATTTATCTGTAAACATTTTTTACAGACAGATCAAACAGAGAAGATGTTCTACAAAGTCACGATATTGAAGATAAAAGATGACTATGAAAGAGTATGATTATGCTGTGAAGTGTTTCACTTTCCAGTTAAGTGTGGAGATCATGTAACTTAGGCCAGGCAATGTCTCCAGGCTACTCCGACTCTCACTGCACTCAGGCCTGGAGGGACTTAAACCATGTCAGAAAGATGGCCTCTGTCATTTTAAAAGAGCATTGCTGTAAGTCCAAGAGGTTCACAAACTTAAATCATAAACATGCTTTTCAAAAACTGTCTGAAATGAGTGAGGTCAACTGAACCAAAAAAAGCAACTGGTACTGAGACAGACATCTTTTAAAGACCATATGTCCTACAAACAAACTCAAGGAGTGAGCCACATTTAACCTTCTAGGCAGATGAGTGACTTGCGTCTTTGGTGTGCTTTCTTTACACAGTGACCACAGATAAACATACTACATGGAGGACCACTTGACCCACACAAACCACGAATGCAGAGCCCAAAGATGTGGCAAAATGACAGTTTGCAAGTCTATCAGTGGACATAATGGCTTAAACCCAAGCAGAAGTCTTGGTGACAGATCAAGTCAAATAAATTGGGTACATTTCATAAAAGTCAACAAACTGTTAGCATGAAGGTCTCTTATGAAGAAAGATGTTTCCACAGGCATGTACACAGTAAAGGACGGACACACCAGGAGACAGGTCGAAGGGTATATGGGGTACTGTCAAAAGTTTCCCTTCACTGGTGGGGTATATTCCTGAGAAATAAAAAGGAAGCTAACTGTAGAAGCTCAAAGTAGAAATAAGGACTTCTACCTCTCTGTATTTTGATTCAAAGATTCCACTGAGTTGAGGTAGAAATGCTCTAAAAATCAGAGTATTCAGTAAATGATTGGAATCTGTTTCTCACATGATAATAATTATTATCTTATAAATAATTAAAACAACCAATAACTATATTTTCCATCATGTTTTAAAAACTACTTTCACATTCAAAATCTCTTAAATCTAATAAAAAAAAGAAAAAACTCCATGCATTGTGTTACATTATACAGATGAAGAAGTGGAGGTACAAGATATTAATTAACCTGATCAAGACCACACAGCTTGTAAATGACCCAGCTAATATTTAATATTGTTTTCTCCAGTCTCACAAATTTATTTGAATGGCACAGATATAGCATATATAATAATCTCATTTTAAAATATCCTAGGATAAAAATAAAATCACAAATATAATATACAAAAGTATAACAAAATTCTTTGGAGAAGAGCGGCCATGGTAAGCCAGCACAGAACAATTATTACACATTAAGGGAAAATAATCATTCTCTGAGGATATTTCATTTGCTGTAATATTAATAAAGCTTTAGAAAACCCAAAGGATTGTTCATTGTGTGGAAGCAGTGCAGATTACACATAACCAAGGGAGCACTGAGGAGTGTGACTGTCTTGGTTGTATGGCTTTTTTTTTTTTTTAATTCATTGTCTTTGCTTGGCCCAGTAATTACATTTTGAAGTTCCATAGCACAAAGAAGCTGATGTAGCAAGTAAACTGATTTGAAAAGGTTTTTCATTGTTTCTCATAAAGACATGATTTGCAGTTACAGTGTTTTCCTTCACACAGTGCCTTCAGATGATCAAATCCTCCCTCAGGAAAGGAAACAGAATTAGTCAAATTGCCGACATCCTTCACCTCTGCCACCTCTCAAGACAGTTTGTTTGCATGTTGCAACAAAAGCTCTTACTAACTCTTATCCTGTCTTGTATCTAGAATACTATACTGCAATCTTAAAATAAAAATATGTAGTATCTCTACCTCTATGATTCTGATGATGCCCATCCTAGAGAGTTTAGTGATAAGCTTGACACTGCCATTTTCTCAAATTATACTCTGGGTCACTTTGCAAGTTCTTTTTAAAATATGTTTTTAACAAGTTATAAAATAACTCCCCAGTGCACAGAGTAAGCACCTAGTGGAGTTTCTCCTTATCTTAAATCAGCGTCGCCTTTTCTTCCCATCTAATCTGTGTAACCAAGGTTCCACAATACTGAGTAGACTGATTCAGATTCAAAAGGCCTGTTACAAAATTAAACTGTCTAATAGGCTGAGTAACATCTGAACAGAATCAGAGATGCAAAAAAAAAAAAGAACATTTTCTAAGGGAGTTGGGGGAAAGGATGACACATGCAGAGGGTTGGCTTCTCATCCTTGAACCGAGCCTTGGAGATGCCCAGACACCAGAAAGAGGTTAACAGAACTCAGAAGACCAAAAACCATATGAAACCTCTGTGAACATACACTTCAGGACCCAGAGATGTTAGGAACTGGCTGCCCCGAGCAGAAAGGGGCCAGGCACCCTGGACAGAATACGTGCCGTGGGATGCCACATTCCCTCCTGAAGTGTTTTGTACATTAAATTAACTGGGCCAACCTGTGATCAGCCAGCTGCAGTGGGGACCCAATAACCACAGGATGGGCCAACCCCTCCTCCTACCTCCAACCACCCCTAAAGCCTGGGAGTGACAACTGTGGGAAGCAACCATTAGAAAACTGAAGTGCCTGAGACAAAGTTACACGGAGGTGCCCTCAGAGCATCACTCTCTGTCAACCAAATGAGCACAAGAAGTGCTGTCTTGACCAGAATACCAAGGGAATTCCTCTTTGCTGCTAAGCACCCCTCTTTGCATTTCTTTTCCTCTTTGCTCTCTGCTAGCAATTCCTTACCCATCTGGAACTATCTCCCGACTTCAATTCTTACATCATCCCAGTGCGAGTTAGAGCAGGAAGAATAGAAGGTAATGAAGGTTAAAAAGGGGGGAAGTGAGGGGAGGAGAAATGGGTGAGGCACCTTCATGACTCCTCCTGCCTCAACTTTAGCGCATTCTGAAGTTTCATTATAAAAACTCAATCTGTTGACGCTAGTGTAAGAGGCCGTACCAGGTCTCACACACCTACCATGTACCACGCTCAGTGCCACTTCCTTGACAAATACGATACAATTCAGTACAACACCTTGGGGCAAGGACCATTACCCCTAATTCATACATGAGGAGTCAAACATTTTTTTTAAGTCTTAAAATCCATCCATAGTCATACAGATTTTATGAATATTCAGATCCAAGATTCAAACCCAGGTCAGGGTGGCTCCAAAGATTATTCTCTAAGTATGTATGCACTTCACTACTATTTCTAGAATTCCCTTTGAAAATGCCTAACAAGCTGGCATCCACAGCCAAGTACAACTCCAATGCCCTTAGAGATCAGGAGGACGCCTCGGGACCCCCGCACTGGGGAAGCAGGCTCCCTTGCCCATCCTCATCAAGGATTCTTCCTGAGTGAGGCATGACCGGAAGAGGGAAGTGGTAAAAGAGGTTGCTTTTGTCTTTTCTACTCACACTTGCTCTGTCCTCCCAAGTCTGTGTCAGAGAAAGAACACGGCCCCCTTTGTATGATTTCTACCCAAAGCACAAGGCATGAAGTACCTTGTACCATGTGGCAAACAAAATCTGAACATTAGCTATTCCCTAAAGACTTTATGCTTTTCTGCGTCCCAAGCTCTCCTCCCTCAGGAATCCTCTGGAAACTCAATCCCCTCTTTAATTTGCAGAACACTTTAGCTCTGCGCTCCCTGTGGCTTGTCTTGTGCATGTCACTCCTTTTCTAAGAGTCATTAATGTGCTTTGCTTGATAACGGACCAGCTTCCCTGGGTTCCCTGATGCTTATGTCCAGAAGAAGAGGACAGAGGCCCATTTTCCTTTCCTTTCTTTCCTTCTCCCCATTAGCTCCTGGATAGGGGTTTATTTCTCTCACTTCTGTAAATTATTCTACCTACTTTAAAAGTCAGATGCTTCTCACTGTAGTTTGGGTTTTTGCTTTTTTTTAACTGACTCTTACTAACACTTTAATTACTTACAGCCCATTAATGCTTTAATTACACAGAAAACATCTGTCTCTTCAAATGGAGGGAACAAGAGGTGCTCCTGCTAATTCCCCAGGGGCACTGGCAGGGCAATACAGTTCTTAGGTTACAACATTTTTAAAGAAAAAGTGTTATATTAATCCCAAACCATGCTATTAATATACTCTTAAGTTACTACTTTCCCACAAAAGCTTTAGCAGTAACAATCCAGTGCCACAGGGAATGAAAGGCAGTTCCAGAATTTCCAATCAGAGAACCTAGGCAATAGGATGCACCTCCAAGGGTGCGAGGCGAGCTCAGAAGTGTGGCTGGAACTGCCCAGACCCTCACTTGCAGGTTCCAAAGGCAACCAGGGAAGGGCAATGAGCGCCTCTGACAGAGAAGGGGGAGAGCAAAGCACAGGGCAGAGCCTTGGGGTGCCCCATCTCACCCATGCAGGAAGAGCCAAGAATATTTCTACTGTCTTTTTAAAGCATGTAAGTGGTTCCTGAAACTAAGATCAACGTTTTACATAAGCTCAGCCTTCATGGCTGATGGAATTTTATATCTGATTTCTGTTTTCCTCCAAATGATGTCCTTGGAACATTTTCTGACATCTCAGAGGTCAGAGATAAAGGCAAGCCAGGACCTCCAGCATTTGTTAAAATGTTTTGTGTAATCCATCCTGGTTTGTTTGGCTCCAGGGCAGGCTGATTTTAATCCTCATATGCAGTCCATTCTGACCCTCTGCCCACAAAGATAAGAGGAGTAAAGCTTTTATAATAATGCAATATTATATCTGGAAAGGATTCCACAAATCCCCCTGTAAGATTGGTACAAAAAAATCCAATTAAGCAAAAGCTTTAAACACATGCACACACATGCGCCCACACAATACAGTGTACCTCTAATCTATGAAGCTCACGGTGAACAGGGGAGAGGTGTAGACCTGTATTCTTAAAAAAGCACACTATATCAGAACGCAAGTCTTAATTTTGCACTTTTTAAACAGACTCATTTTTAAATGAGTATTAAGAGCTTTAGATTTTCTTTTTTCCTCATTTGTTCTGAATTTCAGACTATCAAAATAAAACTAAAACTTTTTTGTTTTACCTTATGAATGTCCCAAATTTTTCTAGCAAAATGACTAGCTTTGACATAAAAATTTTGGTTTCTTCTTTTTTACAAGGCATTGCCATGATTTCAGAGTAAATTCAATTTTTTTTTCTAATTTTAAGCTTGCTGCTTTATGCTTATAGTATTATCCAGATTTAATGGAGAATTAATAAACAAACAAACACAAAAATCAGTCTAATGGTTTGCCAACCAACAGCAGCACAGATAAAAGCAGTTTGCCTCCCGTGGGCAGACCCTGACCGACGTTACACAATGACCTTATCTTATAAAGCAGAGTGATCGGCTTCCCACAAAGCAGTCGCCCGAACTACCTGTCAGGCTAGTAATCTCTTTTCATTACCTACATTTTTATTCTGCTTTGTGTGTGCCCCTGGTTGCCTTGGGGTTGATACAGTTTACAGGTTCAGGAAATGAGATGTAGCAGTAGAGTCATGTGCACCAAAAGAGAAGACAAAGTGCTAGAGACGTGCGTGGAGTTGACAGACAGACCTTGCATCAAGTGAGGGCTAGAGAGTTGTATAAAGAATATTTTTTGAATGAAATTCTCTCTTGTCTTTGAGGAGAGCATTGTTTATTTATTCTACAGTGAGTTTCTTTCATACAGCCAGATATCACTTGGTAACATAGTTAATCTTACTCTAATTTATCCATTTTAAATCTGAATCTTTGTTGGATATGGTGGAGCAACTTTCATTTCCTCACAAGTTCTGTCTCCACCCCTTTCTGAATGCACCACACGCTCTAAGACAATCTCAGCCCTTTTTCCTTTTGCACAGGCAACAAATGCACTCACATGCTCACAGAAGCCCATCAGTCTCCATCCACCTTCCCTGGAACATCTTTATTCCCCACATTTCCTGACTTTATAGCCCTCAGGCTTCACATCCCACCTCATAATGTAGTTATTAGTTTGCATGTCTCATTTCCCTACCAGACGATCATCTCTAAGGTCAGAGCCGAGTCTGGCCTCGTTTTGTACCACCCAGGGCTTACATAATAGGTTCTCAATAATTATTTGTCAAATTTGAACTAATGTGTTTCTCTCACCATCATCAAAGCCTCCTCTTACATGGGTTCAAGCAAATTGAGTTACAGCACAAAATCTAAAATACCTTATGTAGCATACAAGACTGACCACACACTTGCCCCTGTATCAGTCTTATCTCTTCCATCCACCCCGAACTATGTGCCCAACCCATATATATTTTAAGCCATACTGATTACAATATATCATAATATATTTAAAGAACAAATTGTGTAAATCGTAAGCAGATGACTTGTTCTCTCTATGCTGTAAGCGCTGATTTCAGTGACTAACTACTCAAGGTTAGTTTCCTTTTTTAACTTTTAGTTCCCGAAACCAATACTACCTTATGCTTTTGTACTTTCACACATTCTCTTCCTTCTTAGAATACTCCCTACCCTGAACCCTTATCTACTGACTCCTGCCTTATTCCAAAGACTCTACATTTACCTCTCTACTCCCAGATTCTCTCCTGACTCCCAAAAACATACATCTAATTGCCTTGTTCATTTCCACCAAGAGATATTAGGAGTCTGTGGCATTGGCCCAGTTGAAATATTATATTGGTAGCAGTGAAGATGGGTAAAAGAAATAGAGTTTGGAATGTATTGTGAAGGTGTGTCAGTAGGATTGTCTGTGACATACAGATGCAGGTTACTTCGCATTTTTAGATGCCTACCACAACGAGACTTGAGAGCATAAGCTCACTTCCCTGTTAACGTTGCTCCTCTTTGTTGTTGAAGATCTCCTGGCTAAAGACCCGATGAGCAGACACCTTGAAACTGCATGTGTTTAGTTGTCAGACTCCTTTTTGGAGATCCAGACTTACATCTCCATCTTTCTTAAAATTTCCACTTAAATGTCTCTTAGTTATCTCATGTTTAACATGTCCAAAACTGAACTCTTGTATCTTATGCTGGCTCAATGTACTCTTCCTCTAGCATTTCTTTTCCAAAAAGTTGCACCATTATCCACCTACTGCCAGATACTTGGGAGTCAACTTTCACAGTGATCTCTACCTTACTGCCCAGATCCAACTGCTCATCATGTCCAAATGACTCTATCACTAAATTATAACCTGAAGCCCCATCTTTATCCCCTTTTCTATGGCTACCACCCTAATTCAAACCCACTTCATCTCTCACTGCACTAGCGTAGACAGTTGCCTCTACTCTAGACTTTCTTCAGTGCTTCTGCAGAAACCAGCACGTCCTTTTAAAACTTCAAATCTGATCAAGTCTCCTTCGTTTCACATTCTTCAATGTTTTCTACCCCTCTCAGAATAAAATTCAAAATCCTCAAAACCTGGCTGACAATACCGTGCATAACCTGGTTCCTGCCTCTCTCTCGAACTGCGTCCCACAGTACTCTTCTCCTTTCCTCAGCTAGGCTCCAGCCACACTAAGTTTCTCCATTTTTACAACACTCCATGATGTCAGCTTCATATCTGCGCTCTTCTCCACTGTAACCTCAGCACCCAGCACATGCTTGGCACATGCATGTTCAATTAGTATTTATTAAATGGATAAAGGACTCAATGGGTTCCGAGAATCATCACCTTTATGTCAGAAGAGCAGCTGAATCCATTATGATCCTTTTAGCTGCAAGTAATGGAGTATCGAACTAGAAGAGGTCCAAACATTAGGAATTTTATTATGTTATGCAACTAGAAGGCCAAGGAAAGGGCAGCTTTGAGTCAGCTTTGGACCAGTTATTTCAGCTTTCTCCTTTTTTGTGTGTGCTATTCATGATGAAGCAGCTAAAAATCACCACACATAAGTTTAATCTGCTTTATTAGCCTTTCCTCCATCGGTTTCTTAGGTCTAGACAGACAATCAACAAAATAATAACTCAAGCCTTAATTTGCCGTGTTTGCTGATTTCCATGGTACAAGTACTCCCACCATGGCCCCTTCCAGCTACCAACACGATGTCATTAAATGCAGAATTGGGAAAATTAAATGCTGTTATCTAATTTTCATCAGACAGATAAAATAAATACAAATAATCCCAAGAGCATAGGTATAATTACAGAGTAAAATAACTAAGAAGTAATAAGTTTTTTCCTTTGTTATTAATATAATTTACTTCATTGTAAGTTTACATAAATTAGTTTTTAATGATGACTATGTTTAATAGCCAGCTTGAAAAATTCCTAAAAATTTAACAATCAACTCTTAGGGGACAGTAAAGCAGGCTCCAGCACACCACTGGTCCAGCCATGGCCTAAATATGTAAAATACAATTCTGAACAAGAGTAACATGCAATCTCCTAGTATCCTTCAGTGTGTGAGTACACGTGAGCTTCAGAGACTTCAACAGAGCACTGTCGCAAAGAGAAACAATGCTAAAAAAAAAATTACAGAGAATATTTATAATAACCAAAAAATACAGGAATAGACACAAAGCACTGATAAGGTTAGAAAGGGTTGTTGAACTAAGGGTTTCACAGATGAGACGTTTAGTTACCCATCCAATACCTATTAGCCTGCCAGCTGCCTATCAAATACTCATTCTCCCCTTCCTTCTTACTAAAAGAACACCTACTCTGTGAAGCACCCAGGTGCCCAGTTAAGAAATTATACTTTCTAGCTTCCTTTGCAGTTAGGGGAGGCCATATGACAGTTTGAGCACACGAGGAGTAAATGGAAGGCACTCTGCAGGGCTTCAAAGAAGGCTTTCTTAAAGGATTCACTTAGCTGGCATGTGATGTTTGTCCCTCAGTTGTTTTCTTCTCTATCTGGAATTCTGTGTCAGGGCCCTGAGAACTGAAGGCTGACAACCTGTGCTTGAGATACTTGAGCAGAAAGATAGAAGTCAGGTCCCAGATGACATTTTAGACCATTCTGCCATCAATACACTGCCTACCTCCAACTTTTCATTACATGAAGGAAAAAAAAAAAAAAAACATAACTAGATTAAGCTACTCTCCCTTGGCTTTTCTGCTACATACAGCCAAACTGGAAAAAAAAATGTCTAATTAATAAGGGATCAACATGAGATGCCTGGCAAAGATTGTCAAATGAGAATATGATTCAGCTCATCCATCAGTATCACTGCTCGGTTTCAAATGCATCTGACTGAGAGTCCTTCATTAATTCCCACTCAACCTCCCACTAGACGTGTACAAGAACCAGAAAGGGAAAACGAGGGCTGACTGTTAAATGTATTCTAAGAATTTGGAAGGAATTTCAACTAATGGTGAGGCCATTAAAGTAGGAATGAAAAATAATTGGTGACCTCAGGGTCATCCTTTGCTACCAGAAGCATAGGTAACAAGATGACCCAAAAAAAAGGTAGACAGACAATCCATCCCTCGGCTACAATACCAGCCAGTGCTTCTTTGCTTCCAGATGATAGAAATTGAACTCAAACTAGCATAAAAATTCAGGCAGAGATCAACCTAGGGGCCTGAACTGTATTATTAAGACTCAGCTCCTCTTCATGTTTTGACTCCTATCTTATCTCACACTGGCTGAACTGAATGGATTTCAGGCTTCATTCGGTAGCCCCTACCAGCTCCAAGATCATATCCTCCTGGGCCCAACTGCAAAAGACAAGAGCATCTACCTCTTTCTCAGCCTGAGAAACTATGTCCTGCTGGCTCTGCCTGGGCCATATCCCGTCTTCGAATGAATCACCGTGACCAGGGAAACACGCAATGCTCTTATTTGCTGTGCCAGAGCCTTCTGCCTCCTCCTTAGAACCAGAGAAGGAGCCCCTTTGAAAACACAGGGACTATGTAGGACAGTATCACTTACTGTCACTTTCTCCCAACAGGGAGAGTCAGAACATACAAGGCTACACCTTGGCCACTGTCTCAGTGGATCTAACTTTCTGAGACAGCATCAGTTTGGAAAAATGTACTCTAGTGGAACAACGGCTTCCCTATTCGCACCCCATATCAGCCCTGGAGAACAGAGAAAGAGTAATCTCTCAAAGAAAAATTGACTTTGATACCAGAAGAAGCGGGAATGCATAAAAAGGACAAAAACAGCGTTCATTATACCTACTGTTGCCCTCCAGTTAGAAATGCTGAGTTTGCACTAATGGAAAACTGAGCACATCCCTCTTCTATGGTGGTAATTCATTCTGAGATACCACTCCCCAGATTGCTCAAACAGTCTTATATCTCTTTTTACACACCAGGGGGCTGCAACTTCAAGGAAACCACCAACTCAGAGGGTGGGGGAAAGGAGCTTGAGGCGGCATATTTCATCCTGAGAGGTACAGTCCTCAGCGTAAAGCCTTGGAGGGAGGTAGAGAAAGGAGGAGCACTGGATGAAGTCGATGTTGGGGATTATAATTTTTCATGTGCCACAATGATTCATAGAGTCAGAGGCAGTGGAAATACAATAAGATCCTACCTCAACCAGGCAGTTGCCACACCACATGAATGCCTTCCAGACACCAGGAAGCGAACTGGGAGCACTTCATGTCAAAAAACAAGAAGATGGAGATATTATTTATCAGGTGCAAAGAGACAAAAGAAGTAAGACAGGGATACATACCAATTACAAAGACTTAAGTAGCAAAGAGAGGAATTTATGATGACAAAAGGAACAAACCACCATAAATTTTTATGTCAACCATGCAAAGCAAAAACTATTATAAATAAAAAGAAAAATTGATCAAAAATATCATTTCAGATTCACAATAACAAAAATAAAATCACTGCATGACAAAGTGTATCAGTAATGTAGCATTAACATATTAGAGAACTGTTTTAGCCAGCGAAGGAACAAACCACCCCAGGACAAAGATTTTTAAACTAGTTCTCTCTCTCCTTCCTTTTATTACCCCAACCAGCAGCTACTTGAAGCCGCATAGCCTTGAGTGGTTCTGTGCTTTCATAACATTCTTTGTTCTACCTGCTGTATTCTTTATTTTCCTTCTTCACTGCCCCCCAGAATCTATTCTACCTGCCATCTACTCAATTATTTACTTAACATGACATCTTATCGACATATTGTTTTGACTCAAACACATTTACTTTAAAGGGGAACTGATGGATAAGAAAATATAAGACAAGGGTAAAAAGTAGAAAAGACCATGCCTTTGGAGTTAGAACACAGGGACAAGAAGAGCCGCAAGAGGTGGACAGGAGAGGTACACTCGTTTGATAGGGCTGTTGTAACGAAGTGCCAGAGCGAGCAGCTCAAACAACAGACATGTACTATCTCACACTTTTCGAAGCCGCAAGTCTGAAAGCAAGGTGTCGGTGGGGTTCGTTCCTTCTGAGGGCCAAGAGGGAAGGATCTGTTCTAGATCTCTCTCCTTGGCTTGTCGATAGCCGTCTTCTCCCCATGTGTTTTCACAACACCTCCCTTTTGTGTGTGCCTATCTCTGTGTCCAAATCTCCCCTTTTTATAGGGACACCAATCACACTGGATTAGGAGCCCAGCTTAATGACCTCATTTTAACTGAATTATCTCTTTAAAGACTCTATTTCCAAATAAGTTCACATTCTGTGATACCAGGACTCCAATATATCTTTTCTCATTTTTCTAGGGGGATGGGGAAAGACACAAATCAAGCCATAACAGGAGGAATGGGTTTTTCTGAAAATGGACTAGAACAGAATTGATGCCTCCTGCTGTCCAGTGAGTGAGGTTTATATCTCTTTAAAAAGCCACCTAAAATCACCGTACTGGAGGAAAGTTTCCTTCGCCTTATCATCCCCCAATTCATACCATCCACCTTTCCTCCTCCCATAAGTCAACTGGATCTCTATTTTCCTATCTCGTATTGAATTTTTTGGCACTCAGTAAACAAAACCCATTTATAAAACAAAACAAATTTACCACCCACAGGCACAAGAGTGGTAGAAATCCCTTTATATCCAGCCCCTGAATCTACCCCCAATCTACAAATGGAGCCACTGAGTCCCTCCCAGATTCTGAACCCAAAACAAAAGCAAATTTACCACCCACAGGCACAAGAGTGGTAGAAATCCCTTCATATCCAGCCCCTGAATCTACCCCCAATCTACAAATGGAGCCACTGAGACCCTCCCAGATTCTGAACCCAACATTGGTCCTACACAGGGAATATAAGAGTCTGACCTCAAGTGATACTTCTGGTTCCATGCTAATAGAAAACTTCAGTTTGTCAGTAATTGATTTCCTGACTTGTGACCCAGGTTCCCTGTGACTGAATTCTTACCCTGTCTTCTTATGATTCCTTATCTAAGTTCCTAATTTCTGGTCCAGCAGCTCACGGCTAGATTCTTGTTTTTCCCTTTAATAGCAGGATTTACAATTTCTGAATTCTCTGCCTGATATCTCAGTATGACTAAGAAATTATACTCTTGTCCTGGACTTCACTCTCCTTAGAACTGGATCACTGATACAGTTGTCTAAGTTGTATAATATTAAACACCTGTCCCCTTGAAACTCCACCAAGTGTTGGTCCTGTCCCCATTTGGACATCATGGCACCTGCATATAGTAAATATACAGAAATGTTTGTGATTTTTAATAGATATTAACTGGTGTTGGACACTGAACTTTTGTTAATATCACATCTTCACCACCAGACCAAGGACCAATAGCCCAAAGTACATCTTTCAAATTCACATCACTGCCTTTCCATCCCCGGAAAATCTTACTTTGCTCCCATGTACAAATCCCTGATCTTTATGGGAGCAAATGAGTCTCTACAGACAAATTCAAGACTTGCTCAGACTAGGACTCAAACCAAGTCATGTCAGCCCTGGTCAGACACTAGCCCCACCACGTGCATGATGGCCCCATATTATGAGTAGAAGCTGCTCAGTCTAAAATAAAGAAATGATCAAACATACTCCAATCAGCCTCAGTATCTCTTTCTCGTCAAGTGGACCTGTGATCACAGAACCACTCCAAAAAGGCACAGGAAGCCTCTAGAGGAAAGGGTTAACTTAGGCCTGGTTGCTCAGGCCCCTGCACATTCTAAAGAAAGGCCTGACCCCAAAAGGACTGGCCCTTGGCCAGCTCCTAGGAGACGACCTCTGAGCCCTTGGAATATCCTGCTTGATAAGAGTTTTATGTTACTGAGGCCTTGGGCCAGACTGTGTCAGTTTGACTGGGGGATTTATGCTGACAATGTGACTTTGATGAATGACCGTTTTGAGGCATTTAATGCCTGAGATCCTAGGCCATGTTCTACAAGGTTGATCTTGGGGGATGGAAATTGGGCAGCTAAGGTTAATCATGTGGGTGCTGCATGCTTACAAGACCAGCCTGAAATATCAGAAAGCTAAACCCTGGACACCAAGGCTTCGGTCAGCTCCCCTGCTGGCAGCACTTCGTACACACTGTCACGCACCACTGCTGGGAGAACTAACACGTCCCTGAGACGCCACTGGGAGAAGACACCTGCAAGCTTACATCTGGTTCCTCCTGTCTTCACCCATTCGCCCTTTACCTCTGCTGACTTTTATCTGTAACCTCTCGCTGTAATAAACTGTGAGTTTAACAGCTTTCCGAATCCTGTAATTCCTTCTAGCAAATCAAGTCTGAGTGAGATCCTGAGAAGCTCTGGTTGAGAGCCACTTGGAGTGAATACAAAAATGAGTAAGAGAAGCCCATCATTTTAGTTTCCTTATCCCTGTAAATGTTAGTACTGAGAACACCAGGACTTCTATACAGGTCTGCCCCTTTTCCTTGGTTTTCACCTCTATATCACATCCTCAAGATAAACTGACTGTATCTAGAAAAATTTTAAATGCCTAAATGCATTGACCAAGAAATTCAACCTACGCAGATTCAGCAAAAGGAAATGCTCACACATGTTTACATAGGTAGGTGTAGGATATTCATTCCAGTATTACTTGCAAGAAAAACTTAGAGGTGACTTATATGTCCTTCAACACATAGGTTATAATGCATAACTTGGGATATTACGTAGCTCAGTACTCATATGAAGTGCAATCAAAAAAGACTGTTGTGGATAAAAATCAAGTATGTAGAATACAGCTTCATTTTTATCAAAACAAGACAAAATAAAATCCTAATTCTTTCTTGGTGTACACATAGAAAAAGAGGTGGACTCCCATCAATCTAATGCCAGGGGGTACTACAGAACAAAGAAGGGAGAGAGGAGTAAGTAGAAGTTTCTTTGGTATTATTTAATATTTTTCAATCATTTCTTGCTTGGTTTGGTATCATTTTTGTAATTTTCACAGATTTTTTAGAATACCAGACTACCCAACTTTTATCAACTTTGCCTTTATCTACAATGCCTTAAAACCACCTGGCACTAGCCAGAAAAGTCAGCAATGTTAGATGTGGTGTCACATTTACCTCTCCCTCTCCCTCTGGGCACCCAAGCTGTGCTCTTCATTCAGCAGATGGGACCTGGCTCACCAGGTGTGAGAACAGGTAGCTGGAAGTGAGCTGGCAGATACCCTGCATGAGAATGAGGCTCCTTCATAGGTATTCATTTGACCTTACTGCATCTTGTCATAAAGATCTTTAGTTTCCCTAGGTCATGAAACACCCTATGACACCAGGAATTCTTCCCATAAACCCTTTCCGTACACCCTGTGGGGTTAGGGGAGCTCCCCACTATTAAGGAGCCACATGAGTACCGAGTGTGGATTGTGACCACTATGGGGTGATAAAGAGCATTTTTCCTGGCTACATTCTCGCTTAGCCAACTGGTGACGTGACCTCATGCAAGGCTACTTCTACTCTAAATATCAGTTTTCATCATCTGTAAGAATCCTGAATTGATCATCTCTAATACCTTTTATAGCACTACAATTCTAACTGCAGTATCACAATAAATTATCTCCATTTTCCTTCACCTGGACACTACTTCTTTCCCTCTACACACAGTTACTGCTTCCAGTTAAATACCCTTGTCATTCACACCAAGACAAGGAAAGGTAATTTCTGTTAAAAAAAAAAAAAAAACGAAAAATAAAAAAATCAGAGTGATTGTTGGAAAAGTATCATCACTCATCATACAACTCCTCACCTAAAATAAGAATAAGGAAATATATTAAATACTTCTGTATGTTTAGGTAAAGCTACCCACCTCATAATAGTTGTATTATGTAATTCTAATTCTAACATAGCAATTTGTCTTTTGATGTCTACCAAGAAAATGAATTAAAACAATGATTAAGGAAAAGAATATGTTTCATATTTATATGAACTCTTTAATCTTTTGTGTGAATAAGGAAGGAACATCAATCTCTGACAACAAAGGAAGCCTCAGTGTAGAGAGAATAAGGACCAAACCTCAACATTAACAGAAATGTAATTCAAAGAACTCATGATCATTTTCCATTTCCAGGACCAAATTCTGGCTATTCTGAACATTTATTTTTATCTCTCAATTTGAAGTCCTATCAGGAAATACAAAAAGAAAAACATTCACTTATGGTCTTCATTTCCAGAACAAATTGAGTCTCATTATAAAATGTCTACACTTTTCTACTGCAGTTAATCTGTTCACAAGAAGGCCAATGGCAAAAGATTAACGGATTACAAATGATGGCTGCTGTGCATGGCAGAATGACCACCACCATCACCTCAGTCATGACACCAAGTACCAGCTTTTCTACAACAAACTGCAACACACATACTGCAGCACTAACTCTGTTTCCAAAACAGCTTAGCATTATGAGTTCCTGAAATTTAATTTACATTCGATTTCACTTTTGCAATTATAAATCCCTGAGGTTAAGGGTCATGGAAAAATGTTGCTAAAATTTGTCCTAAAGCACTACATAGGAAATTGATATCAACAATATTTATGGTGTCCTTGGAGTAGCTTTCGTACTTCAAGTAGCTTTCGTACTTCAAATTATTTACTAAAGGAGCTAATTTTAGGTTGAACACCAATAACATCTGGAAAAAAAGTAACATGGAAAACTATACAAATAGCAACTAAAAGGCAATGTTATATGATGCTGTAATTTAGCTGGTGAGCGCATTTATGGAACAGCTGTGAACCAACAAACTCTGTTAAGATCTGAGATAGGCACAAAATAAAAATCTTTTTCTTGAAAAAATTTACCCTCTACATAGGACCCAGAGAATGGGCGGTAACACTGTAATTTGGTTAGGAAAGGTATAAACTCTTCTGAAATCAAACTGAGAATGTAAATACTGAGAGTCTATCAAGGGAAGGTGTGAAATAAACCAGGAAGGGTTAAACATGTGTGATTACCCACTTAGAGGAGCTTGTTTAGGAGGAAGATGCAGCAAATGGAAGCATTATGGCACAGTAGAAATGGGAAGAGCTTCACGTTTGGAGATAAAATTGTAATGGCAGTAGGAATTTGAGACGGAGATAGGAATCAGCAACATTTTGATAGAATCTTTCTGATTAATGCTTCTTGAGGCATTGCCTCAGGCAATAAACAGCAGGGATAATCAAAGTACCTGGACTGGACCCTAAGAGAAAAGATAAGGGTAGTGACATTAAGCACTCATGTTACCAGGAGATTCCAGAAAAACCTAGGGTGCTTGGGGTATCATGTGTGCATATTCATACTTTGGGGTTGCACTTTAGAAATTCTAACCATGTACAATGGTAGCCAACTGTATCAATGCTGCAGATCTCCGACTGATCCCAAAGTAGCTACTCCTCAATCTGGTTGGTGTTTCCAAACTTATACATGAGCCTGAGTCATATAGAAAAGGAAAAGTCTGAAAGTTAATAAATCCTTGATATCAGCTTTTTATTTCCCTTGTTTCTTTCACTTAAAGGTACATTTAAAAGTAGCCATAATGGAGTAGCTGATATCAAATGAATCATCCCACTGAAAAAAATTATAAAGCATGGGCAAATATTTTTAAGTAACTATAGGCACTGGAGGGAATGCACACAGACAGGATCTGAGGGGCTTTGGTGCATGTGGGAAGGAAGGAACAGGTGGTGAGATTTATCATATTCATCTGGCTCTTTCCCTGGGGTTGCTTTCTGGTTTCCTGTAAGCAGAGGAACAGATCCCTACCAGAAATACAAGGAACTAAATGGGCTATGTTAAGAGTTTGGAGTCCAAGTGGCCAAAGCAGCTAGAACTTGAAGATTAAAACCACAGAAGGTAGGGAGCCTCAGGAAGGCATGCCCCATGATCTGCATATAAATTCCCTGCAAGTCACTGACTAACACCTGAACTTCACACATGAAGAGTCTGCGCATAAAAGAAGTAATTTCTAGCAAATGTGATAAGGCAAGAAAGAAATAAAATCCATACAGTTTGTCATCAATTCTCAGACAAAGTGATTGTCCATGTAAAAAATTTCACTGAATCTAAAAAAATAGCCCCTAAAACTAATAAGTGAGTTTAGCAAGATCACAAGATACAAGGTCAGTAAGCAAAAATCAATTGTATTTGAAGATACTCACAATTAACAATTAGCAATTGGAATTAAAGAAACAGTACTATTTAAAATAGCATCTCAGTTACAACTGTTACAAAATATGTGCAGGTAATTTATATTGAAAATTATACAACCCTGATCAGAGAAATCGGAGTCAGATCAAAGAAGATCTAAGTGAATGGAGAGATACACTGTTCACGGGTCTAAAGACTCGATGTTACTGTCAATTTTTCCCAAACTGATCTGTAGACTCTACATAGTCTTAGCGAAAATCCTAGCATTTTTGGTAGGTAACAAAAAGCTATTCTAACATTTATGTCAAAGGCAAAAGAACTAAAGCTGTCAAAACAATTTTTCTAAGAAGGGCAAAGCTAGAGAACTCCTGTTACCTGATTTCAAGAAAATATGAAGCTCTAGTATCCAAGACAGTGAAGTACTAGTGAGAGGACAGACACAGACCAACACAGCAGAGTAAAGGATCCAGAAATAGTCTTGTGGAAATACAGTCAACAGAATTTGACAAAGGTGTTAAGGCAATTCAGTGGAGAAGACATAGTCATTTATATAACTGGACATGTGTATGAAAATAAAGTATTCTCAAGCTAGAAATTACCAAATGTCCGTCAACAGTGGAATGGATAAATAAATTGTGGTATATTCATTCCTTTGAATATTACACAGTGCTGGAAAAGAATAAATTCCTAAATACTCAAGAATACGGATAAATTTAACAGACTTAATGTTAGAAGCCAGACATAAAAGACTATGTACCCATATGATTCCATTTATATCAATGTCCAGAATAGGCAAAACTAACCCATGAAAATAGGCATCAAAATAATGGTTTCCTTTGAGGAATGCTGACTGAGGAGAGACAACAGGGAGCCTTAATGGATGGAGATAAATTTCTTTATCTTGATATGATAGTGGTTACACAGGCATATACATATGAAAAAATTCCATGAACTGGACACAGGATTTGTGTACTTTACTGTATTTATGTTGTTATAACTTATAAAAGGAAGGAAGAAAGGGGAAAAGTAGAGGGAGAAAGGAAGAGCAGAAGAGAGAGAGGAGGGAGAACGGTGTATACTGCTGTGGTGCGACGATGTGACCTCCAGGATACACTACCAAGTGAAACACTGAAACAGCACAGTATTTATAACATGACACATTTCATGTAAAAATGGAGATAGGAAGATACCAATGTGTGTATTTATCAAAAAGTAACAATTGATGAATAAACCAAGAATGAATAAACTGCTACCTATAGGAGAGGAAGAGGACAGGGTGCAAGCGACAAGAATGAAAGCTACATCTCTGAAAGGACTTGGCTTATTGTTTTGATTTTGGAACCACGTAAATGCTTTTACATAACTTTTAAAAATAGATAGAAATGTAGGGAGAATATAACCCAGTGGTAGAGTGAATGCTTAGCATGCATGAGGTTCTGGGTTCAATCCCCAGTACCTCCATTAAAACAAACAAACCAACAAACAAACAAATCTAATTACCCCCACTGAAAAAAAAACTCTGTTAAAAAGAGTACTCTGTAAAAACAACAACTGAAACAAATGTACCTATTCTGAAATACTATTGTATTTCAAATTGATAATATAAATATAGAGAGAAGAATTATTTCAAGTGACCCTAAAACATTGTATTTGAGTGTATCTCCCTCTGGGAATGTATACAAAAGACAAAAGAACTGCCAAGAAATCACAAACTGCATTCAGCTATATTCTTTTTAATAGAAATGTTGCCACTGTTACTTATAAAATACAGTAAACAAGAAACATCATTAGGAAATATTATTATTCACGTAAGAGAAAGAGATGCAAATATAAATCAAGAATTATCTGCTTTAGTCTGAATCCTTATCCCTACATTTCTTCAAAATAACTGTTATCCATCACCTCGAATGTGGCTTGAGGATAAGCTTGCAGGTCTGGGAAGTGGGGAACCAAGTCTGGGGTGAAGATGAACTTGAGGGCTAACAAGCACTACATTATATTGATTCTGATTCTGGTGAACCATCAACCGAGAAGAGTTCTAATTCAGGTAGGACCACAGGAGCATCTTAGTTCTGGACTTTCCTACCATAAAAAACAGCAAGAAAATGAAAATAAATGTGTAAATTTTATTTTCAATGAAATTAGGAGACAGAAAAATCATAAAACTTCAAACTGCAAATAACTGCTGCCCAAAGATGGAGCAGAAACAGAAGGAAGAAAAGTTGTGTAGAGAAGTCAAGAGGGGGAATGATCTCAGGAAGAACCAGCAAACACAAGCAGTATAAAAGGCTGGGCTGGCCTGGCAGGCTCTCTCTTGCTGACTACAGTCTAGGTGAGCTCAGGGCTGAAGAGAGCAGTGAGTAAAGGCAGGACTTCACAGGACACCATCTTTTAAGCCTTTTGCTACAGCAGCAGAAGTGGACACCCTTGAGAGCTGTGAAGCATAGAAACCTACCCTGGCCCCACGCCTCCACAGGAGCTTCCTGCTAACCACAACAAAAATCTATCATTAAAATACAAATGCAAAAAAAAAGTCTCTATTCAAACAAAGATACGACAAAGAAAATGTAAAAAGATGAAAAAGAGCAAAACAGCATTCTTACAGACAGTGAAAACATAAAAATATTGACACAAAGCAGGTTAAAAAGTGCAACCTAATATTCCAGCTGAGAATTTTAAACCTTTATGCAGCAACTGAAACTATAAAGGAGAAATACCAAAACTCTGAGAAAAGATGATCAGACAAAGGCAAGTGATTGTGATAACAGGAAGATACGCAACAGGAACTGACAGCAGTCAGAAAAGCAACAGCAGAAGAAGACAGTCATTTCAGAGATGAAGACTAAACTACAAGGAATACAACGAAGAGCAGACACCGTAAAAAGCACAGTAAGGATTAAAGAACAGAAAAAGAAAATCAAACAAAATGCAAAATAAAGTAGAAAGGAGGAAAAACGACTACATTAAAAAGTCAGAAGTATAAGATTATTTACAGATAGGCATCCATATGTAGATTGATCCACATAAAGATAGATGAAGAAACAAAATCAAACTGATGGAACATCATAAACATTTTAAACTATTTCAACAACAGCAACAACAACATAAGCCTTTCCTGAAATGAAATAAAGACTACAAATTCTAGGTTCTTCTATCTAGAAAAAAAAAATCCTGATCTCTTAAGCCAAACGGGAAATGAAAAGAGAAACTACACAATTTCTAGAAAACAACAGTAATGAAGAAAATACATACTAGAACCTATAAGCTCCAGTGAAAGTAATAATCAGGAGAAAATTCACAGCCTTAAAAGCACATAATTAAAACATGAAAATAAGTAAAGCATGGAGTCCCCCAAAATGTAAGAGAGTAACAAAATAGACTGAAGGAAAGTAGTTCGAAGGAACTAACCAAGGCAAAAGTAGAAACGAATGAGTTGAAACAGAAAATCAATAAAACAGATACCTGAAACAACAATGATTTTCATTAAGAACCACTTTATATATATACAAGCATTATACTAAGCCCTGGGGGAAAAAATAATGCAAAACAAAGTGAATAAATAAATAGATGAGAAGAGAAACAGTTCCTGACTTCAGGGAGTTTTGTTAACTCTTCTTCAAAGATACATTTTATAAATATCTAATATTGATACTTCATAATTGAACACTTGACCAACTACTGTTTGTTTTTGATTGTCACTGTAAAAGACGACTGAGATAATTTTTAAAACTTTAAAAGAGTCATAATTCTTTGTGAACTCCTATATGTATATAAATAAAAATCTGTCTTTTTTCTTGTTAAAAAAACAAAACAAAGCAAAACACTTTGACATAGACCTTTCTAAACTAACAAAATCACAGGCTCTAATTTTATAAATCTCCCTTCTTCTGATGTCAACAGTTAACATTTGCAGAACAAAAACATTTTCCTAAAATCATAAAATCAGCTACTACTCATGGGAAAAAAGCTCCTATTTTCCAGTAACTTAATGTGAGCTAGATAAATGAGAGAGAGAGACTAGGGAGTTTGAGGAAAGGCTTCAGTTTTTGTGTATGCTTTATTTTTCCATTGACTGCCTGAAAGAACGTGTCAACAAGGTAATTTTTTTAAGTAAGAGAAAAAAAAAAATAAGGATTTGAGAAGGCCCTGGAAATGAATGCAGTAATCAAGAAGACAAAGTATCTCCCTCCTACTGGGTTTTTGCCATCAGTCTCTAAGCATGCCTTGAAATGACTTCAGTGACTCACCACTTTCTTTGTGAGAATGACCGTGATCCATACCAGCAGTACCATTTAGACCTTCTGCAAGGCAGGTAGTATCAAGGGGCTAGAGTCAGAAACACAGAAACCCTGTGTACTCTACAGGGTTTGCAAGTTGGTTTCAGACTGCATTGTCTGAATGGAACACAATGAGAAAGGGGAGCCAAGTGAAGAGGGAAGTGAGGCAGGACCTGAAGGGAGGTGGATCTTCAGTAGTAAAAGGAAGGATGAATTCTCTGAGTGAATTCTGGGGCTTCCTATAGCTTTCTAGGCACTCCCTTCCCTCTCAAGCATGGTGTGCTTGAAGTGGGCAGGCTGAAAAAAGTTAAAGCAGAAGGACTCCTCATTTCTATCTGGTGGATCAGAAGATGCCACTCTGGTTCTTCTGAAACTAATATACAGAAGATGTCAAAAGCAGGCCACCTGAGGATCCATATCACCTTGGGGTTCAGATTAGATAGAAGATAGACATACAGACAGATAGATAGACAGACAAATAGATAGGATAAATTTTTACCCTTAACCGAACTTCCTCTAGATAAGTCCTCTTTTCCACTTCGATCAGCACAACCTTGACTCTCTCCATCATGTTTATTTCCCATTCACTTTTCAACATGGTCTGTGCTAGCCTCTGCCCCCTCATTCTTCTGAAATTGCTTCCATCAAGGTCACTCATGCCTTCTAACAACTGAAGTGGGTGAAGACTGGTGACTTCTTCAGCAGAATGTTCTGCCCTTGGCACTGCCCACTGCTCCTTATTTGTGAAGCTCCTCCCTCAGCTTGCAGGGCACCATCTGTCTGAGCTCCCTTGCCCTCTGACAGCACCACCTCAGCCTTTTAAACCGTCTCCCTTTCATCTATTTACATGGTGGCATCTCCCAGGGACACATATTTGTCTCCTTACCTCACATTTTTTCCAGGGCCCTTACTGACTCCAACTACCACTATGCTTATTTTCCAAATTTACATCTACATGCCCCCTCATGCCTTATTTCCAGTCCATCTCATTATTTTTATTTTTCATGGAAAGGCAGAGGAGTGTGGGGGTTAAAAGCATGGACTCTGGAACCAAATGCCTTGGCTACACGGTCTCAAGGGAGTCACCCAAGCTGGTGCCATAGTTTTCTTATCCATAAAATTGTGAAGGGGGGATAATAAAGGTGCCCACTTCATAGGATTATCATTCAGATTAAATGAGTTACTATTTGTAATGTCTTTAGAATAGTACCTGAAACATAATAAACAAAATATGTTTGCTATTATTGTTTGTCACTGGGCATCACTTTCTAGAATTTCCTGCAAGTGTATTAGGCTTATTTCCTAAATCTGTTCCTGAAATACTCATTTCTCTTCATTTCTAGTGCTAACATACTACCTGATTCCAACTATCTGGATGGTCAGACCACACTTGCCTCCTAGTTTTATTTCTGGTCATTTTGTCACTCCAAAGCCCATAAGCAACTCCTGGGAAATAAAAATAAAATCTGAGTAATAAAGTCTAACCTTTTTTCCCTTTGTGCTTAGTCTATTGTCACTTGCTCATGGGGGCTGCATGCAGAGGCCTTGCAGCTGGCCCTTCAGACCAGAGTTCCTGGTGCAAAATGGCTGAGCCTGACACTTCAGCTCAGCAGGCAGTGTGCAGGCGCCGCGCCTGGTACTGCGATCTGGAGCCGGAGCAGCACAGCTGCAGCCAGCCCGCAAGGTCTTCGCCCCCTCCCCACTGACGAGAACCTGTAAAGCAGCCCCCAACTGCCTGTGGGGAGAGCTTGTGCTCCAGAGCAAGAGCTCACACCTCTCCATTCTCTGATCGAAGAATAAAATTCTTCTTTGCTTCTGAACAGAACTCAGTCTCATTATATTGGCTTGAGTGGCACCAGGCAGGAGGACCCTTGTTGGGGCCCAACTCGAAAGGGTTGATAACAGCTCCCCGATGGGATGACGCATGGCCCTTTTGGCTGCACCTATCCACTAGGTTCCAGGCTCGCCCTGACTCCAGTGGGAGGATGGCAGAGGCTTTGGGAGGTTCACATGAGGATGACTGACTGGTCTTTGCATTCACTCAGACTGGGTAGAATGGTGCATCCTTCAGCCAGCCTTGAACAACTCTGCCCAACAGCCTGATTTCCAGGTGTGGTGTACACACCACGTAGCCCGCAGAGTAATCAGGAATGCACCCTTTGTAAGGATCATCCTGTAGCAACACTGGAGACCAGAGGCTGAAACTCACATGTGTCTGTCCATTACCTCTGGCTGGCCTTCCAACAGTGCTGGACACCAGGGGACTGCGGGTGAGAGGGGGCCATGGAAGCCTCGTCTGCTGTCTCGCCAGCTGTGCTGCCCTCTTGATCCCTGTACAAGACAGCAGTGGCCACACTAGGGCTTTTGCCCTCCTCACTGACCTCCAGGGGTCAATGGTAGCATTCTCCATTGTCACTTTCAGTTTGGTAAATGAAAATGGCCAGCTCCCTGAGCCAAGATGCAAGACCAGGGAACAGCCTAGGTAACAAGGACTGCCTGACAAAACAGCATCAGGGCTCTTAATCCAAGTTCAAGAAAATGCACTGGGGATGCCAGAGTGTAAAAGGGTCCCAAGTTAGGTACATGACTGGTGACTTGACCTCTTCCAGTCAGTGCTAATTCCTCTGAAGTGGGCTGGGGAGCCTTGCGAGCTGCTGGCAAGACCAGGAACCCTATCATTGGGCAGCCCTGTGAGCTGCTGGTAAGAACAGAAAACACATACCGCTCGACCTCTCCTCCCCCCTCTGCTTGTGATGGGGGCCTTGGGTGACTATTTAACGACCAAGATTCCACAGGTTCTCCTCCTAGTATCAGCACATGACACCAGCTGCCCCAATGATTGGGTGAGTACCCTGTGGGGATCCCTTGTGCTTTTAGCTCTCACTCAGTGGGAAGTCTAAAGACTCCTCCTTTTCAGCTGAAAGGAGGAAAGAGAAGATCCCTGCCTCAAACAGCTGTGCCATTCTCCAAGGGACTAAGTAGACCAGGATCTAACATGGCTAATGGCTCGGGCCTTGAAGCAGCCCCGTCTACCCTCCTGTGGGACACTCTGACTGAGGAGGGACTGTCTCAAACGTGGGCCATTACAAATGCAAGGGAGACCCCCGGCTGTATCTGAGTCCACGTCACTTGGACGCCTCCTATTTTGGTCTTTTGAGGAATCCATTAACAGTTTGGTGCTGATTCCAAATTTCCCGAACTGGAAATCTTATTTGGGTCAGATCTTGTGCCAGCAAATCACTCCAACTGCCCCCTCGGTAGTTGGAAACAAATCCAAAACAGAACATGTAAGGCCTGGGGAACCAAACATCTACCACACTGAAGGACAGCCTGTCAGGGTGCAACCTGCAGAACGGGAAGTTTTTAGGGTATCACTCCTGACCCCAAAACATTTAATCCTTTTATATAATATGGCCTGGCCTCAATACTGGCTGGGAGATGGGGAAAACTGGCCCATCAATGGGTCTCTAAATTATAACACCATTTTGCAATTGGACCTGCTATGCCAGAGACAAAGCAATAGCATGAAATTCCCTTTGTCCAGTTTTTTATGGCCTTATATCTGAACAAAGACCCACAGAAGGGATGTGGGCTCTCCTCAACTGAGGTAACACCAGTCCTTGACCCTCCCCCCTGAGGACCTTCTTGATCTCCTCCCTGACCCTCCTCCTACGGTCCCCTCCCTGCCCACTTCCTTCATATGTCCTGATTTGAGCTGCTGGCCGGGGGTGGGGGGCCCTAATTACCAGCCCCCTTTCTCAGAACCCAGTTCAGCAACTACACAAAGCAGTACTAATTAACAGCCGTGGTCCAACAACTGGCCAGGAAAAGCACTCACTCCCTTTGAGGCAGGTCCCTGATGGGGAAGGAAGGCTCATCCAGGTACATGTTCTATTTCCTACTTCTGATCCGTGTAACTGGAAAAGTCATAGTAAGGGGTTGAAGGAAGATCCAGAGGTTCCTGAATCTGATTAAGGTTATCTTTCAGACACATCACCCAACTTGGGCTGACATCCTAATCGAGGAAGAAAAGGCCACAGGCTTCTCAAAGAAAACAGAAACAATGCAGGTTGTGCTGTTTTCAGTCAAGAGAATCAAGTGGCCCCAGATAACAAATGCAACGGACCACCAAGATGCTGGAGAAGTGGGTGGAAGACTGAGGCTGACCCACTGTAAAAATGGAATTCTAAAGGGAATCCAGGCAGCGGAAAGAAACCTGTTAATTGGAATAAGATAAAGGAAATCAATCAAGAGCCAAGAGAAAACCTTTTGGCATTCCTAGAGCACCTCAGGGAATGCCTTTGAGTCTACACCACCACTGACGCTGAGTCATTGGAAAGGAGTGTAATCCTGAGGTTGGGTTTCATTTTGCAAAATGCCCCCAACATTAGGTGTAAACTTTAGAAGCTGAAAATAGAACCAGATCTACCTCTCCCACAGTCATAAACCAGGTATTTAATAACTGAGACGTAGAGGAGGAAAAGTCAAAGGCTAAAAAACCCCATCTATGGCTATTGCCCTCCAATGTAAACAAGTTGGCACAGGAATCTGATTAACTGCCCACAGAAACATTCAACTCTGATGAGTGCACCCCAGCACCCACTGAGGAATAGCAAGCCAAGGAAACTAGGACCCAGTCAGGGCACCATACATGAATATGAGCAGCACAGGAAGAAAGAATGCCCGCACCACCCCCGAAGGGGGATGGAAATGACAGGTCCTGGCCATCATCCTCAAAGGCAGATGGTCCAAATAGATGATGAATGAAGGAGTGGGGGCTCCTAGGGTGGCACTCCTATTGACCCCTGAGGAGCCCTGGCTAACTCTGGACACAGGGGGAAAGTCTGTTGAATTCTTAGTTGACACCAGTGCCACTTAAGCAGTTCTGAACACGACATCAGGCAAACTTGGTCCTAAGAGTTGTAAGATTGTGAGGATATCAGGGAAGGCCCAAGAACAGACAAAGAGCCATTAGAATGTAAACTGGATGAAAGCATGCTCACCCATTCCTTCCTATACGTCACCGAATGCCCTATACCCCTGCTAGGAAGAGATGTATCCTACATATTGGGGGCTAACATCCACCTAATGGGAGACAAACTGGAGATTGGTGTCCCCTTAAACAAAGGGCACAAGACAATAATGGCTGAGGACAGACCTCCCTGGCAGAGCAAGTCGACCTCCCTGGAGTGAATCCTGCAATCTGAGCCCAGGGACAGGTAGGATGAGCTACAGGAGCCCAGTCCCATGATAGTCCATCTAAACCCTGACATTCATGGCCCAATAGAAAACAGTACCCTCCCTGTCAGGAGGCCTTGTTGGGCACTGCCCATTATACCAGGCTTAACTGACAGAGGCCTTATTAAACCATGCCAGTTAGCCCACTCTCCCTGTAAAGAAACCCAATGGGGAATAGTGGATGGTACAGAACTTCAGGGCAGTCGATGAAGACGCAGAGGATAAAGTCTAGGAGTCCTAATCCCTATGCTCTGCTGGCCACTCCACTGTCCCCCAGGACCTGGTATTCTGTGTTCCATTTAAAAGATGGCTTCTGTATTCTATTAGCCCCAGAGTCACAGGAAATTTTTGCTTCTGAGTGGCAGAACCTAAACACGCAACAAAAACAATACTGATGGACAGTCCTGGCCCCAAAGTTCAAAAATTCCCCCACCACCTTTGGGGAAACTTTAGCTAAGGACCTAAGAGATCAACGTCTGGAGGAGGGAGCCGTCCTCCAGCAGGTAGATGACACTGATCGCCAGTCCTACTAAGGAGGCCTCTCACAAAAATACTGTGATCACCCTGAACCACTTAGCCAATGAAGAACACAAAGCGTCAAGAAAAAGGCTCAATTATTACAGCCTAGGGCGAGGCACCTAGGCTTCTTTCCCACGGAAGGGCAGAGAAGCCTACCCCAGGAATGGGAAGACACCATCTGCAGCCTCGCGGCTCCTAGAACCGGAGGACAGACAGCTTCAGGGTTTCCCGGGGATGGCGGTGTGGCCGCACCTAGATCCTGTGGTCTCATAGCGAGGCCTGTGCATGAAAAGCTGAAGGGAAGGGACGACGATCCTTTTGAATGGAATTCAGATGTGGAGGGGCCTTTCAGGAACTGAAAAAGCAGTTACTTCTGGCCCCTCCCCTGGCCCTCCCAGATTTAGCTGCACCCTCTGACTTCACATTCATGAGAGAAGGGGAATTACCCTTGAGGTATTAGCTCAAAAACTGGGACCTCTTATTCAAGTGATTGCATATTTCTCTAAACAATTAGATCAAACCTCTAAGGGACGGCTCCTTGCCTCCAGGCAGTAGCAGCTACTACGACCTGCTAAAGGAGGCTGAGAAGTTAACGTTTGGTCAGCCAGTCACTACGTGGACTCCACACCAGGTGCAGGCTTCAGTAAGTTCTAAGGAACAGAATGGCTATCCCCCTCGAAGTTCGATTCAAGTCCAGGCTATGCTTTTAGACAACTCAGTGCTACCATTAAAAAAAAAACAAAAACCTGTCACACTAAATCCTGCCACCCCGCTCCCCACAGAAATGGGGCCTGTGGAGCATGACTGTATAAAGACCAAATGTGGAGCCAGCTGGTACTCTCTGGGGTCACAAAACCCCCACCCCCAGTCTCTGTGTGCCTGGAGCCACTGACATCTTAACCCCGACTCCCCACTGCAGGATCCCTCGCATACCTGAGTTTCTGCAGAATATAAAACGTCTTCTCTTGATGTGTGTTTACCCTAAGAAAACTCATCGCCCCAGGAGATACCCAGGCTCACAATACCCTAGGTGGACAGGCCTCACATCCTGCCCTTATCAAAGTGGTAAAACCTATAGTTCAGAGAAGTCCCTGACAGATCTTACAACAGTCAGGTACCCGTGCACAAGTTGATCACACAGCCCCTGCTCCTTGTGTGCACAGCCCCCTCCCCCCAGTAAAAGACCCTGCACGCCCACCCTTGGTGCTCACGCAGGCACCTCTCACCTGTGTGGCTTGCTGTTGCCATAGCAGCGTACTTATTAAACTTTCCTAAACTTTTCTCAGTCTCTGGTAATTCTTCTAACAACCTGTGTCACCGTTGCTATGTTGTGTGCCCACAACACCATGGACACAACCTATCCCAGTTGCCTTGGCCTAGAAGTGAATCTCCCAAACGCTGAAGAGGAATGGTTCCCAGACGGGAGCAGTTTTATGGGAGAGGGAAGAGGGCTGGATACGCAGTGACCGCCCAGACTAAGTCATAGAAGTAAGGTTCAGTGGGACTTCCACCCAAAAGGCAGCGCTGATAGCCCTCACCCAAGCCCGAGAGCTCAGGACAGGGAGGATCTTAGATGTGTACACAGATCCCCGGTATGTGAATGCCATCGTACACGCACACGGGGCTGTTTGGAAGGAAAGAGGAATGCCCACTGCGGAGAATAAACAGGTGAGAGAGAGGAGACTATGCAGGCTTCAGCTTACAGAAGCTCTCAGAAGCAGTACAGCTTCCAAAAAGGGTGGCACCGGTTCACTGTAGGGGTCACCAAAAGGGGGGCTCAGAGGTAATAAAGGCAAACAGGAAGGAGGGTGCAACTGCCAAAAGGGCAGCCCTAGAACAAGTAACTTGGCCACTACTCGTCATACCTCCAAGGCCAGATCCATCCAATTATTCCCCAATAAACACTAAGGAAGAGTCAGACAAAGCCCGAAAATGGGGCTTCAAAAGAGATCCAGGAGGCCACAGGGGGCTACTCAATGAACACAGGAGGAATTTCTTTCCACAAACTGCAGCTTGTCAGCCATCAGGGAGGCTCATCAAAGAACTCACTATGAGAGGGAAGCCCTACATAATTGGTTAGCTGACGTCATTGTAGCTCCTGGCCTGAAAAGTATAGTCAGTGGGACAGTGAGAACCGCCCCATATGCACAATGAACAACTCCAACACCAGACCCCCCAGAGCCCCGAGATAAGGCCCATTCAGACCAGAGGGACAGATCCTGCAGAAGACTGGCCAATTAATCTCGCTGTCCTGCTGAGAGCACCTCCCATTACTCTTGGTGCTAGTAAACACGTTTTCTGGGAGGACATTCTCTGCTAGAACTGAAATGGCAGCTGAAGTGGCTAAGGCATCACTAAAAGAAATAATCCCCAGTTTGGGGCTCCCAGGATCACTACAAACGATAATGGTCCAGCATTTGAGTCCCAAGTGATGAAGGGGACAGTGAGCATCCTGGGCATAAAATGGACTTTGCACTCAAGTCTGGGGACCCCAATCGTCAGGGAAAGTAGAGAGACCCAATCAAACCTTAAAATGGGCCTTAGCCAAGCTACGTCAGGAAACTCAAGAAAATTGGATTCAGTGGCTTCCAATTCCCCTGCTCCGCATACCGTCAGCCCCAAACAGTAAGTTGAAGTGCATTTCAACTCACATGTGGTGGACCCACTCCCCAAGCCCGAGAGAAGGGACACTTTAACCCCCTTAAAATGGTACAGCTCAAGTGTGCCCTCCAGGTAGGCGAAACCCTGAAAGCCCTCATGGAATATGGTAACCAGGTGCTACCCGCACCCACCGACCTGGCCCTACACCCCTTCCGGTCAGGAGCCTGGGTGAACCTAAAATCCTGGAAAACTGACTGTCCACAGGACCAGCTCACTCCTGAGTGGAATGAATCCCACTCGGCGTCCTAACCACCATTCTGCCCTAAAGTTGCAGGGACCACCCTGTGGGGACATCGCACTCCAGTGAAGAGGGCCCCGAGCCCCAACCTCCAGAGAGACAACCTGGGGCAATGGACCCCCTCAACTACTCATGTGAAACTCTCTCTGACCTGAAGCTTCTCTTCCCAAAACAAGAAACGTGTGACCAGGGAGATTCAGGCAAGGGCAGTGAGCCTCGACAGCAGGGCACACTTTGCCTTCAGGCAAAAGATCCAGACGCCGTCATTTTTAGGAAAAATTTGCCATGTGACCATTATTCTCTTGCTAATATTTGGGCCATGCATCGAAATTGTCTGATGTCCTTTGTCTGCAAAGGGTTAGACAAATGGCATCACTCAGGGACACGAACAGTCAGGACTAAGGCCTGATGACAAACCCACGTTATCTAAAGGCAGCTGGGGAGAGGCCCTGCTCCCCAACCCGGGGTTATGACGGTGCCCAAATCTGCAGGAAGCAGTCACAGAAGACGGACCTGCGCCCCTCAGTGCCCCTCAAGAATAAGGAGCAGGACACAAAAGGCAGAGGAGGGATTTATCACCAGGAAAGCCCGTTAACAATTCGTGAGAAATAAAAATAAAATCTAGGTAATAAAGTCTAACCTTTTTTTTTTCTTTGGTGCTTCATCTATTTTCACTTGCTCATAGGGGGCTGCGTGCAGAGGACTTGCACCCCTCCAGCCCTTCAGACCAGAGTTCCAAATGCCAAACGGCTGTGGCGACACTTCAGCTGGGGGTCCGTGTGTAGAAGTGCCGCCCGCCACTCTAGCTCAAGATGGCGGCGGGCTGTGTGCAGAGCCGCCGCGCCCCCCGCCGTCCGGAGCCTGAGCCGCACACTGCGCCTGCTCCGCCAGAACTCTGCCCCCTCCCCCCACCGCCGCTGCGCTCAGGGCGCCCACAAAGCAGCCCCCCCCCCCCCAACACGCAAACACACACACACGCACGGCCTCTAGGAAACGGGGAGAGCGGGAGCCGGAGTGCGCACTGCCCCATTCTTTGATCAAAGAATGAAGCTTTCCTTAGCTTCTGAACTGAACTAGGTCTCATTCTGTTGGCCCAAGTGACACCAGGAAGGAGGATCCCTGCTGGGATCAGCTCAAAAGGCTCGGTAACAATAACTCCCCTACATCCCCATCCTGTTCTTGACTCCACAACAGAAACTGGAATCCACTTTTGGTTCCTTGACCACGTCGTGGTTTCTCCTGCCTCAGAACCTTCTCTTCTCTTCTGGCCCACTCTGTAGAACCCACTCCCTGTTTCACTGCTTTCTCCCTAGAACACCCAGTGCCCATTCCCACACAGGTTGTGCAGGATGGTTGTACAGGATGTGCACTGAAGAACTCCAGGAGAGCTCCATTCACGTGAGTCTAGGTGACCACCTTGCCCTGGCGTTTTGTAGTGTCTGCACAGTCGTACATGATGGCCCTAGTCCACCAAGGTTATCCAGGTGATTCTTGCCCTTTCCTTAAGTCTGAGTAGAGGTCCCTCCCTTCAGAAACCTTTCTGGACTCCTCTCTTAGTCAAAGTTAGTGCCTGTCTTCTGTCCTCCTTTGGTACCTCAAGCTATTACTTCACAAAATATCGCAACCATCTGTTCTCCTATATTGGCCCCCACTAAACTGTGAGTGGTTCAGCACTCCAAACCAAACTCAATAACTTCTCCTCACCTCACCCCTACTCACCCCACCATTCACTCTCCATCACCCAAACTTCCCTTTATCTATATTTTCTATTCAGGATCTATTCACTCAATTCTTCAACCCATCCTTTGACAATATTCTCACTTTCCACTCAGAATTAATTAGTACCCACAGCACTTGTATATAGATTTCCATGATAGCACACATCAACCTGAGTTATATTATAATTATTGATTCACATGCTAACCTCTCCATAAACTCGTTAAAGGCACAAGACTCCCTCCCCATCACTAACACCTGACATAATGCTTGAAATTATTCTGCATTAATATTTTTAAATATGTAAAAAATAAATTAAATAAAATAATTTTGTAGGATTTAGAGCAAACTACAAATCCAAATAAACCATTTGTTAAGACCCTGTTAATTCATTCATATGCCTTGAAACATTTATTCTTCTCTTTTTAATATATTTAATTCATTTGAAATACTGGTTTTCATTCAGAAAAATACTTCAATGGGAATTTTTCTATAGTCAAATAAACATATTTCCTCACATAAGTAAAAATAATTTTAGTATACACACATATGTCACTACTTGCAAATTCTACTTCATCGTTGGAAATTTAACTGGCATAAAACAAATACTGGCAATTATGGTGACAAAAGGATGTTGCCTAGAAGAATACTGTAAATAGTAAAGCAGTCCAAAATAAAATCAAAATTCTAAAAACTTCTTTTAAGTAAGTTCCCATCACTTTTTGATAACGAAACATTCTTATTGTTTATATGTACAAAAACACAAACGTTTCCTTTTAACAATAAAATATCTCCTCCCAAAAAACAAAAAATTAAATAACTACTGTGTTTGAGTCAGGGCTCTGATGTTTACTGATTTTGGGATCTTGGACAAGTCAATTAATCTTACAAAGCCTCAGCTTCCTTATCTGTAAAAAAGAGAGCAAGTAATAATAATATGATCTCACAAAGTTACATATCAAGATTAAATGTGACTTGGTACATGAAAGTGATATCTAAACTCTAAAGTGTTAGGTCACCATTATAAATAATGTTAATATGATTTGTTCCAGGCAAGTTGCTTTCCAAAGAATGACCAAGTCCCTATTATGAATTCAGTCCTCACTCCCTATATCTCTTTATTATTGGAAATGACTCTGAAGATAAGTTTCAAGATAGCATTAACATGAAAGTAGAGAAGAAAAAGTTTAGAAAATGTACAAACAAAATGTACACACACATGAGCATTTTAGCGTACAGTGAATTTTCACTGGACATTTTAACAACTTTTAGAAAACAAAGACAGTGCTCCAAGTCTCAAGCTCAGCCACCAAACAGTATAAATATTATAAATATAAATATAAACAGGGTAAATATTTTAGGTTTTGTGAGCCATATGATCTCTGTCACAGGTACTCAACTCAGATGTTGTATAAAAACAGTTATAAACAATATGCAAATGAATGAGTATCATTGTGTTCCAACAAAACTTTATGCATACTAAAATTTGAATTTCATATAATTTTATGTCATGAAATATTATTCTTATTTTGACTTTTTTAACCATTTAACAATGGGTTTTTAAACTTTTTTTTAACTTTTTTTAACCATTTAACCCTTAGCCCATGGAATGTACAAAAACACTTGTCAGGCTGGACTTGGTAAGTGTGCCAACCCCTGGTACAAAAGAAAGCATCTTAAATTGAAGATGATATGAAGAAATGGAAAGATATTTGGTGTTCATAAATTGGAAGAATTAATATTGTTAAAATGGCCATACTACCCAAAGCAATCACAGATTTAATGTAATCCCGATCAAAACACCTGTGACATTTTTCACAAAACTTGAACAAATAATCCTAAAATTTATGTGAAACCACAAAAGACCACAAATTGCCAAAGCAATCTTGAGAAAAGAGAACAAAGCTAAAGGTATCACACTTCCTGACTTCAGACTATACTACAAAGCTATAGTAATCAAAACAGTATGGTGCCAACATAGAACCAGACATGTAGATCAACAGAACAGGATAGAGTGTCCAGAAATAAACGCATCACCCATAGTCCATTAATCTGCAACAAAGGAGGCAAGAATATACTGTGGGAAAAAAGACAGTCTCTTCAATAAGTGAAAACTAGACAACTACATGTAAAAGAATGAGATTAGAACATTTCCTCACACCATATACAAAAATAAACTCAAAACGGATTGAAGATCTAAATGCAAGACCTGAAACCATAAAACTTATAGAAGAGAATATGGACAGAATACTCTGCCTATAAATTGTAGTAATATTATTTTGAATCTGTCTCCTAAGGCAAAAGAAATAAAAGCAAAAATAAATGGGACCTAATTAAACTTAAAAGCCTTTGCAAAGCAAAGGAAACCACTGACAAAACAAAAAGACAGCCTATAGAATAGGATAAATTATTGCAAATAATATGACCAATAAGGGGTTAATAACCAAAATATAGAAACAGCTTATACAACTCAATATCAAAAGAAAAACCAAATTAAAAAATGAGCAGAAGACCTGACTAGACATTCTTCCATAGCAGACATACACATGGCCAACAGGCACATGAAAAGATATTTCACATCGCTAATTATTAGAGACATGCAAATGAAAACAACAATGAGACATCATCTGACACCGTCAGGATGGCAACAAATAAAAAATATTGAAGAGGATGTAGAGAAAAGGGAACCCTTGTACACTGCTGGTGGGAATGTATATTGGTGCAGCCACTATAGAAAATGGTGTGGAGCTTCCTCAAAAAAAAAAAAAAAAAATACAGACGTACCATATGATCCAACAATTCCACTCCTGGGTATACATCTGGAAAAAAATGAAAACATTAATTCAAAAAGATACATGCACACCAATGTTCACAGCAGCACTATTTACAACGGCCAAGAAATGGAAGTAAACCAAGTTTCCATCAACAGATGAACAGATAAAGATGTAATATATATTTCTCAGCCATAAAAAAAGAATGAAATTTTGCTATTTGTAGCGATATGGATGAACCTGGAGGCTATTATGCTTAGTGAAATAAGTCAGACAGAGAAAGAAAAATACTGTACATTATCACTGATATGTGTAATCTAAAAAAATAAAACAAGTGAATGAATATAACAAAACAGAAACAGACACAGATGTAGAAAACCACCTAGTGGTTACCAGTGGGAAGAGGGATGGGGGAAGAAGAAGATAAGGTTAGGGGATTAAGAGGTACAAACTACTGTATATAAAATAAATACGACACAAGGATACAGTGTACAGCACAGGGAATACAGTCAATATTTTATAACTTTACATGGAGGACAGTCTATAAGAACACTGAATGACTATGTTGTACACCTGAAACTAATATAATATTGTAAACCAACTATATTTTAATTAGAAACAGATAAAAGATACTAACATTGGACATTTTTCTGGTAAAATCAATACAGATTAACTCCTTTCTGTGTAATAATTTTGCCAAAGTTGGTAGTTTTCTAAACTAGAATACTTTTGAGATTATATTACATGTAAAATTCTTGATTGCTCCTGTGAACATCATCAGAGAAAATTTGGAAGTCGTTATTCTAAGGGAGATCATTGTCTACTTTCATTCAAGGTCCACCAAAACGTACTCACGCATATCCTATACCACAGCATTGGCCTTTAGGTGGCGTATCAGTAACCTGAAAAGACTCAGACGTATTGATTTCTCATTGTAAGTCTGCATCTACAAAATCCTTGCATCCTGCTTATAGATTCTATTTCCCAGGCAACGCAATGAGTATGGTTTGGAGAGTCACTCAAATCAGGCTTAAACCCCAGCTTCCCGCTTATTATCTGCGTGACTTAAAGGGAATTTGTCAAATTCTTTCAGCTTTATTCCTCGTTTGCAAAACAAGAAAAATGACAAGAATATTTGCAGAGATGCTGGAACGTGAAAGGAGATCACACATTTAAAGCGCTTAGGGCAAAGCATGGTTCCTTTTCCTCATTCTACTTCCAATTTCAAAAACGTTTCAAAATCCATCTGCTGCTCTGAATTAAGGTAAATTTCTATCTTTGATTTCTCTTTTGTCTAAATCAGTATGATTATACAAGGAACTATTAATTTTTCTAAAATTTCTATCAGGCATTAGTATAAGTTATTGCATTTTGTCCACATTTTAAAATACATTTTCACAATGAAGCTAAGTAATCATTTTATGGAAACATTTTAGATGTTTCTGTTTTTAAAGCAAAGAGATTCACAAGAATATCCACGCATTAACCTCAAGTGTATAAACTGTTAAAAAGTTTCAGAAATCATTCGTATTTTCCCTTGTAAAACATTAATATTCTTTAAATTTGTCCAAAAAAATGCAAGTCTACTTTGTTTTCTTTTTTAGATGTACAAATCTTTAAAACTGTCCATTGTTCCATTCTACTTGATAACAAACCAAAAAAATCTCCTGAGAATTTTCATCATCAAACTTGAAAAAGCTGAGGAAAAAAAATCTGTTGACATTGAAGGGCCAATGATACATGGATATCAGAGCCAGTCAGATATCCTTGCCTGCCTGTTTCTCAATGGCCCTCACATCAAAGTTTTGGCAGACAGAAGGTTCTGGAGACAGACTGCCTACGCTCAAATCCCAGTTCTTTACTTACTAGACTGAATAACCCCAGGCAAGTTTAGTAACCTTCTCTGTGCTCAGTTTCCTCATCTATAAAATGGGGCTAAGACTAGTATTATCTCACAGGAAGGTCTATAGTGAGGATCAAATGTGTGTGTCTCCATTTGGGCTCTCCCAAAAGCAAAGCCAGGAATGCATTTGGGTTCAGGTAGCTTGCTTGGGAGTTGCTCCCAGGGAGTGGGGATTGTAAGGCAAGGGAGAGAGAAATCCCAAGCTCACTGAGGATGCCTTGTTGGACTGGTTACTACTCTGAGCAACTCAGGCTTAGTCCCACAGGGTCCCTTCTGAGGACCCTTACAGAATGGCCCTCAAAGTCATACCTTTGAAGGATGGGAAGCTGGGGCATTAATCCATCAACTCCCACTCCTCCTTTGTTGAAGTTCACTCCTGGGAGCTTAACTCCCCTCTCCCAACCTGACTGGCATGTTTACTGGCTGAGCTGCCTTCCCTAGAATCAGAGGAAGCCCTGAGGCAGGAAAGCTGAGCCCTGTCTTTGAGGTGGGATGACAGTAACCACCTTAGAACTTTCCATCACAGTTACACTCAAAACTGATGTAGGCAATAGGGTGAGAAATGTTCTAGCACAACATATGAAACACCAAGCACAGCATATGGAGAATAGTAACTGCTTAATAAATCATAGCTCTTATTATTAATACTAATTTTGTTACCAGGAAGCTGCAGGAAGACAAACACTATTCATCCTCTGTTTCCCGAATACCGAATAATAATGGTATATACCCAGATGGGAAATGCCAGCAAGAAGAGTCCAAGTGGCAGAAGGGCTCAAAATAATGAGCTCAGTGAGGACCTCCCATGGTTCAAGGGACTCCAGGGCCCTGTGCTGGAAATAACCAACAATCATACGGGAATTGGGGTCTGGAACTTAGGAGAGAATGGGTGAGAGCTGGAGATGGAGGCTTGGGAACCACCAGTATCCCCATTAAGCGTTCAAATGTTGATACATGATCTCAGAGGAAGACAAGTTGAATGAAGAAAAGAAGAGACCGTGAAAGGAGGGTGACGCTGGAAAGTAAACACAAAATAAACCTGCCAGGGAAGTAGGAGGCAAGCAGGAGAGGGTGGTGTCATGGAAACCACAGCAGAGAGGAAGAGAATCGTTTCCAGGGGAAGGGGGTATTCAACAGGGTCAAATCCTGCAGGAACCGACATGAAAACAACTGGCAAATGCTCATTACATACCTATTTTAAAATATGTATTTATTTTTCAAGGAATATGATTTTAGTTGGCAAAAGCGGAAACAGGAGAAACATAAAAATTGGGGCACAGGCGGATCTATCAAATTCAATTCAATGCAAAGGCTCTGACTGAACACCTCTAGTGTGCCCAGAGCATAATTGAAACTGACTATCCAAAAATCACATAAAACTAATCATTTAAGTTTCTTTGAATCTCTTCTTCTCATCTTTTTCTGTCCTTGAAAAGTCTTATAATGTGATTATTTGATATTATGAAACCAGCCTCAAGCTTTAATTCCATTTGCATGCATTACTTTCCAGCGAGCGTTCCTGACTGCTCTTTCTCCACTAGAACGCAAAACATGTCAACCGAACAATGGAAGCTATGCAAGCCAACCTAATTATTAATATGCCCACTGGCTTTTCCAAACGTATGCTTAAATATCTTCTTCATTCTAAGATTTGATAGTCTAGTATTGCAAAACAAGAAAGCTTGTTTCGCTGCCATAATAACCAATTGTCTTTTAGCTTTGTGGTCCTGAGCCACTGGCCACTAGGTGGAGAAAGATACCCATTGACCCCCTAGGCAAAGGCACGAACTGAATTTTCAGTTCCCCAGATTCACTTAGTGACTTCTCCAGAGAGTAGGTTGGATTTATTTGTGAACAAACGAAATCTCTGTGAATGGTGATGCCAAGTATTCCATGCACTTGGGGGGTCATTATTCTTTTCCCTGGAATCTATGCATTCACTTTCCAAGAATGAGTTCCCTGCCCTTAAGATCAAGATAACCCTCAGAATTTGAATTAATGGGTCATTGTTCTGCCTCTCAGCTTTAGCCTTCCACATGGCCCTGGCAACACAGTATTAGCTACATGGGTGAAACAGAGGGGATTACACCCCTGTGAGTCCTGCTCCGGACCCTGGGCCATGCTCACATACAACTCTTTCCCTCAAAACGCATAAAGGTCCAACCATACCCTCCAGAAATATTTGAATTTTCACTGGGACCTCAGAAGGATGAAAGATCTTCAGGATCTAAAGGAATAAAACTCTTAAGAGTGAAATTTGAGAACTATGACTGGCACACCCAGAGCCCTAAGATTTGTCTTGATCTGTAATCACAGTAAATTTACCATTATCTATGAATAACTTATAAGAATAGCATTTTATAGAGAAATCAGTTCCTCTAGTCATGACATTTGTAAATTAAAAATGAAAAAATAAATGTGGAATAGTGGATGGACAAAAATAGGGAACATAATAAAGCTAAAAAGGAAACATAGTGAGAAAACAAATGAAGTAAAGACTGAATGGAAAAAACAGCTAATGGGTCTTGGGATTGTATGTGAAGATTTTGGGTTTTCTTACCCCAGACTCGTCCCTTTCTAACTGATTTGATTCCTTACTCCTTCCATCTCCAGGTTCGCTGCATTCCCTGATGTTTTCAATCTTGTAGAGATCGCAGTAGACCTAAAGATAACCATTATCTGATGATTTCGAGAAATCCCTATAAGTAATTTAGTGATTAATTAACTACTAATGTATTACCTTTTGTAATTAACTCAGTTGGTCTGAAAATTGCAAGATCAAAGCTTTTACTCTACTAGATTATTTAAGAAAGTATGCCCATGCATATGTGCCAACTCAATGTACACACAGGACTATGGACACTTAATGAGTAGAAACCTCAGGAAGAGCTAGTCCCAGCCCCATCACTGGAATGTCAGGACACCGAAGCCTGGCTGGAAGAGAAGCACCTTCTTCCACATCTCCTAGTGCTGGTCCACGGATTCACACCTTAAGGCAGTGCTCCTCCTCCTAATCCAGCGCTCACTCCACGTTAGGATTAATAAAGACGAGTTCAGCCTACATTTCTTGTGTTTGTTACACTAATAGGAGAGCAGCAGACACTCTCCAATTTCTAGCAGCAGAAAGATACAGAAGTGATTTGTCTACGCAGCTCAGATTCTCTGACAATTGGAGCTCATCACACGAGGGGTAGGAGGGCCACAGAGCCCAAGCCTCAGATTTAGACTTTTCACTTTATTCCACTTTATTTCCAATAAAGTGACTAAACATTCAGTTACAGAAAGACACAAACAGAACTGAAAGTCATTCCCACGACAACTTTAAACTTGGGTGCCTTCCAGACCACCCTGTAGGGCACCAGGGTCTGATGAGTAAGACAAGTTGCATGATACTTCTCCTGAGCGTGCATGTGTTTGTCACTAACATTTATTTCTAAATGCTCTTATGGAAACTGTGTATCTGCTTTTGTGTTTCACTTCTTCATTTACCAGAAGGTTCAAAAATGAAAGTGCTCTGACCTCTTTGGACATCTGAGAAGCTCTGCTGACAGGAATACCAGATTGTGTTGTGAGGAAATAGGGAATTCCTCCAAAACAGAAGCACCAGTCACCATTCACAGACAGCTTCTGCTGGGCATTCTATTTGGATCTCTGTAATATCATATCATTTAGTAACACAAGATCCCGTGCAATCCTCACAGTACCCTCTGACATAGGTACTATTATAGCACCTGTTTCACAGATGAAGAAATTGAGGCTCAGGTTAAGCACTGTCACCCAGGCAACCAGCAAGTAGTTGAGCCAGGACTAGAGAGAACCCAGTTCTGGCTGACACCAAAGCCAAGTGCCAGCTCCTCTGGTTCACCACCTCTCAGGGTGGATTAGTTTCCATGAAGCAACCCTAGTGATTCAGAAAAATCAATGGAAGGCCTTTGGTCCCCATTTAGTGACCTATCAATCACATACCGAGCTCTTCCCTTCAGCCTGTACGACCCTTGTAACACGGAGGAAATGAGGTGCTCCACCTATGCCAAAGAGGCAAGTGTTTATGTGAGAGTCTGAGTGTATACATTACACTCAAAGCTGAATGTTAGCAATGTGAGAACTGCTAGTTGACACACCTGTAATCCTGCATCCTTTCCCTGACCTTCGTTCCTACTGCATCTCTGCCGCTAGCCATTTTTTGGTCCCTGTTTCACAAGATAATCTATTGAATTGGTGCAATTATGGCTTTTTCCTCAGCTTTTCTGCCCACTTCCAAATAATAACAAGACCCTGTTTCTGTTTCTTTCTCTTTTAATCCTAAAAGACAATGCTGTTGTCCAGTGTGCTCTCAGCCTCCATGAATAAACCAAACCACATCAAAACCTAAAGTTACGTGAACTGTTTGCCCAAGACTGGCTCCAGGTAAAGGCAAAATAGTGGGAAATTTGTCTTCAGTGCCTCCTTCTACTTCCTCCCTGAATAAGCCTCTTCCTCCCTGAATAAGCCTCTTCTGCTCCCTGAATAACAGACGTCTTACGCCCACACACTACCCTGGATTCTTGCAGTTAGGAAAGATCATGACATTAGTAAGCATGGTCTTAAGTGCTTGTGACTGGCTGCTCACTGTTCCTTACCCTTCCAGAGGACTCCTGGAGGGAGCAATGCCTTTGGCAGAATTTCAGACACTGCACACCTGGTAGGGAGACACTTTTAAGAAGGAGTATTCCATTTTAATATTTAAATGGTTATTTGCTCACATAAAGTTGGCCCTTCCTGGAGCTAAGCGCCCCATCTCAGAGGATGGCCAGCATGTGCCTTCTGACGCAGCCTGAGGCAGCCAAGGAAACAACACAGAACCAGACCCACCCAACAAAGAGAGCCTGGCCTCAGGGACAAGCTCGGGCCAAGAAACAAACACGGTAGCCAGAGGTTTCAAGGCAACAGAGAAAGGAAGTGGTCAGGCAAGCTGTCGACTTCAGGAACGTAAGACAAATTGGCAGAACGTCCAGACAGGCAAGTGGAACAATGAGGGGAGATTCTCCCTTGAGTGGGTCATATTCTGAGACCCAAGCAGGAAAGGGCCATGGCGGGAAACTCGGAGCAGCAGTCAGGCTGCTTGAATCCCTGGCAGGCGGAATTGCCAGACCAAAACAGGTCCCTTGCTCTAAAGGGACCAAGATACCAGGCATGTACCTGAGATATCAATTTGGCTCAAAAAATAAGACAAGAATCTATCTCTTAAGGTTAAGTGAGAAGCCTGGGTTTCAGGGCCAAACCTCCCTTACCAGAATGGAGACATAATTCAAAACCAGACTTGGTATTTAGACCCCTGGGCAGAGTCCTACAAGTCCTCTGTTTGCAGTCAGGATGAAGACCTGGGTGCTACCGGCCCACCAACTAAAAAGACGGTGGTCCCATTTTGGGGGTCTGCGGGTCAGGCTTTAAGTCCACATAATGAGGAAAATGCACCCTGTTCCTGCAAAGGTCAACCTGTAGGCACAGCTCTTGCAAGTGGACAGCACCTTTGAATTCTTTATAAAAAGGTGCCCCTCCCAGTTGGACACAGACTTGTGCAGGGCACAGCCTAGTGTCTAGGACACAGGTTAGATTCTAGCTTCCTTCTTATTCCTCAATCAGTCACCCTTGGGCAGTAAACAACTTGTCCAACCATACCCAGCTGACCTGGAAAATACAGTGCCTTAACAGTAGGAGAAGGTCTGTTCTGGAAAGGTCTAGAATCGAAGGCAAGGAAAGGGTTTTCTTTCTCTATTCTAAGGTATAACCAAACCTCCTCTTCATACCCTATAGGAAACAAAAAGTAGAATCAAGAGGAATGTGCATCAGCAGCTCATCAGAAGACTTTCTTCCTCCCAGAAAGGATGTTCAATATGAATTCAAGCTAAGAAATCTGAGAAACTCCAAAATAAATGCTTTGGCAAAAACATGTATTTCGTGATTTTCTTTTCATAGCCAAGTTATGCTCCTTTGTTTTTTTCCAGGCCTCCTTAGCAGAATTTGCATTATCTACGGCCAGGTGGAAGATAAGCTGGACAGATGCACCCTTCAGAGGCCAAGATCCGCACAGCATTTTTTTTCTAGAAGTAATATCTGGCTCTGTGGCACTCTCCCCTGGGAGACTCAGCGGCTGTGGGCGTGGCTGGCGCTTGGTGTGCTCTGCAGCTGTGAAACTGCGTCCCAAGTCGTTTCTGGCATAAGCTGCAGCTGGGCAACATCTGACTTCGTCCTTCCACATCCTCCCCACATCCTTTCACGAGAAGCAGACCCCAAAGGAGTCGGGGCAAGATTCTGGATGGTGTCAGTACTCGGGCCCTAGGGCCTCGGTGGCCACTGGAAGTGAGATCCAGGTGTATGGGGACCAGCATTCTGTACTGTGTTAAGGTTTAGGAAAGAGGTTTAATCCCTTCAGTCAGGCAGAAGCTGTGGGAAAAAAAAAAAAAAAGAATTTCTGTTCACAGGGGAGATGAAATGAAAACTCTTTTTGGAGAGTGGGGACTTTCCTGTCAGTGACGCCTGAAGATAAAGAATGAAGAGAGGAGCCTGTAAAGATGCTTATGAGAGAAAGGAGGCCAACAGTCCCCAAGGGTTCCAGAAATCCCTTTGAGTTGGAAGGATTCCAGTCTGATAATTCTTTGAAAACAATGTTTCCATTTTCCAAATGGTACATATTCACTAAAGAAACTATAGAAAAAGAAAAAAAAATACATACCTAGAAGAAAACCATATTTCCATCATCCAGACTCAGCCCATTTGGGGGATTTCCTTCCTGCCCTTCTTTTCCCTGTAGACAGCATGGGGGGGGGGTGTCCTCCCTGGATTTACTCATATACGATGTACATTTTCACATTCATGATGTTAAATTATACAAAGTTTGCCAAGTTAATATTCTTCTTAACAATTTTACATAATCAAGCAGTTATGCCAATTTTCTAAATAATTTAGGTTCAGAGGTCACTGAAGAGACATTTTCAAAGAGGAAACAGAATCAGTTAAAAAAAAAAAAAGATTGGACTTAGACAATGAGAAGGAAGAAAAAGCTGATGTAAACTGCAAGATTATACAGCCTGGGAAACTAGCGGATGATGCCAACAGCAGGAGCAGTGGAGCTAGACCTTAGAGCCTGAACCACCAGCACCACCTGGGAGTGTGTTAGGAGCGCAGAGTCTCATCCTCCACCTCAGACCTACCGAGTCAGAACCTGAATTTCGCAAAGACTTTCGGGCAGTTAATGTGTGCGTTAGAGACTGAGATCCCTGGTTCAGAAAACCCCGTCCCCTAACCAGAGAGGTAAAATCCGGCCTCAGTCACACAGCTATCAGCAGCAGACCTGGTTTCTGCCTCTTTCTATTAAACCAAAATCGATCCTATTCCACTAATAATAATAGTAGATGTTACTTATCAATGACCATGTGCCAGGAATTATTCAAATTGTTTTACATCTAATCCTTACAACAACCCTATTAGTGTCCCTATTTTATAAATAACTGAGTTTTAAGTAATTTGCCCAAGGTCACATAGCAATTGTCAGCTGCGACTGAACCCTAGCTCTATTACTTGTGCTCATAACCACTGAACTAGATGGATGGATGGACCATTTTGCTACATGTTAGCCCAGTTCATCTGACACATAGCATCCTTGAGCATGTTAGAGACATACACACAGGACAGCATGCATAGCTCTATGGAGCTGAACCAATGGAGTCTAGTTCTAAAGCCCCCACGTGATCTTACTCAATCACTATGCCAGCAAAACTGCAAAAGAAAAAATTACATCCTGCAGGCTGAAAATCACTACAGCCAATGTAAGGACCTTTACAGCTACAAGAAGTTGGTTCTATGTTAGGCTTCCCTCCTCATTGGATTTTCTATTAAATTCTCTTTACCCATCATTGATTTCTTTTCCCAATTTATTCATTCACCTTAATCTTTATCATGCCCATTTGTTCTTTATTAGCTATTATGACACAGCTCAGAAGTCTATGAACATCAAAGCAGTCTCTGCCCTGGCAGATTTTGCAGTCTAGAAGGAAAGACAGATTAAATAAATAATTACACATAAATATAAATATGTATTATATGTTATCCATATAAATGTATCTTTAACTTCAAGTAGTGCTAGGAAGGAAAATTACAAGCGCTAAGAAAACCCAGCAGGGGTTGGGGCCTCATCACTCAGTTCTACCCCTCCCTGTAGTTTTACACGGACATTATTGTCTTCCTCCATCATTGTCTCTCCACCTAACCATCAAACTCATTTTGTGTGTATTCACATTCTCTCAAATCACATAACCTCCTAACTCCCCCATTAAATTCGGCACCCACTTTCCTACTGCTTCTAAGTACCACAAACTTAGTGGCTTAAAACAAAACAAATTTAATACCTTACAGTTCTGGAGGTAAGAACTCCAAAATAGATCTCCCTGGTGGCTAAATGGCTTAAACTCAAGGTGTGGGCACGGCTGCCTTCCTTTTAGAGGTGCTGGAGGGACTGATTTTCTTCCCTTTCCAGTTTCTGGAGGCTGCTCCCTCCCAGCGACAACTGCGTAACCCCAACCTCTCCTGCTGCTGTCACATCTCTGTCTCTGACTGTGATCCTTCTGCCTCCCTCTTTCACTTATCAGAATCCCTATGCTTATGTTGAGCCCCTCTGGAGAATCCAGGATAATCTCTGTAACTCAAGATTCATAACTTAATCACATCTGCAAAGCCCCCTTTGCCACGTGTAATAACATAGGTTCAGAGGCTTGGGACATGGACATGTTTGGGGACCGTCATCCTGCCTACCCCAGCAGACTCATTCCATCTCCCTCATCCCGTTCCAAGGCTCTGTTTGCACCTCTTCTCTTCATCCTATGACCTCTGTCTCCTTCTCATTCTTTCCCCTCGTCATACAACCACATAATGATTCCAGTAACACACCAGCCAAACAGGAAGAAGGAAGCGTGATGGGTCAACCCCTGAGCCACACTTTTCCACTGGAGCACAGCCTTTCTTTTTTTTTTTTCCTCCAAACAAAGCTTTTGTCTTGGACTTGATTTTTAAAAAACCAAAACAGCACATTTCCTGGTTCAGAATATGCCTACAAAACAATAGAAAGACTATCATTTTTTCCAGGTAACTTTTATAAAGGAAAAAGTTACACTGAAACAGTTCATTATATTGGTACAGGCATTGGGAAGGTCAATTCGCGTATGTCAAAAGGAATTTCAGTTCCAAATATCTATCCCCAAAACAATTAGAGATGAGCACAAAGATGCACAATCATTCATAATGGTGAAGAGCAGAAGACAACATAAATATTCAAGATTACAGGACTAAATTATTGTATGTTTATGCAGTGTTTCACTGTGTAGCATTTTAAATAATATTGTGATACAGATTAAGTGACATGGAAATAGAGTAGTGACATCAATTTTCAGAATAGTACAACATAGTTAATATACCTGATTATGTTCAGAAATCTATAACTAAGATAAATACATGGCTTTTTTAAAAATTCTTTTGGCTTTACTTGTGGTTTTCTAATTGTTCCACTATAACTTAGATTACTAAGCAATAAGAAAGCAGAGTTTTTACAAGTAGGGTTTACTGATGAAAAAATACAAATATTTTCTCATTAACAATAATAGTCATAATAACCAGAATGCATTTAGTCATTCTGTTTGCAAAGCATATTCTCATGCAAATTCTATACCCATAAAATGACTTGGACACTGGCCAGGAATATTAATATTCAAAACAATCAATGAGAATCCACATAGCCATAAGTAGCAGATATGAGATAACTCTTACGGTCCACCGCCTCCCCACTGCCCACTGTGCTCTTGTCACATGGACCTTCAGCAGTTCTCTTAATGTGCCACACTCATTGTCACCATAGGACCTGTACACTGGCTGTCCCCTCTGCCTGAAATACCCTTCCCACAGATCTTCACATGTTTGGCTCTTTCTTATCATTTCACACTCAGCTCAAATGTCACCTCCTCCTCAAAGACGTCTTCCCTCACTACCTCATCTAAAATATCTCCCTCCCAACCCCTTCTCCCAGTCAGTTTTCTTCACGGCACAGACCTGAAACTACTTTATCCTTTAAGTTGCTTGCTTGTCTATAGTTTGCTTCTTCCCCTCACCTTCATCCTTCACTTCCCCTAAAATGTAAAGCACTTGAAAATAAGGCTATTTTTTGCTCTGTTCACCAATTCCTAGAACACGCCTCATACACAGGAGGTACTCAATACATTTTTCTTAAATAAAATAATTACCAATCCAGGTTAACTTTGAAGAAATTGTATCTATCGCATTATAGAACGTGAGCAACAGGAGAGTTTCTTTTATTTTTCTTTGCAATCTTCAATTCCTTACTATGATGCAGGTGGGAGGTTTTTTTGGTTGTTTTTTTTTTTAATAGAATTATCATTTCCATACAGTGAAATGCACAGATCTTAAGTGTACAATTCGATGAATTTTGACAATTATATAGGCTCACTTAACTGCAATCAAGATACAGAGCTTTTTAATCACCCTAGAAAGTTGACTTTGCCCCTTCTAGTCATTTCCACGGAGGCAATAATTATTCTGATTTCTATCAGTATAGATTGGTTCTCTCTGTTCTTGAACTTCATATAAAAGACGTAATACAGGACTGTGGACTTTCTTGGCTGGCTGCTTTCACTCAACATCATACCTCTAAGATTTGCTCATATTGTTGCATTCAGCAATAATTTATTCATTCTCAATGCTATGCAGTATTCCACTGTAGGAGTATTTTTCTATTCTTCTATTTATGGACATGTGGTTTAGCCCCAGTTTGGGGGTATTATAAATAAAGCTGGTATGAACATTCCTGTACAAGTCTTTTTATGAATGTAGATTTTTCACTTCTCTTGGCTAAATACCCAGAAATAAAATTACTGGGTTAATAAATAGTTATATTTTAACTATATTTTAAAAACTATCGAACTGTTTTTCCAAAACAGTTGTGCTGTTTGACACTCCCACTAGCCAAGCATGAAAGTTCCAGGTGTTCCACAACCTCACCAACATTTGGTGTTGTCGGTCTTTTTAAATTGGACCATTCTGATAATGCGACTTGACATCTCACATGATTTTAAATTGCATTCTCCTGATGATAAACGATGCTGAGTACTTTCCATGTGTTCGGTATCCATTTTTATATCTTCTTAGTAAAAATGCCTATTTAACTATTTTGTCCATATTCTTATGTGAATTGTGTGGGTTTTGATTTCTTAGTTATAGTAGGTCTTTGTTACATTCTGGTTGTGAGTCCTTTGTCAGATACATGGATTACAGATATGGTCTCCCAGTCTGTGACTTATCTGTTCATTTTCTTAATGATGCCTTCAGATGAACTAAGGCTTCTAATTTTTTTGAAATCCAGCTTATCAAATTTTATTCTAAAGCAAATGCTTTTCATATTCTGCTAAGAAATCTTTGTGTACCCCAAAGTCAGAAAGATATTCTCCTATTTTGAATCAATTTTGTGTATGGTACATGGTAGAGCTTGGTGCTCATCTTTCTCACAGTTATCTTGCTCTTCCAGCACCATTTGTTGAAAAACCACCATTTCATCTACTGAATTACTATGGTGCCTTTGTTGCAAATCAGTCGACTATGAACAAAAAAAAAATAGATCTATTTCCAAACTATTCTATTTCATAGATTTATTTTTCTATCCTTAGTTTAATATCATGCTATCTTGATTACTATATCTTTATAGTTAATCTTGGAATCAGGTAATGTAATTCCTCCAATTTCATTTTTTATTTTTAAGGACTATTTATAATTTCTATTTCTTATACAAGTTTTATAAGTTGTGTCTTTTAAGGAATTTGTCCTTCTCAGTTAAGTTCAGTTCAGTTATCAACTTGGCATAAAGTTGCTCATAATATTCTCTATATTTTCAATGTCTAAGATCTGTTGTGATGTCCAGACTTTCACTCTCACTAATAATAATTTGTGGAGGTTTTTTTTTTAACCTTCATCAGTTTTCCTAGGTGTACATCATCAATCTTATTAATCCTCTAAGAGTTAATTTGGGCTTTGTGGGGTTTTTTTCCTCTCTCTACTGTTTGGCTGTTTTTTCTGATTAAATATTTTCTCTTTGTCTTAACTGGTTTTCAGCTGTTTTTCTTGGATTGCCTATGTATGGTTTTCTTTGGGATTTGTTAAGCCTCATGGATCCATGAGTTAATGATTTTCATAATATGTGGAAAATTCTGGGCCCCATTTTCTCTCTCCTCTCCTTTTGTACTCCAAATATATCATTATTGTGCACTGGTTAATGTTATCCTACAGGTCGCTCTTCTGAAACCTTTTTTTAATCTCTCCACCTCCTTTGGGTCATTTTTATTGGTATGGTTTAAGTGCACTGGTCTTTTCTTCTGCAGTGTCCAATCTAGTTTAAGCCCATATACTCTGTTTTTATTTAGTTCATAAATTATATTTTTCAATTTTATAATTTTCATTTTGTTTTTATTTAGAATTTCTAGTTATCTCCTAAAATGCCCTATCTCTTCACACATTATAACCATTCTGTCCCATAAATTATTTGAACATTTATAATGGTGTTTTAATGTCTCTGCCTGCTAATTTTAATACCTGGGTCATCCACAAGTCTGCATCCAGTGGCTCTGTTTCTCTGAATTAAATGTTCCTTTCTTTCAGGTCTCAATTTTGTAATGTATTCCAGACACTGTGTATCAAAAACAGTGATGGCTGAGTATAATATTTTTGGTTTGTTTACTTTGGATTTTTTTTTCTCCAAAGGTAAAAGCTCGCCTCCATCAGGTAGTTGAATTGCAGAGCTGATGTTCAAATAAGCTGAAGCTAGGCTCAGCTTTATTTAGTTTATATTCACCTGTAATTGGCCCCAACCCCTAATGCCCCTTTAGCCTCTGCCTTTTTGGTCATCAGTACTGGGAAACAATTTTCCATGAGTCTGTGATTCTTCTTTTTCAAGCAGACACGCTGACTGTATTCCAGACTGATGATCTCTCAGACTGTCTTTTCAAGGACGTTTGTACAGCAAACAGCCTTGGAAGATGGAGATAGCTTCTCTACTTGGAACAATGAGCAGGTATACTCACAGCCCATTATAAAATATTTGGGTTTTCTAAGCTCAGTGTTACTTTCCTGTAACAGAACCCATTGCATGTTCAGACATCACCTGACCCTCTTTGCATCATCCTGTGGGAACTGGGGCTTAGGGAACCAATGCAAATATGTTGATTCTCTGGCTACTGCTCTTGCTGCAAGTATGAAATTATCCTTCTTCTCTTACCAGGATCTTTGTGTCTTCTACCAGCATCCGTGAAACTGTGGCAGGCTAACTTGTTAGTTGGCAAGTATGGTAAAATCTCAGACCCTCACAAGTCTTTGACAACAGGTATTTAAGCTACGAAGGGTTTGGAGACAGCAGTGATAGATTTTTTTTTTACTCACCTTTGTATTTAACCCTGGTAGAACCCCAGAATCCACTCCCACAAGAATGTGTGAAACAATAGGATTTCCCTCTGTTTTTCAGCTCCTCATCCACTGTAGCTTACTGAACAATATTCAAGGACACTGGGAAAGGGTGAATTTGGGGATGAAGCAATTTGCTTTTGTCTGTAGGACTCTTCCAGATTCCAGTCCATCCCACCTGCTCATGTAGTCATCTAAGGCTTGACTGATTTTTCCTCACCCCTACAAGATTTCTCCATCTATGGCCAGTTTGCACCACCATCTGTTCAAACCTAGATTAGTGACTTGATCCAAGGTATAGAAGCTGCCACACTTCCCTGTTCACCCATAAAGGGCTCCTTTCTTTCTTTCTTTCTTCCTTCCTTTCTTTCTCTCTCTCTCTCTTTCTTTCTCTTTTTTCCTTCCTTCCTTCCTTCCCTCTTTCCCTCCTTCCTTCCTTTCTTTCTCCCTAGAATTTAGTTCTTCAAGGGTTCCTCTGTTCACCTCTCTCCATTAGCTCCATATCAAAAAATAATTTTTACTTCATGTGGCTTTTTAGTTATTGTTATTATCATAGGAGCAAATATCTTTCTTATTCTCTTATATCATGACCAGAGGTAGAAGGTTTTGACTCTAATTCTGATATATACCCTTGCAATGTAGCGTATAGGAACTCCAAAGGTATTTTATACAAAAACTCAGCAGCTGCATCATTGTTCTCGGGTAAATGTGTTCAAATTCAGCTCAAGCATAAGAACTTTTGAATTTAATCAACAAACCTTAAACCTTAGAACCAGTATAGCTAAGAGACAACAGCTGCTAGCAGTGCTGCTCACTGAAACCCACGGGAATTTTACTTAGAATAATTCTTAGTGCCAAAAAAATTAGAAATTTAAAAGCTAGATTTTATTGCATGCTTAAAACTAAGGCCAGAAAGGAACTATAGAATTGATGTTAAGAAAAGGCCTTTTTATATCACCATAGTGAAAGGAGACATAAAGTGTTGGACTAATTGTTGAAAATCAGTAATTCTACATAACTGAGATAATCCACCTTCAGAATTGGGAATTCAGCTGTATACTTTAGTAAAGTATCTTTAAAATGCCCCACTGTTTTATGAAACTGGTTTTTAAGGAGAAATGAATTTTATCCTACAAGTAGCCATGGATAAATACATAGAGACTTTATTTCCCATCAGATCAGAGACTGGTATCGCAGACTGGTATCCCATCAGATCAGAGACTGGTATCGCAGAGAATACCATGGTTCTTTTAAGCACCTCTTCCCACAAAACCGGAGAGGACAAATCCCATTCTGATTTTCAAAATCACAAATTTTGACCATCCACAACCCACCAGGCTCCCAGCTTTTCGTTAGCACCCACTACTCCTTGACTTTATTGGTTAGGAATTTTCTCGCTTCTTCTTTAGTATAAAATTACTTTATTTAAATAAATAATTATGTGTATCTACTACATGCCTAACACCAATTTGCCTCTAAGGATGTGAGAGTAAATGAGAGGCAGTCATTACCCTTGAAGATTTCAGCGCTAACTTATCTCACATTTCCACCTGAAGTTTCAGCTCTTCTAAGTCTCTCTTCTTCCATGCTTCTGATCCCAAATGATCCTCTTGCCTGTCATCCCCAGTGAACTTTACTTCCCACTGTTTGTTGACTGCCTTCCAGATCTTTGACTCCCACTTGAAACCGTACTGGCCCCTCTACCTTGCTCTAGAGAGCTCAGGTTCTCTGCTTCTCACAGACTCTCCCTCTGAATTCAGAAGCATCCTAACCCCAAGGTCTAGATATTTTTATTCAGGAAACAGCTCTTGGTTATGCCCTAGATGAAGTCACTCCCAACCTCAAGCCCTCTAGTGAACACAGCTAACACATATTCACTCATTAAGCCTCCTAGTTTGTTAAAAAAAAAAAAACACTAAAATATAACACGTTATACCACAGGAGGTTAATGGTATGTATCATCCATTCCAAACCAGATTTTCTCCCTTAATCTTTTAGTCTAATCCTTTTCGCTTCCTGCTCTGATCTTCCCTTAGAGCAGAATGAAAATGGGAAAACCACAGATCCCAAGTAGCTTTTATGTGAATTTCAGACCTGGATCAGAGGATCTCTCAGACTATAATTTCCTCAGGTGCTTTCCAGTCCTAGATTTTGAGAAGTGAAATTGCCTAGCATTTGTAGTAAATTGTTTAGAAAGATGGACATAACCATATCTCCCATCCCACATACCTTTTATAATTAGAGTTTTCTACTCCTCTCATAAAGCTGAGGGGGCCTCCCATTAAATCTGCCCCAGGCCTCTGACTTGATTTCACCAAAAGAGTGCAGTAGAAATGAAAATGTGTGCCTTCCAATGCCGGGCTGTCAGAGAACATGTAGCTTCTATTTCTTTGCTCCTGGAACACTCCCTGTTGGAATCCTGTCTCACATGCTGTAAAGCAGCCTAAGCCAGCCATGTGGAGAAGCCACAAGAATAATAATCAAGGTGCCCTACTTGCAGCTTCAAATGAATCCAGCCTTGAGCCAATCTGCTAGCTGAATGTAGCCATGTGTGTGACTCCAGGCAACAGAAGAACCACCAAGCCAACCCACAGAATCATAAAAAAAACCAAACTTCATTTTGGGATGATTGTTTTATAGCAATGAAAACTGAAACAGTATTTAAGGCCAATACTTAATGAACAAGACTGCCTGGATTTGAATCCCACTTACTCATTCACTTACTAGCTGTGTATCCTTAGGCAAGTTATCTAGCCTCTCTGTGGAGCCAGATAGATGTCCACCACCCCTTCTTCCACAGTAATACAATTTTCACTGGGCACACTACTGCCCAGCCAGACTACATTGCCCAGCCTCCTTTACATTTAGTAACTATGTAGCTAAGGAACATGAATAGAATAAATGGGCACCATCTTCTGCTCTGGACCTTCAGACACTGGACATGCACTTGTTCATACTCTCTCCTCTTTCTGAAGGACTGGAATGTGGATGCGCCCATAACCTAGCTTCACCCAGTCAAAGACAAAGACAACAACAACCTCCCAGGAAACTGCAGAAACAAGGTGAAAGGTACCTGGTTTCCTCAGTGACTACGTGGAGCAGAAGTGCCCATCGGTCTAGATACTCTAGACCACAGCACAAGAGGAATGTGCTTCTACACTCTTTAATCCACAGCATAATTCAGCTTCTTTCTTATAGTACCTTAGCCTTTGTCCTAACTAATACACCCTCTGTGCCTCAGTATTAAATAATGCTTGAGGTCAGTTTGAAATTGGTTGATATTCTTTCCATGAAGGGAAAATAATAGGAACATTATTATAAAATGATGAGGGTCTTTCAATATTCTCCTACAGGAGAAGTGTCTTGCTGCAACTGAACACTGTAAAAGAGTCTAAAACCAAGCTGTGCAATAAGAAAATTTCTTATAATTTATTATAAAGTACAATGTATTCAAGGCCACAAAAAAAAATTTCTGTAGTTTTGATTTAGTTGAAAAGTATTCTAAGAGTACTCAAAGTATGCAACCTACTGTTGGGCTAGGATTAGTTGCTCATGTTAGCAATGTATATTTTTAAAGTATCCAGTCTCAGTACTGGGCCAAATGAGGTGAGGTTCCTGTTTCAAGACGGATATTCAATATTTTTTAATTGAGTAATAGTAAATAAGAAAATGGATTATTACCAGATGTGATACTCTACTAAAGAGCATAAGGCATATTTTTCTTTCTACTTTGTGGTCCATTCCATTACCTTGGGGGTCAGTCATGAAGACAACAAGACAGAATGGAATACATTTTCTGTAATTATTTTTAACCCAGTAGAGCTCATTTGAGGGTTAAGCAACCAGAAATACAGGACTAGGAAGCCAATTTTTATAGGAAGAAATTAAGCACAAATGAATTATTTGACTATTTGTGCTTAATAGGAATTCTCTCTGAAATCTCTCTCATTTAGAGCAGCCCTTATACAGCAGGAATTTTGGTAAACGTGTTGTAAGCTTTGAGCAGATGTGGAACAAGACAAAATGTGGCCCAATGCTATCAGAGTCTGAAAAATCACAGAACTGTACTATTTCACATGAATCTGCCAAAATTCATACTGGATGACTCATAGAAGTTTATAAAATAAACATACGCACAAAACCTGACACAAATAAGTTACTTTTCACGTTTTTATGGCTGTTTCAGAATTTGTGTTAAAACTGATGATAATAAGTCTAAGAGAATAACCATTTGCTTCAAGAATAAAATGAAAACAAGCTTTGTTGTGCATTTCTTTATGAATATATGAATAGATTCTTGATGTTTTAAGGCCTATTTTGGCATTCCAAGATTGATAACTATTGGGAGTAAGAGACACGGGAAAAGGCCAATATCCAAGTCCAGGATATTAGGAATATTAAAGTCCTTATGAAGGGGACGATAAGGCAATGGTAATTTATGTAAAATAATGTGGATGCATATTGGATAATAATCAGCCTCTGTTTAGATGTGGACTGTGAGGCAATGCAGGGGTGGCACAAAGGCCCGATGTCTTCTTCTGTCTACCAGAATGGGCTGGAACCACATCAGGAATGTGACCTCATATTACCACCCTTCCAACTTCTAACCCAATGGTGTGGCTGAGAGACTTAGAATGCAGGCTAGAAGCTGAACAAATTAATACTGGTCCCATTCCAGTTTCAGTTAGCTTGCTTCTCGATTCCTAGTGCATCTTCCTCCTAGAGATCTGGGCAATTAGCAAACCAGATTTTGAGGTGTAGATGTAACTTTTAGGGGGAAAGTTTTACCTTAAAATCTCTTTCAGATTACTTAATATTTTCAAGGGATAAGTTACAACTTGATTAGGAAGAATCCTCGCAAATACCACTTTAACCAAGTGACCAAAATGAACAGCACCAATAATCAGATACCCTGGAATCATTTGCCTCCTGACATGGTGCACAGGGAATAATGCAACCCTAACTTGTATAGCAGTTCTAACAAAAATGCCTCATCTGCACCTGATCCTGAGGAAACACTGGCTAAATCTAAAGCGAGAAGCATTTTATAAGACGTCGATCTATAGTCTTCAAAAATTACATCCTGGAAGACAAATAAAGGCTGGGGAAGTGTCCAAACTAAAGGAGATTTAAAGAGACATGATGACTAAATGAAATGCATGACCTAAGGTTGGATCCTTTACTGTGGGGGCAGGGGAAATTGCTATAAAGAAACTTGAATATAGACTGAAAATTATAAAATAGTATTATAAAGATGCTATTATTTCCTAAATTTGACCATTGTACTATGGCAAAATATGAGAATGAGCTCATTCTTAGGAAATACACACTCAAGTATTTAGGAATAAAGAAATATGATGCTTGCAACATATTCTCAAGAGGTCCAGGAAATATTGTGTATATATAAAGGCAGAAGGCATGATAAAACAAATGTGGCAAAATGTTGGGTCGAGATTAAGAACGCATGGGAGTTCTTTGTACTCTTTTTGTAATTCTTCATTAAAGTTATTCTAATGTTTAAAATGTCTAAACTTAATTCTTTTAAGACATAAGGTTATTAAGACTTGAATATAAGAAAAGTTACTGTTTTCAATACCCACTATCTTGGTTAATAATATTGGTGAGTACTAGAATTTAAAAAAAAAAAAAGATGTTTATCTCTTAGCAAACTAAGAACACAGAATCATTAGAACTACTCATTAAACAGACAGTTGTTAAGTGTCACGTGTATGTTCAAAATGGATACTTTTCAGAATGTTTTTCTTTCACGGTAGTTTCATTGGAAATGTCTGAGGAGTGAGAATGTTTTGAGTGGACATTATTAATCCCCTAATATCCAGTAAGGTAGCTTTGAATAGCAGGAGTCTGTACTGTATATGGTGCACTCCAAATCCAGAAGAACCATGGCTCCTCTACAAATTCATTCAGCATCACTGGGCTCCCCTGGTGTGTCTGGTACTGCATGGTTTGTGAGCTGACTCAAAGCACAACTATAGTTTCCAGTAAACTGCCAGTTCCCAGATGGATATTTGCAAGCACAGACCTCTCTCCTGAGCTGTAATTCTATATGGGCCACAACCTACTGTGTATCTTCACTTAGATTTCTGACAGGCATCAGAACCTGTACCTGCCAAACCGCACTTGATGTTCCCCTCCAAATCTGTGCATCCCCCAGTCCTTCTCTGTTTCAGTAAATATGGCATCCTTCTAGGTGATTCAGGGAGAAACACAGGAGTCACCTCTGCATCTTCCACTTTATCACCACCCACAGATGATCAGTAATCAAGTCCTCTTGATCCTATCTCTAAATATATCTTCATCTATTTTTTCATCTCCATCTAAGAGAGGTAAGTTAGTTTAGGGATTAAGATCATAAATTACAAAATCAGATTATTTGGATTGAAATCCAAGCTCTAATCTCTTAACTGGTGTCCCAAGACAAGCTACTTTGCTTCATTGTGCCTCAGTTTCCTCATCTATAAAACTGGGACCAATAATATTTCTATTTCATAGGATTATTACAGTTAAATACCCAATACATGTTAAATATTATTGTCTCTTTCGCCACCACTCCAGTCTAAGCAACCATAATCTTTCAAGTAGACCAGCCTTTTATTGATCTCCCAATTTCCACATTTGTACCTCTCTAATCAATGCAATTAGAGGGTCTTTATTTAAAACACTGATAAAAGCATGTCATCCCCCTGCTTCATGTGTTTCAGTGGCTTGAATACAATCCAAACATTTTTCCAAAGGCTACATGACCCTGCATGACCTAGCCTCATGTTTCTCCAACTTTTTCTTTTTTTTTAACTTTTTTTTATTGAAGTATAGTCAGTTTACAATGTTGTGTCATTTTCCAGTGTAGCTGGAATGCTTCAGTCATACATGATATACATATATATTTCTCCAACTTTTGACAGCTGAAACCACATGACGAGAAGTCTAGACACAGTACTACAAATTTTAGGTTAAAAAAAAGACAAAACTCATCCTAATATTAAATAATAAAAATATAATTTAAAAATAAAATAATAATGATTATATGTAAGTGAGAAGTAGAATATTGTTTCTAATTTTTCAACAAAGCATACAGTTCCACACCAAGTTAGATCAGTTTCCATTCGCATATGGGTGATTTATTTTCTTACTTTTTATCTCTAGTAACTGTCAAGTCCTAAATCACAACTGTAGATATCAGGAATGGGGTCGAGGATGGATCTGTCAGAGATCTCATAATTGAATTAAGCAGAGAATCCAAAAATTATAATGATGATTTTTCACTGAAGATCACTTTCAAAGCTCTGTTAGACACTAAGTCAAGGAACACATCACACACAAGAGCAGAAAGGTTAGTGATTTGAACCAAATTCCATTCCACTCTGACAGCATCCAATTCTGACAGCATTTCATTTTTTCAGGTTCTACTATAGCATTTAGACATGATTTTCACATATACCCTAATAATACATTATCATCTTTTTCTGGAGCCATTGAAGAACATCATCATGTGCTGGGAAAAAAAACCAGACTCTCAGTACAGGGGCCCTTGTCATTGTAAGTCAATCTCTGTAACAAATTCTGCCATCTTATCCTCAGCATTAGAAATCTCTCTATGCCAGCTTTGGAATAATGCATCAGACTATTTGAGATTCTGATGTCACTAAGATACATCACTTGAAAACATAGTTCAGTGACATAAAGCTGTCATTATCAGATCATCAAGAACTATTTTTATCTTTTTCCTCATTGCAAAAACTTGTGAACACCTTTCCTCTCACCAACAATTCTTCCTCTGTCTTCTATATCAGTTTTTTTCCTTTTTATTAGATCATTCTCATCAGCATAAAAAAACTACGCTGTTAATTCTTTCTTTAAAAGAAAAAAACACCCTCCGATTTCTCTGATTCCTCTCTTAAACAAATCCAGTCAGGTTTTTGTCCCCATCAGCTCCACCAAAACCACTCTTGTCAAGATCACCAATGACCTTCACACTCAAAATCCCATGGTCAGTTGTCAGTTGTAACACTTGAACGTCAGCAGCATTTGGTACTGTTGATTATTGCCTTCTCTGGGAAACACCTTTACTTGGCCTCCTGGACACCGCATTTTCTTAGGTTCTTCCCTGAGGCACTCTCCTTGCTCCTCGTCAATCTCCTTTGCTCCTCTAAGCTCAAGAGGCCTCCCCTCTCTCCAGAGAAGCAAATCTACATCTCCGGCTCCAGCTCTCTCTTGAAATCCAGGACCATATATGTCTCAGTCTAACAGACACATCATCTCCAAAAGCAAAATCTTGATCTTCTCTATCCCCAAACCTCCACTCACAGTCCCAGTTTATGGAAGTTCCACCCATCTAGTTGTTCAGGCCAGAATCTTTAAGGTTCATCCTTGATTCATCTTATTCTCTCATAACCTACATACAGTCCTTCAGATCCCTAGTGTACCCAGAATACCACCTCTTCTCCCCACTTCCTCTCTGGTCCAAGCCACTGCCGTATTTCACTTGGATTATTACAATTGATCTCCTTGCTTTCATCCTGCCCCCCACTCCCAGTCTATAATCCTCACAGAACCTGGAGTGATCCTTTTAAAATATGCCCAATCACATCACTCCACTGCTCCAAGCCTTCAGTGACTCCCCATCATACTTGGCCAAAGTCCATACCATGACCTAAAAGACCCACAGCCTGGAAACTCTGCTTCCTCCATCATTGTATCCCTCACTCACTCTCTTCCAGGCACACTGCAGCTCAGACTTTCCTCGGACACCATCACATTAGGGCCTTTCACTGGCTTCTCTCTGTCTAGATTATTCTTTCTCTAAATATCAGATATCCCCTATTAAACATTCAGTCTTTGAGAACAGCTCCCCACTCCCACCTCTGGTGGACAATTATCCTTATCTTACCATCATCTTCTATATTTTCCCATAGCACTTTTCACTGATTGATATAATTTACATATCTACCACGTTTATTTTTTACTATTACCTCTTCCTACTAGAACGTAAGTTCCACAAAGGTAACAATGTTTTTTCAGTCTGATTTTTTCACAATATCCCCAGTACCTGGCAGGTGTTCAAAGGATCTCTGTTGCAGAAAGAAATAAATCCACGGTAAACTATACTCCCAGGCATTTTCCCAAACCTGTACTATACATTTAAACTCATATAAACAATGGGTTATCACAAATGATTCTAAAAAGGCTTAAATAGCAAGTGAAATACGGCCTTCAGATTCAGGCTTGGACCTAAACCCCTGCTTCATCACTTAGTCTACCAGCTCTGTGACTTTGGGCCTGAGCCTCCATTTCATTTGAAAACAATGGAAACTATGACACATACCTCTCCGATGACTGAAAGGAATCAATGTGATAAGTGTGCAAAATTTCTCAGCACAGTGCCTAACATGTAACAGCTGTTCAGGAAGTGTTAGATGATCCACCTCCCTCTTCTCCCTCCTCCTGGATTACAAGAAGAGTTATTTGCTCTACCTGCTGAAGGTTGAGCAGGGCTGGAAAAGGACTTGACTTTGCATGCCAATCAGTTTGCGGCAGATGCTGGAGCATTGTGTTGAGAAGGACATGGCAGCCACGTCCAGACTCGGCTAGAACCAGCACACCACGACAACGTCTATCCTGGCACTGGCGGAGAGAATGGTGGCAATGGAGCAGAATCCACCATCCAGGATTCAATGGCCTGCCCTACTGCCTCATAGAAGAACCCTCAACTTCTCAAATTGCTCATTTGATTTTTCTAGCATAACTGTGAGGGGAGCTATGTTATACCAGTGTCAACTGCAGAATTATTTCTGAGGTTAAGGAAAGGCTTAAGGAAAAACAGTGGAAAATCTATATTTTCTACAACGGCTTATCAAAACCAATTGAGCTGTCACCTCATTTTATGGAGTCTGCTTCTTTCAGTATATTCAGGCCTGGGTCTAAAAACCACAGAAGGTTAGCTAATCAGGCTTCACAAATCCCATCTCCTCAACCAGATTATCAAAGCTCACTTTTACTCTAAGGGAGCTTTTCCCAAAGACATAAAGGGAATGTCAACATTTTTTTAAAAAGATCTTCAGTCCAGAATAATTTAAGATTAAGCATGGTATGGATTCCAGTGGTATAAGAAATACTAAGAATAAGTGCATGAAACAGATGTTAACTGAAAAGGATAAGAACTTTAGAAATGGATATAATTATTCTCCTATGATCTGTTATTCACCAAGTTGACTTGGCCTGGTAACAATCTCTCTTATGTTTATGGCATAGAGAATGTGATAGCTTAATTTTCTAAAACATGTATTATGTCCAAAATATATTTTGGAGGAAGGAAGGGAGTGGGTAAAATTGTATTTAGTTCTTTAAAAAAAAAAAAAGCGGTATCAAAGGCAATCAGCTTATCTGACAAGCTTTTGTAGCCAAATTAGAAGGATATAAACGTTTCCTATTACGTGCCAATTTTACCTACCGGGAAAAGGAGAACAAAATTAAACCATACAAAAGGTTAGATGGCTCCTCTTCTACATCAAAGCAAGAAACATGTAGCTAAAGATACAGTCACAACATCCGAGCATGTCTCACACTTACAGCTCCAATCCTATTTTGATTGTGCAAAAGAGAGCCATGAAAACAAACAGGGGAGAAGGATACCTAACAGTCATCCTTGATTCAGGTATGGTTGGAATCAGCTGCAGAGATGATACACTAAGACGTATCATGCTTTATCAACACCTGCAGTAAGAATAAAGGCATATAGATAACAGCCTGAAGTACCAGAGTTCAGAAACTGATAGGTGACCACACTTGGCTTATAAGTTTCCTCCTTCAGTCTCATTCTCCACTTTCAGCCCTGTGATTCAATGGGCACCAGGGATGGAGCTTGATTGGCTTAAACTCATCAGCATATCTCATTTAACCCAAGTCAGAGAGAAACCTGGTCCTTGTGAGGAAATGCTGAGATACACACTTTCCTCCCTACAGGGCTAGGTGGCTGAAGAAGTGACGCTTACCTCCATTGTGGCTGTGGAGTGGCCCTGAGATGCCAGGGGCCCATTTATGGAGCCTGAGGATGAAGCCAGCCTGGAAGTAGGAGGCCAAGAGTAGAACCTAGTGCAACGTAGATTCCTGGATCAGCCAAACCAGTTATAGCAAACCTCAGTTTCATGACTATACATGCCTTTTAGCTAAGACTAAAAGGGTCCAATTGTGTTCCTTAGATCTTTTATATATTCATAACTATTTCTAGAAGTGTGATTAGTTTATTTTTATTTAAAAGACAAAAAGTCATTATTTAATGAAGATTCTCTTATAGTCCACACAAATAGGGGCTTAAGTGACTTAGACCTGGTTCTAAATCACATGTCTTAGTCTATTTGGGCTGCTGTAACAGAATACCATAGGCTGTTATAAACAACAGAAATTTGTTTCTCATAGTTCTGGAGTCTGGAAAGTCCAAGATCAAGGTTCTGACAGATTTGGTCCTGGTCCATAGACAGCTGTGTTCTTGCTGTGTCTTCACATGGTAGAAGAGGCTAGGGAGTCCTCTGGGGTCTCTTTTATAAGAGCATTAATCCCATTCATGAGGGCTTCATACCCATGATCTAATCACTTCCCAAAGGCCCCACCTTCAAACTCCATCATGCTAGGGATAAGGTTTCAACATACAAATTTTACACACATTCAGTCTATAGCACCATGTAAAATCAAAAGCACAAATTTGAAGAGAAAATCAACCCAAATTATAATCACATGTGTCCAGAATGCTCGTCCAGCATTTCATAGCTTTGTTAAGCAAGCAGAGATCTGTAGTTAAGAAGTGCTCTTTATAGACTCTTTATAAGACAAAGCATAGTTTACCCAAGACTTCCCCATTGCTCTTTCAGGCTCGAGCCAGACCCCTTTCACGCGCAAGTAATAGAAATCCATCCCAAGTTAATTTCAATCAAAATGGGAATGTATTGGCTCATTCAAAATGGAAATTTGGTGCCGTGTTAGGAATAGCTGGATCCACTGGCTCAAGTTTTGTGATTGGGAATCTGTGTTTCCGTCTTCCAGCTGTATTGTTCTGTAGTATAAGAGTAAGAAGTATGAACTCCAGAAGCCAGCTGCCAAATTTAGAATCCTGGATCCACCACACTGACCAAATCACCTGATTTCACTTAGCCTCAGTTTCCTAAATCATAGAAATGGAGATAATAATAATGTTCAATTCCTAGGTTTGGGGGGAGGATTAAGTGGTTGAAAGATATAACTGCTTTATCATCATTATTATTATTAGCATCAGGTAGGATCTTTATACCCGGTGGCCCCAACAACAAGCTGATATGGTCCTTAGTGAGAGACATTCCAGGGGGAAAGAGCTCCTGTCTCCAGCGAGCATCACTAAAGCCCCCAAAATAATTCTCATTTGCCATACCTGGATCGTGTGCCCACATCTACATTAAAGGGTGGGGTCAGCCCCAGATGAACAATTGGACTGAAGGTAGGAAAGAGGTAGATGGTAAGTTGGGGTGCTAGCACCAAGAAAAGGAAAGATAGATAGAAAAAAAACAAATATCCACAACAGAACCAACTGCACCCTGATCACTAAAATAGTAAATAACAATTGTTGCTGTTTTATATAGTGAACAGTCGACACAGCCTGTGAGCCATGTTTTAAAAAAAAAAAAAATTCCTTTATTGTTTGGAAAGTTGGATTGAATAAATATAAAAAGGTCCTTCCAGATTCAATGAGATTGAGATTTGGAAAGACTTTGAAACATAATAAAAAAATGCAAGTCTAATAGAAATAAATCTTTGGGTACTTGGGGTTTGCTCTACATTGAAATTAGCCAAGAATGCTTCACAGATGTGGGCATTTTTGAGGGATCATCTTTCTTTGATATGGAAAAGTAAAATAAAGAAAGGTTGGATTAAAAAAATATATGTGTGAAATTTACAAAAACAAAATTTTTAAGCATATCATCAATTTTCCCACTATAAAGTCAGTAAAAAATTATATTATTTTATGGTATAAAATTAAAGTAAAAAGAAATTACCTTTAGAATTCCAGAGGAGACAAAGGAGATCCACATCTCACAAAATCAGTTACAATTTTTTTAGTTTTCCAAAAGTGAGGTAAAGTACAATAGAATGGACAAATATGATCAAAACCAATAGAAGCAGATTAAAGAACACTATTTAACATGTTTGAAGTACCCATGGTGCTTTTAAGAAGTCAGCACAATAAAGAGTGGATAGAAAAACAACAAAAAGAAAATTGCATAAAATTGTCTGGAATTCTCACTTCACAAGAATTCTCCATCTTGACAATTCTTACTGTCATGGGCTGTCCTTTCTAGGGCTCTCAACCCGAAACCCATGTGTCCTTTTACAGAAAGACTCCACTCATCCTCTGCCTACGGTTGTTGGGGTTACAAGCATGGAAGACTCATTCTCTGCCTTCCTCTGTCCTGGAGGGTTTCATAGATTTGTCTGAAGGTGTTTTCTTTCCCCCAACACTCTCTCTCCACTTATCCCACTAGAGTCAGTTTCCAGATCTTTCCTCTCGGTCCCTACCATGCATGAACACCGAATCTGAGATTTGATCTGTGATTTCAGCCTTGCTAGTCTTTATGTCTCTTTCTTCTGAGGCATGCAATTTCTAGATAGAAATTAATTAGCAAGTGGGTGTTCAAGATATAGAAAGAGACACATTAAGTCTATGGAGTAGAATTGCACTTCCCTCTGCATTTGGTGTTTCACCACAAGGAGTTGGCCAGCAACCTGCAGTCTCTCAGGAGGACTCGTTTTTGTGCTTAATGCAGTCACAACAACCAAATGCCTCCTTGTACATAACAGATATCCCCTTATGTTTTGTACGTATCCCATATCCCCTGTTATGTTGAGAGGCCCTTCAAGTCCTCAATTTATGTACTAATTTTTTTAATATGACAATAATGCATCCTAAGCAGAGGTCAAATTTTGAATTTTCTAGCAGAGGTAGACAAGTACACCAATCTCACACTCTCCCGACAGATCCCCCATGCAAACTGGGCAACAGATGGGGCATGGCCCTGAGCCCAGAGAAGTTCAGCCTGTAGTGGTGACACCGTGATGCTCATCCACTAGACAATGACCAGTCCAATGACTGTAGGCTTTTGGGGCTCATCTCACTCACCAGTTGAAACAATCATCAAGAATCTTTGTTTGGGGGGAGGATATAGCTCAAGAGGTAGAGTGCATGCTGAGTACACATGAGGCCCTGGGTTTAATCCCCAGTGCCTCCTCCAAAAATAAATAAATAAAGCTAATTACCTCTCCCCCCGGAAAATAGATAATTTTTAAAAAAAAAGAATCTTTGTTTGACTCTAAGGGCTATTTCCATAAGCTATTTCCTACTCCATGACCTTGATGGAGGAACAACCCAGCACCCCCTCAATCTCAAACTTCTCCACCTTCCAAAATATACCTCTCCAACGGGGAGATCAGGAATCAATGGGAAATTTCTTTCTAAATTTACTGTCATCTTTCTCCAGATTTTCTGAATAGAGGGACTCTTTCTGGAACAAGGCTTTGTATTCAGAATTAAGATATGCAATTAGTGAAACACAGAAGAAACACACACACACACACACACATGCGTGCACGCACGCACACACACCCCTTGACCATTACTGGCCAAATCAGCCTCTTCTTTCCTAAGATGGAAAGAAGTCCCCATCTGCCTTAGATTTGCAAGTAAACTATTTCTATTAGAATAAAGAGATTTGGCAAAGACAGAAAATATCTTCAAGCAGGAAAACTGAAAGCCATTTCTGGAACGATAAAAAGATCATATTCAAAAAAACATAGCTGATATGATTATGATATGATATATGATATGATAGGAAACAGGCAACAGCCAGAGGCTGAGTGCAGGTGGCCTGACAGGTAACAAACACAGATACAGAAGCATCCCTGATGGCAATGACTCACTGGCCTTCGGAGGAGCAGTTCCAGTCCAGGCCAGTCTTGGGACAGCCTGTTAACTTTTCGCAGTGCCCCAACTAATCTTGAGGTTTAGTCTCAGTGGGAGATTTGGGTCAGAACCCCTAGAACTACGCAGCCCTCCTGCCTCACACCATACCCTCCACCAGAGGCCTGACTTTCATATTAGCCCAGGGAGGGCTTTCTCTGGAATGGGGCTGAGTCCTGGCAAGGCTGGGCATCCTGGAATCATAGTAACCACAGCATATCCCACATTCCTAAGACTGGAGTTGAAAAAGTCTCTTACATAGAGGCTAATCCAGCATCAGGGTATCTGATACAATTGCATTATCTCCCTGTATAACTTCTAGTTTCAAGCACAAAAGGAAAAAAAATAGACGGGAGAAAGTCTAAGCGCTTTTACTAAAGTCAAACAAAAACTGGAATTAATCAGAGGAATTAGAATTTTATGCAAAAATGCACTGTTGGCATTTGGGAAAATTCATGTGAAGCCAAAGCTTAGAGGACCAGACGGAGCCAGGGAATTAAGACCTCTTGGAAAAAGCAGGAAAAATCGCCCAAGAAGATCTTACCATGTACTGGTCAGTTTGTGTAAACTTGGTGCTTGAGGTAAACCAAATAATTAATGGCTACAAACCACCACTCCGTTGTTGACATGACTGAAGATCCTAAAGTACAGGCATCTAGTAAGGAATATTGTAGCAAATAGCCTTCAGACCACTTAACTCATACTTATAAACTTTTGAAATTAAGTATCTTCTTGACCATTTTATCTGGACAAGTAGTCACAGTTCTGTGGACTCAAGGACCTATAAGAACAATATTGAATTGTCTTTACTTTTTTTTAAGATTCTATTATTCTGATTCAGGTCAATTTTTTAATATTTAAGAAGATTTATTCTTACATGAACAACATGATTCATATAATTAGCAGGCTAATGAAATTCTAACTTGTTTGACCATTTTCATTAGGGCGTCTCAAACATTTTTCCCCACAAATGTTCAATTTGGCAGTGATGGGTAGGAATAGTAAACAGTGATGAAACAAATTTATCTTGAGAAATACAGCCAACATTCTCAATGGACATGATCCATCTTTGCATACAATCCAATCTGTCAGGTTGGATTTTGAGTTAGACATAAAGGACCTATAATTGGCTGCTTCAGGTCTCTTTAAATGTCTGTTAAATTACAGTCCATATAGCAATTGGCATGGACTTAAGTATCTGTGCCTGATGGCACAAGGTTTAGGTTATACACAGATGTGGCAAAATTTCATCCAATCCAATCTCTCAGTCTTCCCCTGGCCAAGTGCTCAGTGGGCTGGGGCATATTTGTGGTGTAGGAACACAGGACAGGCAGCCATGTTTAAGAACTCCATATTTGAACGGAGTATTTACTCCATGCCACATTTACTGCCTGACTTCAGGAACCAGGTCAAAGGCAGAACCTGTATAAGGTTCTGCCAAACACATCATCACCCCGTGCTCAAAGTGGTCTTGCTCGTTCCCAGGGTGAGGCTCTTGGCACGGTCAATCACTCCTTCCCCTGCACAGATCTGTTTGGCCTTCACACTTGAGCCTACAGCAATTTTATTATTGCACGTTCCAGACGTTTCAGGTAGGCTAAATGAAAATAAAATTCCATAAATCACATGAAGTCATAGGTGGCTTCCAATGCTGCAGAATGGCACTAAACCTGAACAATTCAACTCTCGCACTTACTACTGAACCTCAACTAGACTATCTCTGGTTGTCTAAACTATCTCTGAACTATTCAAGCTGCTCACCAATATTTAGTTCTCTCCTTCCTGGCACACGGTGGGATTATGCTTCTGATCCTGTTGAACCTAGCATGGGTATGAGACTTGCTTTGGCTATGTCAGCAGGAGTGTCACCTCCAGAAGGAAGCTTTAAGGGCCAATGCCACTTCACTGCATTAATTTCTTCCTCTGCCAAAGGGATCATCAGTGTTCTCAATGTGGCTTATCCACTAGCTTAGATCCCTGAATGAAGCTGACAAAAATACACAGTACAGATACCATATGAGCAAGAAATATACAGTATTTTATTTCTTTAATCAAACTACAGTTAATTTACAATATTATACTAGTTTCATTAGTTTCAGTTGTACAACATAGTGATTCAGTATTTTTTCAGACTATACTCCATTATAGTATTATATATATTATTACAAGATAATGGCTATAACTCCCTGTGCTATATAGTATATCACTTATCTATTTTGTATTATAAATAGATGTAGCAGTTTGTATCTGTTAATCCCTACCTACCTCTAATTTGTCCATCCCCCATCCCCTCTCCCCTTTGGGAACCATGAGTTTGTCTCTGTTTTGCATGCACATTCATTTGGGTTTTTTAAGGTTCCATATATAAGTGATAATATACAATATTTGTCTTTGTCTGGCTTATTTCACTAAGGGTAATATTCTCTATGTCCGTTCATGTTGCTGCAAATGACAGAATCTCATTTTTATGGCTGAATAATATTCCATTGTACATATATACCACATCTTCTTAATCCATTCATCTGTTGATGGAAACTTAGTTTGCTTCCATGTCATGGCTATTGTAAATAGTGCTGCTATGAGCACTGGGGTATATGTGTCTCTCTGAATTAGTCAGGGGGGTTTTAGATATATACTCAGGAGTAGAATTGCTAGATCATATGGTGAATCTGTTTTTAGTTTTTGGAGAAACCTCCATACTGTTTTCCACAGTGGCTGCACCAATTTACAGTCCCACCAACAGTGTACAAGTGCTCCCTTTTCTCCACATCCTTGCCAACATTTGTTATTTGTGGACTATTTGAGGACAGCCATTCTAACAGGCATGAGGTGATACTTCACTGAAATACATCTTATTTTAAATTATTGAGCATTGGGAGTTGTTACAGAAACATAATCTAGTAGATACACAACAACATGACCAAATCACCATTTCTTATAGGAAAGAAATATTAGGACACTAAACACTATGGCAAATTTTACTATAATCCAACACAGAGGAAGTGTGAGGCTATATCTATTATACAGTAGCATATATGTGTGGATATATATAATATTGACAGCCACTTATTAAAACAGGCTTCTCACCCCATCCACAAAAAAATAAAAAATTAAAAAAAAAATAAACCTCCTCAAATCAATCGGATAATCTAGATAATCTGAATTCTTAAAACTTAGTGCTCAAAAATCTCAAAGAAACACACAGTTCCCCCAACAAAAAAGTACTTTACCCACTTGTCAAAATCACTTGCAGAATTCTGCTTCTTTTCTAAGACCAAGTACATTAATCAAATGCCGAGCTTCAAAGGGGCTTCGTTTTGAGTGAACCAGCAGACAAATAAATTAGCTGCCAATGGCTCCTTTGTAATTGAAGAGGGCCAGGCTGAGGAACAAGAGAAAACTAAATAAAAAAACGGAACTGTTCCGGCAAAAGCAGCGTTTGGGGACCTGAAACAAACCAACACAGCCGTCCCACACACTCTCACTTCCAAGAGTAAGGGTGAGCCAAGCACATGTGTGTTTATTCGCTAATGAGAAGATGCAAGCATCCCACATCTGATTGATTTCTTATGTGCTACAACCATAAAAAGGGTTGTGTCTGGAATACACGTTTGAGCGTTGTGCTTAAACGTGGCAGCTTACAAACTTTATCACAGATCTCATACCTATGATCTCCAAGAACCTTTCCTTCTGAAATAATGAAACTCTGGAAAGTTTTCTTCTTTACTGCCAGGACAACTTGTGTAAGGTTTCTCACTTAAGTGTGCAAAGAACTGACCATCTTTAATTTGCAGAGCTTTTAACTGGCGACTCAGCGAGGGATGATGTCATGTGTTATGCTACAGCGGCTGGTGTGGTTCTCTGTTCATTTAAACCGTTCCCTCTGTTCCTGGGGCAGAGAGTCCTCCCCAGTTTCCATCCTTTCGTCAGCTTCTTCCCAGCCAGCCACAGGCAAACAGCCTCCCAGCCGCGGATGGAACAGGAAGTCTGACAGCTTGAGTCTGCAGCGGGACCCCTAGTGTTTCCCCACTCCACGTCCTGGCAGCGTTCCCCAGAAGTACAAACACACACACACACACACACAGAGCTCCCATTGTTACAGCCTTCTCCAGCCCACTGATCCTAATATGGAATGCAGCAGGAAACCCATGATTTCCTGACACTCGGCAAGCTGGAGGAAGCAAGGGAAAACTCCATGAAAAAGCCCAGCTTTCCTCCATGTTAGATATGAAGTGGAAAATGGGGAAGATTTAGCAAAATTCCACTGTGTCTTCAGCCAGGCTGGGAGAACAGGAGAGCAGAGTGAAACCCTCAGGCTGTTGACACTTCTAGACGGACAGGAAGCCCCTAGAATCGGTGAAAATGAGGGTTTCTTAACTCAAACTGCTGGGGGAAAGGGACAGACCCCTTTCATCAACATCAGCGTGTTACCTTTCTTGACCAGGATGGTCAGCCAGAGGGCACATGCCAGCCACTTGGGACAAGTCTGCGCCACCCGAGGTGCCCAGAGTGAGACAGCCTGATCTCAAGCCTGCCGCTTGTGCACGGGCTCTGGGAGAAGCGGGAGAAGCAGCAGCAGCCGCGCGGTCACGGTCACGGCAGCCGGAACCGCCAGAATGAACGGCAAGGAGGCAAGCGACGGCAGCTGCGGCTGCGGCGGCCGCGAGGAGAAGAAGATGCTCAAGTGCGTGGTGGTGGGGGACGGCGCCGTGGGCAAAACCTGCCTGCTCATGAGCTACGCCAACGACGCCTTCCCGGAGGAATACGTGCCCACTGTGTTCGACCACTACGCAGGTAAGGAAAGTGGAAAACCGCCCCCTGCCTCTGGGGTACCACCCTCTGGGATGAGGGGGGCGACATCCCGGCTCCAGAGGGGCTGGTTTATCTCTACCATCAGTCCTGGGTGTGGGCCTGGCAGGAGCCAGGTAGCTGGGCGTAACGTACAACCAAGGTCTTTGCTGGACTTGTTAGAACAACTCGTAGATCAATTTTATTGCAGCCGTTTTTACCCGTCGTAAATTAAATGAGTAACGCAGGGAAAAACCCTGAACTGCCCCCTAGGCTTTGGGGCCAGAAATTTTACTCAGCATTTGCCCGAAGATTCATCAGCTTTTTACTGTGAACATTTTAAAATATAGTGTAACTGCATCACAATTCTTTTCTACCAAAAAAAAAAAAAAAATCCCCACTAACCACACAACTGGTGAAGGAAGTGTTCTTGCCACTTTTCACATATTCACCGTGGGCCATTTATAAATGAAATGCTGAGATTAACAACATTAGAACATTCCTTTTTCTGTGAAAATTGGTGCTGTGCTTATACTTTCACTTTCCTGTGGAGACAGTTAGAGGGAAGAGTATTAAAAAGTTTTAAATATCTATCAGACAATCTGTATCTGGAACTAAAAATGGTATTTTTAATCAATATGTTTTTAAAGTAAAAATAAACATAAAAATAAAATTTTAGTATTTCAAAACCTGTCTCAAAAGGACAAAATATGGCACAAAGTATTTTAAGGTCTGAGAGTTAAGATACTGTAGTCACTACAGTCTTCCAGGTACATTTTTTTGAGTGTTCTAAAGTTTGTAGTGTGATAGCTTATCTAAATTTTTTGCATCTTGACTCTTCCTTTTTCTCTTAATCTACCCCCTCCCCGCAAGAAAACTTACTAAATTTCTTAGAAGTCAACTCATAAAATTCTCTGAGTTTACAATAGCCTAGATTGTATAACTTTTTTTAATACAGTGATCAACTTGATCACTATATCACAGTAAGATCAGCTTGAGTTACCAGAGATTTGAGGTTTTGTGAGAGGAAAATTTCTCGTCTTCACTTTGGCTTTAGGTCCGGCTCAGCAAAGGGGAAGCGGCCCACAGGAAACCTGTGTGCGCGCTGGCTTTGCTGTGGGGCCATTTGAAATCCTTTCTATAGGAAGTAGCTTCTTTTCCAGAACTAAACAATCACCTATGACTCCGCCTCCTACTACGCGTACATGATTTATGACACTATTACACAGCAGACCGGGGGGAACCACAGTGAAAACAGTCTTCACTTCCCAGCAGGGTTTTCTATATTTGTGGAAATTAAGAATAAATTTGAACACTGGCTCCCTTAAGCTTTTCTGAAAATATGGTGACTATGCCCTGAGAAAAAACATCTTAATGAGAACAGAATAAAGAGAACTACAGGTAGACTTTCACCTTGAGGGAAAAAAAACTAATTATAAAATTAGGTCTGCAACTTGACCTGTAAACATCTCAGCAAAGGTTATTTTTTCTACACCCTCTTTCTGCCAGGATAGGGAACTGGCTGGTACCTAATTTCAAAAACTTTTAGATCAAAAGTGGAACCCAAAGTCTATCAAAAGGAGAGCTTTTAAGTGCTTTTAAAAATTATATCTCCCCTCCCCATCTATTGGAGAAACTGATTACAGTATAGTGTCAGGAAGAAAGAGGCTAAAGCCATCCTTAGAGACAAAGGCAGCCTATAAGAAGATACATTAGCGATCAAACAAAGGCTGAACCATGGCTAGAGTCCAGTAGGATCAAGCTGTTTTATATTTCAGTCGTGTACATACTTACTGTTATTTGAGCAACAAACTCTCTTAAAGATTTTGGCTACCCCATGTTTGAGCTCTCAAGAAATCTCAGCCACTGTACCCAAAGCAATACTTTGCACATAGTAGGCATTCCCAAGTGTTGTTACTTTGGTTTATACTTTGTACCTTTGTAAGTACACAGTCATCTCATGGGCTTGCAGTTAGTTTATAAGGGAAATGAAGACACGAGCCACATACATTTAGGAGCGCAAGGAAGTGAATATATCCATTAGTAGAGGGGTCTTCTCCCACAAAGACCCTAACTCTTTCTACTACCCTCCTCCTCATACAGGAACTGATTGAACGTAAACCCTTACACAGTCACACTAGAATCTACAATTGTAAAAGAACTCATGCTCTCTTCTCCACTGTCCAGTCCCTGGGTCCTGTTGGCTCATTCTGCAACTGGTTTACTGAGTCTAGAAAACTGCAGGCAAAGAATTTTAAAAAATTCAAGTCAAAGAGAATCTCTCTGTTAAAGAAGATTTTTCCCTAATAGCCGCCCATCCCAGGAAGGTGAAGATATAACAGTAAGAATGGAAGTCAGCATACTGTTCAAGATAGTGAGCTCTGAAGCCAGACAGCCCAGTTCTAATACTGGCTCTGCCATTACTGTGTGGCCTTGAGCAAGTTACTTAACTTCTCTGTACCTCAGTTATCATGAATTTTTTAAAGAGACGATAGAGGTATTAAGATCATGAGAACAAAATAAAGTAATACATGTAGTTCTTAGAACAGAGCCTTACACATGATAAACGTTAGGTACATAGTAGCTATTATTATTAAGAATAGGGTCTCTACACTTGCACACAGCTAGGAAAGGGAATTAAAATTAATTAAAAGATAAAGACTACAACAAGGAAAGATAATTTCAAGAATATCTTCCGGTGGGGGAGGGTAACAGCTCAGTGGTAGCGTGTGTGCTTAGTGTGCAGAAGGTCCTGGGTTCAATCCCCAGTACCTCCATTAATCAATAGAAAGAAGAAAAGAAAGAAAAGGAGGAAAGAAAGGAAAGAAAGGAAGGAAGGAAGGAAGGAAGGAAGGAAGGAAGGAAGGAAGGAAGGAAGGAAGGAAGAAAGAAAGAAAGAAAGAAAGAAAGAAAGAAAGAAAGAAAGAAAGAGCACTTCCTCCAGATGGAGTAGGGTATGACAGAGTGAATGTATTGTCCCTAGAATATAGACACCGTGCTTACTGATAATTAATAAATATGTCCACGTGGAGCAATAATAGTGGGATATTCACTCAAGAGAGAAAGTATTAGTTTTGCATGAGTGATTGTAGAAAAATCAACAACCAAGTAGAAAAAGCTGTTTTTAAGTTCTATGAATCTTGGTTATTTTCCCTTCTTCCTACCTACCAGAATCCAAAATTACCTCTCCTTGATAGAGATTTCCTTGACAGAGCTTTCCTTGACTCCCCAAAGAGAATTCCTTGCTCTATCTTCAACACATCTCCAGAAATGTGCTAACACTGCTAGAACACAGCTCCCACCATTGTATGACAATTTATTTGTTTCCTTACTTTCCCACTCCCACTGTACTGTAAGCTCCTGAAGGAAAGAGTCATGTCTTGCCAAAACTGGTGTTCAATTCTCAGTCCTCATCTTACTTGATCTCTTGAAGGCTTTTCTTGTGGTTTATTACTCTCCTTCTTGAAACACTTGCTTAGTTCCTAGAATACCACATTCTCCCAGTTTTTATTCCCCTCTCTGGTAAATCTCTCTCCATCTCTTCCCTACCACTCTGTGTTGGCATACTTGTGTTCAGTCCCCTTCTCTAGTTATGCTCTTGCCCTGGTTGACTGCATCTACTCTCATTACTTTAAATATTATTCATACACTGATGACTCTCAAATGTATCTCTACCACAAAAAAAAGTCCTTGACCCAGACTCAAATAACCAACTGTCCATTTGGTTATCCAATAAGCATCTCAAACTTAACCTGTTCAAAACAGAATTTTTTAATTCTCCCAATCTACTCCTCCTCATTCTTTCCCATTGAAGTACATGACCACTATCTTTTACCCAGTTGCTCAGAACAAAAATTTTGCTATTATCCTTAATTCCTTTCTTCCTTTGACAATACCTACCATCCGTCTCCATTCAAACCACCAGTTATTATCCCTTCCTACTATCAATCAGGTCAACATTCAAAATACATCTCAAACCTGATCACTGCTCACCATCTCCACTGCTTTCACTCTTATCCAAACCACCATCATTTCTCACACAAAGTACTGGAATCACGTCCCAATTCCCTGCTTCTGGTCTTGCCTCCTGTAGTCAATTCTTCACACAGCTAACAGAGGGACTATCTATAGCCCCAAATCCACCAATCACTTCCCTTCACCCTAAGACCTCATTTATCATGGTCTACAAGGCACTCCATGACTTGGTCCCTGATATCTCTCCAACCTCATCTCCTAACACTCTGCTCTTCAGCATTTCTGCTCTAGCCACACCAGCCATCTTGATATTCCTCAAACACACCAAACTCCTTCCTTCCTTGAAGATTTTGTACTTGTTCTTCCCCCAACATGACCTTATTCCCCCAGATCCTCCTCATCTTCAATTGATCCCATTATCAAAGCATTCACACACACAAACACAAACACACGTACACACAGAGTCACTTTCTATCCAGCTTCATCTTTTCTCATAAGATTTAACACTACTTGATGTTATATTTATTTGCTTACCGTTTTTGTCCCACACTGGAATATAAATTCCACGAGGGCAAGGACTCTGTCTTGTTCACTGCTCTATCCTCATCTCTTAACTAGAACTCAACATATAATAAACTCTCAATAGCTAGTTATTGAATTAATTAATTCCTATGTCTTAATCATCTTAGATAAGTGCTTAGATAAGTCCTGGTCCATTAAAACTTTGGCGAATAAATGAACAATTTGTTGGTCCAATATATGTCTCTTCAGGAAAGAACATACAAAATATTTATCAAATGTATTATATTTTTGAACTATTTTGCTCACATTTTAAATAATCATTTTACCCCTACAGGAATTAAATTTTTTTGACCCAAGGGGCCAGCATCACATCTGTTAAATGGTGTTAACTATATAATGTAAAAATTTCATTCGGAAACAGATGGGATGCATTCAAATTCCTCCATTTGAATTACATTCAAAAGCTTACCTAAACTTTGAGTGACCCACTCAGACATTTATAGTTCTTAATAAAGGAGCATCTTCCAGAGTAATCCCAAGTTCAGCTAAGGGCTAGGTCTAAAACTTGGGGCCAGCAGGAAGAAGGTAGAATGGATCACTCATGCTTTTTACAAGTGTGCCTAAGAAGTATCTCTGGGCTCTGCTTCCTACTCCCTTCCAGGAATGACTCAAGAGGTCCTAACAACTTTTAGAGATTTCACATCTTACCATGGGACAATCATATTTCTTCTCCCTTCCTGTCTTTATCTGATCTTCAGCTTTGAGTTTTACGGCAGACCTCTCACTGACAAAGTATTACCAATTAATGTTTCACATGACAGATGACATATTCCATTTTGAATTTAGATTGTATGTTGAGTTAGATTATGCTTGTGGTTTGTACATTTATGTGCACGGCTGTGTAAAATAAGGCCATTCAGGTTGAAGCCTGTGCATGATGGACCTCATTCACCTTGTCCATCATCCTCTGTATTATAACTGGTCTTGTCTATGACTCTTTTTTCTACCCACCCTTTTAGGAAAATCCCTTATGTTTAAAAAGTTGAGTCACTATTTGCAGATCTAGGCTGCCTATGCAGGATATTAACACAATTTGTGTAAAGGGAAAAAAAATCTAGTTGCTCTATCAGCTGAGTGAGACGTAAAAGGAAGTTGTTTTCCCAGAGAGCTGAACATCGATTCTCAACTTTTTCCACCTAATTAAATGGTTATCAGTCCAAGGTAGATGCAATCAGAACCTTAATGGCCAGAGCAAGGGGAAACTATGCCCAATCAATGAGGGGAAAACTAACATAAAATAATAAAAAGTGAATAAAAACAAAACCCCAGGCCTATCAAGTGTGATGACATAGTTCTGCCCACTTGGGAATATTTACTCAGGAGCTTCTCTTTTGTTCGTTCTGAAGACACCCAAGAGTCTCTGGAGAAGGGATGAGATTCTGGGCTTCTCTGTAAGCCAAAAGCAAAACTAAAACGCCTCTCCTGGGACACTGAAATAAATCACCAGGTTTCTAACCTTAGGCAAAAATATGAAAGAAGTATGTGAAAGAGGAGACAAGAATGGGCCCGTTGAATCACTTCCTTCTAAATACCATGATGCTCAGTACCCAACGGCTTATAGGTGTTCAACCTTCCAGTGTCCTTTTCTGAGGCGGTGAGATGTGTGTGTGTGATGCTTTTTCTGGACTTTTGGAGGCCACATCAAAGATGCAGTGACAGGAATTATAGAAACAGTCCCTTCCACAATCTCCACTGTGGTGCCTAAGAGTGTAAGCACATGCAGAGAGTGTGAATCGTGAGCTTCATCTCCCAGGAGTAACAAAGAATAGCAGAGGGAAAAAGAAAACTAAGTATCTGTGACCAGAGTGACCCCAGAAAAGTCACGCTCCCGGGATCAGAAGAAACTGCATCTGCAGTTCATAACCCTTCTGCATTCCAGCTTCCGCTGGCGACAAACCAAGCCCTGCAGCCAATTCCGGCTTCAGTGGACAGGCTCCCTGTGACCAAGACTTTCATTCTGCAAGGCCTGGCCCCCTACACTGTCCAAGCTAGGAAATCCTTCATGCATTTTATTAGTACCTAACTGCCCAAGGAGGTTGGGCTTCAGGTAAACAGTATTGTATTTCCAGGATAGCATTTTCAGAATCTGCCATCACTCCCTATTCTTGAGGGGCAAAGAACAAATTTAGCTCAGAGATGGCTCTGTACATTGGACATCTATGTTTTGGGATATAGTTGGCTTGTTCTACAAAGGCAGCTTGAAGGTGGGCAACTAATGTGGACTTTGAGGAAAGGACAGGTAAGAAAACTCAACAGAAATGACCCCCCTCACCAATCCCAAGCACAAGGTCACAGGATATACAAAGGTCCTACCCTTCATGTAAGGATACAGTTTCTGATAAGGCTGAAAATGTATTTTCCCATCAACAGAAATCCATGCCACCCCTTGGGTTAGTTAGCAGAATCTAGATAGTTAATTTTCCGGGTGTAACGCAGTCAGAATAAATCCCATCATGAATTCAATAGGTACCCACTGTGAATCATAGAGTGGCCCAATATCATTCCTGAATTCTCTGAAGTCCACCAACTTTCTGGATGTGCCCAATATTCACGAGACAAAAGGACCTGATTCATGTGTATTCATTCCACGTTTTGTCTTGGTTCACACCACAGCTTCTATTTATGGTGTCTGTCGTTCACAATCTCAGTGTGAATTTCATTATGGCCACGTGTGATCCTACACGCAGTGTGGTTGAAACTCAAACGCCACTAGAACATGTACTCAACAACAGTAGCAATAGCTGTCCACTTACATAGTCCTTGCTACGATTCAGGCATATTTGACACATTTTCAGACGTAGATTCATTGCCTCCTCACAGTGTTCCTATGAGGTGTTATTATTTTCTCAATTTTTACTGATGAGGAAACCAAGGCACAAAGTTAGTAACCAATTTGCCCGAGATTAAATAACTTGTAAGGGAGTAAGTGGAGGCCATGAAACAGTAAATAAACAGTGTAAGCTGTGTATAGGTTTACAGCTAACAGCATTAATTGAAAAGCCACTGTTATTTAGGGTATGCTAATCTGCTACAACAAATAAACCCAGACACGTAACGGATTAACACCATAGCAGGATGTTCTTTGCTGATGTTATGGTCCTGGGCAGGTAGTCAAGTCAGTGGAGCTGCGTTCTGCCATTCAGTCATTTAGGGACCCAGGCTCTTTCCATCTTGTGACCCTGCCATCTCTTAAGATCTCATAGTTATCTGCATCTGCATCCAAGCAGCCTAATGAGAAAGAGCATAGAGAAACCTGAATTTTGAAAGTTTTATGGGCCAGGCATGGAGGTGACGGACATCATTTCCCATCAGATGCCATAGGAGATAACTTAGTCACCAGGCCCCATCTCGGTTTAAGGGAAGCTGGGAGATAAAACCCACCTACATGTCCGCAAGAGAAAGAATGGATTTTGATGGAAAATAGCCATTTCTGTTTGCATCAGGCTCTCTAGCCACCAAATATCGTTGCATTCTTTTTCCCACATGTAAAACAAAGCATCTTCAGGTGATAAGTGGTCCTTTCCATCTGATGGAGATAGAAGACCACAAGATGTGCCCCATACACACACTCACCCCTTAGACAATGATAGAACAGGGATGGGATAACTAAAAATATTCAAACCCCCTTCTGGAAAAGGGAAGAATGGGAGAGACATAGCAATAACAGAATCCTGATGGCAAATATTGAGAAGACTCCATGCCCTGGCAGTGGGGGAAGTTTCTTGAATTGACATTCATCTTATTCTCTGGGAGCAATTTCTTCATCCATTATTCTCAACTTTCCCTGGCTTGGGTCTCTGGGAATTTCTTCTTCCTCATCAGTTATCTTCCATAACACACATCTGAATTGGACCTTAGGGACTCTGTCTTTCTTAGGAGCTATGCGGCTTTCACAGCCAGCTTCTTGCTTGTGCAATTTTGAGGCTCAAGTGTTGTTTTATAGTCATAAGACTGTTTAGTCCAAGTTTGGAGTTTCTTCGGAAATGCAATTCTCTCAAAAACTTGTTTGGCTTCTGCTAAGTTCCATGTACCAGTAACCACATCCAAGATTAAAGTATGTCTTTCCCAGACGTACTTCTTAAACATACATTATTTGCCTGCTTTGTCTAGCCAGTGCCTTTTGCCCTCAAATTAACAATAGCTACATAGAGGCCATATGAAGCAGAAAACTTAGATGAGTTCCCTGGAACTTATCTTTGCCACAGAGTTGATTCCCTGTTTAAACACAGAAATGAACATTTGTTGCTCAAATCCTTTTTTAATTGTATCTTCTATTTGTAGAATCCAAAAATGGTCGATTTTCCTTCTCTAGAAGGCCATTAAGAGTGGCGTTCTATCAACCTCTGCTTAAAAAACAACCAACTCAATTCTTTTCTTTCTTATGACACCTGGCTCAATACAGCAACAACTAATATACTCTAATATTCTGGCTTTTCCCAATCCTTTCTTTGAGTGCTATAGACTCAGTAAGAATTAGGTTTACCCTCCAGGTTCGGCAGACAATAGCTGTACAGAATGTTCTGCCACGGTGTAACAATGTTCTTCACCTTTCTAGTCTGTTCTGTTTTCTTATTACCTGCCTCTTAGTGGTGGAGCTAACAGCACACTTGTTTTGGTTTTTGTAATAATGGAACCACACTAGAAAAGCTAGTGGAACAAATAGACTCAAATATATAATGATTCAAACTGTTAGAATTCTATTTTTTTGCTTGGATAACAGACCTGGGCAAGTGTTCAGATGGATGAGATGGTTCTGTTCCACATGGTCATTCAAGGATTTACTTTTTTCCATCTTGTGACTCTGCCATTGGGTAGGACTTTGTAGTGCTCTATATCTAGACAGGAGAAGATGAAAGAATACGGAAGAGTGAGGACAGAGAGTCATGGTCTGGGCCAGGTCCTTAAGTGGCAGGCATGACTTCTGTTCACATTTCATTGGAGAGAAGTTAAACCCTAGGCCACACATCACTATAAGAGAGGTTAGCTATATGCCCAAAGAAAGGGTGAACAGATTTTAATGGACACTTAATAATCATCATCACACTAAGTTAAAATTTCTTACATCAAATAGAATCGACCCATAAGCAATATAAATTGCCCTAAGTGCCATATTTAATTAGATGTTTATTCAACTATAAATGACATACCTAAATTTCCCAAACTTGCCTGGTTATTAGAAAAACCTGCCTGTTAAAAATGCAGATTCTGTAATTTGGTGCAGCCATGATAGAAAACAGTATGGAGTTTCCATACACACACACACACACACACACACACACACACACACACTCTCTGTCTCTCTCTCTCTCTCTCTCTCTCTCTCAATGGAATATTACTCAGCCATAAAAAAGAATGAAATATTGCCATCTGCAACAACATGGGTGGACCTAGAGAATGTCATACTAAGTGAAGTAAGTCAGACAGAGAAAGACAAATATCATATGACATCACTTTTATGTGGAACCTAAAAAATAATTCAAATGAATCTATATACAAAAGAGAAACAGACTCACATAGAAAACAAACTTATGGTTACCAAACGGGAAAGAGAGAGGGAGAGAGACAAATTAGGAGTATGGGATTAAGAGATACACACTACTATACATAAAATAGATAAACAACAAGGATTTACCGTATAACACAGGGAATAGTATTCAATATCTTGTAATAATCTATAGTGGAAAATAATCTGAAAAAATATATATATGACTAAATCACTTTGCTCTACACCTGAAACCAGCACAATATTGTAAATCAACTGTACTTCAATTTTAAAAGGGAAAAAAAAATACAGATTCTTTGGTCCATACCAGAGCTGCTATACCAGACCCAATAAGAGAAAGAGCTGTAAATGTAAACTTCAACAAGCATCCTAAGCATTCCTTATTAGGTGGAACCTATGAAATTACCATTTTGTAGTTCAAAACCACTGGCTATCTTAAGTTCCTATTGTTCAATCTAATGTAATTTAGAAAGTTCATAAAACCCTTCTCTATGATATAAAAATGCCTAGAAATCAAGTTAAGAGGAACAATTCCATAAACAATCATCAATCAGTAAAAAGCAATTTAAAAATAGGTATACATATATATAGAATTTCTTGAGTTGGTAGTTTCTAACAGGAGAAATTGTGTAAAACAGAAGAGGCCCTCAGAGCCTCTCAGAAACAGCTAGCAAATTCCTAAATGAGGAGTCAGAGTGCTTTTTAGAAAGACCTGTGCCCATGGCTGGGACACAGAGAGACCCTGGAAGAAAGAGAATGCACAAGGCTGAGAAGCAGAGGTGTTTGCAGAGGCTGGCGCAAGGTGGGGAAAGCCGCAGAGAGCTGTAAAACAGAGCAGGAAGAAGGCTAACCAGGCAGACTCGGGCGCACGAGCACCAGCTGCTGGGAGAAGAGCCGTAGGCAGGACTGGCAAAGCTGTGTAAGTGAGAATCGCTGTTCACTGAGCCTGCTGTCTGCAGAACAGCCATCAGCATGACTGTGAGACCTTTGGAGGGGTCACTGAGGGAAACTTAGAGAACACCTAGTCTCATGGGAGGAGGCAAAGGAGTCTTAAGCAAACAGGAAAGAGACTGGAATCCTTGGGGTGGTTTTGGTGCAGCTCTGTCTTGGACACTGTTAGAGCTCTTCCATATCCACCGGGCCCATGATTGTGAAATGAACATAAACATCTGTTTCCCCTCTGCAAATCTTTCTGTTCTTCTTCATGCTTTGACCTAACATTTGGCGGAAAGGAGGGGGGAAAAAACAAAAATGGATCGTTGCCTAAAATTCAACTTCTCAGAGTCCCAGAAAGCTTCTCCTTGGGCTAGAATCTGGCTCCTGAAAGAGATAACATGTAAATTCTGGGAGAGACAGACATTTTGTAACTGAGTCTCAGGCATCCTCATCTGGACAACTAACTGACCAGCACTCCTGCTCACGGGGACCAAGCCTTCCTTTGGAGTCTCTCCAGCTGTTTTAATACAGATTAGTCAGTCAGGCCTCAGAATGCGATCCTACTTGCCAACAAGAGAGAAAAACAATGCTCTGTGTGGCCTGAGCAGAATGTACTCTAATGAAAGAAACTGCTTCCTGGTCCTTTTTACAGTTTACTAATGAAATAGTAACTAACTAATATTAATTAGCTAAGTATTTAATATGGGCCAAGCCTTGTGTTACTTTGCTATCTTCTTTGAGCCTCAAATTATTTCTAATTAGTAAGTATCTTCATTTCACAGATGAGAGAATTGAAACTCAGAGAAGGAACCTGTCCAACACCACAGGACCAGGAAGTGGTAGAATTGGGATTAAAATCTGTCAGTTCAAATGTTACCTCCTCAGGAGGCCAAATCACCCTGATTAAACTGACCACCTTTTCAAAACCTGTTTATTTTCTCTACAGTTATTATCTTATGTGTTTATTTATTTGTCCAGTGCTTGTCTCACCCTAGAATGTATACTTCATAAAGGAAAGTTTCTTTCTGTCTTATTTACTCTTATGTCCCCAATGTCTGGAATTAGCCTACAACACAATACACACCCAAAATGTCTGTTGAATGATTGAATGAATAAATGATTGAATGAATGGATGGCTGACATCCGAGAGTCTCACAGTCTTAACCACTGCACTGCACTGAAGTTAGCACCCCGGGTAAACAGTCAGGAAAATTTTCTATGTTGAAATTTGATTCTCCTACATCCTCAAAGGATCTATCCTAAGCATCATGGACATACACTCGAGAATAGTTTATTGGCTTTCTTTAAAAATTGTAAAACAATTTTATTTTTCTACGAAAAAAATTCCAAAAGCTTTTGTTTCCAGTCCAATTTCAAACTTGTGAGCTGAATGATTTAATGAGGCAAAAAAAAAAAAGTGTTTTCCTAATTATATTAGAGATAGGTTTTTGGATGCTATATACTAGAGGCAAAAAGAAAAATTTAATTCCCTAATGTATGTATTGTGTCACTTTTTTTTCAAATAATTAGAGTAATTAAGAGAAAAACAATAAGTCAATAATGTCCTTAGTCTATACCAAGTGTAAACTTCCTAAAAATTATGAATGCTGTTGATAAAATGTAACCATTCACTTGCTAGAAAGTATACTAATTTTCAGTTGGTATGCTTGTGAGAAATACAATGAACATGTTCATGTATATTAATAATGGGGCGCTTTAGTGATTAAGAGGAAAATGGCTGTGCTCTCTCTCCTCAAGCCTCCTCTGCTCAAATTGGATAAGACTGCACTATAAGCCCAAATACTTCTTTCCTCAGCTAAAATGAAATTTCATAGGACATTTACAATAGTTCAAGCTGGTAAATTAGAGCCTTAAGAATTTTCAATAGTAAACATGTTTTCAACCAAAGTTCTCACAAGAGACAGAGTGAATGTTAAATCTTAAGTGTCAATATTAGGCATAAATTTTTCTGTAGAGATTGTACTCTGTTCATTTCATTCATTTACCCTCCAAATAACTCTCCCCACCAAGTCCTCCCTTTGAGATAAGCTGAAACTTTCAGGCTGCAGATCGAAGCCATTTTCTCTCACTCAAGTTAGCATAGATGGAGAAATCCTCTTTATCGTCCTCAGAATAACAGCTTTCAGTGTATCTGAAGACCAAGGAAATTTTCATCCTTATCATCCTCAGACAATACACGCAGATCTTTCCAACTCCCTTCATAGATACTTGACCTATTCATTCCCCGTTCTTACTGGGCAACTTCTCATGAATTCACTTCAAGTAAATCATGAACAACTTACATTTCAAATCTGTAATTTCAAAGCACACAGTAAGTAGGCTTTGTAATTTTTTCATAGTAACGGGTACTTCGTCAACATGGTTAGATGTAGTACTAACAAGATGTAGAAATCTAGGCTAAATAATCTTTTAGATCACCTCTATTTTGGGGGTTTTGTCCTTGTTATTAGGGAATTAATGTGTCCTTAGGTTGACATACTCTTTGGTATTATAGGAGACATTTTGGTCCCTGAGGTTATCACAGATCTGTATTTTATAGTACTGAATATTCTATCATTGTAACAGATATGCTAGTCTTACTAGGATTTAGTATATAGTAGATTACAAATGAATAATTTTTTTTTTTACTTCATTCACTTCCTACCAGTCAACACATTAAATGCTTCTTCAGGGTAGTGTACAGCAGACAAGCATCCTATTTAACAAGCTCACCAATTACCACTGACTGAATTCCAGTTTCACAGAAGACATTCTGTTCCAGGGTAACCTAGATTTTTCTGGACACAGAAAGAAATCTTGAGTTCCGAGGTATAAACAAACCCTGAAATACCTACAAGAGATCATGAGTTATTTTGGACCCTACTACATCATCAATTAAACTTAAGTAATCTACACAGTAAAAGAAATTACTTCATGTTGTGTCTACTTGTATATGTGGGTCCTCAAGTGATTTCCAAAATTTCAACTGCTATCCAAGTGTTGACTCTTCCAGTGGTAGGGGAGGAGTAAAAGGGACCCTCTTTGGGAAGATGGATTCATAGATGCATAGCTTTCAAAGCATCCACACGGCATTTGGAAAAACGCATTTTATTTGTGTTCCATGTCACAAGGAGCCAGTAACCCTATCATAGTTTTCCTATCTGATACTGCTGCTTTAGCCGCCTTGCTTTTACAATTCACGGACAGTTTAGAAGCCTGCTCCCTGTGAAATGAGGAAGAGAATTTCTATTCCACTGACAGACACTTAGCTCCACTTACAGAGTTGACATCTGGTTACTCCTACAGACCCTGATAATCACCCAAAGCCCAGAGAAAAAAAGCACCAAGTAAAGCATTCTGAGGATGAGAAGGGTCAGTCAGCCCACAGAATGATCCATTTGTCCGTTAAAAAAACTGTTAGCATTATTCTATTTCTTTGTAAATGGGCACCAACAACCTGTGAACAAAGTAACTGAAAATGATGACTTCAGAGGATTTCATGCAGTTTTGTTGTTCTTTTCATGGTTCTTAAAATCAATAATCAGCTATTGAAAGATAGATGACATACTCGAAAAAAAGCCTCATAAAAATTGTTTTTGTTCTTATTTAGTCTTCTTATTTTAAAAATCCTACACTTTCTTTGGTATGTGCACTAGGGCTTTCTTCCACCTCTCAAGTCCCTCTATCTGGTGAATTCTGCAGAAAAGGGAATAAACATCTTCTAAGAGAAAGGCAGTGGTATACTAACTTGACAAGCAGCTCCTGATAAACCAACTTTCATACTCATACTATTTAAATTGTATCCTCTATTAAGGAAAAAAATACTTGAGAAATATTTAAATGGTTCATGTGAGAATCATAGAAATTCAGTGATGGAAATTATACCACGATGCAAGAGGACTGAAGAAGGACAGGGAACTGTATTCAATATCTTGTATAACCTTTAATGAAAAAGAACAGGAACTGAAAACAAATACATGTATACATATGCATGATTGGGACACTGTGTTGTACACCAGAAATTGACACAGTGTAACTGACTGCACTGCAATTAAAAATAATAAAATAAAATAAAATAATAACAGAAGGACTAATGCAAGTCTACCCCTAAACAATGTCTGTCAAATCTATGGAAAGAGAAAATTAAGTAAAATTTTTCTCTGTGATTCTTCAAGGACAAGGTTCTTTCAGCCCCAAATCCTTGGTCATTTTTCCACTAGGATCCATTAGGATCCTTTCTTCAGTACATACAATGATCTTCCTCTTCTAATATCCTTATTTCTCCTTTTTGCTCATTTTAACATCACGTCTCAGAGGCAGGAACACTCCTGTATTCGAAGGATGAAGACTAGCACAGGGAATTCCTACTCCCTGGGCTCCCTGACCAGGTAACTCCATCTTACTCCCCAAGAGAGGTGCTATTTAAAGCAGGATCTGCATGGAGTCTTGTTCCATTAAATCAGAGCAGGCACAAAAAGTGAGAGCTGGGTGTTTTTAGCACAGATCCAAGTGTTCTTGAATCATAAAAGACTGTGGTTTTAACTTGACTTCCCAAACACCTTCCTTCTTTTATACACATTATCACTCAATGGCTAAAGATGCAGAAATTCAAAGAGCAGAACTATAATTTTTTACTAAAGAATCTGGCATTATGTCCTATCTCTAAATATCTGTATTGTTATGCAGGTCTCTTAAGGCAATAAGACCCCCATAGCTTTCCCACTCCTCCTTCTCTGTTGTCTCTCAGCTATGTGAATACCTCCCTTAAAACAGCTGCTTCTCTCCTCCTCTGCCAGGCTGCTCCCATAAGGCAAGGCTCTTTCCCTCTATCACACTTGGGCTTAGAGTCAGCACTAGGTTACAAGGGCTGATTATATTTCTAGCACCAGAGAATAGTGATAAAGGATGTAGCACCTTTTCCAGTGTCAGGAACACAATGGATGCCCCAGGGATGAAAATTGCATTATACATCTCCCACGGACATGCTCAAAGAGATTGTCTTCAACTACAAAATAAGGGATCTGGACAAGCCCTGGTTCAAATATGACATTGCTGTCCGACTTCCAAAGTAACTTGGGCATCTTCTCTTTCAAAGGATCGGAGATGATTTCAGGGTGAATGGATCCATGCCATCATGGGAGCAGCCTGATACTGTGTTGGGTCCAGGTGTCAAGAGAACAAAGGCAAAGGAATGCAACTTCCTTAAAAGGTGTTTTGTTATTTCTTTTTTTGTTAATTTTTTAAATTGAAGTATAGTCAGTCGACAATGTTGTGTTAATTTCTGGTTTACAGCATCCTAGGTGATCCACAGAGGTACACAGAAAAGGGAGGGAAGGGAAGGGCACATTCAGTGAGTTGATTATTGCCCTGAAGCCTCATTCTGTCACCCCTGGATGAGTGTTTCCCTCACGAGGAGGTTACTATCTGGAGAGTTTCATAGGAAAATCGTGAAATATTCAAAGAAGGTGACTTCCATACCTATTTTATCAGTTCAGCGCTGGCGGCAGTGTTTTCACTATGAGCATTCCCATCTAAGTTCATGGACACCTCTGCAAGATTAAAATAAGTGCAATGCAACTCACTGTTGATCTTGACTGTGTGTGTTTGTGAGAGAGAGAGAGAGAGAGAGAGAGAGATCCAGAGAGACAGAGAAACAGAAAAACCCCCAACTCTTTTGGTAGAAAAAAGAAGGAAGGATATACATGGCTACACTCCTCAGGTATTGCCCTTACACAGCTCTGCTTTTCCAGATTAGGGTTTAATCTCATCCCTACAAGATGATTTCAATGAGTTTTATTTATTTTTAAGAAAAGATCGGCTTACCTATAAAAGCCCGTTAAAAGTTTCTATAGTCTCATTTCACAGTCTAATTTTACTCTACCCTGAGAGCCTCTAAAAATATCTTGTTGAGCAAATTCATTACCACTATAACTCTCTCTAACATGTCATTTTACGTTGAAACCAGGTATCTAGGAAGTAACCTGTCTTCTTGATAACACGGTATTATAGGGGTCCCCAGGCAACTATCTGTATTTGCCAAACATCCTCAAGAAATTATAAATTATATAATGCATATGAAAACATTTTGTGTGCTGGAAAACACTACCAAATGTTATTGTTTCTTATTAGTAATAAATCACTTTATTTATTAAATGCTGCATGACATAAAATGACATGGAGAATGACACAAAATGTAATTAGACACAAAATACAGCAAAAGCATGGAAGTAACACATCCTCTTTCCCCAGGACCGCATCTCTGAGAATGCAGTTAATCCTTATTTGTTCCTTTACACATGCATAAGCAATATGCATGAGTGCCAGAAATAGGGCTCAGAACCAGCGGTCTCTGCTCCACGTACTGTAACTCATGCACACAGCCTGCTCACTACTCTTATGGGTGGAAATGCTTCCAAACTGTTGGCTTTATCTCACAGCAGGTGTGGGGAGGGGGTGGTCTCCACAGCCCAGATCACCCAGCTGCAGCACCAGAAGAATCGTTTCTAATCAAGCATGTAAATCCATTCTTATGACCTTAAAAAGACTCACCATAAGAACATTTGGATATTAAAACACTCTATTCTAAAAAATAATTGTAATTGTACTGTTTACTGTTGAAAATAAGTCTTAAATCATTTATTGCCTAGTGAAAAATCAGAGCCTACTTCATACCAAATTCACAGAGCAGTTAATAAGTGCAATTAGTTCCTACTAGGATAGATTCAGAAGTTCGTTGTTTGGAAGATTTTGTTTGTATTTTTCCTGGTTGCCCTAGCATTCTCTGACTTCTGAAGTTAATGCTCACCCTCATCCCATACCCCTGCCCTGGGGCCTCTCACTAACTCCCAGTCTGGTTCCTCAGCTCCTCAGCCCCAACACAATTTTAGAAGTGATTGAGGTCCGTCTTCAAGGAAAAGCATTTTCCCCAAGTGAATCCAACTATCACTTAAGCTCTATCACTTATACAACTATCATTTAGACATTTTTAAGCTACAGTTGGAGGTTGATGGAGGAGAAAAATTTTCCTTTGGAGCAATGTAAATTACCTCTAGCTTTTCTGGAGAGGGTTGTGTTTGCCAAAGAAAAGAAGGTAAATCGTTAACTTGTAGTAATCTCATCCCTATGCCCATAAATACTGAAATCTTTTATTTCTCAAGCAATCTCTAAGATGTCTACTGAGAGTCTGTGAAAATCAATTTTATATTTTGATATTTACTTCTGTAAAATTAGTAGTATTTCATTGGGACTTCTGATATGACCATTAGTACATAAATCCAGTTTTCTCCTCTTCCTGAAAACCATCCAAAGGGAAAAAAAATGGAAAACAAAAAGACAAACTATATTTTCAGCAAAACTAAGACTTAGATCCCAAAATATTTTGAAAAGGATGCCAAAAACAGCAGAATTCACAGAAGGAACAATTGAAGGAGAAGCTTAGGAGACAGAGCCCAGTTATGACTGGTCTTAAACACTGCCAACAATGATATAATTTTCAAAGGTAAGGGCCACATCTGGAAGGCAAAAGAACTATATCCCATGTACATAAAACTGTACAGAAAAGAGAATATCTGAAGGTTCTAGAAGACTCCATACATCTGATTCAAATCGTAGACGCTAGACCTTATGAAGTCATCCAGATAAAGCCACGTGCAAGAGAGGTTTATTCCAAGCATTTAAGAAAAACTCAAGAGTAGAAAATTTATTAATAAATTGTATCATATTAATAGGTCTAAGGAGAAAAATAGTATGATCACCTTCACGAAGATTGAAAAAGATTTATAAAAATTAATAATTAAAATTTGATTTAAATAATAACGATAAAATAGGATATTAATGATATGACAAAGACAACCACTACCGATCCCTTCCTTCCTCCATAAATGTGTCACTCCACCATCAAGCGGTGGAGTTTATTCCTCAACCCTTGAGTCTGAACTGGTTCTGTGATTGTCTTGACCAAGCGCATGCAGAGAAATTGATTTTCTGGTACATCAGAGTCTTGCCTCATTGTTCTGGCTAGGACTTCCAACACTCTGTTGCATAAAAACGGTGACAGTGGGCATTCTTGTCTTGTTCTTGATCTTAGAGGAAAGCCTTTCGGCTCTTCACCACTGAGTATGACGGGAGCCATGTGCTTGTGGCATTTATTATGCTGAGATACATTCCCTCTATACCCACTTTGTTGAGAGCTTTCATCAGAAACGGATGTTTGATTTTGTCAAATGTTTTTTCTGCATCTGTTGAGATGGTCATATGATTTTTATACTTCATTTTGTTAATGTGGTGTATCACATTGATTGGTTTGCAGATACTGACTCACCCATGCCTCCCTGGATTAAATCCCACCTGATCTTGGTGTATGATTCTTTTTATGTATTGTTGAATTCAGTTTGTTAATATTTTGATGAGGATTTTTGCATCTATGTTCTTCAGGGATAGTGGCCTGTAATTTTCTTGTCTTATCCCTGCCTGGTTTTGGTATCACGTAATGTTGCCCTAATCGAATGAATCTGGAAGTGCTCCCTCCTGTTCTGTTGGAAAAGATACTTTTTTTCCTTTAACCACACTTTCTCTTATAAGCCCCAGGCCAGCATTCTCAACCATTTGCTAAATATATCCACGGAGGAATGATCACCTGTTAAAGAAATCAGTTCCCTTTCTTTTGATTTTAAAATATCTAAAAACCAGTAAACTCAGAAGCATTGTGCTCCCAAAATACTACTATGTTTCCTGCCGAATTCATTCTGTCCAGTCTAAACCTCCTGGGGTTTCTGTATTAAAATATATTAATACACAAGCATTCACCACTTTGGTAATTATCTCTTTACTAACATACTAAACTAAGTTTTTGGCTGCTTCTTTGGTGATTCTAAATGCTCAAAAGGCATATTAAAACTATTACTAGTTCCAGAATGTAATGTTTTCCACAAGAAAACTGGCCTGGACTTAAAAAAAATAAATCAATAACACAGAGAGGGGGAAGAGAAGATGAAATGTTAGGTTTTAATCCGGACTGGAGCCTGATTTTGAAAAAAGGAAAAAAAATAAGCTGTTGAAGGCATTTTGTGGGCAATTAAGGAAATTTCAATATGGAATAATTTAGATTATATTAAGAAATTAATGTTAATAATCTTGGGTATTGTGGTTCTGTAGGAGAAGGTCCTTTTTTTTTTTTTTTTTAGGAGATCCTGCGAAAGCAGTTATGGGTAAAATGTCACTATGTCTGCAATTCACTTTCAGATAATTTAGAGGGAAAAATTATGTGCATATAGAGAGAGGCAAAGCATACATGGCAAAATGTTAACAGTATTAAATCTAGGTGGGGGTAGAGGTGTTCATATCATTCTTTCAACCCTTCAGTATGTTTCAAATTTTTTGAAATAAAAAATTGGGAGAAAATCCTCTTTAGAGGAAGATTTTTTTTTTAATGATAATTGTGCCCTGTGCTACAACACACACTTTTTCAAACTGAGATAGTCATTTGGGATTAGGGATAAGTAAGTCTTTTGTTGGAATTGCAGCTACAGAGATGGCAGCGCTTGTTTTCAATTACTAACTTTGGAACTGTGTTTAAATCAGAAGATTAAATTCACTAATCCTACATTAGAACCCACCAAAAGACCTGAGGTTAGAACTGTTTTCTCCCAGAGAGGAAATATCAAAATGCAAACATATGACCATCTTTAATAAATTCTTTTTCTTCACTTGGACAAATATATTTCCCCAAGAGAAAAATGTGCATATGGGACACATGGAAGAAATTCTCCTTCATAAATACATTTCTTCAGTTTTTCAATGTTCTAAAAGCTAAACTCAGCACTCACAAATAGTTGAAATTGTTTCTGCATTTTTCTGCATAGAACAAATCTCCCCTTCGACATCCTTTCTTCTTATTCTGACTCCAGAAAGCCACACACACAAACACACACACATACTCATACACATGCTGCAGGAAACTCCTCCCCTCCTTTTTTTTTTTACTGAGTTAGTCAGTTTACAATGTTGTGTCAATTTCCAGTGTAGAGCACAATTTTTCAGTTATGCATGAACATACATATATTCATTGTACAGGAAACTTTATTTCAATGGACTTTAAGTAGACAAAAGGAGGATATTTCGTGAGATATACTTCGCCTACAGAAATAAGAGAAGATATGAGCAAGAGAAGAAAAAATGAGTTTCTCTATTGTTAGACAGTTTGGTGCTGGCAGGAACCAAGATGACATAACGTAGAAAGCATGATCTGACATTGACCAACTCAGTTTCATCTCATGAGAAAAAAATTTAAAATTTAAAAAGAAGAATTCTTTTGTTTGCCAAAGACGCTACACAACACTTGAGATCGTTTGAATGTCAGATCCATATCAGTCCCTGGAAAATTTTAATTTTAAGCATTAAAACACATCTTCTCTTAAAAGTCATTATTATTTCTTAAATCCTCCTCATTTCCCTCTTAGGCCAACAGCAGGAGAGCGGTGGGTGACATGGCATTTCTGTGAGCTAGCTATTTGTCAAAAACCCCAATTACACACTTGTGAGGTTTCAGTTTAATTATGGCTCCAAGGGGTAACTTCTTGTTCCATTTTCCAAATATCTCAATATGTTAGAAACAAGAAATATAACTGGGAAATGCTGATGACAATTTAGGTAGACATTTTGTTAAGTTTGATTTTATCGTGAACTTCTACTGTATTTGAAGGTGAGGCTGAATTAATTGATACGCGTCATCAGAACATCTTCATCACACCTGTTCGCTTTAACGGTACAGTGAGATCAAGGGATGTTTCACATGCTTCTCATTCTTTAGCAAGTACAGCTTAGGTGTGAAAGGAATTTTTCTTGCCACTTAAGCCTGGCTGTTTTCCCACCCGGCTCTGTCCTGCTGGTCCTGCAGCTGCCAAGCATTGGCAAGCGTCAGACCATATTCAACTCGCTTAAGATTTACTCTAATGCGTTCACCTCTTGGCCTTGGTTTCCACCAGCAGTAGATCATGGCCTAACATGGCAAATCTTTCACATAGGGAAAAAATTTGTCCTTGATAACTCGTAAGTGAGAGATGGTGGGGGAGGGTATAACTCAGTGGTAGAGCATGTCCTTAGCATGTATGAGGTCCTGGGTTCAATTCCCAGTACCTCCATTAAAAATAAATATACCTAATTACCTCCACCCACCTCAAAAAAAAAAGAGAGAGATGAGGGGGAAAAACATTGTAGAGTTCAGGTGTATTTAGAAAGCGAAGTCAAATCCATCTTAGAAGTGTTACTAAAAGTAACTCCAATATGTTGCTTGCTTGTTTGTGTCTTTGGGTTTTTTTGTTTTGTTTTTTTTTTTTTTACTCTCAAGCACAGGGGAAAAAAAAACTTAGTTCAGACCAGACCACTTGGGAAGTTGTGGAAATTGTTAAAGCCACAGTCACCATCAGCATAGTACATAATGAACTTTTCAAAAATCAGGGTCGAGAGAAGTCTTGAGCTGTGTACTTTTCACTCTGCCTAGGATGATGACAGTCAGCATAGAGTTTGTGGGATGCTGCTCATGCTTCAGGAACTGCGATGAGGACCTTCACATATGTCAGCACATTTTCATGGTGATCCTGGGAGGTAACTGTGATTTCTCCATTTGTGGAGATGAGACAGTGCCATACAATTGGGAAATGCGCCCACTGTCATCAGATGCAAGCAAGCGACAGAGTTGATATTCCACCCCATGCTCATAACCATAAACCCGCACCACCCTGTCACACCCTGGGCTGGTGCTGGGGATATCAGGAGCCCAAATTCAACCCACGGTCTTTCTAGGTCATTACACATGGCTGAGCATGATTTATTCAGATGAATAACAAATTATTTTAAAGTGGAAATTAAAATGGGAACTCCAACGAAGTTGACCCATGTTACTAGAAAGACTTCGGGGGATGGGGGGGCTCGTAGACTTTCCGTGGTTCCCATGTCATTCTAAGAACATTAGAAGTCAGAAGTCCAAGTACTTTCACGGACTCTTTGGGGACATTTATATGGCTTCAAGTTGTTTCCAACTGTCTGTTTCAGCAGTTAAGAGAGGCAGGTCAGGGTGCCTTGGCTGTAATTTTGTGATGGTCACTGCTGTTTACTTGCAGGACAGGGATATGTGAAAGCAGACTTCTCTCAAGATGAGAAGAGGAAGGGAGAGACAAGGTTCTTTAACAATGTGTGTTATTTGGTATTTTCTGGAATTAAGGACAGTGAAAAGGGGAGGCCATCAAGCAAGTCAGCTCTATGCCAAAAGGCCAGAGATGAAATTCTGAAGAACGAAAATCGAAACCTTTGTGGCTATCTGAACCTCCCTACTTCCGGTCCTCAGGGGCGATGACCCTGACTTGCATGTCCTTTATAAAGTTTCATAGAATTTTATATTTTATTCTGGATGGTAAATAGTCTGTAAATATAGAATGATAAAATGAAGAATTTATAATATTGAAAACAGGGTCTTTAAGAAAACTCTAAAGGAGCTGGATTTGGTTAATAGGAAGAAGCAGAGGCTGGAAGGTGATTCATGATTAAGCAAAAACAAAAGAAGTTTTAATAATAAGAGAATGTGAATAAAATCTTGCCATTTGTGACATGGCAAGACCTTGCTGGACCTTGAGGGCCTTAAGCTAAGGGAAATAAGTCAGATGGAGAAAGACATGATGATCTCACTTATATGTGGAGTCTAAAAATACCAAACTCTTAGACACAGAAAACAGACTGGTGGTTGCCGGTGGGGTTGGGGACATGGAGTGAAGGGGGTCAAAAGGGACAAACTTGCAGTTATAAAATGAGTAAGTCATGGGAATATTATGTACAGCATGGTGATTGTGGTTTATAATAATGTTTTGCATATTTGAAAGTTGCTAAGAGACTAGATCTTAAAAGTCCTCATCATAAGGATAAGGAAAAAAAGCTTTTTTGGAACATGTCTGGTGATAGCTGTTAACTACACTTAGCGTGGAGATCACTTCACAATATATACAAATATCAAATCATTATCTAATGCACACCAGAAACTAATATAATGTTACATGTCAATTATACCACAAATAAATAAATACCCATAGAGTCCCTTTCAAAAAAAAGAAAGGAAAAGAGTATATGAATATCCTTTCTTTCTGGAATAGTGCAGTTGTGTTTAAAAGAAAGAAATTAATGATCCCATTCTTTCCTAAGGTGTATATTTATTAACGTCATCAACATCATTTGGTGCTTTTTGGGATGAAATATCACTACATTAACGGCTGGGTGGTGCAATTTGGACAGAAATCTTTCCCCTTCCTCTAGGAATTATAGCTTAATCCTCCAACAAAGCCTGTTACAGCCACAGGATAACAAATACTTGCTGGTTGACTGATCTTAGAGGGAAAAAAAATTATATGGCTGAAGATGTGGAGAGCTCAAGGCAGCAGCAGAGAAATAATGAGGAAACAGAAAGATCCGTGAATATTTACACTGAGTACAAGGCAGGAGCAGTGAGGGAGGGACTGGATGATCAACGCCCAGCACGAGCTGTCAAGAAAAACAATCAAGCCCACAAACTATGGGACCACCTTATAATCATCTTGTTATTAAGCCTCACAGTGGTTACTTCATAATCACTTACTGACTTTACAGAACAAGTAAAAACATAGCGAAATCGAGTTATATCAGGATTTTCCACCCTATAATAGATTTTTCAAGGAAAATTATTTAACTCATTTAGTGCAACTGAGATGTTAATAAAAGGAATCCACTGTTTTTGTTTTCTCATTTTGCTAATGGTTCCATGAGATGAAAATGGTTCCATTAAATGAACTATGTTTTGTTAAGAATGAGTTCCACCATGGACTCAGTAGCTAAAGCTTTTGATTTCAATTTCAAATCAATGGCCAATTCTCTCCCATTATTTCACGTGCTTTATTCCCAGAGGACTCATGAGAAATAGACTAATATGATACAAATTCCAGATGTCAAAGACATTGCCCAAGAAAGTGCCTTTGAAGTTATTATTGGTTCTAGAGGCTCTCACAAAACTACTCAGGGACAGTTCCAGCACGGCAGGGGGCCACTCCACACAGATGTTTGTCCCACGATCATCGATGTACATTTTTTTAATGTGGATTTTAAACAGTGAGTCAAAAACACAATGCCATCCTAATAATAATGATTATCTATCCTCCAAGCTTTCTGGGAAAACAAGGACCAAAAAATTCTGCAACCTCCCAAGCTTTGATACACAAGAGAAAGAGGGAGAGACAAACAGATTTCTAATCCCGTCAGTGATTTGCCAGCTTTCTTTTACTTTCTTTTTTCCTCCCCTCCCTCCACCCCCACCCCCGAGTCTGGGTCACATTTGCCTTTTTCTTTGCGTGTCTCCTATTTGGTTGAAAATTGGACATTCTCAATGACATAGCAACTGTGGGTACTGATTTCCCCTCCCCAGCTCCGGGCGTGTTATTTTTGTTGTTTGCTGGTTGGTTGGTTTTGTGTCTTGGGTGGACTATTCTAGTGAAGTCTGTTTCCCCTTCTGTGGGCAGCCTCTGCTGTCACTCCTCTGAGGGCACTGCCTTGGCCTGTGTCTGATCACTCTCGGATGAAAGTGGATTTTGTGGGGCTCTCCTGCCCTGATTCCCCTCTAGGCTGACTGCCTCTGTGGACACCACGAGCTGCTGCTGCCTCCACTCACTGAGGGCTGATGGCACTACCGTTTCTGACACCTGGGGACCTAAATGGCCCCACAGTCTGAGCCAATAAATTTGGTCCTCCCCGCAGGGGTTGTCTTTGGGGAGACTCTTTGGAGTTTGCTTCAAGCCTCTAGCTCTCTTCTTAATTTAATGTCTCTTTCTCTGGTTCTCCCTGTTAAACTTCCAGTTCATCTCCTACACAGCTGTCTCCCCCAGGAGCCACTCGCCTCCTCTTACTTGCTCACCACCAAGATCTCAGTTGTTTTCCACAACACCCTTAGGTAGGAACCTCCCCTTACTCTGTTCCAAATCAAGTCCGTTACCTTAAGCGGAGGCATGCTCTTTGTTCTTTAAGTATGTCCCTCCCTCTAAGCAAAATTTCTGTGCCTCTGCACTGGAGTTGCGGTGAAGCCGGTGGCCCATTTGTCCAAGAATAATACCCCTGGTCCATGAACAGAGCTCTGAGTGGGGACGTGGACCCTCGCCTTCTTGGTTTGCTCCTCCTGGCATGGAATCTTTGCCCTGTAAGTGAGCTTTGGCGGAAGCATTTAAGACTCAGTATTCTCAGCCTCCTGTCCCTGGATTAGAGCTTCTTTTCTGAGCGGAAGATGTGTCAGGAAAGGAGACAGGTTCTCCTGGCCGTGTCTGTCTGGAATAATGCTTCTGCACTATGGAACTGGGGGCTGGGGCTGAGAAGTGCCAGTGGCCTACCCCACCCCCAAGAGGGAAGCCACATCCCTAGATGGGGAACGAGGTGGAAGGAGAGCCCTGCCTGCCTGGCTGCACATGCCTGGATAGTTTTATATTTTAAACAAATACTTGTTCCCCCTGCCTCTGGGCACACGTTCAGAAGAATGACTTGCCAGTAGTTTTTCGTGACTTCAAGGGAGGATTTAGGATTTATTGACATAAAGGAAAGTGAGTACAAGCCAAAGACACTCACATTAACTACCTTTATGTGCTTTCTGCAGCTCTGCAGATGACAGACATCAATATCCAGTTAACTTTGCAGAGCAGTTAGTTATGCTGTTGAGAGCTTAAGAGGAAAAGCACAGGCTGGTACCCAGAGCCAACTGGGAGGTCAGCCTGAGGCCTGCAGGGTGTCGGCTCTGGTTGATTCAGTAGCTAAATGTCAAGCTAATTTATTTATTTATTTATTTTTAACATTTTTTATTGATTTATAATCATTTTACAATGTTGTGTCAAATTCCAGTGTAGAGCACAATTTTTCAGTTATACATGAACATATATATCTTCATTGTCACAATGTCAAGCTAATTTATATTCAGACCAGGAGAGTCCATGGTATAACGACAAAGGACTAAATGGTGTAAGGGGACCACTTTCAGAGACCATGATACCCTCCAGTGAAATAAAGGGTCATGGTGGAATCCCCAGTGCTTCTCAAAATTTTCCACCAAATGTCATCTCTTGGGGGAAAGCACTGCAAAGTAAGTCATTTGGTGGTGAGCCCAAAGGGAGGAGAGTGCCTTGGAAACACTGGGGGCATGGGGGGAAGGGGAAAGCAGGGGTGTATACCCAACAGTGACAAGTGGAAATTTCTTTGAAGTCCTATGGAACATCCTTATGAATTCAGCATTCATAATACAGTCTTCTTTGTTTTAATGTGAAAATGAAATGTCATTTGCCTGTTTTGGGGGGAGTTGATGTGGCCAGAAGAAGCTCCACTTTTCTCTCTGTGCCTTATTCCTCAAGCCCAGTGTGAGAAGCCTGGTCCTGAGGGAAATGCACACAGTAGCAATCACCGTAAATTTCTTTGCCATAGTTCTCTTTAAATAAGCCATTCCCTGTAGTTTGGGGCAGCCATTATGGGAAACAGTATGGAGATTCCTCAAAAAGCTAAAAATAGACATACTACATGATCCAGCAATCCCACTCCTGGGCATATATCCAGAGGGAACTCTAATTCGAAAAGATAGATGCACCCCAATGTTCATAGCAGCACTATTTATGATAGCCAAGACATGGAAACAACCTAAATGTCCATCGACAGATGACTGGATAAAGAAGTTGTGGTGTACAATGGAATACTACTCAGTCATAAAAAAGGATAAAATAATGCTATTTACAACAACATGGATAGACCTGGAGATCATCATTCTAAGTAAAATAAGCCAGAAAGAGAAAATATACCATATGGTATCACTTATATGTGGAATCTAAAATTTTTTTTTAAAAGACACAAATGAACTAATTTACAAAACAGAAATGGACTCATAGACATAGAAAACAAACTTACGGTCACCAGGGGGGAAAGTGGGTGGGAAGGGATAAAACAGGAGTTCAAGATTTGCAGATACTAACTACTGCATATAAAATAGATAAACAAGTTCATACTGTATAGCACAGAAAACCATATTCAATATCCAGTAGTCACCTATAATGAAAAAGAATATGAAAAGGAATACATATATGTATATGTATGACTGAAGCATTATGCTGTACACCAGAAATTGACACGACATTGTAAACAGACTGTACTTTAATTAAAAAATCAATTAAAAAAAAAAAGCCATTCTCCACTCCCATTTTGTGAGAAAAAGCCACAAGCTCTTATCCAAACTAAACACAACTGTCAACAGACCTATATGAGCAGTTACATCATATGGGTATACAAAAAAGATAACTCAGAGATATAAAATGAAACGATGCAATGATTTGCTACACGTAGTATTTTTATACAAATAAAAAACTCTGTAAAGGTTCACTCTTTATTGAGTTTTACAGTTCAAACTGATAAGAGGACATATGTTGTGTCAGCCCCATGACCAAATGCAAGGAACCTACCAGATTCCAGGGAGCACGGGAATGTATAGTGTGGGAATTCAGATATTCAAAATGATAGGGTGGCCAAATGGAACTGGAGTACTTGTACCTTCTTGTATTTTTAAAAAATTTATTTAAACTAAAAACAAATTGAAGAAAAAACTTCCAAGGAAAAAAAGGGATAAAATATACCTTCAGGCTCTCTCAATTCCCAATCTGAACAAGCCCCTCTAAAAGCCAAGGAAAGAAAAGTATGTCTTCGCTGTGTGTCCCGAGGTAACGCAGATGGCATCATTAACTGGTCTCTCCACTGGGCTGATCCACCGACGATCATCAAGGCTAGCTCCTCCTATCCCCCTGTCCTTGGTAATGACACACTGGCAAGAAACTTGCTGTTTCTGAAGCACCAGCAAAGGATTTGACCCACATCATATTTTGCCTAAAAGGTTAGGATAGCCTAAGAAGGAATGCCGTGAAACAAACAGCTCCTCAGCAATTGAAGAAGGCTTAACTCATGCATGGCTCCTTTAAACATGATATGGGGAAACTATTCTGGAGTGCTGACCTTCTTTTGAATTAGGTAGTGAGAGCCATAAACTCTTCTCCAAGATGAATCAGTCATTCGCACAGTTGCCCAAAAGGCACTATCTCTGATGTGATGCTAAAATAGTAGCATCACGACCAGCGTATTTTACAGATTAACTCCTGCAACAGACTAATATCAATTAACAGCACCTATGTCTGCTCAGAACAGTTACAACACTCATTTCTGAAACAGATGGTTCTATTAATTTCTCATCCTCAGTCTCATTATCTCTAAGATGGGGACATTAGAGTTCTGATTCCATAGGCTTTGCCGGGAGGAACATGTGAGATATAACACGCTCATAAAAAGTGCTCGGTAGTTTGTACATTGCAAGAAGGCAATAAATTTTAGCTATTAGTGCTATTATTATTGTCATTTGTGAAACTGTTAGGGACATTGTCAACCCAAGGTAATGCCTGATCAGAAATGAGCAGCTTTGGAAATTAATAACGGCCGCTTTTTTGGGAACAGCTGTTGAATCTCAAGCATTACATTAGTGAGATAGATACCATCTTTAATCCTTTCAACAGTACCACAAAAGTATTAAGATCCCAATTTCAAAAACAAGGAAACTGAAACTCAAATACATAAATTAATCTGCCCAGGGTTTTATAGCTAATAATAATATAATTAGCTGGTTTGTTACCACTAGTATTAGTTTGTTATAGCTACTATTAGCTTGTTACAACTAGCATTAGCCAGTTTGTTGGAGCTAGCTAGTTAACAATTAAACTCTAGTAGTTTGTTTGTTATTGCTGTAACAAACTCCTGTACTTCACTGACTGTTCACAATAAAAGCTTATTTCTGGCTCACTAAAATCCACAATCAGTGTTTCTAATCTGTAGGTACTTCTCTTCCATGTGGAGATTCAGACATCTGGATTCCTTCCCTACTGGGCAGTACCGAGCATCTTTTACAGACTAGGTCACTCAGTCACCCCTACAGCAAGAGAGGCTGGGAAACAGGGTCTACCAATGTGTCTGGGAAAAAAATAGATTTTGTGAAAAGTTAGAAGTCTCTGCTACAAGCTTTGAAGTCAAACAAACCTTGGTTTGAATCCCGGCTCCATAACTGACTAGGTGTGTGATCAGGAGCAAGTTACTTAAACTCTGAGTGCCTTCAGTTGTAAAATGAGGATTACAGTATCTTCATATGGTTGGTTGTGAGGATAAGTAATATGATAATAATAACAAATTTCCAACATTTCTTAAGTGCCAGGTAACATCCATATTATCTCATTTTCCCAATCCACCTACAAAGAAGAATCTATTATTACCATCTCTGTTTTACAGACTGAGGTTGTAAGAGATTAAGTACAAAAATCGCCAACAATTGTTCCAGCCCCCTGTATCCACACCCCGTACAATGTGATTCTGCAGTAACTGTCATCAAGAGATGGAATCCCTACCCCATGAATCTGGTCTGGCCTCGTGACTTCCTTCAGCCAATGGAATGTGGCAAAAGTGGCATTGCCAATTGTGAGCCTCCATTACTAGCTATTTTGGACCCCCCACCACCACAACAACAATACTAACAAGAACAAAATTTGCCCAAGATCATAAGACTACATAAAAAGTAATTTTCAACAAATAAGGGAGTTTTCAGGTAAGCAAAGCCTTAGCTTTGATGTCATTATACTTGACTCTGAGTCCACTCACACACGGGTATCTGTGAGTACACAAAAGCAGCAAGAGCTAACTGAAAGCAGCGTGAGCTCTGGAGTCAAACAGCCATGAATTTAAACACAGTGTCCAGAGTTTACTGGCTGTGTGACTCTTTGTGCACATCAGGGTCCTGAACTGTAAAATGGGAGTGTCTGTTTCATGGACATTGTGACATCCTTCCACCCTCTTCACACTGGCTGCAGAAGCTGCAGGGCCGAATTTGTGTTCTGCCTCTCACGGGTCAGTATACAGGCGCTTATACTGTGTATCTTGTATAATGACATATTCTTTGCCTTCACTTAGTTTTTTCCTTCATTGATTTTCTTTTCACCCTGATTGCTTCACTTTACAAAAATCCTCTATTTGTTTTAGCAAACCCCTTTAAACCCTTTCTGGAAAAGCAAAATATTGAACACATAAAGAGTAAAATTGCATAATTTATCAATTATTAATAATTGGTCCAGCACAATGTAATATCAAATCACTAAATAACGAAAAAAACAAATATTTCCTCATCACCTCAATCACATCTATGGACATACTAAACCCAAACTGTTTCCATCTAGTTCTTCAGAACTCTGTACTAAACCAATTAAACTCAGTGCCTTTGCTTCTGAACATGACTTTGCCTTACCTCCAAGTCATCACAGTGGAAACCCAACAATGGGAAAATTTTCAAGATTGTTTTACTTCATTGGAAAGAAAGGCAGAAGACCCAATTGGCTACATTAGGACACAAGGAAAAATATTTTGGAAGAATATTTATTTTTTAAACTATACAAATCTTACCTAAGTGTAGACCAATGTATAAATCTGGGACTATGATCTCTTCGCAGGTAAATGCTTACAAACTGAAGGGTCTGGAAAATTTCTAAAACCCGTAACTCCGAATGGCAGGGACCTCATAGAAGACATTCACAGTCAGACCACCAGAAACATAAAAGAAGGGAGAAGCTAGAGCCTGGGTTCTAATCCTGGCTTTGTCACCTATGAGCCATGTAGCTAATGAGCCAAAGGAGACCCCATAGCGCAGGGCTTCTTGACATTGCAAAAACCCAGATCAGGAGCGTCTCACGCTTCCCTCCCCCACCACTAGCTCTCTCCTGGCAACAGCCGAGGGAACTGGGCCAGAATCCAGGGAAGGGCCCACCCCAAGTCTGTTTCCCATCACCTTCTCCAGGACTCCCTTCCTCTCCTCCCTGCTCCTCATGCTTGCTCTTCTCACCACTCAGCTCTAGTCCCCACCTTTCACCTCTGTCTTCAAAATATTTCTCTTTGAGCCTCTCCTCTCCCATTTCGTGTATAAGCTAAAAGCACAACGTGCAATAAAAAAAATCAAGAAAGTCTTGAGTGTTTAGGAAAACTGGGCTTAATAATAAGCCAGTGACATCAGGAGGCTGGTAGGATTCCAGACATTTTCTTCAGAACCTCTACAAAAACCACACAGCAGATAAAGCCCGGGCTTTGAAATCAGACAAATCTATCTTCTACCCCCAGTTGTGAGTCTTACTACTGGTGTGTTCTGGGAAAAGTCCTATAACCTGAGACTCCTTTTTCCTTAACCGTTAAAGAGAAATTAAATGAGATCATTCACATGAAGCACTTAGTACAGTGTCTGTATGGCAAGCATGCAGGGAATGTTCAGTATTATTAATCCTGTTATACCCCCCTCTTATTTCTTGCACTTAGCTTTTCTTTGATAGCTAGATTCAAGATGAATTTTTAACAATATTTTTTCTGTAACAGTATGTGGAGTAAGAAAACTTTCTATTGTTTTTTATATACATTTATAAGAATTTAGCTTTATTATATGCTATCTTGGGCTAGCCTAGAAACCTAGCCATTGATGGGAGGGAAGGAGGGAGGCACGTTGGATTCCAAGTTACTAATTCAGCTTGACAAACTTCAGATCACAATCTGTTTATAGGTTTATAGGAGATGTTAGAGTCAGCCCCTAGTGGAAATAGACTCATTCATTCCTTTTAACTATTCCCTGGGTTCTTATCATGGGAACTATGTCACAGATCTGGAGACAGAATTGGAAGGGGATGTGGAACAAGGCTGGAATCAGAAAGAGTTAACCAGAGAGGCTCCTAAGAGGCATAAGATCTTGGTCCTAATTGTTAGATGAAGTGAAGAATGGAGTAGCCAGATCAAAGTCTAAGCAAAAGTTGGTGTATCTGTGTTGAAATAATCACTAAGGCTTTCTCAGTGTACACACTCAGTATTTCTTGGCTCCTTGGACCCTCAACAAGTCTCTTGAGGCATGAACTTGGAAGGGTACATCCCACAGCCAGTACCTGGTTCTAGAACAGCATCTCCAAAGGTGGTTAAGGGTTCACCAAATGGACCCAAATTTTCCAAAGCATGAAATTGGACGCTAAAACCTTTCCTTTAGGCTGACTCCACCCTGTTTTTATCATCCTTCTGTTTCTACTTCCCTCCAGCCTCTGCGCCTAGAACCTAGTGTGTTCCAGTAAATAGATTAAAAACAGAGAGAGAGAAATCAGTAAGGGAAGAAGTGATGAAAATTTTCATTGCTTTTTGTCTGGGAAGAAACTACATAAACTTCCACTGGCAAATGCAAACTACCTTTTTCCCACTTGTAAAAGTGAGCTGTCTCCTCAAATTTGAATATATCCTTGGGTAAAATCATCACAGAGGTCACTGGTCAATCTTCCTTCCTTTGCCTTCTTCCCACCTGTGTATTATGTGTGAAATGAAATAGATTTCCACATAAAGCATGCTTGTCATCCCCAGGAAAGCATCACATAAGAAACTATGATGTGGACTGTTGACTAATCTTTATCTTTTGATTCGTATATTGAGACGTGTGAACGTATTTTCTTTCACAATATGGTGACTCTAAAAATTCAAATATGGGCAAGATTTTAATAATTTATGTCAAAGTAAATGTGATTAATTGAAGTGGAACATTTGTAAAGCTAAGGAAATAATAAAATCCTTCAGTTTGGGAACTCATTGATTTACATGCCTTAAATCTGAGTCAGATTTCCCCTGATACCAGTGTTATGGAAAAAGGATTTTCTCCCTCCCTTCCATCCCATGGCCAGATTTATTATTTATTACTGCTCTTTTCCATTTTAGCTCCCTCTGTCATTGTAAGGTAATCAGAAGGAAATTTCATATTTTGCTATTTCAAGTAGATGTCAGAATCAGAAAAGTGATGGGAGTGTGGCCTCTTAGGTAATGGTCTTTTCTTCTGCAATTACATAAACTCAATATTGATTTCTATTTCCTAACATTGCTCTTTTTCCTCTATTTCCCATTCATTTGACAGATGTTTATTGTCAGGCTGGAGCCACAGTGAACGAGGCAGACGTAGTCCTTATATCGTTGCAAGTTACAGGGGAAGTCCCAGCTTCAGTCAGAAAGTGGGTCCATCCCCCTATACCACAAATAAAGAACCTGGAATTGAGTCTTGTTGGTCCCAATTGGTCTGGCTTGGGTCATGTGCCAACTCCCAACCAGTCAATGTGATCAGGGATAGAGGGTATGTGATAGGCTTACAGTAATCACAGCCCACTCTTGGAACCAGTCAGAGCCCACTGAGTGGTGCTGAGAACCTCCGAGCACTTTTGGGAAACAGAGGAAGGCATGAAATTGATGCTGGAAAGAACAAGATACAACTGCTGCACTTCCTGTCCTTATGGAGTTAATAGCCTCTGCAGAATGGGCTGGACAATGGGAACCCACCGATTCAGTGCATGCATGAATCACTTCTGATACATGAGGGCCAACAAGTGTGTAGCCCTGGGAATCTTCCCATAGCAACAGGATGCAGGCCGATTGTTCATGGCTAACCAGCCACCACGTGCTCACAACTGCCAGCCTCTGGCCGTGATTTAGAGATAAAACCTTTCATACCCCAATTAGCCTACACTTTGATTCATGCAGTGCCTAAGAATTCACCTTTATTTATAAAGTCCATGGTTTCAGATAAATTTGACAAGAGCTGCTGTAAGTTAGTGTTGCAAGGATGTTAGTTTCCTCACTTAATCGTGATTTAATATTCCGCATGTATAGCCAGTTAAAGAAAACTGCAGAGTTGGCTTCATTCAAATCTCACATTACTAAAAATATTCCTTCTTCACCTTGTTTACAACCTTGAGTATTGGATTTAATTCTAATCTCACATGTTACACCTCATCGTTAATCTAATGCTCTACGTCAGTAGCTCTTAATCTTGGCAGCAAAATGGAAGCACTTGGAGAGTTTAGAGCATGTCTATGCCTAAGTCTCAGCCCCAAAAATTCTGTCATCATTGGTCCAGGGTGCAGCCAAGGTTAAGAACTGCTGCCCTAAGTAGAACCTTGTTAGGGATGATGATGTGTCTCCTAGGAAACGTGCCCAATTTGCACATGTAACTAATTTAAATGCTCAAGCCAATCAGTTGAAGTTGATTTAGGATTAAATTAAATTCAGAAACAGGGAGAAACATTCCCTAGATCCACAGCAAAATAGCTCTCTGTGCCTGCTTTTGCCCCCCACCCCCACCCCCACCCCCACCACAGACACATCTCCACATCTCCACTGCCACCTGGTCTAACCACCAGCATCTCCCTGGGCCATTGCAACAGGCTCCCAGTTCTCTCTTGTGTGCTGTCACACAGCAGCCAGAGTAAGCTTCTTAAAATATGTATTAGAACACATCACTTCCTTCCTCAAAAACCTTCAAAGGATTCCCACTGCTTACGCTAAAAAGTACACAAACTCTCCAGGCCATTGTCTGCTCACTCCCATCATTCATGACACGTCAGCCACACTGACCGATTTCCTCCATCTTTTCCATCCCAGAGCCCCTGTGTGTGTTGTTCCCTCTGCCTAGAATGCTCTGTACACACACACACACACATACTCATGATCTCTTCCCACTACACACACAGTGTTTGCCTTGCTCAGTGTAAATGAAGGAAGTGTATTTTATTGTACCATCCACTTACACTGAAGGATATTATTTTTAAAATAGCTTATCAAGGTAAGTACAGCCATATTTACTCAAGATGATGTTTAGAGTCCTGTTCACTACATAAGATTAAGTGTTCTCTTTACAAAGAGCCATACGAGAGTTTTTCCAGTTTCAGTTCTAGGAACAGTATGGTTCTCTTGAGTAACCAGTTGGTGTTTTGCTATCATATTCCATAGATCATTCTATTTTGATTCTATAATGATTCTATTAATCATTAACCAATTAGGCTTCCCTCTTTGCTTTGACTTATAAGAAGTTTAGAGCCAAATTTGTAACCGTCCCCAACCCTATCCCTTGTCAGCTCCAGAACAGATGCTGGTGAGATGCATTTTGCATCCTAACCTTGTTCCAGTTTAATCTAATCAGTCATTCTTTCATTTTCCCTCTGCTCTTCATTTTAATTATAATGTGTTTGTAAACTATCTTAAATACTCTCTGGAAGTAAGCAAGACAGTGTAAATAAATTAAATAATGAAAAACAACTTATTCAATGAAAAGAGAAAGAGTATGTGATGAGTTATGTTTCAAGGGTTTCAATAAGGGACACCCTTTTTTTCCACTAGAGGGAAACAAAAAGGAGGCAAACTGAGAGAGACCAGAATGGGTTTAAGCACATAACCCATCACAAACAGCACTGGAAAAATAAAGGCGTATGGAGCGGGTGGGGCAGAGAGAGAGGAGAGAAACAGAGCTTTCACCTCTCTGGCAGACAGAGCTCAAAAGGAAAGGAAGGGCTGAGCAGTGCCCGCCCAGTATGTTCTCAGATATACCAATCAGGGCATTCTCTCCACTCCCCTGGGGGCAGTCAGGCCAAGAGTGTTAACTCTAAGTGATGCCTGTCACATGGGAACAGAAAGTCAAGGGCAAGGATGCTTTCTCTCCGCCAAATATTATTGACTTTATAACATTTATTTCAGCTAGTAGATATTTTATAATGAAGTTACTGTATTAGTTGCCTATTGCCTCTGTAACAAATTACCAAAAGCTTAATATCTTATCACCTTATTTCTGACCTCTAGAAACTTATCTCACTAAGCTCCAATCAAGGTGTCCACAGAGCTGCGTTCCTATGGGCTTCAGGGGAGAATCCATTCCTTGCCTTTTCCAGCCTCTAGAGGCTGCCCTCATTTCTTGGTTCAAGGTCCCCTTCTCATCGCTCCAACCTCTGTTTCCATTCTGACATCTCCTTCTCTGACTGACTCTCCTGCCACTCTCTGTCCCTTATAGGGACTCTTGTGACTACATCGAGCCCACCAGGTAATCCAGGATCTCCCCAACTCAAAATCTTTCACTTAATCTCATCTACAAAGTCTCTTCTGCCATATATAAGGTAACATATTCACAGGTTTTGGGGATTAGGAGGTGGGCATCTTTGGGGGACCATTATCTGCCTACCATTGTTACTCTAAATAGATAGGTGTCTGTGGACATCCCAAGGTATGAATTCGGGATGTGCTTCAAACCATAGCAAAGAACTGTCTCCAGCATCTGGTACCATCCATTCAAACCAGTTCATGTATTTCAACAGTTCAGTCCATGGATGTGATATAAAGCACTTTTTCACCCTAGAAAAGTAGTCCAGGGATATTCTTCAGATGCTTTTAACCCTAAGAGAAACATCACTGCTTCCTAATTAATAGCCCTCTAGCATGCAGCTGTGATGAAAGAAATTATTTTGTTATTCCTCCTGCCTGGAATTCACCATTCTCTCCGTGGTCCCCTAAACCCTCTCCACCCCCTCCACCCCCAGCTCCTAGAGCTTTCCAACCTCTCTTCACTCCTCCACTCCTACTCCCAGAAATGCAACTGCAACATAAAGATGGGATAAAAAGCATCTCTTAAAAACAGGAACATGAAGATGGGATCACATTTAACACAGAAATAAGGAAATTCTCCGTAATTGTTCAAGAAGGATTTGCCTGGATTTTTAGACAACTTTTCTAGCCCTGCTGCTAGCTCTGTATTACATATATATCTAGTTCATTCCTCTTGCCTTCCCTTACTCTCTTACATGTATACTTACTTATAAGCCCCAAAAGGTCAATGCCTCTGTAATTCTCAAGGTGAAAGCCTTTGGGAACCCAGCGTAGTGCCGTGCGGGGTGGGGGGGCATTCAATAGTTGCATGTTTGTGAATGGATGCTTGTTGTTCAGTAGATGCATCGTTTGTCTGGGAGTTCCAATTCCTAATTCCTTCACATGCCAACAGTACCCTCACCTGAAAATTTCAAAAGCACGTAGGTTTCAGACAGTGTTTTGAATTATTTGTTTAGTATTTTCTTTCACTGGTTTAGAACACTGCCCACTCCTTGCTTATCTCTGCTTTCCTCCAGGCATTTCTGTTTTTAGGCAGGTCAGCACTTACCGATTTATAAGGCTATTCCTTTCTCACTCTTCCTGAGATCATATACAGAAACAGCTAGTTACAAATGCCCTGCCTAACCAAGAGCCAGAAGACCTGATCCTCAGACCAAAGTCTAAAAGAGAAAACTCTTTGCTGACTGTTGAAGGGCCAGCCAATGCGATGATTAAAAAAAAAAAAAAACAAAAAAAACTGTTTCAATTTGTCTCAGGAAATATGGTTAATGTTCATTTACACTCATCAATTATATATATATTTTTAAATCTGTAACATAATTAGCAGGTGAACTTTGCTATTTTTCTCTACACTTCTTAACTGGGGGTCACTTTTGGGAGCTGAGTCGGCAGCCCAGCATCTCCCGCACAGGGCTCCCGGGCAGCCCGGTGGTTGGGGTGATGGCAGAGCCAGTCCCTGGCAGAGACTAGGGTCAAGGGCTTGGGCTGCTCTGCACTCCAGACTATGAAACTGACAGCCTCAAAAGCTGCCACAAGCCTGGATCAGAGTTGTCTCAACTGTCAGTGCTGGGAACTAGCCAAACACTCCATCACTGTCTGTCTTGGAGTGTGCCCAAGCCATGGGTTCAATAGCTTTCCTTGTTTCCTGGAATTGATCAGTTTCAATTCAACAATTATGTCTCTGTCATCCACCCTAGAAAGGATCACCAGGACCTCCTGCTGTGATTTTCTGAGTGCTAGGAAGGCTACAAGTCTCACACAAACGTCCCTCCAGGACACCAGATGCTCCCAAGATCCCTATTAGAGAAACATTGGTTTGACGTGATCCTCCCTAAAATGTATACCCTCTTGCTGGGGGTGGGGGGGCAGACTTTAAACTATTCATTTACTCAACAAATACCCATTTATCAAACACCCATTACCTTCAAGACACTCTTCTGGGCCCTAGAAGTTCTTCTCTTCCTATACAGAGTTCACAGCCTAGTCAGTTATTAATCATTTGTAGAACCTCAGTGACCTGGGAGGAAAAGAAAAGAGGACAGATTTTGATAAAGAAGAAGAGGAAAGAATGACACCAATTACTAGGCCAGGGAAGAGGAAGCAGGGTGAGGGGAGCTCACCCAGAGAAGGTAAATTTGTCTCACTTCGCCAGCTGACCCTGAAGCCATGTCCACACAGGCCCTTACAGTGGACAGTCAGACAGACAGCAGTAGCAGGTACCTCCACAGGTCCAGAAACACGCTTTTTCAAATTAGATCACAGAACTTCACAAAGACACTCAGAAACCCCATATAGAAGAAAGCACATTGATTTTTATTATACTCAAACTGCTGGGTACAATCTACTGAAATATTGAAATAAGTGACTGAGAAAATCAGCCCTTTTCATGGTTTAATTTGCCCACATCACTCGCCTCCCTCCTTCACCCATGTGCTCACATTTTGAGGTCAATTTCCCCTCAGTAATGACCCAGGGGAGTGAGACAGAATTTTCCAAGCCTCAAGATTACTTGTTTATAATTTCATCCTTTTTCAGTCCTCTTTTTTTGGCTGCAGTTCCTTCCATGCCTCAAATCCCCACCAATGAAACTGGCAGCCAGTCAGAGGCTTCCCCCACGGCAGACGCCCTGGGCTCTTTTGCAGGACCGACAAGGTGATCACGCCCCACTCCCTTGATTTCTGTGGGCAGGTGAGAGTGGTACTCCAGCCGCTGTCCACAGCCAGTGTCCTTTCTGCATCTCCTCTGTGGGGTATATTTCCCCTCTGTACCTGGCAACCACCTGTAGGGCTCAAATAAACCACATTTACGGTAGGGATAACAGCCTTGTCACTTGAAGAGTGACCTGCACACCAGAAGCAAGAGCACCACCTAGAAGCTTACTAGAAATCTAGATTCTTAAGCCTCACCCAGACCAATTGAATCAGAATCTGCACATTAATGAGAACCACATTACCACCCAATCTCACCTCCTCATCCTTAACCACCACCCTCATGATTCAGAGGCACCTCGTGGTGGCAGCATGGAATGAAAACAGCCCCCGCTCTGCTCTCTCCCCGTCTCACACTCAGTTGACGGGCCACCCACTCCATATCTGTCCCTTCCATCTCTGTTTTGGAGCTGTAGCTCCTGCCTTGCCTTCACCAAGAATGCCTCTTCTGCTATTAACAGAGGGGTGCTCTGAGCCATTCACCAATGGCCAAGCCCTTAGCAAATCATCTTAGTACATTTTTTAATCAACCTCATGCTTCTAGAGTACATGCTCTGTGTCCCTCACCTGCCACACTATATACCAATTGGCACTAGCGTCCGTTGTCACCTAAGAAACCCTGTCACTAAAAGTATCCTTTTATTTATTGTCCCTTTGTAAATCGCTATGGACAGCCAAACTCTATGCTAGACACTCACCATCTAGCTGAGAGCTTGTAGACCAGACTGTGCAGTCCTACCAGATAGCCCTTGTACTAGACAGAGTTCTCCAGAGAAACAGAAACAATAGGATAGAGAAAGAGATTTATTAAATGGAATTGGCTTGGGTGATGACAGAGACTGGGAATTCCATATCTGTAGTGTGGACCAGCAGGCTTAAGACCCAGGAAAGCCAACGGTACAGATGGAGCCCAAGGGCAGTGTGTTGGAGAATTCCCTGTGACTCAGGGGAAGGTGAGTCTTTTCATTCTATTTGGACCTTTGAGTGGTTAGATGAGGTCCACCCACATTATGGAGGACAATCTGCTTTACTGATTAAAATACTAATTGTATCCAAAAACACCCCCACAGAAACCCCCAGAATAAAGTCTGACCAAATATCTAGGCAGTCCATGGTGCAGTCAAATTGACTTATGAAATTAACCGTCACAGCCCTTATTAGAAATTCATAATGGGAGGAGAGGAAGAGGCACAGCAGCACAAGGTGGGGCAGCAGAGCTGCAGCAAAGGTAACAGACACGTGTTGGTGAGGCCTCCCTGCCCACGTCAACACTTTGGTCTTGTGCAATGTCCCCCATCTACCTTTGTCCCTTTATCAGCACCCTCAGGGAAGACAGGACTCAGTACTGCTTGATTCCATCCAGAAAAGAACAGGCCAGACAGAAGTGACAAGGATTTCTTTGCCAGCCCTCCCTCCACCCCACCCGAGGCACCCCTGACAGCTAGCCACTCAAGAACCCAGCCCAGGCCCATATGTCTTTCCTGACCCAGCCTGCTCAAATCGGGAGTTTAAGAATCCTTCAGAGCAAGCTTGGGTTTTCCCACTTGGAGAGTCATAGGTCAGAATGAGGGAAGGACAGAGAAGCCACCAGTCAGAGAGCTCCCACTATCCTTCCCTCCCCCTTCTTATGGGGAGAGAAAGTGCCTTTGGCTATTCAGCTCTCCTCCAAAGGAGAACGCCAGTCAAGTCTTGGCTTTCTTGTGTTGGCAGAAAGGAGACTAAAATATTCATGGAAGGTGTGCTGGTGATGAAAGGAGGGGAGAGATAAGCCTTCAAGGCTGTGGCAGACTAGGAAAAATACTGAGAAGAAGATGAGTTTAAGAAGCTGTACTATGGTTTATAATTTGAATCCCCCTTTGGTGTCTTTATCTTTCACTTAAGGTCAGAATGGTTAATGAGGACTTTGGGTTGTCAGTGTTGTGTGTCCTTGAATATGAAACCACACTGAGACCATACCATATGGTTCCCCTTTTATTTCTTGCATTTCTTAAATACTTGAAAATGCACAGAAATTCTACTAAATTAATTGTACCTTGATTCTACTAAATTAATTGTACCTTGTAAAACCTGACAGAAAAGCATCAGCAAAACCAAGAATAAGAATTCAAAGCCTCAGAGTGCTAATCCACTGAACCAGTCGAGCTCAGGTGCCACGCATTGCACAAAGCCTCTTTCCAGCTTTGGGTGACAGGCATACCGTGCGTTCTGAGGGTACCTGGCATTCAGGACATCCCTTTACTGGCTATGGACCCCTCCTTAATAGAACTGACTAGCCATGAACGCGACACTGCTGATAAGCATCTCCAAAATTATACTTTTTATTTTTAGATGGTTTGAAGAAAAACAATTGGAGAAAAACATGTGAGCAGGGACATAAAAGTGGTAGATGTTACTGCATGCAAACTCTGAGAAAATAATAAAGTTATAAGATAGTCTCTTAGATATCATTACAGAAAAGATCCAAGAACTGTTTTATCTCAAATTGTCACACATAGATCCTCCTTTGACCATAATTAATGAGCAACTATTAATATTTCTTGACAATTCTTAAGAACTAAAAAATAAAATTTCTACCTGAAAAGAATCCCATATTACACTAAGATAAATGAAATAAAGGGGAAAAAAAACACAAATACATAGAATTCTTGGACCCTGAATAACAAAGAGGCAGATGAGCAAATATAATTTAGAACAACCATAACAGAAAAAGCGCTTAATGTTCTCCAAATTATCTTGTAATACTTTGGAAAAGAAGTTATTGGGAGCAGAAACAAACACTAAATATTCACTTGACTAGTTTATTTCACTATGCCTAGATATGGTCAATAAAGGGCTATATTTAGAACCAATTTACTGTTGTTGTCTTTACAGCTCATATACTTCTTTCGGTTTACAACGAATACCCTTGGCAGATTCCAACATTCTCAAATGCACAATATTTTCTCGGTACCTTCAGAATGCACGTATAGGTAGAGTATTAGTGTTTCACCATAATTCTCGGAAAAAGACGAGTTGCTCTGTGATGCACAGTTCATAAACCTCCACTGCAGTAGACCTATTCATCACGTTTCTCCTCGTAAAAATATAAGCTTGGTCCCACAGCTTAAAATAAATCTCGATAAGCCCAAGACAAAATCAGAGAGAGAATCAAGAAGAAACGGTAGAACACAAGTGATGGGAGACAACTTAGATGACACTGACTCCAATCCATATACAACAGTAATGATGACAACAAAATAACCAAAATTGTTGAGCACTCGACTATCTTTTCTGATTTACATGCTCATGGAACCAAGTAAGGAAAAAAATAAGTGTTTTCTATAAATATTTTTACATATGCAATGGAGAATTTTATCTCCTACTCTCCAGACATTATATCTTAACTATTTTACCTCAACATTCTTCAAAAGGTTCCATTTGTAAGGCCGTTCCATAATGAGGACTGATGAGGGCCAGTCCCCAATTATGGAACATTTAGGTTGTTTCCAATTGTTAGCTATTGCAAACACTTGTATGATTGTTCCTGGGGATGCATTGCTGAGTGACAGACCCTGGTTAGGCTTTTGATCTATATTGCCAAGTGACTTGCCAGGAAACTTGAACCAATGTATGTTTTCTCCAGCAGCATGTGAGTGCTTCATTGTCATGTGTTCACCAGCCCTGGGTACCATGCTCTTCATCTTTGCCAATTTGGCAGGCCAAAGATGGCATCTTGTTTAATTTGATTTTTTTTTACTCTAATATTCACTCGCCCTTTATTTGTAAATTGTCTATATTTCTTTTTCGTTTTCTTTTGGAGTAATTATTATTCTTATTAGCCAGAAAGCACCCTTATGCATCAGAGATAATAACCTTCTTGACTCTCATATATTGTGACCATTTTTCACAATATATGTGAACATACGTGACTTTATAAAAGTCAAATGTATCAGTCATTTTCTTTATGGTTCTCTTCATTTGCTTTTACATGTTGAGTCCTTTTTTCCTTCCCAAAGAGTAACCAACTATCCACATACCATATACTGAATACTGCGCCCTTCCCCATTGCCACTTATCACATACCAAATCCTTACGTATGCAGCGCAAGTTCAGTGGCTGAGATGCCTGCTCTGGTTCACTGATTCTTGTACCGATGCTATATCGCCTTGATAACTTTACAGTACATGTGAACATGCATTAGCTCAGTTATCCTGTCGTTCTTTTAAAATTATTAGCTATTCTCACGAGCTAAATTCTGAATATAACTGCTATAATCACTTTGTCATTCAATTCAATTCCAAAAGCCTATTGGAATTACTTTAAACATATTAAATTGGGGACATCTAACATCTTTACAGTACAGAGCTTCCCAATCAAGACCATGAGCTGTTTCTCCATTCATCATCTTCTATGAATTTCAGCAAAGTGCTTTTTTTATTATTCTTCTCATTACTAGACACTTTAGAGTTTTTGTTGTTATTGTGAAAAGGATATTCTCCATCATATTTTCTAAGTAGTAATAGTGGGTACCTGATAGACTTTTTATGAGCCTAATAATTCTTTGAAAACTCTTCACAAGAACACACTATTCCACTTGTATCATCACCTCGGTGTTTGAATTTCCTTAGTGACGATTTCCAGAAAAGGAGAGGGAGAGTACTGTTACACACAGACCGCCTTGTTCCTGTGTTGTGTGTCAGATAGGATCAAAAGATAGCATCTGTGTAGCACTTTATAAATTTTAATTTTTCCCCTTATATTACCTCATCTAACATTCACAAAACTCTAAAGTCGCTGGGAGGGTCGAAAGTAATCAAGTTATTATTCTCATCCTAAAGATAAGAAAACTGAGGTTCAGATCTGAATCATTCTCTGAGAGAGTCTGACAAAAATGCAGACTTTTGGGCCCCACCCCAGACTTATTTCCTCAGAATCTTTGGGGTGGGGTGTGAAACCAGGGAACCTATGTTTTTAAACTAGTGCCCCCTGGTGGCTGCCATGAAAATTCATTTCACCAAGTTAAAGTCAACGCTGAAACTGGACGTTTCTGCCTCTAAATTAGATATTTATTCTAGCATACCTCAATGGCAGCTTAATTATTATGAATTTCTAGTGATGTATGAGTGTGACTCAAGGAACCGGCATTTTTTTTAAGTATCTCCTTATACAGAGGATCCTGCAAAAAGCACACCCTTGTTTACAGACCACACACCTCCACATGTAGGCTTCACTTATAATTCAGTCACTTCTTCCCAAAGTCCTAATCAAAAGACAGTTCCCCTGTACTCTGTGGCTCATGCCAGAGAGCCTGGTACTATGGCTTACACAGTCATAGTGACCTTCAGGACACCTAGGCAGTGGTCTTGATACAGGAAAAATGGGGTGTAAGAGGATGGCCATGTCCCAGGTCTCAGGCAAGTGCCTGGGACGCACATTGCCAAGTGAGGGTCCTTGGTTTCGCACAGGAAGGAATTCAAGAGCGAGCCATAGTTGAGTGAAAGTAGATTTATTCAGAGATGCACACTCCACAGAGTGCAGGCCAACTCAGAAGGCCAGAGGGGACACCAGACGTAGGGAGCATTTTAAAGTAAAAGTAGACACACTCTCTATAGGCAGAATGTGGGCCATCTCGAGAGGCAAGAGGTGACAGGCAGCAGCCTCGGAACATGGGGTCCTATAAGAAAGTGAGATCGGACACTGGGTGTAGGGGTGATTAGTTTTCATGGGCTCAGTAACTTCATATGCTAACAAGCAGGAGGATTATTCCAACTACTTTAGGGGAAGAGGTGGGGATTTCCAGGAATTGGACCACTGATCACTTTTTGATTGTTTATGGTTATGGCGCCTGTCAGTGTGTCATTTACCATGCTAATATATTACAATGAGTGTATAATGAAGCTGTGGGTCTACTGGGAGTTGGATCTTCCACTATCTTGGTGCTAACTGCTGTATCATTCTTTTAATGGGTAAGCCCTGTCCCCTTCCCTCCTGTCTCAGTCCTGCACCACTGGTGGAGTCCAGCAGCCCCATAGCTGGTGAGTTACCTGCAAAAGTGGCAGAGTGCACTGAGCACAGCTTCCACCCAGTGGAGCCACGTTTCCATGGCAACCCCCATAGCAGGCAGGCCAGCTATAGTGCAGAACGTCACTGCTGGTGACCCCATCCGACCACTCAGTGTCCAGAAAAGCTCACGGTGACCCTTTGAGAAGGGCCAAAGACTCATCCAGAGAAATAGATGCTTCAGAGAAAATCTCCACTTTGGTTGAGATGAATTCACTTTTCAGTCATCCAACCAATATTCACAGAGCTACGCACCAGGCCCGTGCAAGCTGCCAGGACTTGAAAGTAAATGACACATAGCACTTTAAGACCCAGTGGGCAAGTAAGCATGTAAAGAGGCTTAAGGTATTTGGGGAGGGGGCATCAAGGAGGGGTTATGGAAGTGAGTTTTCCAGTTTAGGGAAGTCTTCCAGGCTGACAGGTGTGGGGAAAGCATTCCAGAATTTCTTTTCCAGATTTCTAGAAGGAACAGCTTAAGCCGAGGCACTGTGAAGATGACAGATTGCAAGAAGCTTGGATTGTAGGAAGATTAAAAAAAAAATAGAGGAGATCTGAAAAGGCAAACTCTCTGGTTTGCAGATTACAAGGACTTTGTCCATTCTTGGGAAGTATTTGAATTTTATCTTAGAGATGATCAGGAGCCACAGCTGTGTGACTGCTGGTGGTGGTGACAAAAAAGCAGCACAGGAGACAGAGCCTGGGAACCCAAATGTGGATTACAAGCCTTTTGTAATTTTGCAGTTGGAGGCAAGGGGCTGCGTGGGGACAGCTACAAGAATGGTAAAGAGGAGCCTGATTCTAGACATACTTAGCAGGTAGACCTGGCAGGATGTGGAGACCAAATGAGTGCTGAGGAAGGAAGGGTGAGGCCAAACAAGACTGAAATCCCAGGATGTGAATGTCATGGAATCGTGGCTTTGTCTTTGGTTTGGCCTCATCCTCAGTTTCAAGAGTCCTGGAAATGCACAAGCTGCTCCTCTTCCTCTTGCCTTTCGTGTCCCTCCTTCTCCTCCTCCCCTCCTTCTTCACCCTCTCCCTCTCCCCCATCATCAAACAAGTACTGACAAGGACAGACCTTTCTGAACCTCCACCCTACGCCCAACTTCATTCCAGCAAGCTCTGTTCCCGAAAGTATTGCTTGGGAGCCATTTGCCCAGTGATGCTAGGCTTACATTTGTGTAAGCTTTCTTATACAAAATTTTTATACTCATGATCTTTTTTTTCCTCCTCAAACTTCCAGTAAGAAAATCAAGACTTAGGGAAGCTATGACCTGCTCAAGGTCCCAGAGTTCATTCACAGTGAGCCCACTTCTTCTGCCCTAAAATCCAGGGTGGTTAAAACCCCAAACAATGATAAACCAAATCCCCTGTCATGATAGGCATACCTAAATGAGAAAAGAGACATGACCAGGGATAGAAGACACTTGGCAGATACACAGTTACCCTGTTCAAATGGAACTCTTGTTGCTGTAGGATGAATATCAGACCTAACAAAGGAAAACTCTCCGCTCAGAGTCCTAATGGATTCTCAGGAAGCCTATTTTGTTTTCTCCTCAGTCTTTGTTCTGCAGAAACAGGACCTCACACCAGCACATCAAGTAAGAAACTTGCCTGAGCAACTTTTATCTCACACAAACACACACACACACACACACACACACACACACACACATACAGTCTGCTGCTCAGGAAACAAGAGGCATTCTTTGCAAAGAAAGGAAATGAGCTGGCTGAAGGGGCCAGTGTAGATGGATAAGATTTTCAAGCCACCTTAAGAGAAACATGAGAGCTGGAGGGATGAAACCCCACTAGGAAAGAATTCACCACCATTCGTATTTGTGAAAATGTACTGTCAATTTCTAATTACATTCTATTTTCTAACTTTTTTCTTTCTTTTCTTTATTTATTCAAGTATGGCAGGTTTCCAATGTTGTGTTAGTTTCAGGTGTACAGCAAAGTGATTTCAGTTATACATATAAATACCTATTCTTTTACAAGTTCTTTTCCATTATAGGTTATTACAAGATACTGAGTATAGTTTCCTGTGCTACACAGTAGGTCCTTGTTGTTTATCTGTTTTATATATAGTAGTATGTATGTTAATCTCAAAATCCTAATTTATCCCTCACCCCCTTTCCCCTTTGGTAACCATAAGTTTGTTTTCCATGACTGTGAGTCTATTTCTGTTTTGTAAACTAGTTCATTTGTATCATTTTTTTAGATTCCACGTATAAGTGGTATCATATGATATTTCTCTTTCCCCATCTGACTTGCTTCACTTAGTATGATAATCTCTAGGTTCATTCATATTGCTGTAAATGGCAATATTTCATTCCTTTTAAGGGCTGAATAGTATTCCACTGTGTATATACCCCCCATCTTCTTTATCCAATCATCTTTCAATCTAACTTATTTTAATCTGAGGGGACTCTCATCCCAGGTGCCTCTGAGTTGCTTCCTTATAAAATGTACATGTGAGTTTGTGAGGCTTAAACCACACTGCAAACATGCACGAGCATCTCCTAAGAGTGGACCCTGGCTCTAGGTGAGCCACTGTCCCAGATGGGATCTTCCAGGGAGGAGGAAGAGCAGGGATGAGGGTCAGTTCAGAGAGAGAGAAAGGTCAGTGGCCGCTGCTAAAGATACTCAGTCAGCAAGCATGAAGAGGGTCAGAACTGAGATTTTTCATTTTAACACTCCATTTCTTGCAGCCTTCGAGACAGAGACAAACTGTAGTGAAGATTACCTCTGACTTTTAAACAGTTTATAAAGAGTTTTTATACCCCTTTAGGGTACACACAATTTGTTCATTTTCCACGTGAGGGAAAAACCCACTGACTCGCCCCACATCTCACCACATGAGCAGCTAGCTAAGTATGGACTTGAATTCAGACATGAAGAATTATCTGGAACTTGGATATAAGGCCAAGAGCATGCACTGTCCTTTCAACTTTATGGGGCCGTGTTTAACACCCCTCCCCTGAAGATTAGTGATCTCGGGGAATACACTTTTGTTTGATTCTGCTATTAACAAAAAGTTTAGACTTTTCTGAAGTTGCACATCAACTTGTAAATCCTGTTGGGTAAAGATGCAAACGATTACTGTTTAGTAAGAAGGAGAAAACCAAAGGTGGTCTTTTCCACAGGACAACAACCAGTTGTCCACTGAAGGATGGAAGGATGAAACCCCACCAGGAAGGAATTATTCTAGCCATTTTATTCTAAATTCTGCTTTTTAAGTTCCTATAAATGCCCAGTTCTTCAAAACGCTCTTTGAACAAAATTTATCATCTTACTGATTCTCTCATTAACAAGTTAATAAATCTTTGACATATCCTCATCCTACATTTGCATGACAGCCATGTTTTTAACTGTGTTAAAATAATCTCTCTTGCTGTGTCTAGCAAGTGTATCTACACACCTAGTCAGGTCTGCCTCATCCTATCTGCCAAACAGAGGACACTCGATGTGAGTGATGCCAACAGCTGGCTGCGGGCTGCGAATGGAAGGGCAGTGGGAGGCTTCCTCCTAACTGAGCTGGCATTTCCACCACTCCAGTTCTCGGGATTCATCATTCATCAGACTGACTTCAAAAGACTGCTCTTGGCAGATGAGATGGCCAGCCCACCACCCAAAAGGGAAGGGGCTGAGAACCAGGTTCCTAGTGCTGCTGAGGGGCTGGACTGCTGGTCTGAGCTGCCTCACAGGGAATAACCAACACTTCCTCATCCAGGCTTGCAAATGACACACAGTTGTGTGAGGTGACCCCGATGCTGAGGGCCATCGGCTCAGGTCCTGCAGGGACACTTTGCTCTCTGGGTAAAACCAGCTGACCCTGGAGAGAGCAAACCCATGATTTCAACTTCATTAGCACTTCCTCCACCTCATAAAATGACCCACTAATCCACACAAAGAACAAACACAAGGAAGCAAAGAGTGGAAGGGATCTGGGGAGGAAGTCATTTAACACACCTAACAGGTCACCGACAACCTTTCACATTTGATGGAGAGAACCATCGGAGCCATTAGCAGATCATTCAACCCTCTCTTTATAACGTCTCTGAGCTCAAAAGCGACTCTAATAGCTCCAAGAATAGAAAGGGCTCTGGGATTTTGGCCTGACCACTGTCTGCAGGGCAGCGTTGCTGGCTGCAGGTACTTGCCGGCAGTCAGCACCTTGCCAGGGAGCGTCAAGCGGCAGCTCCGCACTTCCGGAGGGACCTCCTTCTGCCTGAGCCGCCCCTGGTGCTTCAGTCCTGCTCTGTATACTCAGCGTCCACTACGTCTGCCAGGCACTGCGCTGTGGGCCGTGGAAGACACGGGGCACCGAGATTCCTCCTCAAGGGTCTTCCTGTCCAGTCAGAAACACAGACATCGCTCTAAACAGCTGTCATTTAGGGTAGAAAGTGACCGGTAATTCAAAAATATTAGAAACGCTTTGGTCCATTTCACGTGCACCGAGTATACAGGGGAGACAAGACAGACAGGCGTGGTCCTTAGAAGAGGGTCATAAACACTTGCTGAAGGAGGGAACCTGTTGACTGAAAAACTGCACAACCCAGAAGTTGCGTTTTATTCGGCAGACTTTCTGAGGACTCGAACCGGGCAGGCAGCCTCTCAGATTGTTCTAAAAGACTGCTCCAAAGAGGCAAGGGAGAAGCCAGGATATACAGGGGATTTTGCAACAAAGACCAGGTGGTTGGAACATTAAAAGATTACTGTTAATTAAAGAAAGCCAGGTTTATCTCAAGTTAAGGAATGTAGCGCTTTTCTATACATGGGAAGGTACGAAAGTCTGGGCTCATTGAAATCACCCCTTTGATATGCACCTTTAGCTATCTAGGGCCAGCGTCCTGTTCCTTCCCGTCCTGAGTCCCCTGGGGGTGGCTGCAGAGGCTGGGCTGCCTGCTTGTCTCCATCCTGAGTTCCCTTCACTCACTGTCAGGGGCAGCGGTAGCAGCTGATGACTTAATGGCCGCAGCATCCTTTGTTTACTGATATGGCTAGCAATATTTTTCATCCACAAAATTAACAGTTGTTCAGCACCTACTGTGCTGTGTGCCAGGCGTTTTCTCATTTAACATCACCCTTACAAGTATTCTCTTTGGTGGGTGAGGTTATCCCCATTTTTAACAAATAGGGGAAGAGAAGCTCAGAGATGTTAGAGGACTTTCCCAAGGTCACTCAGAAAAGTGAATAGCAAAGGTAGGATTACCACATAGAGCCGCCCGACTGCAAAGAGCCTGCTCTCCCAGCCTCTACGTTTCCCGTTAGCATTTGAGGGCACACCTTCCTTCTGTGCTGATGTGACTGATTGATGTCTAAACTGAGGAGCCTCACAGGACACCAGCTGGCAGAGATAAGGCATCCTTGGTAGTCCAAGATAAGGACTCCCAAAGCCATCTGTACATCCCACGGTGTGTCAGTGATGCTTGGATCTGTCTCTCTAGCATGAACTGTGTGACCCACTTATCTTCCTTCTGATGACATGGGAGAATCAAAGGGCAAAGAAGAGAGAATAAAAGTGACTTCCAGAGACAGGGGCACAAGCGCTGCCCCATTTCCCTTAGGATTCCTCCCGCAGGGCTGGTGGAGCAGCGCAGGCAGCCACCACGGCCAAGCTGAGAGCCAACCTGGCTTCCACCCCAACGTCATCCTCCCTCCTCCCACCTCTTTGCCTTAACCCAAGAAAATTATGGTAATTCCTTCTCTTTCACTTACTTTGGGAAAAGGAAGAATGCAGGACTTGCATAGCTTAGCAGAGCCTTCAGAGTAAAGTCTAAATTAGTGAGTCAGGGCGGCCAGACCCTGCATGCCCACCTCTTCAGCCCCATCTCCCCCAGTGCACCCTGGGTAGCGCAAGAACCAGCCTGAGCCCCTCTCCCAGGGCACCTTGGGGAACTCTCGGCCATCCTTGGGATGCAGCCTGGACGTGTCCTCCAGAAAGCCTTCTCTGAGCACACCCTAGCAGTGCGTGTTCCCACAGCCCACCAGCAGACACACAGGCATAGTCATACCCCTACCACGTGCTCCCACACCCACCCACGCTGCCTGGCATCGGGTTCACTGCATGCCATTGTGCCCTCCCCTCCAAGCCCCATGACAGGAAGAACTGTATCTGGTCCCTATACTCCCAACACGGAGCACGGTCCCAGAACCCAGTAAAAACCCTTGAGGAAGGGAAGGACAAATGGAGGGAAGGACAAATGGAGGGAAGGCTGGGCTCAGACTCTCAGCCTGAAGCCCAACCTTCCCAGGGCTGGCATGCGCCTCCGGCCCTGGTACGGTTCCCCACAGTCAAAGCTGCCAGGGAAGAAAAGGGTGAGGCCTGAGGAAAAGCAGGCTGGGGGGAATGTTCGTTCTCTTCTTGAGAAAACTCAAGCCTCAGGGCCCCAGTGACAAAGGTCAGAGCCATGGCTTTGGCACGTCTGCAGTGCCCAGTGGGGCCGTGAGGATGAGTCAGCTTCTAGTGCTCACTGCACAGATGGCCTGGGGTCTGGAGGTCAGGGGCCTGCCCAAGGGGGTCCCCAGAACAGCTGCCCCCAACTTGCATGTACTGGGCTCACTGGGGGCAGGAAATTCCATGTTGTAATGGCTGGATTTCTTCCCTTCATTCCTGATCCATGACTAGGTGGTGAACTGGCCATTAAAGAAACCATTTAGGCAGATTTCAGGAACATCTGACTGGGCTCCAACTGGGCAGGAAGAGGAAAATATAACAGGACACAGAGCTCAGGACTGCACCATCTCGCCTTCACTTCCATCGCCAGCCAGACTTACGAAAGGAAGTAAAAATGTTTAAATGCCCCCTCTCCTGTCAACTGTTGTCACCAGTGCTGGATGGAGCTGGGTTCACCACTTAAAAGGACACATTTCAAAGCTCATCTCAGTGGCTGCAGCCATGTTATCAAGCTGAACACATGTTGATCTGAGTAGATTAGAAAAATTGTTCCCAGTGTCTGGGGAGCCAGTGCTTTTAAACAAGTGCTTTTCAAAGAATGAGCCATGAAGAAGCACTTTGCCTACATGTAGCCCATGAACCTGAAAACAAATAAAAGTAAAATCAGCAACCAACTCAGCAACTCTGAGCAGCAAACGAGAGAATCTGGCTGGTGCTTGTTAGAGATATGGTTATAAAAGCTGCTATTCCATTTATCTTTCATTTCCTGCACGGCTAATGGGAGGAGGAATCAAAAATCATCTTTGCACTGGGTTTGCACATTTTTTATTGATGTATACTTGATTTACAATATCGTGCTAGTTTCGGGTGTCCAGCTTAGTGATTCAGTCATTTTTTTCCTGATTATATTCCATTATAGGTTATTACAAGATATTGAATATAAATCTCTGCATTGGTACATTTTTTTAATCAACTAGGAAAAAAATCACATTCTCCTTCATAATTTACTTTCTTTTTCCAAGAACAGATTAAATTTTTTTGGAAATTTAAACTCACTCTTTCCATTCGCAAGAGAATTGTATTACTCTTGCATTCGATATGTTCAATCTCAGTTTAGCTTCGAGTTGAGACTTTATTTCATTTCCAGCCCTATAAAGAGTGGCTGGTACCCTCTATTACTTCTCACTTTCGGACATAATTGCTTGGCGAGGCAGGAAGCCTGCTGGGTAAATCAAACTCTCTTACTTTTCACTCTCCATGCACCCTTCAGGTATGAGAGACTAACTCTGTACAATATCTCCTTCTGCAACTAAGGTTCAAATTGTAATGAATTCACTGAGCAACAGCACAGAGATATTTCATAAGAATAGTTTTTAAATAAATGTTAAGCCTTTCTCATTTCATTATTGGCTCTGTCTTATAGACTATAAAACAGGCAAGTGGGAGGAGGATGTAGTTCAGTGGTAGAGTGCGTGCTTAGCATACACAAAGTCCTGGGTTCAATCCCCAGTATCTTCATTAAATACATAAATACAAATACATAATAATATATTTTATATATACATATATATACCTAGTTACCTCCTCCCAAAAAAGAATTTTAAAATCTTTCTAAAATTTTGAAAAACAGGCAAATGGGTTAATATTCTTTGTTTTCAGTGTTTAACATTCCAATGACAAATAAAAGCCAAACGATTTCTAAGGAAGCTGCTTCCATGATCCTATATCCCAAAAGGCGGCTCAAACCAAACAAAAGAAAATAATCTAACCAAGAAAGAGTCTGGCATCCTTTTCCTTCAGAAGCATGGTATCACAGGAGCTAATGAGGACCGATGAACAGCTTGCAGAGTGCCCCAGTGGCACCAAGTGTTCACCTTGGTTGAGAAATTTGGACTTGACTCAGCCCACCTGCTCTCACTGCAGCCCAAGGTTGCCTTTCATTTGGAAATCACGCTGTCAAGTTGGTTTGGAATATACTCGGGTGAGGCATATGCTTGTCCCTGCTGCCGAGGGAGATGCTGGCATGGAGAAACGCGAAGTCTCCTGATTGAAGCTTGCATTTATAGACTTTCTTCTCTTCTCCTCTAGTTACTGTGACAGTGGGAGGCAAGCAACACTTGCTTGGACTGTATGACACCGCAGGACAGGTACACTTTTATTTTCTTGACTCATTAAGGGTTTGGGAGGGGGGAGAATGATCCTTTGGCTGAGCATATGGGGACTAATGTACAGGTATTACCTCCGCTGATCGCTTGTGACAAATTTACTGTGTACCGAAGTGGCGACCAAAGTATTTTTAATATCTTAAAAATATGTATAAGTACAAAGAACTAAATCACTGCGTGACTCAAGGTGTTGACAGGCAAATAATGATTCATTTACTGATTGATGACTATCAATAACCAATATCACATTTGGGCCAGAGTTCCAAATTCTACCCATACCAATTCCAGATCCAGGATTACTGAGTCAATTTTACAAACTTTAGTTTCACCCATTGTTTCTGTTGAAGCTATAGCCTTTGCTCACTCTTTATCTGAATTGCCTAATGAGCTGTGGAAAGGTACAAAAAGATACAGTGGATGGGGACTGAGGAGCAGGAAGGAGATGGATTAAGTGTTAGAAGGAAGAAAAGCCAAGATCCTGGATTTTTTCCCAAAGTGAGGGTCAACTCTTGAAGAAACTGGGGTTGACTCTAAATTCTCTAAGATTCTTGAAATATTCTCACTCCGTCAGAAATGTTTCTTCAAGTTGAAGGGCCTGGCCAACCAATAATGTAAGGCAATGGACTGGGACCCTCAATGCTTAATCAGTTGGCACACACTCTACTTGGGTGAAAATGCTACCTTATCTTTTCTCCCTCGCACCCCATAGTGCACTTTTTTCCACTGCACTACAAAGTTTCTGATGTTACAAGTTCATGGGCTGGAGGGGACGTGGTTAAGCACTTGATGGCTGTGGCCTGATTTCTTTGACAGAGCTTTTGTGACCAGACATCCTGGGTCATTTATTTAGGTCAAAATCAGCGGGTTGTTTAGTCTGTCCAAATGCAAACGTCTTAAGTCCTTCAGAGTGAATGTTTGACCAAGTCCCACTGCGAGGTTCCTGGTAATTGTGGTTTGCATTTGTCTACGCCATTTTTCACAGTTATCTGGAGATATGTCTTTTTGCTCAGCTTGAAACCTCTATACTAGAAGACGACAATAATAAATAAAATTCTCTTTGGGATTTCTGTGTGCACTGGCAAGAACCACTGTACAAATGTCTGTGGGACTTCAAAGGCTGGTGTTGGGCAGGCCCAGGCAGTGGGGAACTTGGAAAATCTAGCACCAGACTCAAGGCTCCTAAAAGCATCCAGGTCCCCCTCTCTGGCAGACAGCGGTTCCGGCCAGCTACTCTCAGGAGCTGGGGAGTGGAGGAGGCCTCTCACATCATTACCGAGAAAGACATAAGACCAGGAAAGGATGCCTAGGTGCCCACGTGGGGAAACTGACTGGCTCCTCTGAGCTAAGGTACAGGGGCCTCAGTGCACCTCATGCTTGGTTTTCCCTCCACCAGAAAGCATCCCAGGAAAGAGGTACACTGCTCTTTGGGCTGCAGTTGCCTGTTCTCATTCAATCGTGCAGTCGTTGGGGTGTCCGCATTCATCAAGAGCTCACAGCCTGAGAGAGAGGACCTTACACCCTTCTCCCCCATAGTCACATTTTATGAATATAATCCAGTTTGAAACGTTCAAAACAGCAAGGATTATTGCCTGACTCTGAAACCTCTGTTTCCCTTGCCTCCTGAAAAAGCTCTCTGGCCCCTCGTGCCCACCCAGTCCTCCCCTCTTCTAGAGAAATCCACAGTTGTTAGCTTCTGTGCATTAATTGTCCCCAGAACAATGTTCCCCAGCTTCTATTTAATTTCAAATCCAATACAACTGCAAAAAAAAAAAAAAAAGTTCTTGTACAGTTTATTCTTCTCTGCTGCTGTCTTTTTTAGAAAAATTTTTAAAATAATACTAGTAGAGGAGTTGAGGCTCTAAGGCAGTGGGAAAAATTTCTTTAAACTCCAAATGGACCCAATCCCCTGACCCAGAAGAAAGTGATGAGCGCTGATAGAATGTCACAACAAATGGGTTATGGATACCTCTTCAACTTCACTTTCACTTCATTGCTTTCCACCAGCTACTTTGAAAGCCCGGGGGGGGGGGGGGGACAAGGTTCGCAGGGGAGCCTAAAGCATGGGGGAGAGAAATCGGAACACATCTTAAGGTTCCTTCTAGGATGAAAATTCTATGATTAGGACCTTAAAAAATGACTTCAAGAACACCTAAAACAACTGGAGTAATTAAGCAAAGCAATTTGAGGCTCGACCCAAGGGAGACCTCGCAGCAGTAAAGGACTGTTAGATGTTGGAATGCGTTTCACTGAAGGAGGACACGTGATTCATTTCCTGGAACAGTGGTTCTCAAACTTGAGCAGGGATCAGAGTCACCTGTAGGGCTTGTTCAACCCCAGCCACTGGACCCCACCCCCAGGGTTTCTGCTTCTACAGGCTGGGATGGTGCCCAAGTATTTAGGTTTCTAACAGGTTTCCCAGTGCCACTGCTGCGGGTCTGTACACCATCCTTTGAGAACCACCCTTCTAGAACCTTGTCATTCAGAGTCTGGTCCAGTGACCAGCAGCATCAGCCTCCCCAGGGGCCTTATTAGAAATGCAGAATCCCAGGCTCCATGCCCCGCCTAAGGATTCTGAAAGTGCATTTAAAGATCTCCAGGTGAGCTGTATGCACATGGAAATTTGAGGATTACTTCCTTTGAAGTCTTGGGGGTTGAAACATTGTGCCTAACATTAGGAGGAGGCAGTGGAAAACAACAGTTACTCAAGTTGATTCCTGTGGTCCTATGACTCTGCCAAGAAGGCTTTGTGACAAATTTAATTTAGAAGCATTGTCCCAAAATTTCCACTCCCAGCCTCAGGGAGGCTAATCCAGCCTCCTCAATTATAGTCTAGCAAATGCTGCTGAGGTCACGTGGCTAAGAGAGATCTATAACTAATTCAAAATTACTCATTCGGTTAGAGTTACTAACAAGAAAGAGAAGTGATCTCAAAACCAACTGATTAATCCCTAAACCACAAAAAAGAAGTAAGTCTCTGAGCCTGGCTGTATATAGTTCCAAATTGCTGTAAATAATCAGATTTTCTTACATGAGCACCCCTCGGCTTTGTCGTGAGCTAACTGTGGGTCGGAGCTGGCAAAAACAACTTCAAGAAGCACGTGTTCGTAAAGAGAAAGTGATAGGAGTTCATTATTTCTACCCTCATAGTCAGCCCTGGACAAAATCATTTGACCTGGTTCCCTCCACCTGCCCACACCGAGTTGCCCCGGGCACCAATGCAACCCCACCGGCCGCGCCTGAGACACGTTTCCAGCACTTCACAAGCCAGCCGAGCGTTTGCTAAAGACGGTTGACAATGAAGTCACATGCATACACTGCCAGCCCATGGCCGCTGAGCTCTCTCCCCAAACCCCTAAAACAAACTGATATTTGGACTTTGAGTGGAGTCCTTTGGAGACAAAGAGTCTTCAGAACTCTGGTTCTTCTATTAGGTGGAATTCCAAACATTCGGTCAGGCAATGAAGCAAGGGGCTTTTCACAGGGTGACTCTGCACGTGACCCCTCAGCCCACACTGGGGAGACAAGCAGGACAGGTCCGTAAGCCAGATCTATTTAGGTGGTGCCAACTCAGCCTGAACGGCACATGCCCCTGGCAGTGTGTTACCGAAAGTCTCTATGAAAGGGATTTCTAGAGCTCAGATCTTTGGCTTGACTACAGAGAGTCTGAGAATCGACTTTTCCACGACGTACTTGCAGGCCAGTTTGTTTAGAGGGTGTCATGAGAGACCAGCGGAGAGCAGGAAGCTGGGGTGGGGTTGCTGCCGTGAGCCTGGGCGTTTGCCTGCTGGGAAGTGACAAATCCCGAGAGGGGTCTTTCCTAGGTCAGGGCCCTGAACCAGGCATCCTCCCACCCCCACACCGGCCACCTAGAGTGGAACCGGCCCTGGTACTAAGATGCCCCCAGGAGCAATGTGGGCAAGACCCTGCTCAGATGGCAGCCTCTCCGGCCAAACTCCACATCTGGACTATCTCAAAGGCAACATGCACAAAAGTGGCAGTTAGCAGCACTGCCAGGGGGGAGTGAGAGTCTCCTGGTGTCAGGAGCCTGGCTTATCAGCAGGATAAACGCCCAAGCTCTCTGCACACAAGCCCCACTGGCTCAGGGGCTGTCTGCATGGGGGCAAGCAGAGAATGGTGTCTGTCACTGAGAAGCCACAGCAGCTCAGCTGACACCAGTGACCACAAAAGTGCAGGAGCAGGAAGGCCAACAGCTGCCCCTCTCACTCAGCCAGGGCTGCACGCCGCCACGTGTCTTCACTGGCCCTGAGTTCTGAAGCCCTTCCCCATCCCCTAAGGGCTGAAGAAAGAGACATACGACCAAGGAAGGAGGCAAGTACATCTGGGGCTCACTGATGGCAACCGAAGGTCCACTTAGAAGGACAGGAGCCTTCCCCTTTGCTATAGGCTGACCCAGTCGGGCCATCTGGAGTCCAGAATCTGATACCAATCCTCCACGGAAAGTTTGCCCAGTACTTCAGAACAAATGTTCTTCTTCAATGAGCAACTCAACCTTTCTTGCTCATATGCACCTTAATGTGGTTTTAGCGGTGTTCAAATTGGGGGATGAGGAAGAAGCTAGCCCATGTGACAAATTATTAGTAAAAGTAATCCTAGGACATGATCTTACTTCTCTCCAGATCATGAAAAATGAAGCTGTGGGAACATTGATTCAGAGGAACAATCAGAGTTCGCAAACATTTGAGTCTCACTGCTTCTCAGTTTAGAAAAAGTTCATTTCTTCTTCAGCCCTTGTATCCAATGAGGGTCAGGACACCACACCAGGACCTGGAGCTGTTGATGTGGGATGGAGGTTGGACCATTAAACACTCAAGAACTTGCTGTGTTCAAGACACTGTTCTAAATGGTCTACACACATTTTATTCTCACAGCAACCCTCCGAGGCCAGCACTATTATCAGCCTATTTTACAGATAAGAAAACTGAGGCAGAGAGAAAATACCCAAGGTCCCACAGTAGTCACAGGTGGGGCTGGGGTTTGAAGCAGGAGACTGTCTCCCCATCCCATGCTCTGAAACACTCTGCTGCACTCCCACTCTATGTGTGCCGTCCACATTTTCCAAACGAAGCCTGGCAGATATGAGTATATTTACGGGAGAATATGAAAATGAAACTCTGCTGAAAACCTGGGGTAAATGTCACTAAACCTAAGAGAACTTGGAAGCAGAATTCTATTTCCCATTTAATGTAGGTACGGGCTGCAGGGGTGCAGAGAGGGTGTGGGGAGAGACAGGGAGAGTGTTCAGTGCAAATCCCCTTGCCACTCAAAGTGTGGCTCAGTTCCAGAACCAGCAGCATTAGCACCACCTGGAAAGCAGTCAGAAATGCAAATTCTCAGACTTCATACCAGACCTGCTGCCGGATAAGAATCTGTACTTTAACAAGGTCCCCAGGTGATTCAAATATACACAAAGTCTGAGAAGGGCTGGACTCACGGTATCACTTCCTCACACCTGTGCCATCTTGATGAGGCTGTTCCAGACAGATTTGAACCCAGGTGTCTGGCCCATCTGACACTGAGGCTGTCCCTGAACTTATCTTTTTAATAATCACCCATAGCCACCCCAGAACACTAGACTAGCCTTCAAACCAAACCCTCTCCTACTTGCAATGTGAAGCCGGGTGAGAAGCACTCAAAAGCGACCCTGCCCAAATCCCTCCCTACCCTCCTCCCCAGCCCCTCCCACACTCCAGCCTCAGTCCACGTTGGCCCTTGAAAGCCCCTTCCGAGTCACACTTTGTCTTCCATTCTCAATCTCAACATTGGAAGGGACCTCAATACCAAACAGACCATGGACTCACTGCCCCTTTCCATCATCTCAACATGTGAGCATCCAACCAAGGCTCAAAACTTGCCCCATCGCAAAAAAAAAAAAAAAAAAAAAAAAAAGCCACCCAATCATCAGCTGGTACAGATTCAAGTTCCCCAGCCTCCCAGGGCCCAGCCCCGTCAGTCCCGAAAGGACACTTACTTACTATTATTCCTGAAAACCCGCCGCCATGTTTCATAGCTGCAGCCAGCGGCAAACGGGGGCTGAAGTGAGCCCGGCCAGCCCACGGGTGAAGCCTTCGTTAAAGGTACGTTTGCTCTGTACCCCCAGTTGAATCATTCAGTGTCTAGACTTCGGTTTCTAAAACTATCAGACTGGCCGACGGGCCAGGCAAGCACAGCACCTGCCGTTCTGAGACGGAGTCACCCCGGGGGCTTGCAAGGACCCGGATGGAGCGGCCCCGCCCCCAGACCCTCGGCTCCTGGGCCGCTGGGCGGGGCCTGGAACGTGCATTTCCAACCAGCTCCCAGCTTATGCCAGCGCTGCGCGTGGGGACACTCCTGTGCCAGCCGCTGCCCTAGCTGAGCCCTCAGTCCTCTCCCAGCCTTCAAACTGTATTTTCCTAACTCAGTCCAGCAACTATTGTACATTATTCTATTACCAGAGAGCAAATTAAAAGCAAGAGAAACTTCACCTGTCTCACTTTCACACAAATGGGATAGTTTCTCACATTTTCATTTTCTTTCCCCCACTGGATTGCCAATTCTTACTCACTTCGTACGGTTCATACAGCATCCTTAAATGCTGGACGCTAGACGGTCAGTGGGAAAGTAATAAACCTTTTTTAATGGAATTATACAGGAGGACTCAGGTTTAAACAGAAGAGAGATTGAGAATACACAGCCGGATAAAGGACACAGTCAGAAGTCACTCAGCTGGAGGGCGTTGGCTGCTCTACCAGGAGGGCAAATCTCAAAAAACCAAACTCCTCCGATCTCCCCACCTACAGTCAATCCAGCAACCCACCGTCTTCCTAACTTGTCCATAATGTGAGCGAATTCCTTTAAGAGTCTCTGGGTAAAGGATCAAGTGAACACGATCTTTTCAGACCACCAGTCATTTGCTTATCTAGTTGGGAGACAGTCTTACCTAGTTGTGCCATTTCTCCAAGGGTGTTTTGGTTTTGGCTTTGAGGTTTTAAACATGCAGTGTCTGCTGCCATCTGGTGGTAATTACTAGCAGGTGCAGGCCTAGAGACGGGCCTTTCTGTAGATCTATAGCTATACCATACCCCACGGTCTAACATTTCTTAGATCCTCGGGTAAAGCATGAATCCATATTCAGATTCCTGGATAACTGAGTTTTCAAGAAAATTCTTCATCTGTCACTTCAAATTCTGGGCTGAAGCAAATTGCATGGTCACAATTAAGAACTAGACCTGGATTCAGGCTAAATTCCCCATCCTGGTATCTCGCAGCTGTGACACTGGTCTGTTACCAAACTTCTCTAAACCTTAACTCCCTCTTCTGTGAAATTCGGGTGTTGGTGGTGACATCCTTTCAGTGCTAGTGGGAGGGTCCAACTAGATAGTGCATGTAGGAGCTTGAAACAGTGCCTGGCCCTTAGCAATAAGCCCTTGATACATCCTCAGCTAACAGTGATGATGATGTTAATGTAAATCAGTTATTCTCGACTCCATGCCAACCTCAGACCAATGAAGTCAGAACACCCAGATACCCAAGCCCATTCTCCAGAGATTCTGATTCCATTGGTCCCAGAGTAGTGGGGCAGGTGGGAAGAGGCAGGTCGTTGGCTACCAGGGCATCAGGATGTTTTTCAAGCTCCCTGGGTGATTCTAATGAAAACTGCTGCAGTAAATGACCCACAGAAAACCCATGTGTTCATTTGTAGGTCACTGCAGACCTGGTGTCACCCAGTCAATCGACAGCATTTATGGGATATTTGCTCTGGACAGAGTATAAGTGGGGCATGAGGGAAAAAAGCCAACACGGCCCCTACTCCACTTATGACAATCCTGGTGAGAGGTTGAAATGGTAGGGGCGTGTGGTGTCGTGGACAGTTGTAGATTATGGCCTGGGAAGGAGAGGTCCTAGTTTGTGGGCCTCATGGCTACTCTCAGAGAGAAAGGGGAAAGGCAGAGAGACCCTGGGAGAGGTTTGGTTTTCAGGGCTAGTTGTGTAAAGAGAAAGAGGTAGTGAAAAGAGATGAGCTGTCTGCTCCCACCACCCCAACCCCGCCATGAAGACACACACACACACACACACACACACACACACACACACACACACACACACACACACAGACAAGGGCACAACTCAACTGAGATACAATCAGTAGGCGTGGTCCCACCAGTTTTTCAGCCAACGTACGCAACTCCCAGTTATTTGCTTTAATAGAAATGTGGTGAACGAGCCACCACGACTGATTTTTGTCTGTATATGTCCCTGTAGTTCATTTTTTAGGATTTTAGGATTTTTCAGCATTCTTGCCATTTTGCATTGCATTTTGTTTAGGTAGCTAAAAGTCTTTGCTTAGGTTTTGATAATATTAGAAGTAGTAAGAGTGCCGGCCATGCATACTGCACCCCTGCATGCTGGGCACTTTGAAGAGGTAAATGACAGATAAATACATACCCACCAGCCAGAGATGACCACGCCTGACATACCAAGGGGCTTCCTTCCAGTCACGCGTTTACGTGGATGGTGCACCCCCTTCTTACAAAGACGTCATTAGAGTCAACAGAAAGATAGTGGGGTTGATATTTTAAAATATCCCTGACATGTTAAGTTTAAAATAACAAGTGTCACAAAAATATGAGCTATAGAATCTATTTCTCTTTTAAATAAACATGTGTATGTTATGTATGTAAATAAATATAAAATGCCGGGAAGGATGCTGTTACGTAACTGCTCCCTCTGGGAAGAGAGGAAAAACTATGGGACCAAGTAGGGGATGGGAGCCAAGTTTTACTTCTACTCTATGAACTTTCATAATGTCAGAATTTTTGCAATGAGCATATATAAGTTTTATAACTTTTTAAATGTCAGGAAGGGTAGTAAGGACAAATCCTGATAAATGAATTGGTATGTTGTCCATGTCTATGTGCACATGTGTTAAGTGTGAAAATACAGATTTGGTTGCACCAATGCACGTATAATTACTGCCTGTATGTAGTCTGTATACATACATGAATTATATGTTGTGTGTATGGACGTTTGTGTCACATTGTGTTATGTGAGAACATTGTGTGTGTACCTAGTAGGTGCATATAAAGTGTACACACACACATAATGTTTCTTTGGGCTTATGTGTTACTAAATTCTATGAAAATATATACAAGCTTCTAGTGAAGTAGCATATTTCACTTTGGAACCTCCTAAAACACTTTACATGCAATAACAAGTAATCACTGACATTTTCTCAAAGCTTAGGTGATCCAGTGTTGACCTCTACCATCTCCCACTAGAACAGCATATACGTAAACATCTTATGCAACCAGGAACTCTTCAACCAGAGCATATTCTGGTCTGAAAAGTCTTTGGGGAAAAATAATCTGGTATTTTATTCATTAGGCCATATTATGGCTTTAGGTAGACTTAGAAATAAATCCCTAATTCTTAACTCTAAACCCCCACACAATATATTTCTTTAAATGTTGTGGTGCCTGATTTGGCAACAGTCCTTTGCTTTGCATTTTAGTTAGCTTATTTGAAATTAAATTTGCATGCAATTTTTAAAAATTATGTCTTGGCCAATGGCCCACTAATTTAAATCCATATTCAATACAATACAATTCCCATGTGGCAGAAGAACTGCAATAATTCTAATTGAGTTACACACATTAAACAGATGAACTTTACGGTATGGAAATTTTCTCACTAAAGTCATTAAAAATATTTTTTAAAGTTTTTTTTTTTTAGTTCATCTTAGAAGGGGGCAATTCATAATCTCTATACACAACCATCAGATGTTTTCTTAACCCATGGCTCCTTTTTTTCTGGTGATAGAAGGAACCATCAGATTCAGGGCTGAGGGAAGGAACAGGGTCAGAGGGTGCTGCGATGGAACTCCCTGGAACCCCACGGGACCTACCTCACCCTGGCGGTACAAACACACAAACTCTTTGCTCTTCCTGCAGGAGGACTACAACCAGCTGAGGCCACTGTCCTACCCCAACACGGATGTGTTTTTGATCTGCTTCTCGGTGGTAAATCCTGCCTCTTACCACAACGTCCAGGAGGAATGGGTGCCGGAGCTGAAGGACTGCATGCCTCACGTGCCTTATGTCCTCATAGGGACACAGGTGAAAAGGTGGAGGGGGGAGGGAAGGGGTGGGGTGGGATGGGAGTGGGGCGCTGGAAGGAAGGTTTGCGAAAAAGGAAAGACCCTTTAGGTATCTCACCAACATCCTATTCTACCAAACACTATAGAAGAGTGTCTCAGATGTATCAATTCTATGAAGGGGCTTTCTTAAGCTGCACGATTATTTAGCCCATGGTTGAAAAGACAATAGCCCAATTTAATATGAAGCAGGAAGTCTTGATGTGGCCTTTAAAAACTAATCTCTTCACTTTTTGTTTTTAAATAACAGAGAAATTTTTACATAGACACCCTTCTCCAGGCCTGAGCCAAAGGCATGAGGTGCGAATATCAGTTACACTCATTACCTAGTATTTTTTATATCTAAAATCCCTGATTGTTTGAAAGTCACAAAATAGGTGTGAATGTCAAAATGACCCCAGCAATAGAATAGGCTCATTATGGCAGAAACTCCTTAACAACACTCCTTGAGAAGGAAGACAGAAATTCACTGTTCCATATTCCCGTTAAGCCCCTTGGTCTTCCAGATCTTAGAAAAGAAGTTAAAACACATATATACCAGAAAGAGCTGAGATTTTAAAAGCCTTTAAAGTGTTTTGAAAGATAATAAAATTCCATAGTTCGAATCTCCAACGGTAAGCCCATTGTGCAAATGTATTAAAACTTGTTCCAACTTTTTATAGTTTTAAGTAGATTTTTTTCTTTGCTATGTTAAAACCCAAATACCTATCCCAAAGACATATAAATGTAATAATACCAAAGAGCTTTCTTGTTATTTGTTCCATATGTTGCTCCTTTCTGTTTCTCATTTTATATTACACTTCACAAAGAGAAATTTTAAAAATAAATAAAAGAAAGAAAAATATTTCCTAGAGAATACATGGAAAGATAGTTAACACGCCCATAAGTCAGAACACAGTTAATGCTTCTGCTCTGAAAGATCATTGTTTGTTAAATGAAGTCTTTTGCCTTAATTCCAGATGATCATGTTTGACCGTATTGATGGATAAATATTTGATGGGACAGGTGAAGCATCTTCGTATGATTTGGAACCTATTTGATAACAGATGGGCTCTAAGTTAAAAAATAAAGGCAAAAAAAAAAACCACACACACACACAAATGAGTAAAGCTGAGAAATGTGCTTACAAATGAGAGCCTAATATATGAAGATACTGTTTTTTCTTTAAAACACAAGTCTTAGGGGAAGGTTTAGCTCAGTGGTAGAGTGCCTGCTTAGCATGCATGAGGTCCTGGGTTCAATCCCCAGAACCTCCATCAAAGAAATAAATAAACCTAATTATCTCTACTTTAAAAAAATAAAAAGAAATTTAAAAGAAATAAAATAAAACGCAAGCCTTTAGGTGCTCACGTTTATACCCATTCATGTATGCCTGGATTCACATACACTGAGATTTTGAAGCAACTAAAATATTTAAGTTATCAACCCTAATCCAAAAACTGATTCTGTTTTTGAAGTAGTTCTACCTTTGAAAAGATTAATGCTTATTCCTTGAGCAAACCCTTTGGAAATTCCTTTTCAGGACTTGTCTTCAGAGCCTGTGGCACATGCATTTAGAATATCCTCTCAGGTGGCAAATCTTCATCCCTTTGAGGGTAAAGATTTGGTTTGGAAAACAACCCCCCCCCAAAAATGTGTTCAGAGCCAGGAAATAAACTACAAAATAATGAGTCATAATTGGGAATGAAATGAGGCATCACTGTAGAGTAGTAAGATTGACTGATTATTTGTATAGGAGTACAACTCCTATAAGTGCGATCTAGAAATAAATAGGAAATTTCAAAAAACACTTGAGACAGCCATGGAATCATTGGAATAAGTCCTCAGCTCCCAGGGTAATAGCTTTGAAGGGGAAAGTGTAAGGAAAGCCTGATGTATACATTTACAAAGAACTCACTGTAATTTTTAAACATACTATGGGCACGTGTATGTGCTTCCTTAGAGAAAATTTGGCAGCTTCATGAGTGTCGAGGGGAAAAACATCTCTATGATGTCAAAGTTTCAAATATCTGGCAACGCCTGAAAAAATAAATGAGTGTATCACATGTGTGTTTTTTGCCAGATTGATCTCCGAGATGACCCCAAAACCTTGGCCCGTTTGCTGTATATGAAAGAGAAACCTCTCACGTACGAGCACGGCGTGAAGCTTGCAAAAGCGGTACAGATTTGAATTTAATTTGAAATGGATGTCAAGGGAAGAGTCTGTTGCTCTGGGATGGAAGGGCTATGTAGGATTTGCTTTAAAATGCAATATGTTCAGAGTCTTCTCACTGCTTTATATGCCCCCCTCTTTTCTTGTCGGGCTGGAAGGGACTGTTTGGTTTGCATTCTTGTCAGCCAGCACTGTCTGTTTCTCATTAAGAAAGAAACTTGGTGAATTTAAACAGCTGAAGGACTTATCATTTGATTTAGCAACCTCTAGAATATTCATTGGCCATATTCAGCATGAATAAAGGGAGTCATTAGATATATATTTGTAAACCTCGCTGCTTATTATTGGTGTAACTCATTTATATGACTCTGTAAAAGGCAGGTGATTTTCCTGGGAGAAACTTAGATTTGCATCTGGCAGGGTTATAGTCAGCATTTCTCACCCTATGATGAATATCCACTTACAGAGGCTGGGTTATGTCACATAAGCATCTAGAAGAATAACATAGCCCAAAAGGTAACTAGCTGAAGATTCCAAGTGGCTATTCGACAGATAATAGCAACTTGCTCACAGCTGGAACTGTTTCCACAGACCTTTCTTCATTCTTGAGAGTTTAACGCGAATAGTGATTTGGCTGGGAAACGATTTGGACCGAATCTTTGTCTCCCATTTATCACCAAGATGTGTACAAAAGTAGACCTAAAAGTGGACATGAAAGGATCAGGTACTGGATGCAAGGGGAGGTTTCTAATCATATTTCCGTTACCTGCATCCACTTCCTCAGTGATGTAGTCACAAACCCGTCAACCTCCACCGGAGGGTTCAGAAATGTCTCTTTCCCTTTCTACAATAACTAATCCTGCAAAGTGTGTGCTCTGGACAAAGTTAGAGGTCACCCTTTAAAACTGGCCTAAGCGCTTTAAAAGTTCTGTCTCATTTCAGCCTCACACTGACGCTTTTAAGCAGAGAGCATTGGTCTCCTCTTACAGGTGATGAGTCTTAGGGAGATGAACATGTGTGATTCACGCAACTGGTAGTAATACAGTAAAACTCTAAGCCAGCTCCATGGACATGCTCCCCGTACATCTGACCATAGTGTCAACTGTCTCCTCCAACCATTTCTTTTTCCTCCTATAAAATGAGTACCTGTCTATAGGTTCTTCTACCTTTTCCTCAAATATTCAGCTTCCATTCTCTCACAAAGGTGCATAAATATATGTCTCCATAAATGATTCTGTGTGATTCCCAGCTGGACATCTTTTACGACAAGAAGGTCCCGGAGGCGCAGCGCCAGCTTTTTTTGCAGGAGCTTCTTTTCTGTGTCCCTGGCTTCTGGCCTCTCTCCTGCCACCACCCTGTCAACTTCCTAGACTGCCTTCTCACTTGGAAAGTTGTTTTTCCCCCTCTGAAAAGAAGTCGTTCCAAAGCCTCCCATCTCATTTCATACTTATTTTAGGAACAATGGCTGAGTTCACCACTTCACTGCCTTTTGCCAGTTTCTCCTAGCAACTGCTCTCAGATACACAGAGAGTCATGTTGCGCTTACAAGATCCAGTTTGGGAGAAGACCAAGCAAGAGTTTAACTTGTTTCATCACAATTCATGTAATTATAGAGATGCTTTAAGTTTCTCTGCTCCCTGACTTTCCTGTCAAGTAGTTTATAATAACAGTCAGTATTAATGGAGTGTTTGCCGCGTGCTGGGCTTCATGCCAAGCGCTTCACATGCCTCGTCTTAATTAATCCTCACAGCAAACCCCTGAGGTGTGTATATTATTACCTCCAGTTTCCTAGAGGAAACTGAGGCTCAGAGAGGCTAAGGTCACACCACTGGAAAGTGGCAAAGCCAGGATATGAAGCTGTGCTTTAACCACCACGCTCTCCTGCGTCCCTCCTATAATCTGAAAAGAACCCTTAGGTTTGGAGTGTCTTTGTTTATAGACTGAAGCCTCATCTTTTAATGTGTAGGTTCTCCCTGTAGCTTAAGTACCTTGAAAGTTCATATTCTTTTGCTATCTGATTCCTTTTTCCCCCCAGTGAGGCATTTTGTTTGCACATATGTATCACAGCGCTAGAAAAAGAACCCAAGGATTTTCCCTCCTGTGTGTTCATCTTGCTGCTTCATGGTCCATGACGCCATCTGAGGTTGTCAGTACGACGAAACCAAAGCAACGGGATGGGAGCAGCAGGTTATTCTGCCATTTTTCTAGATCTTTGAGTTGCATTTCAAATCCGGGGCTGATCACCCCACATGTATTTAGTCTGCCTGTGAGGTTCACCATAATTTTTCCAGCTCTCTGATCATTGATGATTTCAGATTCGCCAATGTAACAATGCTTCATCATTTTTCTATCTGATTCCTTTTGTTCAATACCTTTTAATTTCCAAAACATTTTGATCTATCATCTCTTTCTTACCTCAAAGGCCATTTTATTTATAAAGGCCATTTTCATATCCTACGTTATTCTTTACAATCCAAGGTCAGCTACATTTACATAAATGTTTTGTATCAGTTTTTAATAAATATTTATTGTTATCCCTTTACTTGTTTTATCTTCTCTCTTCTTTTCATTTTTCTGTTTTTTATATCTTCAGCCTGCTTTTCCCATGTTTTCTCCTTTGTGAATATCCATACTGCTGCTGGACATGCACAATTATTTGGCAATAACTGACTGACTACCCCATATGTGCCAGGTGCTATGCTGCACTTCAGCTCTAAGAAAATACTTCATGCATTCTCTTTCCCAGTTCCACTGAATACAACCTAGATGTGATTTCCTAAGCTCAGACCTTCCTAAGGTACTTTTTAATAAAACACTTGACCATTTTTCCTCTTTCAGTCCTTGGCCTTCTTTTGGCCTCTCTTGCCATCTTTTTCACCCCGCGCCTTTTTTTTTTTTTTTTTTTTTAATTGCTGTTCTAACTCTTTGACTTAGCACCTGTTTCCCGCTGGGTTTTTAACCTGCACTAGCAGGGTTTACAGGAGCAAAATTGCAGCCAAAATCCTGTCATCAACGCTTGGTCATGTTAATCAACTGGAATCTTTGATACCCTCCTCCTGACTGCAAAAGTCACCATTACTCGCCTTGTTTTGTGTGCCAGCCGTTTCTTCTTTCTCCTGTGGTCGCTGGAAATCGGTCACCACCGCTAGGGTCTGGGCTACACAGGTGAGAGAGACAGGCCTGCCCTCAAGAGGCCCACAGGCCAGAGGACGAGAGAGATAGGCAAACAAAAGCAGGCCAACTGAACCCTACGATACACACATGTGCAAAGGACTGAGGGAGCAGAGAAGAGAGAGTGATGGACATTCAGAGAAGAGAGAGTGATGGAGGAGGACTCAGAGACAATTTCCTGGAGCCAGGTTTGAAGGATAGGGACAAGTTTGTAAGGTGGACAAAGTTAGAGAACTGGGGAGACCGGATTCAAATAAGTAGACCAATACATGCAAGCAATGGGCCAAATTTCACTCACAAATGGTTTGATCGATCCACACAGGTATTTTTAAAGTGATTTAGTGGCTAATATTGAACAATCTAGACACTTTATGTAAATAGACACATTTTTGGCTTCTAAAAAAAAAATCAGTAAGTTTGGCAACACTATCCAGCATCTCCTCACCAACTTTTAGTCTTTTAGATAAGGTATATACCCTTCCGTGAGCCACAATCCCCGCCACTCCATAATGTCCTACACTCCAGCAGTGTACTCACATTATCCACCCTTGAATTCGCAGTTTCTACCAACTCTTGAAAAAACATTAGCAGCAAATACCTCCAGCCTAGAAACCCTTGTCCTTGTCATTAATTTGTTCATAATGCTGATTCACTGAGATGGAATTTCCTTCACAAGCCATTTGGTTCGCTTTCCTTTGCTTGCTCAAGTTGCCCTGTCTCTCCGTGTACCTTTCCCAACACCTAAATGAGAAACAAAGAACTTCTCTGCTATTAGTCGTTTCTTTAGATGCCAGCATACTGTTTATTCCACCATCATCTCTTTTCTCCATTTGCAGGAACTGCCTTATTTTTCCTTCCCTTCTCTGATCACCCTCACTCAGTCCATAACAGCATCTCCACCTGTTCATTAGTTTTGCTCTTTCAGACACATTTCTTCATGTTTGCTAGAGAGAGCTCAACAGAACAGTGAAGACTCTGGCTCAGGAGGCAGACAAATTCAAATCTCTGCTGTTTTATTAGTTGTGTGGTTTTAGGGAGGTTACCTAACCTCTCTGGACATCAGTTTTCTGAGCTGCAGAGGAGGATGGTGACAGACTTAACTTCATAAAATTTTTTATAGCAGTTAAATGAGCCAGTGTACCACGAGGTCTAGCTCAGCAAGCTAGAGTTGTTGGGGAAATCTGTGTGCCCTCTCAGGACACATATACAGCTGGGAAGACCTCTCTGCCCTTATTTCTTTCAGTTCCACTTTATCTTATTCTAGAACATGTCCCACCATCCACAAGGATGGCCTGGAAGAAGTACTGGGGCTTCTTCCCCTTGATTAGTCATCGTGAGTGTTTGCTTGTTTTTTTAGTTTCTTCTTGTTGGACTCTTTTACATTCTGTACACCTCTGATAAATTTCCCAGCATTTGAGACAGTAAGGTTTAGCTGTTATACAGTTAGTAGGAAAGTGTTCTCTCGATTTACATTTCTCAATCTCTATTTTTTTTCTTAAAAATAAATCATTTTGGTAAAACACGTCCCAGATTGCTAACACATGTATCTAAACAAAGATGTGCGAATCCTGAGCTCTTACAGATTGGTTCTAAATATTTGACTGTGTACATCACTTTGCTCCAAAAGGCAGGTGAAGCTGCTGCTGTAAGAGAGGCTGTATTTCCTTGAGACTGTTTTGCATTTCACATCTTTGAGGGCACAAATTTTTTTTAGCCATCTGTATACCACGGCCGTGCCTTTTCCCTGGACCTGGATGAACTCTCTCTGACCCTCAAAGCACTTGATACATGGTTAACGATACTCACTTCATAACTGGGATCTGTTTCTCACACGTATTTCCCACATCACACACAAAATCTGTTTGCTACTTTTCCTGGAACTATCAATATGAAATAATGTTGTATTAACCCAGTTACACAATAAGGCCTTGATCAACTATTAAATTACCTTCAGAAATGTCTGAATTGGGAAAGACAAGTTTGGACTCCTCCTGCAGCATCAAAAGACAAACCCTGACACACCATCAGCAGCCCCAGTGGAGCAGGGGGGAGGGGGAGGAAGGGAGGCGGGAGTTGAGGGGTGGAAGAGAGCGTGCACTCACCCATCTTGCAGGACCAGGAGACCCAGAAGTCCATGTGTGAGCCCAGCTCAGCCCAGCTCTCCTGTAATTTCCAGAATCAACTGAGGTTTGTGATCGTTACAGGGGAGGTATTCTAGACAACAGCCCTATAGCGCTTTCCGGGTATTTTTTCAGGATGACTGACAAGAGCCAGCACTTTACAAGCTCTCATTCAGTTGACACTTTCATTAGATTAGTGTGCTTCTCATGCATGTTCATATCAAGTACTGAGCGCAACCCCAAAACGTTAACAGATGACATTTCATGATGTTATTTGGACAAATTTCTCTATCGTTTATCCCCCTGTAGCATCCAACTGTTCTTAGTTATATCAAAAAGCCATTTTATAATCCAAAGCCCAAATCATGGTCAAAATTTAACCATAAAATAAGTTTTTAATATCTAATATCTTTTCTTTGGGCGTTTTTCTTTGGCTCATACAGTAAGCATTATTTACAGGACAAACTAGTACGTAGTATCTGGACCTCATCAGAACGATTTTACCTCATGCTTAATTTTCTTGTCTTTGGACTTTCAAAGGAGTGGACAACTTCATTTCATGAACTGTCAGCTTGACCAGCTTCTTGCAAAGTTGAGTGATGAGGGTCACAGTTTCCGCCAGGGAACCAGGAAAAGAAGACACACCAAGCGACTTAGATTCTAGGTCTAGATCTTGCACTTTCTGGTTGGATGTCCTTAATACATTTTACCTTCCGGGGCTGTTCTCACTCTGTTCTAAGCTAAACCAAAATCCCTTTAATCCACATATTGCAAACTTGCTGGTTGCTGCCAAAGACATCCCACATCAGTGTTTTGTTTGGCCCACAGCGTGTTTTTAAATTGGTAAATATTAACCAAAACCCAAATGTCCAAGTGCTCTTAAAAAATACAAAGATGGGCCACAACGAACCAACATTCCTGCATGGCAGCAACTGTCCAAAGTCGAGTAGACTGCCAGTGTTAGAGGGGGTAAGCTCCTCACAGTCCACCGCAGCCTCCACCTCTCCCTGTTGTCTGGCACGAGCCCCGCTCTACTCCTGTACATAAGCTACTGGCCTTAACTGCATGTGACTTTGCCACCCCACTTTAGTCCTTTATCTGCTCTTGGTTTCCAGAAGCTCACCATCCAGCCACCCTCTTCGGAATATGCTTTCATTCTTCAAAGTGATTCTTATAATGTGAAGCATCTAACAGCAGCATTTCTCCAGATGTCCTTAATATTCAAAGGCCCACGTCAAACTGTTAGCTCACTAAGCTTGGAGTAATTAAAATCCCAGGTCTCCCTCACATGAATTATCTCATGAAGTTGACTGCCAAACATGGTCGGCTCTGCCCTGTAATTTTTTTTAATGAGAGTCTATAGTTCTGGCCTGAATTTCTGTATTTCTCATTGAGATTTTGTGCTTATCAAATATACCATAGTATGAAATCATCAAAAGCTTTGAAGTAAAGCCCTAAGCAAGCACAAAATATTTTATCATTTAAATGCATATAGACTCTACACTGACAAGGAGGGTGTCTGTGTCAATAAATGTGTTTTATTATTTTTATTTTTATGTGTTTTGGGTTTTTTTAACTGCCTAAAAATATGCCTTTTAAAGTAAGTCAAGAACCGAATATCAACCAGACATTACTTTGCTGAGAGATACCTTATCAGAAGTGCATTTTAATCAAAAATGATCTGTGAAACCATATCACCCACTGTCTTTCAAGGTGCTTTATCAACCAGTTTGACATTTTGCCCTGCGACCTACAGAAGGAAAACCATTTCACGTGTCCCAGATTTACATGTTCTGCATACAAATGAGACGGTACTAAAAACATCACATATCATGTTGTTCACAGAACATATTTAAACTGTACCACTGATTTTGAATAGCCTCTTAATTTTTACATTTTTTATGTTCTTATATTTAGAAATAAATGGTTATGGAGCACTTTCAGAATTTACTGCTTATCAGAAGCAATCCACCACCATTTACTGTTAATATCAGAAAGCAAAAAATGTCAAAATGCCAAACATCAGCATAGCAGATGCAAACTGAAATGCAAAGGGAAAGACCAGCCCCCAGGCTGTTTGTGAGACAAGCAGCAGTAGCACTTGGCTGGACAGACGGCAGACACCACTGTGCTTTTCTCTCTTCCTTTCCCTCTCACGTCCCTCTCTCTTTTGTGTTTAAGATTGGAGCGCAGTGCTACTTGGAATGCTCGGCCCTGACTCAGAAAGGTCTCAAAGCAGTTTTTGATGAAGCGATCCTCACCATCTTCCACCCCAAGAAGAAGAAGAAACACTGCTCCGGCTGTCACAACTGCTGTTCAGTTATCTGAGGCGGCTAGAGACCCGCCTCCACCCCATCGAAGGGTGAGAAGGGCAGCCAACCTCTGGGACCAAGCTCCAGCCCAAAGGAGGGCATGACCAGAGAGGAAGTCTCGGACACGGAGACCTGCTCCTCCGCCCTGTGAGCCCTCCTGAGCACAGCACACTATCAGCCAACTGCCCCGTCCTGCCAACCAGCCAGAAGTATCCACGCTGCACACTCTACGAGAACACTGAGCCCGGGTTTCAGCCAGTGCCGCTGCTGACCATGTTGGAAATGAAGTCTAAGGCCACCTTGCATTTGGCATCTCCCCCTCCAAGAATAAGAAGCTGATAGGAAATCATCACAGGAAAACTAAAAACAAAACTCAGTTCCATATTGGCGGCCTTACTTGATGTCTTTTACAAACCGTGGAAATGCAATACTAACCTTTTTCCTGAATCTGCTGTTCTACTCTGTGTCTTACATTCATTTGTATTATTTTAAGAAATTTACTAATTTACCAGTTTACTCAGGCCTTACAAATCCATACAGAATTAGCCTAAAGACAAAGGATTTTGTATTAATTTCTCTTTTCAGCACGTTTCTACCAAAGATATTTGAACCAACATGTACCTCTGAATACCTGACTCTAAGAAGATACAAGAAAACATTGAAACTTTTGGAAATATACAGAGCCATGACTTTTGAGCCTGGTTGAAAGAAAACACCAGCTGAATTGCTGTAGGTCCACATTTTTGCCTAAGATTCGCCCCAGAAATGCCTGTATTGATAGGTAGCTTTATTTTTCCCACATTACATTGTCATGGAAAATTACAGATGAACTGTGTTTAAGAAAGTAGTGTTGTTGCTTTTCAGTCAAATTGATTGGGGAGAGAAAATGGTAGGCCTCTCTTTTAAAATACTCTTTATTCAGCAAAGGGAATTTTCTTGCTCCCTACCTTCCCCATCGCATGCCCTCTTCCTCTCTTGATTTCACGCTCTCTCCCACTCCCAATAGTAACCTGACTCCCAAGAAGGACCTGGCCATGGGGCATGAAGAAGCTAAGTGTTTAGAAGGTCCCAGAAGTTAAGCAAAGTGCCTCTATTTTCCCTCTAGCCTCAACTGAAAATGCTTCTCGGCTTGCCCCGTGGGAGCTCCCGTTCTCTTTAAATGATGTTTTCCAAGTACTACTGGTACTAAAATATTGCCTCTCCCTCTTTCCTGTCCTCATTGTCCCAAATGTGTATTTCAGGGCTAGATCCCTGGGTGCTGAGCTCTGCATCCATCTATCCCCTGCTTCCAAACTGATGTGCTCCCTGGATCAGGGACTTTGGCCTTGGGGAAGTGACTCTTCCCAAACATCCAGGGAGTTTTGTGTCGCAGAGTGAGTTATTGCCTAGCTTTTACTTAGAGACTGTGAAAGTTTCTAATTGGTCTTATTTGCTTACAGTTACCCTGAACACACCCAGGTAGGCACTTAATTTTTTTATTTCAATTGCATAAGCAAAGTGCCTCTTTGCCATGTGAAATTACACCAGTTTTAGTTTAAGAATTACCAGATTCACACTCCTGTTGGAAAAATCCAGTCTTTCCAGTCCCTTCTGCTCCTAGAGGAAGCACATAAAAAAGCATATGGCGTGGGTCTTTTCTGTTAAGACCCTCCATGACACCCCCTCAGTTTTTTGGGTTTTGTTTTTTTAGGATTTCTTAAATGTGCTTTCCCTTCTTCCACATTTCAAGTTTGATTTCCCTTTTCCCTATCTGGTTGCTAAACATTTTCTTAGACACACACACACACACAAACCTAAAAGAAAACGGGAGTTTTGTAAGTCAAAGCTTGACATGTAGAGAAAACAAGGACTTTCTCTCTTTGTAAATGGAAATGAACCGTGTATAAACTGTAACTCTGCAGAGGGTATGAATTCATCCTTTAGAAACAATAATGAGCATTTAGCCCTATAATAAATGAAGTGCTGTTAGCTGCTTTTGTTCCATTATTGCGTGGTTACATCTTGCTAAAGAGCCACTCCTCACTTCTCATTGATGTGGATGAAAAATTGAGAACAGTGTATTTCCTCCACCAAGGAGAATTTTCCAGGTGTGCGCACTCAACAGGCAAATGGTACCCTAGGCCATCACCTCCCTAGTGGGCCGCAGAGATTAGCTTGTTCATGGTAGGAAGATCACTCTCTTGCCTGGAACCAGAACCTGGAGAGAGACTGTTAGTGTCTGGGTGGCACACAGGCTCTTAGCAGTCTTACCAGCTAATAGTGGAATAAAATGATGAAGAACAAAGCAACCTAAATGAGTTAATGTCATTCCACCAAATTAATCAGGTACTCTCTGTTTCATGGCCAGTGGTACTTCATTTCACTAAAAAAAAAAAAAAAGTTTTCTTCCAAAAGATTGAATAAAAACTATATTCTGAAACCAAAGATAAAAAGACATAGAAATCTCAACAAGGATATTTTAAAGGTCTACACTCTCTTCCAAAGTCAAGAAGGGGCAACCAGTATCTATTGGAGGGTAGAGTCAGCTTTTCAGAGAGAGAAGAGGCTATAGTCTAATGCCCTCATTGTTCAGATGAGAAAACCCAAGCCCAGATGAGTTAAAACAGATGCAATGCTGCAAAGCTGGGGTAGACCTCAGCTTTTCTGCTTCCCATCTGGTGCCCTTCAACTCCATACTATAATCTGTTCAGTATCAACATATCAAGTTGGAGTTTTGTAGGTGTATCACTCAGGCTGCATCTGTTTAGCCTATAGATCCTAGCCACATTTCAAACGTGTGACGTGGGCTACTATAAATAAGATAATCCATCAAACTAGTAATAGCCTAGAGAAAAGAATTTGACCTGTGTGCTAATATGCCTGGAATCCACAATACACAGTGTAATATAATCTCAGTCTAATGGCTTAATCAAGTAGCTATTTTGACAGATTTTTTTTTAATCAGATCGTTGGTTGTTTGGTAGAATTAATGGACTCCTTTGAAAACACAAAAGGAATAAGACACTAGTCAGATCCTTGTTGACAGTAGAAATCTGGGCTGCTTTCTCGCCAAGAAAATTTATACTCAAAGAGCAATTACCGAATGCAATGACTACAGCAACCCTAAACCAGGAAGCACTAAACTGGGATGTCAAAAAGTAAGTCATTCACATATGACAGGAGGAGAGATTTAGTCCTGAGACTTCGAGAACAATATGTCTGATGAATGACATGCAAAGAACCATTCGGAAGATTTCCACTCTACAAGAGAAGTATAGATGAAGTGGATGTAAGCTTACACAACTTTCACAGAACACCAATAAAGAAATAACATTTAAATGGTAGGAAAGAGGCACTCATAACTACACTCACAATTTTAGGAGAAAATCTGAAAAGTTAAACCCAAAATTGGAATCCAGGAAAAAATGTCATAATTAGTACTGCAAGTTCCTATGAGCAATAACTGCGCAAAGTAGAGAGTCGTCAAGAACTATCTGACTTGAGGTCAGCCTTTAAAGAGGCAGAACTGCATTCATAAAGGCGAACTCACCCTTAAGACGAAAGTGATAGAAGGTTTGAAACTGAGGTTATGCTTTAATGGAATGTTTGACACCATACTGGAGGTGATTAACCATTTACATCTTCATTTTAAAATCCACCCCTATGTTTAGATGCCAGAATACAAAATGTGCATTCTCTTCAACAGAGAGAACCACAGGTCACCAGCTATTCCCTTAGGAGTCATTGGGTAGGCTGCCCATGTACAAATAAGGAAACTCAAGAAAATATTTTAGTTTCGAGGACCATCTGAAACAGAGAAGGAGAGAGAGAGAGAGATCAGGGAGACCAAGTTTCTTGCAAAGAGAGTTAGGTACTTTTAAAAAGGAAATATTTAGAGGATGGAGAAAAAACTAAAACCAAACACAAGGCAAAAACATGTAGCTGACAGTCCTGCCAGAGAATTGCTAACTTCTGCCTGGTCTCTAGAGGCAGAGGGCAGAAAGCAGGACCTGTCACATGAAGGGCATTCCATGACTCTGGGCATCCAAGCGAGTCAGCCAACAGGGTTAATCGTGTGATAATCCTCGATACTTCCACCTCCTGATTCATTAAAACTGGGTGAAGTGAGGGACAGTGGTCTTTGGGTCTTTAATAGCAGGTCAGGTCATTGCCCTCACACCTTCCCTGCTAACACAGAGCAAGTAGTCAAGGGAAAGGTCCCAAGAAATATGAGTGAAGAAATTGTTTTTGAAAGTTTCCTTGAGAATGAATGTGACTTAAATCCTGAAAAGGATGATTTGGGGTATCTGGAAAGACAATTACTTGTGTGAAGGATATTTATTCATCTTGGTGTAGTATCTCTGAATAGAAAGATAGCATTTAAAATGCACAACAGCAATAATGGAGTACAGAAATATGAGTTAAAGTTACAATTCATGGCGCTTCCGTCATCAACAAAGGCCAGAAAGGAAATTAAAGAGTGAAGCTCTATGCAGAGGCTTGCCAGGCGTCAGAGGCTCGGCCCTGCTCTTTGGAGATATCACTGGGTTAGGACAGGAATGAGTCAAGGAGGGTTTGGCTCATCTGTGAATCCGTGGGATCCAAGTTCAGTGACCGTTCTTGGCTTTTAACTTCCACTACAGGAAATTAGAGTAAAAGCTGCATGATTAATCTTGGTCACAATCTATTTTTTTTTCTCCTTAGGGAATATGATGTTAAAATCCAGAGTCATTTTGTGCGTGTGTGTGTGTGTGTGTGTTATAAACGTGTTCTACCCTGGTAATGTCATTTTGTTCTGAGTTCTGCAGTGACTCAGAAACTTCATGATACTATAGCTGGTGTCATTTTGTTGTATTTTCAGCCATGTCCTCCAAGCCTTCCAGCATATGCAGTTAACTTTTTGATGAAAAGGATCTGCTCAGTGTTTTAGGGGATGTGATGTCCAGGGTAATCTGCGGAGAGGGTCCCTAAGGCCCAGAGCTGACTCTCAGCCTAACAGCCATAGTAGCACACTTCACCTCAGTCATTTCATGTTAATCCTTTGGAGAAAGAAATAGAAACTCTCCCGGCAGGGTGGTATGTTCGAGGCAACTTCGTAAACACACACCTAAAAGTACGATCGCCTGCTATTTTTAAATCAATTGTTTTGAGCAACTGGAATTTTTTCTCCTAGAGGAGCTGTGGGTGGGAAGATGAATGGTTTCCATTCTTCTCACCACCCAGCTTAAATTGTTTTTCGCTCTGAGTAAACAGTAATTGCTGTTTAAGTACATCTCAGCAGAATTTCATCCCGATGGAAAGGATCCACACCCCTCCCCACGTAACCTCCACGGAGAGATGACAGACAAGGGAGGCATGGCTGGCCTGCTCCCAGGCTGGCTTTCTTACAGTCTGCTTCTGATGTAACGGCCGTTCTGTGTACACTTTTCATAATTAACAGAATGTTATTTCATGTCCTCTCACCGTGTGGTTTATTTTGTGCCATGTTCTAATTTTTAACTCATTGAACAGTGTTTTTTCCTACTCTCATTTCTGGGTTATCTGAGGGGGTCTCCATCAGCCAGTCAAGAAAACTGCTTTGCCCAGGCCTCTGTTAGAATGGGAAATTTGCTCCTCAAAGTGTGGTCTGGGGACCAACAGGATGGACACTCCCTGAGAGCTAGTTAGGACTATAGAATCCCAGGCCCCGGCCAGACCTACTGAATCCAAATCTGCATTTTAATGAGACCCCCAGGTGATTTGTGTGCACGTTAAAACTTTAGAATACTGATCTATGAGACAACGAAATTTATTGTCAGTCTTAACACCCAAACACATAGCTGCCAAATGATGAAACCATCGGCTTCGCCTGTCTGATACTACCTTCTGGGTATTCCTTAGGCTAATGTTTGAGTTGTTCACATTTACTGAATGAATAAAGACTCAGAAGTCCTTTCTCCTGTTCATCCTGGGCTTCCCAGCTGCCATAAAAGAGAAAGCATATTTTAGAATCAAAAACAGAAAAAGCAGCATCTGATTTGGAAGAGCTGGTAACTCTACAGTGCTCCTTTTCTGAAAATCTTTCTGGTGTTTATAAGGGAGAGAAAAAAATACCCTCCAAAATTATTTTCCATAAAGAAATAAAGGTTTATATCACTTAAAGTTATAAACCTATAAAACGAAGATGAAACAGATTTCTGAGGCATAACTCTTGGTGAAGCTTCATTCTTCATTGCTTAAGACGAGACTCTAGACAGTGCCCTAGGTGACAGAATAAAGACTGACCACAAACAACTTGTCCTCTAAAAAGGGTATTCCACAGATTTGCATCTTTATTGCCCTGAGCACAGGCCAGAGTTGTAGTCACTTAGTCAACATGTTTCTACTAAACATCACAAGGGACCATGCTTTGTTCTCCACACCCACACCCCACCTTGTGTACAAGAGCCCTTGAAAAATTAAAAATTGTACACACATGTGCACACACACACACACACGCTGAAGCCTATCATCTTATTCAAATTCCACTGTTGCTGAAAAAGTTGAGAAGGCAAATCATAATTACTTTCAAACAAATAAAGAGGACAAGGACTACTATTTCCCTTATGCCTACCAGTGACCTACTAGTTTTCTGGCTAGGATATCAATGATCCCATCCCAGAATAAGAACTTGATGTTACTGTGCGGGTACCGTCACTAAAGGACCACCTTCTCCTCCGAGGTCAACCCCGCCTCCTGCAGCAGGCTGCTGTCACACTGTCACTCAGGTGCTTCTTCACATTCAAGGCTGCAAGAGCCCACTTGTGTCCCAAGGTACCCTTAAATCGGGGACAGTGTTAAACTGGGACGTCTTTTCCATCCGTAGCAGCTTGGCTACCCAAAGCAGCCTGCATTCTTGGAAGAGTTTAAGTCAAATCCCAAAACAGAGTCTTACCAAAGATGATTTTCATTATTGCAAATGAATCACTGACTCCTTGCTCATAACCACTGGTGTGAGCTGCCAAAAAGTGCTTCTTACCCCAGGGACAGCACAGCCTCCTACAGCCCTGCACCCCCACCCACTCACTTCCTTCCCCAGATCACAAAATTAAGTCTATTTTGTCTTCTTCATAAAAAACTAATGGCAGGGGAGGGTATAGCTCAGTGGAAGAGTGAGTGTTTAGCTTCACGAGGTCCTGGGTTCAATCCCCAGTAGCTCCATTTAAACAAAAATAAAGTAAATAAATTAAAATTTTTAAAAAAAAACCAATTACCTCCCCCTGCCAAAAGAGAAGACAATGTAAAATAAGTGAGTTTCTTTTTAAACTAATAGGGCAAAAACGTGGCACCATCAGTCTCCCAATCAGCATCACTGCAATAGTGCAATGGTCTATGGAAGGGTAGAGTGCTTCAGTAGACCAACTGGTCTGCCCAGTTATGGAAAATAAAAGTTGATGTTTTCAACACGTGGAAAAACACTCTGATCAATCTCTCTTTAAAAAGCCATTTACTTATCATTTTTAAATGCTTGATTCCCAGCCCCTCTACTTCAACAGTAAAACAAAACCCCAGTCCGGGAAATTGGAAAGTCCTCTACTGAATTAAGCACATTAAAATAATCACATGCCGAGGAAGAGAAGCCCCCTGGTCAGAGCCCACTTGCTTCTGCTCCTCCACTGGTCTGCAGCTTGCGTGGACAGACCCGTATAGGCGAACTTACAGTACATTTGTTCCTCTCAGATTTGTCCTGAAGGTGGCTCAGATTTTGTTAATGCTGAAATTTGCTGCTGATTTCCATCAGACTTTCTCATTAACATTAGTGTTCATGTCTCCATGGGGAGATGTTTCAGCATTAGCTTCCTGAGTTTGCTCAAGAAAGAGACACAAGATGAGCAAAATCTTCCTCTTACAGATATTTCCAAGAATATGAAAGAAATTATATGTATGTATATGTATGACTGAAACATTACACTGTACACCAGAAATTGACACATTGTAACTGACTATAGTTCAATTTTAGGAAATAAATAAAGACATTTCCAACATAGTTTAAAATGCTGGATGTCTTAAATCTGCTCAGTAAAATTGGTGCCCCACCCAAATAGTTTAATTTTGATATGCAGATGCCTAGAAGATAATGGAAGATGGAGTTTGAGAACCACCTAGAAGTTTAGACCACTCTCCTTTGAGGGTGTACCTCTCCATGTCGCAGTTGTCTTGCTAATATCTGCACAAGCAACAGAGTAAGGCCTGGAAAGTGTGATCTGTTCATGTATTTCATGTGGAAAGAATTTGCAAACTAAGAGGATTAAATTTCTGTTTTAATTGCTTAATTCTGCATGCATACTTCCTCGAGATAATGACCATTAATAATTCATCAATATCCTTTATTGTGTCTATACAGAATCTATTTTAAGTGAATAAATGCTCTTTCAAGTGATTTTAAGGTGTACAATATTATTTGTGACTCAGGGATATTTACATTCATTCCTTGCTGGTTATCCTCTCTTCAACATCACCAAAAGAAAATTAGCATTCTCATCTTGGTAATATTGATTTATATTTTTTTAACTGTTTTTTTAATGGAGGTACTGGGAATTGAACCCAGGACCTCGTGCATGCCAAGCATGCGCTCTATCACTACCCACTCACTACCTGGTAATATTGATATTCTTTGTTAAAGCAAAATGTTTTTTTCTCTTTTGGGGAAGATTATTTCTGTGTGTGTGTGTTTGGGAGTGGTTGTATTTGGGGTTCGAATGAGTTTCCAGAAGCACCAATGGCCCACAATCAAGGTCAAAACATGTAAGCAATTTTGTGTATCAGGAAGCCTTTTTATTTTTTTAACCCAGTTATTCAGTATGCTAAAGAAATTGTACAGCCAGACGAACTTAGAGGCAAAAACAAAGCCAAACAGCTTAGGATATGTTTACTTTACTCCTGATAACGAGGGCCTGGAAAAGAGAACAGAATAATCCCTCCAAATGCCTTAACGCCAGAACAAGTCTCTGCTCCGCTACCAGTCACAGTGCTGTGCGCCTGCTCCTTTTCTCATCCTCTCCCGCTTTCTTCTTCCTGTTGTTAGACATCACCTCCTCAGAGATCTTTAGCACCCTCTTCCGATACTCCAGGATCGCAACAACCAGCCCCTGAGTCTTTTACACCTCCCTGTACACAATTCCAGCCAACCCCATTCATGGAAACAAAAGGAGATCATTGTAAGAGAAATGCTAGACGACTCATCTTGCCAATAAGGACCAAAATTCTTCTAACCCAGTAAGCTATTTCTCTAGTAGAAATTTTCAACAGAAAATAAAAATTTTCCAAATTTGCTAAAGAATCACTTAAAAATTCCTTAATAATTTGCTTTAATATTTTGAAGAAAACCAGAAAGGATAAGGTGTATATTATTTTTCCAAAGATGTCTCCGGCGTGAAAAAGATTATCAGTACTCTTGGAAAACTGTATGACATGCAAATTTTTTTTCTCAATGCCACAGTCTTTTCAATTAGATAAACAGTTCATTTATTATCTCAGAAATGCTTTGTATGACATTAAAAATCTCATTAATTTGAAAAGTTAATTGGGTCACTGCAGCAGGCTTTGGTGCTTTTCTGGTGGCTGATTCATTTCCTAACCTTTGGAAGGAGGAAAGCATGAATCCAGAAAATTCCCCCTTCTGCTTACCTTTTGTTAATTGTAAAATAAATATATTTCCAAGAGTAAGGAGTTGCTGAGAGTTTTATCTAGAGCGTCCCCAAAAGGCGCTGGACTACCGTCCCTCTGCACCCAGTGTTCACATTGCCTGGGAGATGAGTTGAGAGAATACAACCTTCATCTCTGCTGCAGTCTCTTTGAATTTCCGTTTGAGGCTCTTCTCCTTTTCTCCCTCAGTCACTCCTGTTATAAGATTTGAATTGAGCTGTGGCAAAGCATTATCTTGCTAGAGGTTAGAGAGGAAACTAGAGAAAGATTGCAATCTCCAGAAAACAACCCAAGCTTGCACTGAGCCACCTCCAGGAGAGACCATAGACCTGCTAATCAATGCAAGAGACCATCTGACAGCAATAAACTCAAAGACTTCTCCAAGCAGGAATGACTTGGGAGGAACACTCCAAAAAGCCATCGTGTTCCGGGGCAAGAATTTGGCTCTGGGTCAGAGAAGCCTGGCACATGCTGTCAATCAGTTCTCTGATTTCTGGCAAGTGACTTGAATTCTCTGAGCTTCGATGGCATCATCTGTAAAACGGTAATAAATGGCAATAACAATGCCTACGAACGTGGTTGACACAAGAATTACAAAGAATATAAAGGGTCCTGCTTATAGTAAGAAATCCAAGCATGGTAGCAATATTTATAAATTCACTTTGCAAACACAGTGCCTTGTGCAAAGTTAGAGTTAATAAATATTTGTGGAGGGGAGGAAGGAAAAGAGAATGGGAGAGAGGGAGACAGGAAGAGGGAAGAGAGATTTGAAAAAGATTCAGGTTTAGCACCGACAGAGACATTTTCCTCTTTTTCATTAATAATTTTTCTCATTATAATAAATACTTACTGTAGAAGTTTTTGAAGTACCAAGGACTAGGAACACCGTGGACTAGCAGCCGGCACCACGGATCCTGCCGATTAGAGCCCACCAATTGCCTTTACAGCTTTGCTGTGTGTTACAGCAGCCACGTTCACCTTGCCCCTTACAGCTATGTCACCACCTGGTCTCTGCTGGTCCAGACCCCTCTCACCTCTGCTGACACCAGCAAGCCTGGTCCACGGCATTTTCTCCCGCCCTCAACCCCAGTCTACAAAGGACACCCACTATCGGGCTTTTCTGTGATGAAGAAGCCCCTCACTCATCCATTCCTCATTGCTTTAATGAAGGGAGTGTCCACTGAACTCTCCATGTGGGCACACCAGGCCCCGCTCTCTGAGCCTTTGTCCTCAAATATTCTGCCAGGACAGTTCTGGCATCTTCTCTTCAGTGATGTAAACCACTATTTCCCCCAAGCACACTGAAACCAGATCCAGGTGCCCTTGCGAGGATGTTACATCAGGGTCATGGGAAGGTGGCCCCAATAAGCTCTCCGTACCCAGTCGTATATTCTGCCACCTGCCCCCCTCATTCCTACTCTGACACCCTCAAGATCTACTCCTAAGCACATTCCCCTGATCCCTGTCTGCATTAACCAAGTCCTGTGGCTTCTTCATTGGAAAACCTCATTCTTCCCATCACAAGGAAAGTTCTTCCCCAGCCAAGTCGTCCTGAGACTTGCCCCTAATTATTCACATAGAATAAATGAGGGCTGCAGGCGGTGTTTAAGGAGGGCATGCATCACCAAGTAAAGCAGCCTCCTGGGCCGGGGCCACAGCCTGGTCTCCAAGCACAGGCAGCTGATCTCCTCTGGCAGGGAGGAGCCGGCCCCTTGGGCAAGGGGACCTCCCGCTCACCCAAGTATTGTCCCCACTGCAGGTTGCGTGTCCTGCTCCCTCCCTGTGAGGGCCTTGCCTTAAGCACCAGAGACCGCCAGGGTGGTGGATACTGCCTGGTTCAGCCGCTCTTCTGATGAGATCTGAGGCTGATTCTCAGCACAGTCTGCCCTCCAGCTCCAGGAGAGAATCTCTTCAAACGTGGCTTTCATACCAAGCGCTGGGTGCTCTGATTGCACTTAACAACCAATTGATCCCACAGTCCTGACCATCACCATTGTTCCCACACTTCTCAAATGTTGTCGATATTGCATTAGCCAGCCCAGCCCTCTCCACGTGGATCCCATCCTGCATCTGTGTAAGCGGAGTCTCAGTAATCACCATGCTCCTCCACCTTACCACTCTCACAGCCGTTACTGCCTGTGCATTCCAACTAAGGTTCCCAAAGGATACCTGTGGGGGATTTTTTCCATTAGCCCCCTTAGATCCACTCTCCACCCGCTTCAGCCTGCTTCCTAGGTGGCCAACACTTATGAGCTGAACCAATGGGCTCCCTTCCTCCCCGCCTCCCCATTTGCTTCAGCAGATCAGGGCATGGAAGACAGTGAGGCTGGACTATTGGCCTCCCCACCTCTCGCCCTCCCAGGCCTCAAATTGGTAACAGCTGCACCCTCCCACGGACAGCCACAGCCGCTGGCAGGCGTTCCTCTCCTCCAGTTCTCTTCGGGTTCTGATAATCACTTCCTCTTCTTGGTCCTTCAGCCTAGGTGGCCATTGCTTCTAAACAATGATTAGACGTGTTTCACTGCCCCCTTGTTGGCTTCCTTAACTCTGTCCTCACGTTTATAAATAGTCTCTTCATTTAGTTCTCAGCAGTCCATTGCGGTGTATCATTGGTTTCCTGCCAGGACCCTTACTGAAGCTACAGTCATCTTTTCTCAAATTCTGGCAAGACCTTACTGCTTCTGCTTCTTCCCCTAAGTTTTTTAAGAAGCAGCTCTTTCTCCCAGAGAGTTCTGAGGGAAGTCCTCAGGGATGGGTTGAAAACACTTGAGTGGTGCCTTCCAGTCTTATCCCTAATCACCACTCTCCACCCTAGTAGAGACCCCAGGCATTCAACCACTTCTCACGTTAGAGTGACTTTCTTGCCTTCCAATAGATCTGCACTGAAGGGTGGGTGGATTTTGCTCCTGCCCTCTGTTCCTGGATGTCCACCTCAGCATCCCAGTCCTTGACCATCAATCCCAACATTTGCTTTACTGTTTCCATGGAGACACACTGACTCCTCACTCAAGGAGGACTCCTGGCTCCCAGTTATGATACACCAGGGGTATACATACAGATGGGGCCACTTTTGGGACTCCTGGTACCCAGTCATCTGTCTGTGTCCCTTACTAAACATGACATCCTAAATTAATATGCAAATAAAAATAACCTTGTAGTTCATTTTCAGTGTGACTGTTACCATTATTCCAAGTATATTAAAGACAGAAAAGATGCTTTTGAAAGTTTTCATGAATTCAAAAGGCAGAGGGCATGCTTTATTGGCATTATTACAGAGTTTCCTGGCATAGTGTGAAAAAGGAACGAAGTTAACTTCAACCCCAAAAATGTCAGAATTAAAAACACTTGCATAGCAGAGTGTTTTTTTTTTTAAAGGTCACAGAGAATCAGCTGCTGTAAGATTTCAGCGAGGACAAGAGCTAGGCGATCACAGACTTTTTCCTCTAAGTCAGCAGTGCAGTCTTACCCCTACAAACACGTACAAATTTTAAGTTTAAAAAATTACAATTTAAATTCAAAATATGCTAAATGGGAAAGAATATTTGTAATCAATCATTTTTGCTTGAAGCTCAAATAATCGCTCTGATTACATACTTTTTCTGAGGTTTTTTTTTTCTTAATCACCAAAGGGCCTCTTTATTAAGGCTCTTAAAGGGACTTTCAAAATTTTGCTTGGGGGAAAAAAATCACCCAACTCCAGACACCTTTCAATTTGAGCTACTATTGCCCTCCCTTTTTTAATCTGAGCCGGGGCTATTTCTTCTGTAGATAATTGCTCAGTTAAAAGAAGAGAGTATTTTCTCCAAGGGAGCTTGCAATTGGATTTTCTTTGAGGGCATGAGGACTAAAGCATTGGTTTTATTAATTCCTGGCACTTTGATCATAAATCTAGTTGGAGACCAGTCATTAAATAAGACATGAGAACTTAAAGACTTTCTAACCCCATTTCCTAATTAGGCCCAATGCATTTAAAACCTTGGCTGATTATAAATTCAAATTGGAGGAGGATGGTGCTACGTGAATTGTGTTCTGAGATTCAAGGTAAAGAAAAATTAATTTGCAGTGTGTGGACCAGAGAAATTATTTTAGTGACGGCACAAATATTGTTCTGCGGTTTCAGCATACACTTGCTGCCTCTGGGTTTTGTGCCTGAGCTGGGTGTAAGGGAGACGGGTCACCTCCTCCACAGGTGTGGTCCAAATTGAACAGTCCTTCAGTCCAGGGGATAGAGCTGCTTGTGCTGCCCGGACAGGTGGGTCCGTGAGGCTCAAGGCTGCCAGCCATGTTCTGCAGGTCACACCAGCTTCAGATGGTCTCACACTCCGTGGTGGCCGTGGAGCAGGCCCCGCAGTCACAGCGGACAGCCACGGGGTAGGTGTAGAAGGGGTCGACCCCGGGGGCACAGTTGGGCAGCTTGACGGTCACATGTTTGGTCTCATTGTAGGTGCAGACGCTGTGATGGGCTTCGATGTACGGGGGCTCCAGAATGGGCTTCTGTCCCCACAGGTAGAAAACAGAAAACCCATTAGAACAGACCATCCTGTTTCATGGTCTTGATCATGTATCACTATCCGAAATGAGCTTCTTATTCATTTCTTTACTTGTTAATCAATTTCCTCCCAGGAGAAGGCAAATTCCTGAAAGCAGGGGGCTAATTTTTGTTCACCAGCTTATCTTGAACTCCCAGAAGAACCCATGGCACAGAGTAGGTGCTAAATAAATATTTAGCAAATGAATAATCTTAGTCATTGCAAAAATCTTCTAGTTGGTCTCTTCACTTCTACTTTAAAAAAACTTTTTTAAACTATTTTTGGGAGAAGGAGGTAATTAGGTTTATTTATTTATTTAAATGGAGGTACTGGGGATGGAACCCAGGACCTCATGCCTGCTAAGCACATGCTCTACCATTTGAGCTATTCCCTCCCCACCCTCTCCATTTCTACTCTTACTCTCTATGGTCTATTTATGACAGGGTAGCTTCAAGTGATCCTTTTAAAATGTAAGTCAGATCCAATCTGTCCTCTACTCAAATCCCCTGTGATTTCTCACCTCACTCAGAGCAAAACCCAAAGACCTTACAATCACCCTCAAGACCCAACATCACCCTCCCTGGGTCTTCACCTTGTGACATGTCTCTGATGAGCCCATCTTGCTGGCTTCCTCATTCTGCTCCAGCCACAACAGTCTCCTGATGGTTCCTCAGACCCACCAGGAACAGTGCCACTCCAGGATCTCTGCCTTTGCTATCCCCCCTGCCCAGAATGTTCTTCTGTCTTGTGATTCACTCTTTCTCCAACTTTAGGTTTTTGTTCAAACATCACCCTCTCAGGAAAGCCTTTCCTCAACGCCCTTTTTAAAGCTGCAACAACCCCACACACACACACACACACCCTGCCACTTTCTCTCCCTCTTCCTGCTTTATTTTTCTCCACAGGACCTGTCAGTACCATGTGACATGTGTGCTGCGTTTCTCCCACTCTGGAGGGCAAGCTCCATTAGAACAGGAATTTCTGCCCATTTTACTCATGGCTGTGCCTTGACTACCTAGCGTCATACCTGGCACCCTGGAGGGTCTCAACCATGTTTGTTGAATCAATGAAAGAAAACAGAGCAAGGCAGGTTCCTGAATGCCCTGTGTGCTAGTTCTGATCATTGAAGGCCTCACTTCCTTCCTCCACCTTTTATAAATCATGAATTCAAGGATAATGTCGATCAATAAAGCATCTAGATCAGGAAATCAGCAAATTCATAGTTAAAATCTCAAACCCTGCAGTCAGACCTGCTGAGCTGGAATCCCTGTCCTGCCACTCGCTGCAGACCTTAGAAAATCCATTTAACTTCTTGAATCCTCAGTCTCCTCATCTGTGAAACAAAATACCTACCTGCCTAGGGCCAAGTAAGTGTTCAGTAAAGGTAATCCCGTGTTCCTATCAGAGTTCTAATAAGAGTAAGGAATTAATCATCAAAATAACAACTCACAAGCTTGTAGAGGACAGCGTCCTCACTTGTCCTGGGCAAATGAAGTATGTTTAATGGAGGCCCAGGGTGAAGCTCTTACATAAATATCACAGAAATAATGGTTTTGCCTCTGACAAGGACCATGTAGAGCAGCTGAATTCAGTATCAACTGCTTCCTCCTACTTCTCAGGTAACATTGTCCCCTTGCTCAGTTGTCTTTGTGTCTTCTTACCCTCAGTAGTCTGGGACCCCAGACAGCACCGCCAGATAAAATACAGGATGCCCAATAAAATTTGAATTTCAAATAAACAACCTTTTTTTTTTTAGTATAAGTATGTCCCAAATATTGCATGGTTCACACTTATACACACATCCTCCCCCTCCAGGAAAGGTTATCTGACATTCAAATGTAACTGGCATCCTGGTTGGTTTGGTTTGGTTTGGATTTTTGCTAATTCTGGCAACCACGAACCCTGGCCATGAGCAAAGGCGATTTCCAGCCACAGTCCTAGCTTCACTTTGCCATCATGCGTGTCCTTATTTTCAGACATACTCCCCTTTTGAGTTATCAAACATAAGTGCTTAAGAGCTCACCCCTCAAACACCTCCTCATCTCAGTCCAAGAGGATTCTAACTTAGTTGGAGATTTTTTATCCCATTTTAAATGCACTGTCTCTAAAAAGACTGGATATAATTGCATTTGAAGGGCCTTAATGGATCTATTAGTGATAATCCCTGAGGGTCCCCAGGAGTTACCCCCAGGGGGAGGGAAGAAAGCAGGGCTTGTTGGGGAGGCTGAAGACCTGCCCTCACCTGCTCTTCAGCTTAGGGCCTCTCTTGGCTTTTTCACAGGTGGAGGAATAGGGAGAAGGGTTTTGGCGACAAGTTTGAACCAAGAATTTATTCCGAACTTCCCACTAACTCCCTACGTGACTTTGCAGTCAGCCACCCCCTTGAGTTCTTCCATAGCATCTGTAAAATGGGTAGAATAACAGCATATCTTGATCTCCCAGAGATGATTCCCAAATAGACACTGGGTAAATCAAATGATCAACTTGATCAATGCTTTGTGAGAAGAGCAACATCATGTTTCTTTTGGATGATGCCATGTCATTGTTTTTTGTTTGTCTGATTATTTTTAATCCACAGGAAAGGGTAGATACCCCAGCTCTGTCTCGTTTCATTAAGAAGTGAATACTTAAGAATCAGGCCAAGTATCTGGCCCAGAAGCCATTGCCCTCTCTTGGGACTCACCTCCCAGGTTTCACAGCGGCCCCAGCAGGCATCCGTGGTGATCCGAAGACCCCGGCAGCCCGGCTTCTTGGCCAGGAAAGTGAACTCCCTCACTGCACAGCCCACAAAAGTACGCAGATTCTCGCTGGAGGTGCTGAGGACACAGCCGCAGCCAGCCAGGAGGAGGAGGGCCACGGGGCCAAGGAATAGGTGTGCCAGCCTCATGCTGTTCCTCCAGAAAGGGAAAAGAAAGAGGACTTATTAACAGATCTGGCTGCCTCCACGAGGCTGCCTGCAGGTGTCAGTCACTATCAAAAGGACATTGCTTTTCCCACTTCAGCAGAAATGAGCCAAGAAATTGTAAATGCTTACAGACTCCAACAAAGATGCCCGAAGTTCCAAGTGGCTCCAGGATGGTTTCCATGGACCCATGGAGCTCACTAAACAACCAGCCCTCTAAGGGCATCCTCAGGCTTTTCATTACAGCATCCCAAGCCCATCCTTACGCTGGACTGGACTTGAGTGTTAAAGAAATATGTTCCAATGGTCTCTTCAAAATGAACACAAAATATGAGTAACACCAAAAGGAATGCATAGCCTAACATGATACATGAATACACACAAATTATTTTTATTCAGATCCAAGGTATTGGATGCTATGGTACATGCTTTGCTCAAAATTATATTTCCAGTGTCATGGATGGGGAATGGGGAGGGGTAGATAAACAGTAATTGTATGTCCTGTACATACTGTTACTAACTCAACCCACCACAATACATGGATATGTGGAAGATATGAAACCTGGCCCCTGACTTGGTGACCATTCATAAAATGTGTCCTACCTGCTACAAATTCCCTCTGTTCTGTGCCTCTGCTGTAACAGGCTCCTCGTTGTGATTGACATTAAGTCCAAATGATGGACAGCACCAGAGGTATTTAAAACATAACCCCAATCTACTGCCAAGTCAGTCCTCTCTGGGTCTTGATCATTTCCTATGCTTTTTCAGGAGCCAGAATCACTCCTTTCACGCTTGGCCCACCAGGAAGAACATACTGCATGTTGAAACGAGGGTGGACACTGCATTTATAGGACCCCTCCCCCAATTCATCATTACATAACACGGGCTGCAAAGTTACTTATTTCCAAACTGATCTCTTAGTTCCTACTTTTGATCTATCACCTTAGCAAGACTCTCTGGACTTACTCTCAGGCAGTATGGAGAGGCACTTACCTGATTTTGCTGAAGCTAACTTCTTTTAAAGCAGAAACTTGCACCCAAGATTTCAGAAAGTCACAATGAGTGACTTTGCTCTGGGTAAATGCTTCTACCCTCTGTAACTGGGCTCCTTGATTGCTCAAATATATAGGAAAGGCCTTGTCAATCAAAACAAAAGGGAGGCAGAGCATTACAGGAACCGCTAAACACATCAAAGCCTTGGGATATAAAGCCATCCTCTATTTTCCAAAGGTGATTAACTTAAAGGGTGTTGTTTTGTTTCTTAACATCAACTACTGAAACAGAAAGTTACCTTTGGTGGGTGACATAATCCTAGGGAAAGAGTCAAAGGTAGTTCACCTGGCTCCGGGAGAACAAGTGCACTGGGGCAAGATGGATTAGATTTTCCTTTGTGGTAACCACGAGTTTCCTTCGAAACAGGAGGCAGTCACCAGCGGCTCACGGTGAACTCTTTCCCTTAACTCAGAACACACTTCAATACATTGAAAAATAACAAAGCAATAATTCTTCCTGGAAAGAACATGGGATCACTAACTGAAAGGATGGAAATCACAGTGAGAAGGAACATTGTGAATCTCTTTAAATTAGTTAAGGATTAAATCGTATCAACAACACTTTCAAATCATACAGGAAAAAAATATTAAGATGTTCAAAGTGATTATCTTCCAGCATGGGAATTAAAGATGACTTCTTATTTCTTCTATGTAGTTTTCAGTATTTTCCACAATTTCTCCATTGGGCAGGCTTTTGTAACAGAAAGTCAATTAGTATTGATACTTTAAAAATTAAAATAAACCGATAAGTGTACATTTGTGCTGTATGTAAGAACAGTCAATGCTGTTCTAATGGAAATGTTTTATTCGATTTCTGCATCTTAAAAGTCTAAAGTAAGAATGAAATAGCATTCTTTATGAGTTTGAGACACAGTTAACATTCCAGTCTGCAACTGTAGCACACAAATGGATTGAAAACCTCATTGTTCACGGCATTATTCTGGGTGCTCTAAAAAATAAATGAAGCAGACTTCATGCTTGCCTTTAGGAATTTACATATCATAACAAATAATGACATAGCCCAAGACATTGAAGATGCACATTAAATAAATAAATGTTACTAAATAAAAACGTTAAAACATTTCTATTTTCTGCAAAGAAACGTGTTCTTTAAATAAACGTGCTACTCATTAAGGGTTTGATGTTTTTCAAAACATATAACAACTCTAAGTGAATCCATCATGATACCATCAACATATCGATCTCTGGAGTCAGATTATTATATGTATGTTATAGAAATTGAAGGAGGCTTGGAATAAAGGACTTTCTTCAGCCCTCCAGCCTATGAGTAGCACAACCAGACCTGGGCTACTATGTGTTCAGACTGCTTACCTGGCGTGATCTTCCTAACTTGCCGGGCCAAGAGCTAGCCAACCAGTGGCGAGCTGCTGTCCTGACCTGAGACTGTTCAAGCCTTTGAGATGAGACCTGAAACATACATACTTGTGTCTGCAATGTCACAAGATAAAGACAACAAAGGGAGGCCAAGAGTCCCTTGCTTTCACAATCCCCAGCTTCCTGACAGTGCAGAGCTGTGGCATCACACCTACTCCTCATCAGCATTAACTTCACAAGAGTGACAACTCACAGTCCCCGAGCACCGACTGTGTACCAGGCTGTGGAATCTGCTGTGCTCTTGCCTATGTTATTTTTAAATCTTACAACACTTCTGTAAATCAAAGATTAGTTTCTCCTTTTTCCACTGGGGGAAATGGAGGCTCAGTTATTTTGTAATCTACCTGCCTCCAAAGCCTTTGACGACACTGAGGATGCAGATAGATTTGTCTCATCCCTGCAGACAACTGCAGTCAACTGGAAGGTGCCACAGAGAACACTGTGCTAAGAAAGGCCTCTGAGTCCATTCCCAGTGCAGAGGGCAGTGGTCCATTAACTTCATCATGAGCATAGGAAAGGGGGGTGGAGAACGGAGGCCACGTCTTTGCAGTCCTTCTCTGTGCCATGCCACCTGCCTCTCTATAGGCAGTGAGAAGTCACTGTGTGACTTCCAAGGCTCCTTAAGGCCCTGAGACCTACAGAACATCTTGGCCCCTTGGTCTGTATCTGCCATCTTCCCTTCCATTCCCATTGTCGTTCCCACCATCGAAGTCACTCTCCTGATGTAGCAAAGATGTGGACAATGTCTCCATGCACAAGTCCTAGAGAATCTCCTTTCATCTTGTTCCATTATCTTCACGTGGATTCACTGTTACCTGGAAGGATGAGTCACAAGATACAGGTTCAGTAGGGGCAAGGAGAGGGGAGAAGGGGTGCAGGAGAGCAATAACTTGAAGTCTAAGGGAGCACCACAACAGAGGAGCAATGAGCTGAGCGGCAGGGTCTTGAAGGGGTGAGGCCTGGTCCAGGGCGAGCAGCAGGCAGGGAGGACCTGGGAGTTCACACTCCGTGCAGGCAACGGAGTCATTGCGAGAGCCTGGAAACTCTCCTCCCTGGCTCGGCCATGCTGATTCTCAGTGGCACAACTTTCTTCGTGACTGCCTTGGGCAAGTCGCTTCCCTCAGCCTCAGTTTCCTCATCTGTAGCATGATAAGGTTGGACCCTAGGACCATGAAGTCCCTCTTAGCACCAGAATTTAAAGGTTTGCAAACTATTTATGAACAGAACAAGCTGAGGGCAAGTCAGCTGGAGAATCTGATGGTTCATATTATAATAAAGTCATCCAGCACTATGTTTGTCCAACTTTGACAATTGCCAACTTGTGATCTTGGACAAGTAACCCGCTGGGTCTCAGTTGTCCACACAACTGAAAAGTCCTCCTTCATAGGGATCTTGTGAGCATCTACAAAATAACGTCCAGAAATTGCTGATCTCAGCGCTTGATACATGATAAACAAGCAGTAAATGTTTTAGCCTTTTTCCTACCATCATTAAGTGTACCCCTAAAAAATAAAAAATTATGTCACTCCATTAATTATTAGGCATATCCTGATTTCAGGAAGTCTTAAATGTGAAAAAACAATATGTCTCAAAATAGAGGAAGCAAAGGCTTTGGGGGCTATAAGACCATATCAGCATTCCAAAGCCAGGAGACTTGGGTGGGCACCAGCCATACTTCCCCATGGTCTGTGGTGCTTTGACCAGACACTGAAATTACACACTTTTCAGTAGGAAAAAAAGGCTGATATGTTAGATTTAATTTTTAAAGTCCATGGAGATCGTCATTCTAAGTGAAGTAAGCCAGAAAGAGAAAGAAAAATACCATATGATATCACTCATATGTGGAATCTGAAGAAAGGAAAAAGAAGACACTAATGAACTCACCTGCAAAACAGAAACAGATTCACAGACATAGCAAACAATCTTATGGTTACCAGGGGGAAAGGTGGGAAGGGATAAACTGGGAGTTCGAGACTTGCAAATATTAACTACTATATATAAAAATAGATAAAAAAACAAATTTCTTCTGTATAGCACAAGGAACTATATTCAATATTTTGTAGACCTTTAATGAAAGAATATGAAAACGAATATACGCATGTATATGTATGACTGAAACATTATGTTGTACACCAGAAATTGACACATTGTAGCTGACTCTTTTTCAATAAAAAAATAAATTAGAAAAATAAAATATAAATAATTTTTAAAGTTCAAAGCTCACACTTTGTGGGTACAAGCTTTACCACAGTACCAAATTTTAGTATGTCCATAAATCTTCATGAAGATTCCCAAATAAATTCAGTTCTGACCAAGAATGGGGTGAAACTGAGTCAACCAGTGCGTACTGAGTAGCCCCTCTGTCCACAGGTAGTAAGTGAGGGCCCGAAGGAACTCAGCTGTCTGCTGCGCCAGTTACAATGATCTCTGCAGAGCTGAGAAAAGGTGGGCATGCTCTGCAGTGTGTCTCCCCATTGTCCTCTGGGAATACACAACGCTCTGTCCAAGGGTCAAATTCATTAGCATGGTGCCTCCTGTGGATGAATAAAAAAGCCACAAACGAAGCTATCTGTTTCAAGGAAGTAATAGAATTAATGATTTTCTGCAAACAGATACAAGAAAGGTCAGCCTGGGATTTTACAAGGGTGTACTTTGCTTTTAATATCCCTCATTCACATGGCAAAAAGAACTTCTGGGCTTATAAATGAAGATATATGGTGAAGTCGTGGAAGAAATTAATTTTATTGAAAAGTCATTTCTTTCTTTCGAAGCCCTGGGTATTTGTGGGACAGCTCTTCGTTTTATTGATTTAAAGAGATAACATTTGCCCTAGATGATTGTGCCGTTGCCATGGTAACCTTTTTTTTTTTTAACAAGACTAAAAATAATGAAGCCTGTGTCTGATTTACTAGGACAAGTCAAGCCTTTCTCCACAACTGTCTGAAAGAAGTATCTGTCAGTTGTCACAGACTTATCTCAGATTAAGGGGCACATGGTTTAGGCGCTGAAGTGGAATGTTTTTATTTCCGCCTGACTCTTCCACTTGTGAATGTCATAGCTTTGCACGGCATGGCAGACACATGCCTAATAGAGAGGAACAGAGAGGAGCTTAATGAGTCACAAAGAAGCGTTCTTTATTTCAAGTGTATCCTGTATTCTCATTGGAATGAGTCCACAAAGCTGCTGGTCCCCAAATCCTTCATTTGTAATTCCCTAGGCAGCCGCACAGACAAGGCCAAAGTTATTGTTAGCTAAGCTTTGAAGCAACAGCACCTCGTTTGTGAGCTATTGACTTTGTTCTAGAAGAAGTTTCCTAGGACCATGGGCCCAGAGCGTGAGCGTGTGTCTGTGTGCACCATGCTTGTGCCCGAGTGACTGAGCAGTGCGATGGGAGAGTGGAGAGCTGTTCTGTTCTCCAGAGTTCTCCTTGCATAACTTAACACATAATTATTAAGCAACTACTATGTGCCAGGCACTGTCTAGCACTTGACTCACTGGGTTCATTAAAAATAAAGAAAAAGATTATGTTGGGAGTCATGGAGATGGAATAGCTAACAACTGAGGGTAATGATAGATTTCTTTCCTCCTTCCCTTTCTTTGTCTCTTCTCCATCCCTTCTTTCTGTCCCTCCATATTTTATTGAGAGTTACCAGATGTCAGATACATGCTAAGTACAGGCAATGCAAACATGAACAGAGCTAAGAACCTGCCACCAAAGAGTCGTTAGTCTGGCGAGGATGATAAATAAGCCAACATACACATGACCCAGAAATTGCACTCTTGGGCATTCGGCCCAAAGGTATGGAAATTTATGTTTACACAAACGTTCATGACAGCTTTATTCATAATAGCCCCAAACTGGGAACAATTCAGGTGTCCTTCAGCAGGTGAATGGTTAAACAAACTGTGGTCCATCCATACAGTGGATTCCCACGCAGCAATAAAAGGGAACAAACACACAACTCACATGAATCTCTGGAGAATAATGCTGAGTGGAAAAAGCTAATCCCAAATAGTTATATACCATCTGATTCCATCTATATAACATTCTTGAAATAATGTTCCAGAGATGGAGAACAGACTAGTGGTTGCCAATGGCCAAGGAGACCCGGAGATAGGAGGGAAGTGGATGTGGTTACAAGGGGCAAAGGTAGAATTTTCGTGATGGTAGAAATGTTCTGCTCTTGACTGTGGTGGTAGATAAATGAACAAAATATGTAATAAAACTAAATATACACACATACACGAATATGAGTAAAATTGGGTAAACCGAAACAAGATGGGTGATTATATTGCCATCAATAGCCTGGTTATAATATTTATAGTTTTAAGTATAAAAAACGTTGAAGGGAAACTGGATAAATGGGACACAGGATGTCTCGGTATTATTTCTTACAATTGCACACAAATCTAAAACTCTCAAGATTAAAAGTTTGATTTAAAAAATAAATCAGGGGGAGGGTATAACTCAGTGGGAGAGTGCATGCTTAGCATGCAGGAGGTCTTGGGTTCAATCCACAGTACCTCTATTAAAAAATAAATAAAGTAAATAAACCTAATAACCACTCTAAAAAATCTAAATAAAGAAGTAAATAAATAAACTTAATTACCCCTCCCCCCCAAAATAAAAGAGAATGCAGTTTAAGAAAAAAGAGAGAGAGAGAAAGAGAAAGAAAGAAAGGGAAAGAAAAGAAAAACATTTTTAAAAATAAATCAACATTTTATTTAGGGGTTGGAAAAATGGGTGAAGTTAGTCAAAAGGTACAAAATTCCAGTTGTCAGCTGGACAAATCAGTCCTGCAGATGTAATATACACAGTGCAGACTATTGTTAGCACTGTTTTGTATATTGGAAAGTTGCTAAGAGAGTAGTTCTTTAAGTTCTCATCACAAGAAAAAATTTGTAACTATGTGTGTAGTGATGGATGCTAACTAGACTTCATGTGGTGATTATGTCACAAGATACACATGTATTAGACCATCATGTTGTACCCCTAACACTGAGACAAAGGTATATACCATATATATCTCATTTTTTTTAATGAAAAAATTATTCTGCATTAAGAAAAACAAAATAAAGAAGTTAATTTTTAAGTATTACTACTAGGAAATTAAAAGAACCTGAAGCTTAAAAAAATTAATCAATATAACATTAAGCAGGATAAGCACGGTTATAAAAATGGAAAGAAGATGTTACGAGGGCTTAGACTTCCTGCTGAGGTGCCTCCAGCGAGTTGGGAGAGAATTCATGCTGGGCAGAGGAAACCTCCCATGGACTCCACCAGTGGAATTAAGAGCAGAAGCTTTCTCTTGTTCAGTGCTCTCTCTCCAAGGCCTAAAACACTTCCTGGCTCACAGTTAATTATCAAAAACTGTTTGTTGAGTGAATAATAAAGACACGGAAGAGGGTGTGGTGAGTTTGGGAAGCTACAAGGAGCCATCATGTTGGAGCGGAGAGTGTGTTCGGGAAGAGAGGACTAAGGACAGTAGCAGAAGATGGGCTTCAGGTCAGGGACTCCAAAGGGCTCAACCTCTACGCCAGTTTAAAGCAGGAGACACGTCTGTGTTTCAGAAAAATTCTCTGGGCATAGTGAGGAGACAGACTGGAGCAAAGACACCACCTGGGGAGGTTGCTGTGATGATCCAGGTAAGTGGTACGTCCTTTGCTTACAATCTTATATGTTGGAGGTCCTTCAGGATAAGTCCTATGTCCAAGGCAGAGGTGTCCAATAGAAATAAAACTCAAGCCATATATGCAGTTTTAAATTTTCTAGTAGCCATATTAAGAAAACAAAAGGAAAAAGGGGAAATTAATTATAGAAATTAATTCCAGTTAAGTGCTAGAAATAAGATTGTACCCAGTATTACATAATCAACATGCAATCAATATAAAACGTTAATAACGAAATACTTTACATTCTTTTTACATCTTTTTCTTAAACTAAGTCTTTGGAGTCTCATCTGTATGGATATATACCATTGATAGCTCATCTCAGTTCAAACCAGCCACATTTCGAGGGCTGAAGAGCTACCTGAACTGGCTACCATATTGGATGGCACAGGGCTAATGCATAGATGGTGCTACCCATGGAAAGGAAAAATTATTTGAACTCCTTCTAGACCCTTTTCATGTGGCATATCTACTAATTCTCACAACAACAACAACAAAAACCCTATGAAGTATTATTACCCACCCTTTATGATGAAGAAACTGAGGCCAAAAGAAGTGAAACAAATTGGCCATGGCCTTCCAGCTAATGAGGGATGGAGCTAGGATTCAAATTCGGCTCTGCCTGCTTTTCCCTGTATCCAGCTGCTTTAGCCACTTTGCTACGCTGTTCCAGAGAGAAAATGTGGCCCACGGTGAGAGGGCGTTAGATCAATCTTACGGAAACATCTGAGCCCTCGCCAGCTGAGCCCGTGCAGCTGAAGCATGTGAAATTTCAAAGCTTAACGCAGCAAGGAGTCTAAGAGATGATCTTTTTTTTTTATCAGAATCTATCAAAATGCTTATTTATCCAGAACCTGACTCCTGATCTGCTGTGCCTAATTACTTGATTTGAGAGTCTCAGTCTTTAGAAATGTGCTGCTCTGCCTGACTGAATCACTGTTTCTTACCTTAACGTCCCTGAAGAGCCTACGTCGGAATAAATTACGGAGAGAAGATTCCCCTAAGTAGGGATGGCCCTGACGTTTAGGGAACAATGAAGCCCAAGTGGTAATCGGGTCCAGAGAAAGGAAACTAACATAATCAAGGAGATGGAAGAATTTCATAATTAAGGAGAGGCTTTGGGGAAGAAAAAAAAAAATCGCCAGCCTAAAGGATAATCTGAACAAGTAAAGGCTGAGGAAGAGGAAAATACAATATAAGATCTTGAAGCCATGACGGCAGCGGGGACAGTGAACAGCAGTGTTTTTAAGGCTGACCTAAGACCCATTTCTCTCTGTAGTTGCTGCCCCTGGGTCATGGGTTTCTCTTGGAACCAGTGACCCGCCTTTGCATAGTGCTGGCCAAGGATTAGAGATGTAGTTTGAGATTTTTAAAAGCTGAATAAAGTACAAGTCTCAAACCCATGATTCTGAGTTAACAAGCCATGGATAGAAAGCAAACTAAGGCCCAGAACATGAAGCTGAAATGGTCTGAAGATTATGTATCTAAACGTCTAATACCATTTGGTGACTTCCTCACTATCGACAATGACTTCTCTATATGGATGTCACAGAAACACCTCAGCCTCATTATGTCCCAAAGTTCATGACCTTTCTCTCCAGGGTCTTTCCCACCCCCTCCATCTGGCATTTCCCATCTCTGTAAATGACACCCTTTGAGATTCAGTCTAAGCACATCCCTGTCCCACACTCCTCCATACCCTCCCAGCACCACCCCACACACAGTTCTGTCAATTTTATCTCCAAAGTACCTGTGACTCCGTTTCCTAATTCAAAACCCTTGAAGACCCTTCTTGCTGATGCCTCCAACCCCCTCCTCTCTGTTCACTGTAACTGGAAAGCTCTTTTGTAAATGTTGGTCAAACCCAGATTTGTACATTTCTGGTTTAAACTCTTCACTGCTCCCCACAGCCCCCAAGATAAACTACAAACTCCTTAACAAAGCACTCTTAGCCCCGCCACCTCTTCTCCTGCCCCTCCCCATTCTCACCCCACGTTCAGGTCTTGCAGCCTGAGTCCAGCACCACCCCATCTCCCACCCCTTAGGACTTGGCTTAGCTACTTGCTTCTTTCAGGAAGGCTTCCCCATCCTCAGAGACTGAGATGGGTGCCCAAGACAAGAGCTCTCACCATGCCTCCGGCCTCCCCAACCGCAGCTCCTTCCACATTGGGTCATCATCCACGGTCTGCTTGGCTCCCACCCCCACCAGACTGTTAGCTCCGAGCAGCTGCTCTGTCACTCTCCTGCTCACCCTTCCACCCCCAGTGCCTGCACATCGTAGGCAATAAATACTTAAGTAAATGAGTAAAAGATAGAATGATTGTGGAGAACACCAAGTATCACTTATTCCCATTTTCCCCCAACTCAAAACTTTGTCAGTCTCCATTCAAGTTTGGCAAATATTTCCAGAAGAGCAAACAGTCAATCCAACAAGACTTGCCTTCCCATATGTAAATGAGAACTCAGTGGGCCAGCGCAGGTGTCACCATGAAGTGCTTTGAGTTAGTGCAGTGTGGAGCCCACGGTGGGGTGTGGATTTACACAGGCAAAGAGCAGTCCTGGAAGCATTAGGCCCAGGGAGCAGGGTGAGCACCCACTTCCCCATTATCGTCTTTCCCATCACAAGACACTACACTTGATGGCTTCCACCCCAGCACCCCCACCAATATGAAGACTCCTTCATATGAGTGGTCAGGCAGGGCACATATCTGTTTCTTGGAACTCCTTGGCACCTTGGTCTGTTTGTTTGGGTGTTATGACTAATTTCAATTACTTGGAGGGAAAAAAAAGCATTTTCCTTCTTTGCAGCTTGAAATAGCTCATCAAAGATATGTGGAGAGGATGGAAATCAGATTTGATTGGCAGCTAGCTATTTGCTTCAATCACTTCTGCTATCCTGTAGCTCTCTTTGGAAAAAGGAGTTTAGGCTTTTCTGACAGCCTGATGGGCAATGACATAATTTTTAATAATCCTCTCCCCTCAAGGGCAAAAGTAAAGAAGGAAACTTCATACTGAAATTACTGTGCCTCAGAGCTGTAGTCACTAGGTTCATCCTTTTCGCATTGTTCACGTCCAGGACTCTGGAAACAAGATGCATATTTCAGGCATGGCTAATACAGTTGTTGATGCTCTGTTTTCCGAACTGCCTGGAAGACCGATGAGGCCTGCGGGAGACTGAGCCAAAAGCATGATGCTTTAGAAGTACTATCGAGATTTGCAGATACTAATATATATAAAATAGATAACCAAGTTCATACTGTATAGCACAGGGAACTATATTCAATATCTTGTAGTAATTTATGGTGAAAAAGAATGTGAAAATGAATATACGTATGTTCCTATATGACTAAAATACTGTGCTGTACACTAGAAATTGACACAACTGACTATAATTCAATAAAAATATATTTTTTAAAGTACTATCAGAACACACGCACACGCACACGCACTCAGTTCAATTCTGTTCATCACGTAAACTCATGGCTCTAATTCCTCAATTCAAAAAATTACAAGACCCTGGTGTTTTCAGACTCTGATCTAATCTTTTCCTCCTGATGCGATAATCAGGGTTGGCTGCGGGGAAGGATGCTTGTCTCCCATTCCCACGTGTCTGCAGTGGGCAAGGGGAGAAAACGTGGCTGGAATACTTCAGGCCTCTGTCTCTCTACGTCACACTCCCACCCTGTGTCTCTTATCTGGTCGACTGATGAGACGGGGAAGTAAACATGGTGATTCAACACCTGGAGCTTTAGAGTCCAGGTAGATTATCAGTTGGAACAGATTTGGCTGCAAATAACAAGCCACTGAAGGTGCCATCAGCATACTTGAACAAAGTAACAAGGAGCCCAGAGTCAGGGTGATTTGGCGCCGGTGTGGCTGCTCGGCGGCGTCATCAAGGACCCAGGTGCTCCCCGTTTCAGGTCTGTCATCCCCCGCATGTTGATGTACCTCCTTTCATGACCCACCCCAGCTCCAAACTGAGTATTCTAAAGCAACAGTGTCCAAAAGCAAAAAGGAAGGAAGGGAGGACGGGAGGAAGGGAGGAAGAAAGGGAATAAGAAGAGGAAAGTACCTTGTCACAGCATTTCTGTTTTAAGAGAGGAAAGGTCCTGCAAAAGTTTCCTGCCAATTTCCTCTTTAATCACATTGGCCAGAATCAGGCCACACAATCATGCCCTGGCTGTAAGGAAGGCTGGGACTGGGAGTACCTGGCATTTCCAGGCTCTACCGTGGAAGAGCAGTTCTCCTGGCAAGGGAGAAAGGCACTTACTGGGGTAGGGTAGACAGCTACCAGTGCCTGTCACACACATCGCTTCAAGTCTGAGCAAAGGCCATGTCAAGTCGTGCTCTCTAACTTAACCTCATTCAGTAGGAAAGCCAATATTTTTACTTCCTCCTGTCAGATGCCTGTGTCTTATTTTTCTGTTAGTTTCAAGCTCAGAGCAAGCAGAGAGTCATGATTACTTATTACCCTCTAACACTAAGTTACTGCCAGGAGCACTGTTGACTGTGAGAAAATAAACCACCACCCTCAGTTTCTCTATTTGCAAAGCAAGGGATTTGGATGAGAGCATCTCTACAGCCCCCTTCCAGCCCCGACAGTCCTTGGTTCTATGACTGTGCATTCAAATGTCTCCAAGCAGTGAAGCAAATCACACGGAGCCTAAGAAATGTTATGAAGGGAAAAAATTTGACTCACATTGACTTATATTGGCCTTAAGGAATCAAAACTAGTAAATAATGATGCACTTTGAAGCCAGTGTCAGTTTAATAAAAATAGGAACTTGTGAATATGCCCTAAGCCTGTTGTTCAGAGTGGCCATGTAATGGGCTTACAAGAATTTAGGAAAATTGCTGTTTCTTTGAAATTGAGTTTTATAAGACAAGCAGCGTGACAAGGCACTAAAAACAGGTCTCTTCAACTCTGCATTGAAATAATCTCTGCTGTCTACAGGTACAGCCCGAATGCTCGGACATAGCTTATAAAAGTTCATTCCCAGCCTAGCATCAGCCTGTATTCACACACACACACTCAGTAATAATAATAACAGCTAATGTTTTTAGCCTTACTCTGCGCTCAATACATATAAAGCACTTTATATTTCATTGTCTCTTTTAACCCTCACACAAATATTGTGATAATGTTATCATCTCCATTTCATATATGAAAAAACTGGAATTAAGTAACTTGCCCGAGGTCACACAGCTAAAGGTAATGGAGTCAGAATTTGAATGTAGGCAGAGCCCATGCCCTCAACCATTCTGTTATATTTCTCTGACAGTATTTAAATAGTTTCTTCACTTTTGTTTACATTTCTAGTTCTACCACTAATCCACAGGGGCCATTGTCTTTCCATCCTCTAGTATTGAACATGACAGCAAGTAGACACTTAATAAATACTTAAAGAATGAATGCAGAAAGAGAAGGAAAAATACCTACCATATGATATCACTTATATGTGGAATCTAAAAAAAGGACAAAAATGAACTTATCTACAAAACAGAAACAGACATAGAGAAGAAACTTATGGTTACCAGCGGAGAAAGGGGCGGGAAGAGATGTTTGGAATTTGCAATTTGCACCTCTTGGGGAGTGATGGGAATGTTAGCTATCTTGATTGTGGTGGTGGTTTCATTGGTGCATACATCTATCAAAACTCATCAAATTGTTCATCTCAAATATGTGTAGTTTACTGTACAGGAATCATACCATAATAAAGGTGTTAAAAAATAAATACTTAAAGAATGAATGAATGACTCCCTGTGCAGACTTTTCACTGCCCTCCAAACGTACTCTGTTCCACTGCTGTGCCCTGGCTTATCCTGCTCCTTCTGCCCAGCAGACTCCTTCCTCCATCAGGAATGTGATGAGGTGTCTTATCCTGGCTGTGTTCTTCCCATTCACCTTCCAAGGAGAAAAACAGATCATATGGAAAACAAGTCATATGAGAAGGAACTAGAGTCACAATGGCATAGGATTTACTTACTAATCAGGATCAGCTAACAAGAGTCCCTGACTCTCAATGGCTTAACACAAAGAAATCACTCACAGTCAGCAGAAGCAGAGGGCAGGCCTCTGCAATCATTAAGGGACAGAGGGTCTATCTTGCAATAACACTATCTTCAAGGTGTGGCCTGTAAGACCACCATGAAAGGGGAAGAGAGAGCCTGGAGGACACTGCAAGCTTGAAGTGGGCACATCACCTCCACCCACATCCCACTGGCCATAACACAGTCTTCTGGTCCCTGACCTAACTGCAAATAAGGCTGAGGAATGAGGCTGTCCTGTATACCCAAGAAGATGAAATAAATTTGGTGAACATATACTATTGTTTTCACCAGAGCTTCTTCACAGTAATACGGAAAAATGCCTTTAAAATTCTAATGAGAAGCATTTTCAACTTAGGAAATTCTAGATCCAGACAAATTTTCAATCAAGCATCAAAGTAGAATAAAGAAATGTTCAGGCGTGCAACATCTCAAAAAGTGTACACCCCGTGGACCCTTTCTCAGAAACCTACCAAAGAATGTAAACAAGGAAGTAAATGAAGGAAGAAGAAAACATCAAATCCAGGAGTCAGGGATCCAGGGCAGGAGAGAGTTGAAGAGAAGTCCAGAAATAACAGCTGTACAGAAGGCTCAGAGAGTGGCAAACCCAAACCGGAGCAGAAGGGTGTACGGTGATGGCATTTGAAGAGGGGAAAAGAGGAAGGGGGCTGGTGGCATAAGTGTCCACTATACCACCATGCCCTGCTCCCTCATCTGCATTATACAAAGTCAACAAATAATCCAAAATGTATAAATCTAGAAATTGCATCATAAGCATAGTACTTGGAAATGGAGAAGTAAATTACAAAACAAACAGTTACAACAAGTTGAAAACTGTTGCTCCAGGATGGCTTAACTTGGAAGTGGGTTGGGATACAGCAAGAGAATGCCATTTTTTTTTCAGTTGAAGTATAGTCAGTTTATAATGTGTCAATTTCTGGTGTACAAAATAATGTTTCAGCCATACATATATTCCTTTTCATATTCTTTTTCAAGAATGCCATTTTTCATTATAGCCCTTGGTATAGTATGTGAGTTTATAACCACGTAATGTGTTCCTTTGCTAAAAATTTGCATATTTTTAAAATAAAGAGGCAAGAGAGACAAAGATGTTTTCATAATTTTTTCCTTTCATCCTACCCAAAGGTCCCACCACGGACCTCATGATGACTTCAAAATGTCAAGGAGAGAAGAATGGGGTAGGGCAAGTGTGCCCTAATAGGGTACCTTCTTTGAACCCCAAGTACAGTATTTTCTCTTTCACTTAATTCTTTTTAAAAACATTGGTTGGTGATCCCATCTTCCTGAGCAGGTTCAAGGAAAGAGGGGAAAACAGAAGGGGCCATGAACAGAGCACCTGGGACAGCACTAGTGACCATCACCAGTGCTGGGCCTCTCTTCCATCTTGCCCCCCAAAAAGGAAAAATAAGACATTTTAGGCATTTTTCTGAGATCAATATGCTCTATATCCTCCTTATCTAGTTGGACATGACTGCTTGGTGAGCTCACGTGCATCACCAATGAGTATTGCCTTCCAAAGTGTTTGCACATCTATCAATCTTACCTGTCTAATTTTGAAGAATTCACCATTACAATTATTTTAGGCAACATTTATCCCTTTCTTGGCTCTCTTGCTGCCCTCCATTATTTCAAAAGTTCACTAGCCATGGTTCTGGTGTTAGTTCTGTAAGGTATACTAGATTAGAATGTCATTTACTTGGTCCGAAGTACTTGACCATAGTTTTTGGATGTGGGGGTTTCAGTTGCCCCTTCAACAACAGTCATCCTATGGTCAGTAGATGTCATACCGTTCTAGGTGTTGGGGGGCAGGGAACAGAAATGAAGAACATGTTAATAGTTCTTGCCATTGAGGAGCTCTTGGTCTAGAGGAATAGACTGAAAAATAAGTCAATAAAGTTCAACAGTGACAAGGGCTATGATATGCACAGGGGCTGTGGGTGAGGAGGGACACTTGAGCCAGCCTGCAGGAAGGAAGAAAGGCTTCCTGGGAAGAGGTGCCCTTTGAGCATGTGAAGAATTTAGGAGTGAACGTGTTGAGGGGAAAGAAACAGAATTCTGGGTAGAAGAAAGAGCATGAAGATGTTCAGATGTGAAAGAGAACACAGAAGGGTCAGGGAATCAGAAGTCATCTGGGCATGGGGAGGAGCGACAGGAGGTGGAGGGCACACACACAGGGGCGCAAGGGCCAGGTTCTGCTAGGCAGACATTGGAAGGTTTTACTCAGAGGAGTGATGTGATCAGATATGAGTTTCACATGGATCCCTCTGACTTAGGGAGCTAAAGTGTGTGTGTGTGGTAGGGAAGGGAGGGTGAGACTGCAGAAAGGAGACTCTGACCAGACATGAGACCACTGAAGTAACGAAGGGAGAAATCCTGAGTGCAGACCAAGACAATGGAAGTGTAGGACAAAAGAGAAAAGAAAGCAATTGAAATCTGAGAGGTTAACTCAAGATCTAGTTATAAAGGATGAAGGAGGGGAGATATCTCAGATGGCCCACGTGTCTGCCTTGCTTACTCAGTAGATGGTGGTACCACCGGCCGGCAGGGCACACTGTAGGAAGAGGTTTGGGGAAAGGTGAGTTCACTTTGGATTGACTTTGAAATATCTGTCAGACATTTGCGTGGGGATGTCTACTCACAGGTAAACACATAGGTCTGCAATCCACAGAAAGTTCAAGTCATCAGAGAAAACAATGGATTGTCTGGGCTCACTCTTAAAACTAAATTTAAAAACCATAGAAATGGTCTTGATTGGCTTCTGCTCTCCAGTTAATCCTTCTCTGAGGCCCTGGCAGGAAGGGTGAGATCAGACTCCCTCCGAGGGCTGGCACCAGTGTGACAATTCCAGCAGCGTGGTTACTGTATGTGAGGCTTGTAATCACAGCCTCTCCCTCGGGAGAGTGTACTGACATTGGAATTTCATCATGGTTACAAAGTCCTTTGATTTCACAAAAATAAGAGGACTTCTCTGCTAAGGTGGCAAGTGGTGTTTTGTTTTGTACAGATTTACTGGGGAAGAACCACAAGCTCAAAGAGCCAAGATTTTCCTCCCCTCCCCGAGCCAGCTATCCTGCTCAGCAGATAGTGATTTGTTATATAGGCACTAAATTAAGTTTGAGAGAAAGTTAAGCCGGAAGGCATTTTGTCTTTGAAAAGAGGCCACCAGAGGCAGGCTGCTGCTCCATCTGCCCGGAGAGGGCCTCCTGTTCCCCAATCACTGTGTCCTGGTTAGTAACTAAGCAAATGCAGTCAAGACTTTGTGCTTACTATATTGTGAGAGCTCAGTCAACATTAACTTAAAAGCAAAACAAATAAAACTAAAAGGTGACCAAGTCTGAGTACTGGGCCTTGGTTTCAGTCAGTACAATGCAGCCAAGAACTGGGGCCCTGGTCCCAGGCAAAGCTCAAGAATGACTCTTGCTACACTTGAGAAAGGACAGCAACTAAGCCAACTCTGAAATCTCAGTGGGATGGTCAGTGTTTCATGAAAAGTCCTCTACTTACCCTCCTGCCCCTCAGACCAGAGACTAGATGTTTATGGCGCTATTTCATACCTGACAACAGAAAAAATGTATATAAATAACACCCAATACTGACAAGAATGTTGTGCAAATAACGCATCAAAATGCTGGAGACCTTGTAAATTGGTACAAACCTTTTGGAAAATAGTTTGTCTGTAGGTCTTAAAAGTCATTGAAAGTTTTCTGTTCTCTCATTCCTAGGAATTTATCCTAAAGGGGAAAAAAATCTAAAATGAAAACACAACTTTGCAAAGTGCATTTATTACAGCATTATTTGACAAAAATTGCAGTAGGGAATATCCTCATCGTGCAAGGATAGGAAAGCATTCAATTACAGTCCGTCCACACAACGGAATAGTATTTATCAATTTAAATTATTATAAAGACTGTAGCATTTGGAAGAGCTTTTGAACTAAGTTAAGGAGAAAACTCAAAATGCAAAATTATACATAATAAATGGTATAACTACATCTGTTTAACAATTATGCAAGCCTATGGGCAAAAACTGAAAAGTCATATGAAAAATAATTTTTTAAGGTGAATAGATTGTGTAAATCATAAAAACTGAATTATTTCAAATCTTCAAGGAAAGAAAATTTTGGCACTATGTAAACAAACCCAGAGAGAAGAAAAACACCCTAATTCTTTTTTTACCAAAGTGTTAATACAAAAACCAGAACAGAAGAGCATGAGAAAAGAAAGCTATACTCTTATTTTTCTTATGAATACTGATGTAAAAGTGACAAATAAAATATTAGCAAATTGAATCTAGTAACATATTCAACAAATAATATACTGTGGCCAAGTTGGGTTTATTCCAGAAATGAGAAGATGATTCACTAACAGAAAGTCTGTTCATTAATTCTCCATATTAATCGATCAAAGGAGGAAAAACACATGATGTCATGTCAACAGAGACTGCAAAAGCACGTAATAAAATAAATTCAACAGTTCTTCCTAATTTAAAATAATGTGCAAATTCTTGGTAAAATAGGTATTTTTTCAATATCATCTGTATATTCACACATATATATGTAGTTACACTGAATTTTGGTTATTAGAATGATCAGAAAATGCAGCAACAGTTAGTTGGTCTGATGAGTTCCTTAAAGGCAAAATGAGTGGACTGACTATTTAAAGACTCAAAAGCAAGCCCTGCTATCAGAGTGCCTTAGTCTTTGCAGATTGCACCTTCAGGTCCAAGTCACTTTACCTCAATGTCCGTTAGGATGCTTTGAGCCACAATTCACTCCCATTCTCAGTATTTTCCAATAGCTTTGCTTCATGTAGACAGGCAATTCCACGTCTATCAACACCCATGTTTTTACCACTGCCTCCGTCTTACCATCAATCTCCATCTCAGTCAGCTGTACCAGTGTTTTAGGTTTTTTCTAAAACACACCAACCACATTCCTCCCCTGGGACCTCTGAAGTTGCGGTTTCCCCTGCCTAGAAATTTCTTTCCTCCAGTGTTTTAATGGCTCCCTCTCTCACTTCATTCACTTCCCTGACCAAATAGCAGGCCTCTCAGACATATGACCCCCCAATCAACCCTCCCTACCTCCTTTCCCTGCTTGATTACCTGACATCATATTATGTATTCATGTGTGTATTGTTTTCTCTCCTACCAGAAAGCATGTTTCATGAGGGTAGGCACTTTGACCATATTGTTCACTGCTGAACAGCCAGTACCTAGGACAGTGCCTGGCACATAGTAGCTACTAAATAGATATTACGTTAAATACATTGTTGAAAAAAGAAGTGGACTCACAGAGAACAAACTAGTGGTTACCATCAGGGAGAGGGTAGGGAGAGGAGCAATATAGGGGTAGGGGATTTTTAAAAGGGGTATTGAAATCATGTGTGCAAAACTTTTGAAAATTGTATAGCACTATAGAATTTAAAGAATCATTCAATTAAAAAAGTTAAAAGAAAACACAGAGGAAGAAAGTAATAGAAGGGAAGAAAACACATTAAAGGTAAAGAAAACAATAAATAAATAAGTCGTTGGAAAAAGAAGAAAATCTGACTCAGATTTAACCAATTAAGGAATTTATCTCACACAGCTAAATCCCCAAGGTCGGACACTCTCCAGGAAAATTAAGCTTTTCCCCTCTTTCTCCGCAATTCTCTGTGGTCTTCCCAAAGCAGAGTCCAGCAAGAGTGGACGGATTTGCCAGAAAGGAACTAACAAGAAGTTTAGGAATTAGATATTTTATGGTTTATGTTATCTCTCTAAAACAGAAAGTAAGCCAAAGAGAAGGTGGAAGTGGACTTGGGGTCTACAGAAGCATAGCAAGAGTTTAAAATAGCCACTGAGGAGACAGATAGGTTTCAGCTGAGTAAATAGACAGACAGGCTACAAAAGAAAGTCAGATAAGACTGAAGCTACATATAGCAGAGAAATTAATTTCCAGGTCTGCATGAGTTTATTCAGCAGAAATCAGTGACCCAGGTCAGCCAAACTGCAGAAAGCAGAGAGTTGAACTGAGGCAAGATTAGGAGGTTTCCAGGACTGCTGAAAGGCAAGGGGCTTGAGAGTGTTGTCAACAAAGTGGGTGAGGAAATGAAGCAAGAGTCTGAACTGGATGAGGGAGCAAGGACAAGGGAGAGCTGATAGGCCATGGCGTGCTTGCAGCAAGGGCCATGTCATGCTCATCTCTGAATCCCAGCACCCAGCATAGGTGATGCTCAGTACATACTGAATTTATGTATGAATGAAAGAAAGGAATGAATGAATTCATACACAACCAAGAGTGTATATATACATATACACACACAGAATGAGAGCACAAGAGAGAAAGTGCGTTATATACCAGACGACCACGGTCATCATTAGAAAAAATTCACCATTATTATTCATCCTTTTTAACTCTTCTTGCCTCAGATCGGTAATTCTTTGCTTTCCCTGCTCTACTCTTTAAGATCTAAGATTCTGACACTCAGACCTTGCTTTCTGGGGAGCCCAAGCAAAGGCAGGTAAGACTCCTGTGAGGCTTCTAGGGAAGAATTTTCCCTCTAATGAAAAGAGACTGCTAAGGAGAAATTGTTCTTCCTTCCTCTGGATGCAGTAACATGCAGACATGATGCCTGGAGCTGAGGCAGCCCTCTAGGAGGCAGGAGAAGACAAGGCTTGTGACCAAAAGCCAGCGTGATGAGGACAGCAATATGATAAGATGGAAGTCCCTGTATCCACTTGTTCCATTAAACTAAACAAACTTCAAGCTTCCTCTTATGTGAATTTATAAATATTTTTATTATTTTAGCCACTTTTAGTCCAATTTATTGTTAGTTGCAGCCACATTCCATCTGATACGGGACCAACATAGTGGAATCCCTCACCTGCCAGCTGTCATTCATACAGCACTGCTGCAGTGAGGAGGTAGCACTGAATTACTTAAATTGAAGTATTCATGTATTTAGGTCAGGAAGTTCAGAGGCACAATTACTTAGGTGAGTTCATAAGTACATTGTTGATAATATTTCTGACCAGCTAATTCAGGAGAGAATGATGGAAGCAAAGATAATATCTAAGCCTCATTTCAGCCAGTAGTTTGACCTCCACGTCCCCTCAATCAACAAAACTAATTTACGTAAAATGGTTTACAATTTGTATCTGTTGATCTTACCTTGTACCAGGTGCTGTGTTAAGCACTCGACACATATTATGCCTTTCATCCTCAGAACAACCCTATGAAGTAGAGGATATTGTCATTCTCATTTTTCAGATGAGGAAAGGCAAGCTCAAAGTAATCATTAGACTTCCATCTTGCTTAAATTTCTTCTGTGTTATAAGCTTCATCCTTTGGTGTAAACATTAATGAGTAATGAAAGTAAGAGAAGACATAAAAGCAAGAGACTTCAATAATCCAAAGTTAGAATAAATTAGTCACTGTCTAGGCAAATAAAGCCCACTTACTCAGAACTTAGAATAAGCTAATATGGAAAAATCAACTTTGCATAAGTTTCTTCCAATTCCATTATCCAGTTTTTCTCCAGCAAGCTCTAAGTGGATTTCTAATCTCTTGTATGACTAGATACTAAGAAGGTTTCCTTCAGAAAGGATATCTACTTGTTAATGAAACATTCTCCAGTCATCTCCAAAGTTTCCCCTAAAGAATTAATCTTCTTCCAGTTCATATTCATAAGCTGCCAATCAGCTGTCATCAATGGTAATGAAATCCATATCATTAAAAGATGAAACTTTTTAAAACCCATCTGTGAAAAGAAACCACAAAGACAACAAAAGACATGTTTGTTTACTTTAGAATAACATAGTAACTCTGTGTTATTTAGTCAACTTTCCAGCTAAACCAGGATTTCTATTATTCATAACCATGACATTTGATCAAAGAAAAATACTAGAAGGACTCCCTGTGGCTTAGTTCTCCATACTCTTTTCCTTGGTAGTTAAGCCAAACACAAATTTCATTATTTGGTTTCTAGTCATAATAATGAGCCAGACTGTTCTGAAATCTCAGATATCACAGCCAAGGATTTCTGAGGGGGGTTGTAGGTGAATTTAAATAAAAAAAAAAAAACCTCACAGAAAATAGTAGTAATGGTAATGGTTTTAGGAATAGTTTGTCAAGTGGAGGGAAAAAGAAAAGATTGTGAGTAGGGACTTTTCAATGCAATAACAGAATTGCTTAATCTCTCCTCTTAGGAACTTGTCACTCAAATTCACTAAGGTTCCAAGGTAGCTTTAGGATAATGTGGTGTCCTAGCAGGCTTTCCAGCTCTCCATAGGTAATATTCTGTAGCAGTCTTCATCACTTTTTCTGTTTAGAAAAGCAAAAATTGTTGCTTAGAGGTTACCACTTGGACTCATTCTTCTTATGGGGCATGAAGAAAAATATCTAAAATATTCCTTATATGGAATTTTCATTTGATGATAAGGGGGAGAGCTGTAGGACTGCACATACCACCCAGGAAAGGGCTAGCAAAGCCACCAGCAAGAAATATATGACCCAGATAAAGTCAACATGTTTAAGCGTATTTGTACATCTACTTGAAACATAATCATCAAGACTACTGAGAGGCAAGTGGAATCATGCCATGCATTTTACATACATCATCTAATCCCAACAACAACCCCATAAAATTGGTGATGTTAATGCTGTTTTACAGGAAGAAAGAATAATAAACTACCAAGAGTGATATTTAAATTTTTAAATATCTCATTGTCTATCCCATGTACGTATTAGTTTGTGCTTCACTTCAACTGAGAATTTTGAAATTAAAGACTTTATCATGTGAAATCATTGAGCACAAGAATAATATTGGATGTGCACATGACAGAACATGAGCTTTTTTTCTAGACCACAAGTTCCCAAACTCTTTGGTCTCAGGATCTCTTTCTTCTCTTAAAAACTATTGAGGACTCCTAAGAGCTTTTGCTGATATAGTTCTATCCATCAAATCCTTAGTCTTCATTTTTATTATGGTAAATATCCACAGATATTTTAAAATATCTAATTAGTTTTAACATAACAATAATAAGCTCACTACATGTTAACATAAATAACATTTTTTTGTGGAAAAAATTCCATGTTCCCTAAAAAAAAATAGTAGGGGAAACTGCTCTGTTTCACACATTTACAAATTGCTATAATATCTGGCATATAGAAACAGCTGGATTCTCATAAGTATTTTTATATTCAATCTGTTGTGATATGTTGTTTTTGTTGGTGTATATGGAGGCAATCTAGCCTCATAATAATACACAGCTGGGAATGAGAGGAATATTGCAATACCCTTTTCAGATAAGGTGTAATTTTTGATACTAAACCGAAACTCAGCAAATGGTCACTTCTTAAAGGTAGGGTGCAATGTAGACTCTGAAATCACATCAATGAACTTTTTATAATGAGTTACACTGAAATCCATTCGTATGCCTTCACTTTGAAGTGACTGTTTACCCAGGCATGATGTCACGTACTGCATTGGTAATTTAGAAAACATTAGTTGACTGAATTTTGCAAATGTTCGAAATGTTTACACATTTCATCATACAGTATCTAAAAAAAATCACACTCATTCATTTCACCAGCACCCTCAGCAGAAAAGTCTTTACATTTTTGGAGCCTGACAAGCTCACGGTAGTAGATACAAGTTTTCCAAAATTCTAATTTTCCTTTAAAATCTCAAAATTCATTTTGCCAAGCAATACTGATAGTTATTTACCTTGAAATGACAGGTTCACTTGAAATTTTTGGCAGAAAATATATGCCAAATATCCAATTTTAAATAACCACAGTCTGTCATTCTTTCAAGTAAAAATGTTGTCTCATGCTCATGCAACTCAATAACAGAAAAACAAACAACCCAATCAAAAAACAGCCAGAAGACCTAAACAGACATTTATCCAATGAAGACATACAGATGGCCAACAGGCACATGAAAATATGCTCAGTATCGCTAATTATCAGAGAAATGCAAATCAAAACTACAGTGAGGTATTACCTCACACCAGTCAGTATGGCCATCATTAAAAAGGCCACAAACAATAAATGCTGGAGTGGTGTGGAGGAATAAATGCTACACTGTTGCTGGGAATGTAATTTAGTGTAGCCGCTATGGAAAACAGTATGGAGGTTCCGTAAATAAACAAAAAATATAGACTTACCATGTGATCCAGCAATCCCACTTCTGGGCATATATCTGGAGAAAACTCTAATTTGAAAAGACACAAGCATCCCAATGTTCATAGCAGCACCATTTACAACAGCCAAGACATGGAAGCAACCTAAATGTCCATCAACAGATAACTGGATAAAGAAGTTGCAGTATATATATATATATACACACAATAGAATTCTACTCACAGCCATAAAAAAGAATGAAATATTGCCATTTGCAACAACATGGATGGACCTATAGATCATCATACTAAGTGAAGTAAGTCAGCCAAAGAAAGATAAATATCATGATATCACTTATATGTGGAATCTAAAAAAATGACACAAATGAACTTATTCACAAAACAGAAACAGACTCACAGACATAGAAAACAAACTTACAGTTACCAAGGGGAGAAAGATTGGGGGGATGAATTAGGAGTTTGGGATTAGCAGATATGAACTACTATATACAAAACAGATAAACAACAAGATCCTACTGTATGGCACAGGGAACTATATTCAATATCCTGTAATAAACCATGACAAAAAAAATATGAAAAAGAATATATAAACTAAGTCACTATGCTTTATACCAGAAACTAACACAACACTGTGAATCAACTACAATTCAATTTTTAAAAAAAGGTGTTCCATGGAAAAAATCAGTTAATTCGGCTCTCAACTCAGTCACACAAGTGCGTTCCTCAACAACCACATTTTAATATACAACAGAAATGCTTTACACATACTTTTCATATCACTATCACACAAATATTAAAATCACCCAAGGATTGAGATTTAGTAAAAGTAATCATTCTTACTGCTTTATCAAGGACATTTTTAATTGAAACTGGCATTATGTTGTTTTAACTGAGAATGTGTGGTGGTGAAATTTTCAATGACTAACATGGTTTGGTGCCCTTAACGCAGCACTTCTCTCTGCCAGCACTTTTATCTTCCATTGATTTTACACCACCAGAGGAAATGTCAACATAGTTTAAAGAGCAAATGATACCTTAATATTATTCTGGAAATAGTTTTTACCTTACAAACTCCTAAAAGGATCTCAGTGTCCAAAGGCCATACTTTGAGAAGGACCACCCTGCAAAAAAAAATTAGACTAAACTTAGACTAGAAAGACTAGGGGAAAGAGAGAGAAATTTGCTTTCTGGTTAATTAATTTTTTAAAATCACTATCATTTTTACCTAAATTTATTCATAGCAGAAGTAAAATAAATTTCATTACATTTCCAATAAAATAATCAGCAACTCTCATTAATGGTTATGAAGTCAGTAACTTATCAACTGGCACCAATTAAAGATTTCTTCCTGAATCTCAAAATAAAATTCCTGTAGTTTTTAGGCAAAACTGTTTTAATTGAGAGAATGGTCTTTATATTAGATGATTAGTCTGTTAACAGCATCAGATTTTATTTAAGTTTCGAAAGTGTTTTGCCCTGCAATATCGTCAATTCATAATGGTTTGTGATAAAGTACTAGGAGTTGCAAATAACTTCGATTGACCCTATCAGTGAAATGGCCAAAAAACTGAGCAGCCAAGATGATATACAGAAATTGTATTCAACCCTTCCCCTTCCTAAATCCCTTCAGTAGCTTCGGATTGCTTTTGGGATAAAATCCAAATGCTTTAATATGGCCTGCAAAGCTAGGTGTGATCTAGCCCTCGCCCACCTCACCAGCCTTGCTCCTTGCTCTCTCTGTTCTGGACACTCATCTTCTCAACGCCTTTACTCTAAGTAAAAGACTAAATTGTCAAGTGAATTTAAAAATTCTAGACTTAAATGATAGATTTCATATACATTATATAATATCATATATATTATCATACATTATTATATATCAGATTTTTATGTTATATTTGGAGAAAAACCAAATCTTATTAATTCTTTCTTTTTCTTGAAAAGTAATATATTTATATATTTTAAATTTTTTATTTATTTTAATATATTATTTAAAAAGCAAGTCAGTATTAAAGTCTAACTCTCAACCTGTCCCCATCCTTTCAGGTCCGCCCTCACTCCCACAGGTAACCATTTATATTAATGGCTTACTTATACTTCTAGTATATCCTTAGGTAAATACAGAGAAATACCCTAAAAATCTTTTTATATTTTTTAAATGTAAGCATACTATGTAAACTCGTTTTTCCAATTTTTTGTTTGTTGTTGAAGTATAGTCAATTTACAATGTGGTGTTAATTTCTGGTGTACAGCATAGTGATTCAGTTATACATATATATATTATATACATATTATTTTTATATTCTTTTTCATAATAGGCTATTACAAGGTATTAAAGACAGTTCCCTCTGCTATACAGTGGGACCTTATTGTTTATCTATTTTATACATAGTAGTTAGGTATAAATTCTTTTTAATACTGCTTTTTTCAACCAGTGATATATCCTGGAGATCTCACCTTATCAGTTTCCAGAGCTCTCCCTCATCCTTTATTTCTATCTGCATGGTATGCTATAGTATAGTCCATCCGTTCAAAATATTGCTTCATTTTCTCCAATCTTCAGCTACCACTAACCATGCTCTAATAAATAACTGAACACATTGTACGACTTCTTAAACCTAGCCTTCACCTGATTAGGAGGAAAGTATAAGCGTGTTGTATTCTAACCCCATGGCCAACAACTGTCCCTTCAGCTTCTGATCTTTCATCCTAGAACTCCAAGGAGCTTAATTTGGGTCTACATTTTCCTCTGCCTTTCTCTTCTAAAGGCACCTGACATTGGTTTTAGAACCCACTCTAAATTCAGCATGACCTCATCTCAAGATCCTTAATTTAATTCTCTTTCAAAGACTCATTCCAAATAAGGTCATATTCTCAGGTTCTGTGTGGGTATATTTTTTGGAGGGCCATCATTTCACTCACTACACCATAAGAAAAGAGAAGAGAGAAGAGGAGGTGGGCAGGGATGAACAAATGCTATTCTTGCCTCTGCTTAAAGCAGCTTATCCTTTGCCTCTGGAGAAGTTACACTCCAGGCTTAATGATCAAAAATAATGTGATATTTCTTGACCTGAATAGGAACCTACTCCAAGGGAGCCAATAAAACAAAAATTACCTTTGTGAGTCTTTTTTTTAAGAGTTGGCATTTTCTTCAACATTGTAAATCAACTATACTTCAATTCTAAAAAAAAAAAAAAAGAATTAGCATTTTCTACTTAGCAAAAGACTCTAAGACTGCCTGTTTCTCACATCAGCTGAAATTACTGTTAACCATACAACACTGTCCCTGGGAACCCTGCCTCCTGTCCACCCCAAAAAGTAAAACAGATGAGTTTTAATTAAAGTTGATCAGAAAATTGCACAAAGGCTCTTGGGGATAATTACAAGACAGGTCCACGCATGATTGAGGGCACTTTCCTAATAGACAAGAAGTAAACATGAATCTGTCAAAAGAGAAAGAATACATTTACATGACAGCAGAGAACAGGATCCTGGCTAGAACTGAGGACTATATTGACCTAGATGAAACGGAACAATCTGTAAGGATGGGTGCTACGCATGCAGTAGCAATTTCCCGTGTGGAAGAATGATTCACTCGGTCAACCGAGACTTTAGGACACTAAGTATAAGAACATGCCCGTGGCATTCATGAGATCATGCTGAATCAAGCTCATGCGATACATACCAAGTTAGACAGGCATGATCCTTAGGGCACTCAAATGTCTATAGATTTGTCATTCTGGTATTTGCTAGAGAGAAACATTCCAGATTGGTAAGGACCAAGCATGAATGCCAAGCAGCACTCTTGAATTGTGGGAGGCCCCCAGCTGGGATCCCAAGGTGCCCTTCAGGGTGTATTCCCAGAAGTGGACGCAGGTCATGGAATCCCACTGCCAGCTGGGCTGGTTAGTAGCAGAACAGGGTTGCCAGGAGGGCTTTCTAGCCTGAAGCTTCTTTATCATGTGTCAAGATGCTTGGGTACCCTGGCTGCCACCCCAGGGGACAACCGCCATAGGAACTCTCATTCAAAGGTCAGACTGCTGGAGGAAACAGGCAGGCAGTGACCCAGCAGCCTGCCGGGGAATCCACGTTTTCAAACAAGTTGCAGATCACAAAGCATAAACCCATCACTGAATGTTCCATCCCAAATACCCCTCTAAGCCACTCTCACTCGGTCATATCCCCTTGATGCTGTTTCCCAGAAACCTCAAGTTCAAATCTATACCCAGTGGCTCAGCTTCAAGGGAACTTGCCCTACTCACTCAGCAGAGAGAGGCAACCCCACAGGTATATAAATGTACAGAGAAAATCTATCCATGATGATGGAATAACAGAGTCAGAACAATAGTATCAACCTTGCCCATAAAGGTAACTGCCATCAAATAGATTTTCTTGCACCAAACTTGCTGCTGGGAGTATTCTAAGGTTTTACTCAGCACTTAGGGAATCAAAGTGAGTCAACTGTGAATTTCCCTTAACTCAGCTTGATGGGAGGCATACACAAAACCTATCACTATGGATTTTGGTATGTGGAAGTGTGGTGCTGCTGTAACAAATACCTAAAAATATGAGCATGGCTTTGGAGCTGTGTGGAGACTGGAAGAATTTTAAGAAGCATGATAGAGGAAACCTAAATTGGCTCCAATAGACTTAGTAGAAGGGATTTTGAGGGCACTGCTGGAGAAGGATCAGAAGGCAGTCAGGAACATGTTATTGGAAGCTGGAAAAAGGGAAATGCTTGTGGTGCAGTGGCAGAAAGCTTAGCAAAGTTGTCTCCTGAAGTTAGATGAAAAGCAGAACATGTAAGGAAAGACCTTGGTTATTTAGCTGAAGAGAGTTCCAAGCAAAGTGAAGAACGTACTGACTGGCGGCTTCTTGGTGCTTGTACAATAGGAAAATGCACAAGGAGACAGGTAAATTGAGAGAAAAGTGTTAAGCAAAGAACAAGGACTTAATGATTCTGAAAATTATTAGACTTCCCATGTGACGAAAGATGCTAACATTAAGAAATGGCTTCCTTTGCACTGTCAGGAAGATGTGGCATGGAGAAAAAGCCAAGAGTGTGACTGTACACCTTTTGTTAAAATCTCAAGACAGATCAGAGGAGCAGAAGGTCCTCTCAGTACATTAAGGGTATTCTCCCAGGTCCTCTTAATCAAACAAAGAGCCAGTAGGGAGTGCAGGAGCCTTGTCCCTCAGACATCTCAGCAGGAGCACAGGTAGAGAAGGGTTTATCTCACAAAGATCTACAGGGGTGGCTTTTGCCTAATGGAGTGAACCCCAATGGAATCCAAGAAAGACCCATGAAGTTTTCAAGAAAGTTACTTCAGCAAAAACACTGCCAGGTTGAACTGAAGGAAACAGGTAGGACCAAATGAAATGAAGCATTTGGACTCACAAAATCCTACCCACAGGAAGCAGCTAATAGGACTACTAAGTGGCAAAGAGTGCTATCCATCATTAAAAAAAAAAAAAAAAAGAGGATCATTCAGAGGATGAAACAAAGAGCCTAAAGGAAAGAACCAGTGAGAATTATTCCTAGCACTCCTTTGTACCTCCCATTTTCCCCCTTTTTAACAGAAATATCAATAGCTGTTATTCTATGCTTATTCCACAGTTGTGGGTTGCAGGGATAAGAGGTGGATAACTTGTCTCTCTAGGTTTAAAAATTGATAAATGTTGAGGAATTTCACCCAGTTTCTGATTTGGATAATGAGATTCTGGACTTGAAACAGGAGTTGTAATGGGATGAGACTCTTGGCTCCTCTAGGAAGGAGGTGAATGCACTTCTGTGTGTGGGAGGGACACATAGGAGGAGGTAAACCACTGGGAGCCAGAAGGTGCACAGTGACAAGCAGATTCTAAGATGGCCCAGGGACCCCTGCTTCCTGGCATTCCCGTTCTGTGTAGTCTCCTCCCCTAGAGCGCAACCTGGACCGGTGACTTGCTTTAGTCCAGGATATGGTGACAGTAGTGAGAGTCTGCAGGAGCAACCACGATACCTCTGCTCCCTCTCCTGCCTGCCTCCGCTCGGGCCCCTCCAGGCGGCCCCCTGCTGGCTCCTGGGAGCTGCTGGAGCCAGCTGTAGGCTTTCTAAAGAGACAGTGCTCTTCCTGAGTTCTCACAAGGAAATGGGCCTGTTGAGATTCCACAAGCTCGATTTGTTCCATCATAATCACTCGACACTTCAGACTGCTTGCTGTGTGAATTCGCTATTGTCTGAGGCACTCCAGGTGCTGAGGTGCAGGAAGGAGCAGTGATAATATCCTTTTTGTGTCAGTGAAATAGCCTGTAAACCTAACTCATTAACATCATCTGATGTTCACATTTCCTCATTCAAGCAAACTAGCAGGCTCTCTGTGCCAGGTCCTTTCCTCATCTGGGATTCAGTAAACAGTGGCACCAGAGGTCAACTCCTGACCCCTGCATTCTCAAAAGCTGAAAAAAAATAATAACGTACTGGGGTGGGGAGGATATCAGCTCAACCTGTGACTGCCTAATGCTTGACCTGGGGCTGCTTTATCCATACACATGTCATCACTCTGGCCTGAAGAAAGCCCCTTTTATACCAACAGGCATGTCCCAATCTGCTGTTGAGGTTGTCTAAGGTCTGTTCCACGGAGCTTTTGAAAAAAGAATGCACACTATTTATTTGACCTATTTCTCAGTCGTTGCGACTTTGGTAAAAGGCATTTACACCTCTTTTTCATAATCACTCTCTTCTCCCTCCTCTTGACTGCCTTTAGCTAATTTTACCTCCATAAGCTGTCAGTAGTTGCTTCCACACTCAATTGCTTATGCTGCTATTTCTTGATTTGGCAACTCCACAGACATTGTCAAGGATTTAGCTTAATTTTGCACAACCAATGTCTCCCTCTCCCATCCTCCCAATGTAATTATATCACCATTTGAATTAAATCAATAATCAGGGATTGCATTGATTTGAGTATGTAAATATTTTCTGCAGCCTAATAATAATCAGTGACATCAGGTACTCCCTGGTATCACGCACTGAGGGAGGCTCATCCTCTCTGAAGCAGCCTATCAATGTCCTGACATAGTGCCTGTAACTTCAATCTCATCATCAGAAAACATCAGAAAGCCCAAAGTGAGGGAAATTCCTAAAAATAACTGACCAGTGCTGTTCAAAAGAATGAAAGATTAGGAAAGACTGAAAAAGGGTCACAGAGTGGAAGAGACTAAGGAGGCAAAACAACCAAATATAACATGGAGTCCTGGATTGAATGCCGGAAGAGGAAAAAGGACATTAATGCGAAAACTGGTGAAATCTGAATAACTTGTGTATTTTAGTTGATAGGATTTTACCTTGGATAATTGTACCAAGGATAAATGTTCTATGGTTACAGAAGATGTTAACACAAACAGAAGCTGGAAGAAGGGTATCTAGGAATTCACGGACTATTTTTCAACTTTTGTATAAGTTAAAATCATCTCAAAATGAACAGTCCAAAAAGCAAATAAATAAATAAAATTGAATGAAAATATGATTCACTTAAAAATAAGCTAAAAATTAAAAGTGTAATATTACAAGTGCAAAATTCATGGCAGTGATGCATAAATGACGTGTGGGAAATGCTAATCTTGACTTAGCACCATGCCTGATATGCAGAATAGAACATGTTGGGGTGGTGGGAGGGAGGGAATCATGTGTCTCCATATGATAGTCCTTGAGAGAAGATCTGCTTTCAGAATATCTGATAAAAATTCTGCTAGATCTCCTTATGCAAATAAAAATGAAAAAATGTAGCCAAAATACAGAGAAAGAGAGAGAGGAAGGAAAAAACTGTAAAGCACTAAAAGGCATATTCTGGAGGAGAGTCAAAACTTGAAAAAAAAAGGATGACCCTGAGTAAGTCTTCAATTTTTATGAGTTTTAACCTTCACAATACTATGTGAAACAGGAAAAAACAAATAGAAAAACTGCTTTTCTGGACTGAAGAACCAGAGGACAGAGTTCAGGGCAACCATAGTCACTGGAAAGTGAGGGTAATGTTACAGAAAGGAGAGCACTCGAGAGGAAGAACCCAAATCTTGTGCATAACTCAGCCCAAATCTATGGCTAACATCTGACTCTCCTCTACATGAAACAAACTCTAGAGAAGGATTAAAAAAAAAAAAAAAAACTGAACTGAGATTTGCACTACTGCCCAAGAAATGAAGTTTGAAGTTTGAGTCCCTCCAAATTAGTTTTTGCTAAAACAAAACAATTAATACTCTTCAGAGAAATATTGCATAATCCAGAGTTCCCATAACATGATAGTCAACATATCCAGGACAAAAATTCAAATTTACTCAACATATGAAGAACTAGGAAAATGTGACAAATTTTCAAGAAAAAAACCATTATAAGGGACAGATCTTGAGATGGCCCAGATACTGGAATTTGCAAACAAGAATTTTATGACAGCTACTATAATTATGCTTAATGATATTAAGAAAAACATACAATGAATGAAAAGATAGAAGTCTCAACAAAGGAGTAGGAACTAGAAAAATGAACCAAGAGGAAATCCTAAAACTAAAAAATACAGTGTCTAAAAGAAAAATGTTCATTATATGAACATAACAGTTAATAAAGATGACAGAGAGAAAAGCCAGTGAACCTGAAAGTAGATCAGTAAGTCATTCAATTTAAGGAACATTGAAAAAAAGATATTAAAAAATGAACAGAACATCCACTGATTATAAAAAGTAGTAACAGGAAATAACTAGTGTTAGCTAGGATGTAAAGGAATTAGAATCCCCATACACTGCAGGCAGGAATGTAAAATAGTGCAGTTGCTGTGGAAAAGAGTTGGCAGTTCCTCAGAAAGTTAAACATAGCATCCATTACCTTATGACCCAGCAATTACACTCTTACCTATTTACCAAAAGAACTAAAAATAGATATTTAAACAAAACCCATAATGAATATTCATCACAGCATTATTCACAATAGCCATAAGGTGGAAACAGCCTAAATGTCCATCAATTGATGATGGATAAACAAGTTGTGGTATATCATTTAATGAAATAATATTCAGCAATAAAAAGGAATGAAGTGCCAATGCATGCAACAACATGAACTTCAAAAATAATACACTAAGTGAAAGAAGCCAGACACAAAAGGTTACATATTATCTGATTCTATTTATATGAAATATCCAGAATAGGTAAATCCATAAAAATAGAAAGCTAATTTGTGGTTGCCAGGGTTTGGGAAGGAAGAATGGGGAGAGGTTGCTTAAGGTGTATGGAGTTTCCTTCTGGGGCAGTGAAAATATTTGGAACTAGATAGAAATGAAGGTTGTATAATATCGTTAATGTACAAACTGTCAGTGAATGGTATACTTAAAAATAGTTAATTTTATGTGAATTCTATCTCACTAAAAAGGTAATTTAGAAAAGAACACTACCTCTGTGACCAAATAACAAATACGGTTACAAAGACGTAATTAGTGTCACAGAAGAAAACAATAGAGAGAATGGGACAGAAAATTATCTGAAAAAATAATGACCAAAATATTTACCAAATCTGGTGATAGATATAAATGCAGAGATTTAAGCAGCTCAGTAATCTCCAAGCATGATAAATATGAAGCAAACCATTAGGCACATCAGAAGCACACTGAAAGCACAAAAGATAAAGAAAAATCCTGAGAATAGCCAGAGGAAATCACACATTATATTCAGGAGAATATCAAGTTGAATAAACACTGCACAGTCATCAGAAACATATATATGTATATAGACACAGTCATTCTTCAGTATCCATAAGGGATTGGTTCCAGGACCCACCATGGATACCCAAATATATATATATATTTATACATATATATATGATATCACTTATATATGGAATCTAAAAAGTATGATACAAATGAACTTATTTACAAAACAGAAATAGACTCATAGACTTAAGAACAAACTTATGGTTACCAAAGGGGAAAGAGGGAGAGTGACAAATTAGGTGTTTGGGATTAACAGATACACACTACTATATATAAAATAGATAAACAATAAGGACCTACTTATAGGATAGGGAACTATGTTCAATATCTTGTAATAACCTATAAGAGAAAAGAATCTGAAAAAGAATATATATATGAATACACATACATATAACTGAATAATTTTGCTGTACACCTGAAACTAATACAACATTGTAAATCAACTGTAAGAAAAAATCCATTTATAATAACTTCAAAAAACACAAAATACTTAGTAATAAATTTAACAAAAGATGGACAAGAACTCTATGCTGAAAATAATAAAATAGTGCTGAGAGAAATTAAGGACTGAATAAGTGAAGAACTATACCATGTTCATGGATTATAATACTCAATATTATAAAGATGTCAATTCTTCCCAAAATTAAATACAGATACAATGCAAGTTCAATCATAATCCCACCTGTTTTTTTTCCTTTTGTGGAAATTGACATGTTTCTTCTAAATTTTCTGTGAAAATGCAAAGGATCTATAATAGACAGATAAATCTGGAAAAAGAAATAAAAATTGAAGTACCCGACAAGACTATTGTTCAAGACTATTTTAAAGCTACAGTGATCATGACTGTGGTTCTGATGTAAGAACTAATAGGTCAGTCATTGAAATGGAATAGAGAACACAAATTTAGATCCACACTTTTATGGTAGCCTTATTTTTTACAAAGGCACCAAAGCAATTATTTGGGATGACTTCAAAAATTGATGCTGCAATAGTTTGATATCCATACAGGAAAAAAAAATGAATCTAGACTGCTATCTTGAAACCTACACACAAAAAATAATCCAAGGTGAATCATGGACCTAAATACAAAAGTAAAAACTATAAAGCTCTTAAAGGGAAACATAAGAGAGTATATAATTGGCCTGGAAGAGAGGGAAGAAAGGAAGCAGGGGGAGAAAAAGATTTCATAGGTTGTGAAAAACAATAATCATAAAAGAAAAAAATGTTAAATTAGATCTCAACAAAATTTAAACCCTTTTCTCAACAGGTAGGGAGAAAATATTCACAAAGTATATATCTGACAAAGAATCTAGGATATATAAAAGTCCCCTACAATTCAATAATAGAAACACAACAAAGCAAAATGGGCAAAAGAGTTGAGCAGACACTTCACAAAAGATGTACAAATCACCAAAAAACACATGAAGAAGTGTTCAATATAATCAGTCATCAGGAGAATACAAATTAGAACTACAATAAGATGTCACTATATGCATCCACCAGAACAGCTAAAATTATTTTTTTTTAAATGACACCACCAAATGTTGGCAAGAATGTGGAGCAACTGGAATTCCCCTACATTGTTGGTGAGAGTGTAGAAATGTCATATCCACTGTAGAAAATGGTTTGGTAGTATCTTTTTTTTAATTATTGAGGTAAAATACATAACATTAAATTTACCATTTTGAAAATTTTTAAGTATACAGGTCATTTGTATTAAATTCATTCACATTGTTGTGCAACTATCACCACTATCCACCCTCATAAATCTTTTCATCTTATAATACTGAAACTCTGTACCTGTTAAACAATAATTCTCCCCATTCTCTACTCCTCTCACTCCTCCTGGTAACCACCATTATGCTGTCTTTATGATTTTGACTAGTCCGAATACCTCTTATAAAATAAGTATTTATCTTTTTATGACTGGTTTATTTCATTTGGCATAATGTCCTCAAGATTTATCCTTGTTGTAGCATCTTTCAGAATTTCCTTCCTTTTTGAGGCAGAATAATATTCCATTGTTATGTATATATCATATTTTGCTCATCCATTCATCTGTCAGTGGACACCTGGGTTGCTCCCACATTTTATCTATTGTGAATAATAATGCTATAAACTTGGGTGTACAAATATTTCTTTGAGACCTTGCTTTCACTTCTTTTGGGTATATACCCAGAGTGCAACTGCTGGATCATATGGTAATTCTATCTTTAATTTTTTGAGGAATGCCATGCTGTTTTCCACAGCTGCTGTATCATTTTACATTACTACCAACAGTGCACAAAGTTTCCAATTTCTCTATATCCTCACCAAAATTTGTTGTTTTCTGTTTTGTTTTGTTTTTGTTTTTTGTTGTTTTTATTTTTTGATAATAGCCATCCTAATGGGTATGAGAAGGTATCTCACTGAAGTTTTGATTTGCATTTTCCTGATGATTAGTGATGTTGACCATATTTTCATGTGCTTGTTGGCCATTCATTTATCTTTCTTGGAGAAATGTCTATTTAAGTTCTTTGCTCATTTTTGAATTGGGTTGTTTGGCTTTTTTGTCACTGAATCTTTGAAAGGGCTCTCTATATATTTTCAATACTAACCCTTTATCAGATACATGATCTGCAAATATTTTCTCCTATTCTGTGGGTTGCCTTTTTACTCTGTGGATATTGTCTTATGATGCACACATTTTTAAAATTTTCATGAAGCCTAATTTGTTTGTTACCTGTGCCTTTGATGTTGTATACAAGAAGTCATTGCCAAATACAATATTGTGAACCTTTTGCTCTGTTTCTGTCTAAGAGTTTTATTGTTTTAGGTCTTACATTTAAGTCCTTGATTTATTTTGAGTTAACTTTTGTATATGGTGTTAGACAAGGGCCCAACTTCATTCTTTGACATGTGGATATCCAGTTTTCACAGAACTATTTCTTTTTGAAAACATTGTCTTTCCTCATCAAATGGTCTTGGCAACCTTGTCAAAAATCTTTTGACCATATATGTAAGAGTTTATTTCTAAGCTCTCTATTCTATTCCATATATATATATCTGTCTTTATGCTAAAAGCACCACACTATTTTGATTACTATAGCTTTATAGTAAGCTTGAAGTCAGAAAGTATTTGTCCTCCAGTTTTGTTCTTTTTTTTTTTTTTTTTTTTGGCTATTTGGCCTCTCTTGAGATTCCATATGAATTTTAAAATAGATTTTTTATTTCTACAGAAAAATTTCATTAGGATTTTGATAGTGATTGCATTAAATCTGTAGATCACCTTGTATAGTATTGACATTTTAACGATAATAGGTATTTCAATCCATAAACAATGAATGTGTTCCCATTTATTTATGTCTTAAATTTCTTTCAGCCATGTTTTGCAGTTTCCATTGTACAAGTTAATTCCTAAGGGTTTTCTTTTTGATGCTATTGGTACATGGAATTGTTTTTTTAATTTCCTTTACAGATTGTTCATCGTGTTAGAGATGAAACTGGTTTTTGTGTGTCGACTTTGTATTCTGCTACTTTGCTGAGTTCATTTATTAGTTCTAACAACTTTTTGTGGTGTCTTTAGGGTTTTCTACCATATAATGTCATATCATCTGCAAACAATTTTACTTCTTCCTTTCCAATTTGGATGCTTTTAATTTCTTTTCCTCGTATAATTGCTCAGGATAAAACTTCCAGCACTATGTTGGATATAAGTGGTGGAAATTGGCATCCTTGCCTTCTTCCTGATCCTAGAGGAAAAGCTTTCAGTCTTTCACCATTGAATATGATGTTTGCTGTGAATTTTTCATACATGGCTTTTATTACATTGAGGTGGTTTTCTTCCATCCTTCTTGTTGAGTGTTTTTATCATGAAAGGTATTGAATTTTGTCAAATGCTTTTTCTGCATAAATTGAGACAATTGTATAGGGTTTTTTTCCTTCATTTTGTTGATGTGGTGTATTACATTGATTGATTTTTGTATATTGAAACATCCTTGCATTCCAGGCATAAATCCCACTTGGTCACGATGTATAATCCTTTTAATATGCTGCTGAATTCTGTTAACTAGTAATTCGCTGAAGATTTTTGCATCAATGTTTATAAGGGATATTGGTGTTTAGTTTACTTTTCTTGCAGTATCTTTGTCTGTTTTTGGTATCAGGGTTATGCTGACCTTATAGAACGAATTAGGAAGTATTCCTTCCTCTTCAGTTTTGTGGAAATGTTTGAGAGGGATTGGTATTCATTCTCTTTAAATGTTTGGTAGAATTCACCAGTGAAACCATCATGACCAGATCTTTTCTTTGTTGGGAGATTTCTGATTAGTGATTCAATCTCCTTACTAGTTATAGGTCTATTCAGATTTTCTCTTTCTTTGTGACCTAATCATTTCATCCAGGCTATCCAATTTTTTTGGCAAACACTTGCTCATAGTATTCTCTTATAATCCTTTTTATTTCTGTAGAATCAGTAGTGATATCCCCATTTTCATTTCTGATTTTATTAACTAGAGTTTTATCTCATCCATCTAGCTAAAGGCTTGCTAACTTTGCAGATCTTTTCAAAGTATCAACTTTTGGTTTCATTTGCTCTATTTTTCTATTCTCTTTTCTGTTTCTCTCTGCTCTAATCTTTATCACTTCTTCCTTCTGCCAACTTTGGGTTTAATTTTTGGATTTAATAAAATAAGCATTTATTAAAGATAGTATTTTGCAAGAAACCATGTGCCAAGCTTTATGCTAACTGCTTTACATATATTACCTAATGGAATATAAGAACACTATAAATTAAGTACTATTTTACCTGCATCTTACAAATGAAACTGAGGCTTAGATCAAGAAATTTTCCCAAAGTCACAAAGCTGATAAATGCAGAGGCCAAATGATCCCACAGGTCTCTGATTTCCAATTCCACAGCCATCACCTTAGGTGACTCTGACCAGGGACATCTTACCTGAAGAGCTTCGGGGAGGACAAAGGGGCCATAGCTGATATCCATCCTGATTATACCACTTGGTAGCAGCAAAATTTGACTCAAACTGTATGGTTAATTCAGACTATGACTGCAAAAGAGGTGAATGAAATTAAATGAGACATTAACGAGAAAGAAAATCTGAACATCAGAAAATGGGCAAGACTATGGACAGAGGTAATTAATAAACACTGGCCAAATCAATCAGTAAATGCACATGACTTGTAGTGGACTTTTAGGTATGGGGAGCAGCATGTAGATACTCAACTTGCTTAAAAAAAAAAAAAAGACCATTCTTTTCAAGAATAAATTATACAATAAACGTATCATAATCAGAAAAAAATAGAATCTTAATTCTCCTTAGTTGTCCCATAATTAGTCTTAGTTGAAAAAAAAAGCTAAAAGTAAATTTTATTTAATAGAAACCACCAGGATGCCCTTTTATATAAAAATCTGGGAAATAGAAATTGGACCATACGCTTACTTTGCCTCCATTATTAGAATATATTATTTATAGGCAGGAGGCAATGTTATAGAAGGGGTTAGATATTCCATGGAAATCAACTCTTAAATTTCTTTGAACCCTAAATTTCTTTGTTACAAGTTTCTTTTTCTTGATAAGCCACTTACCAAGAAGATCATTTTCAGATGTTACAAATGGTCATGCTTCGAAATACAAAACTGCTGAATTTACAAGGATTTTTTCCCTCCCCAACTCAAAGTTTAACTGAACATGAAACATTAACTGGTTAACTCTACATAGTTCTAAAGCTGATACGATTTAATTAGCTGAGAGTAAATCACACCTAAATCAAATGCTTTACAAAGAGAGTATCCCATGGTCCATGAGATGACGCTCTCCTTATCACATCACGGAGAGGTCTACGTCCCCTCCACTTGAGTCTCAGCAAACTGTCACTGTTTGACCAACAAAATATGACAGAAGGGATGCCACGACAGTTTCCGGACCCAGGCCTTAAAGAATTGGCAGCGTCTACTTCCTGTCTCTTAAAACAATCATTCCTAGCTGTCACACTGTGAGGAAGCCCAAGAAGGCAGCCCCCTAAGGAGGCCTATGTTGAGAACTGAGGCCTCTTGCTAAACCCCAAGCCAACAGCCAACACCAGCTTGCCAGCCATATGAGTAGGCCATGTTGGAAGCGAGTTCTCCTGACCCAGTAGATAAACCTAAGTTGATGCTTAAGTAGCAGAGACAAGACATTCTTGCCAAATTCCTGCTCACACTGTACACTTGTGAACAAGATAAACAACTTCTGGGTTTTGCCACCAAGTTTTGGGGTAGTTTCTTATCCAGCAATAGACACTGAACCATTCCCTAATCATAAGCTGATTTTCTCAACATGAAATCCTGAACGTACCAACCAACCCCACTGCCTCACAGCTACGTTGACCAAATCTACTACTTGTATGTTTTTAAAAGGCCACGGAGGTCAGAAACAAACAAATAGACAAACAAACACAGCCAGGCACCTGAAAACTCTTCACTGCTTCTTTATTAGGATGCACCCACAGTACAGAACCTCTCACACAGCTGTGAAAGGGGAAGGTTACAGTTCCCTTCGGGAGCACCTTCATTGTTGTTTCTGTTACCACTTTGAAGAAAGTAAATCATTTTCAAAGAAAGACATTTTAAATTCCAAGTGTTTATAAGACTCGGCTTGCATTTTGTTGTGTTTGAAAAGGAAGTAGCATATTTTAGCCAGCGCTGGAAGATTGTTTTGTGGCATTTTAACTTTGATGTTGGATCAGACGTCTTCACTGTCTGCTTGAACCAGTCTATCATTTTCATATGCAACTTTTCACATCAAAAATGCTTCATTTTTACCTCTACCCACAAACAGATGCTGTTTAAAAGAACACACACACACACAACTAAATTTAAAACCAATCATGAACCACAGCATTTCTAACAGGGAAAATGAACTTCTACTGCCCTCTCCTGCTAAAACAATGAAATACTAAAATACCAAAAGATCTATGAAGCTAAAGCGAAATCCTCAAACCAAAAGCAATGGACATGTCATCCTCATTATACCTCAGTCAAAAATCAGACAACAACCAGAAAATGTATTGGTAGTATTTATATTTGAAAGTTCCCCACTGATACATGAGGTCTGGATTACAACTTATATACAATAAGTGATTTCCAAAAAAAGTAATGAAAGAGAAGGGAAGGAAGGAAGGAAAGAAGGGAGGGAGGGAGGGTGGGGAGGAAGGAGGGGAGAAAAGGAAACCTATATTCATGGACATCATAATATGGGATGTTTATTTCCAAGAGATACTACCGCTGCTATCGTGCATAAGAAGCAGCACAAATTAACATTCCACTAGATTAAAATTTGCTCAGCTTTCTCCCAAGATGCACAATCCTTTCAGAGTTTTCAAAATTAAATATTGAGAAATATAAAATGCATTGCCAATATAGCTACTACAAAAATCCTTTGTGGCTCATTCCTTAACTCCACTCAGAGAAGCAGCTGAGCCAGAATATAAAAATAAAAATATTGATGTGCAAATAAAATATCACTGATCATGTCTGGTGCCACCATTTTGCTTTAGGTGACTGTCACTTTGTGATAACATTGGTAACAGCATCAAAAAAGAGAATCTCTTCATTTCTTGGGCCAGGTCAGTGCATCCAATTAAAGGGGGAAAAAAAAACAGAAGGGGGCAGGGAATCTCTGAACACTTAAAAATGCCAATAATATCCATACATCTTCCCTCTCCCACCCACCCCCATCCCCACAAAAAAATAAAAAAGCTTTTAAAGCTCTGAATATACTTTTTTTTCTTTCCATGGTGTGATTGAGCCTAGGGCTACATATTTACGTATAGCAGGTGCAATTACAAGCAATTCCTGGCTCTGCACCCTGGACTGTCCCATACATAGAAGGAGGTACAAAATAAATTAAATCCTTCCATTTAGGCAAGAAGCCCAAGATGAAGGAGCATCACCCTGCTTGTGAGTATCCAGAGGCATTGAGGGTATTATTTATTTCTTACTTTTTAAAATTTTTTATTTTATTTTATAAAAAAACATGTTAGGGAGAGCAAAATATAATAAAATTTAAAAGGACAAAAACTAAACACCAAAGGAAAACAACTCGGGACACTTGCACAATGAGAAAAGGAATGCATGCTTGATTCAAAGTATGAGATGGGTCAATTCACTCAACATGGTTGTTCCAGGCCCACAGCCTAAGGCCTCAGCATCCTTCTAAACCAGAGGGTTTTGTTTTTGTTTTTTGTTTTTTTCTTCCAAAGACACTCATCATCCTACCCCTGAAACCAATATGGTAGGGATAAGGGTGGAGTGATTATCACTCACTAACTACAATATTTGCTATTTAAAAAATATATTTATATATAGTTCTGGAAATTATGAAGCAAACAAAATATAACACAAAGATGCATTTGTCACAATTAACTCAAGTTGCAGCAACAGCAGAAACGTGGGAAAGGACAAAGAGAGAGGGCTGCTGCAAATGCAGCAAGTACGTCCTTAAATATGTCACATAGTGCAACAGTCAGATTACGTCAGTTACTCTGCGTCACTGGACACAACATGACAAACGTCACATTGTCACTTTCGGTTAAAAAAGAAAAGACAGTGTTTCTTCTCAGAAGTTGCCCTATGAATTTTAGACATATATCTATAAGAGCTTCTTTAAGTACGTCTAAAATTTGGCTTTATGCTTCTCAGTTTGGAATGATCAACATACAAAACTGACATCAAGGATAGCTGTGTAACTTTCACCTTAACTCTGAGGACAGAGTAAGGTGCAAAAAAGGAACCTGGTCTTTCTCATTTCAAATGACTGCATTTCATTCTAATGGGCAGAGGTATTTCATAAACCCATGATGTTAATGTCCTCTATCTACAAAGATGAATTAATGGCCAACAAAAGTTTATACTGTCAAAATTAAATGTAAAGCAGAGTAAAAACTAATGGGCTAAAATCAAAAGAGGTAAAGGAGATGATTTGTGACAAATTTATTTTTACCTTTAGCATCTGAACTTGCACTTTTGCTCCAGCACTTTTAAGGTAAGTTATTTCATCTTTGGCAGCCCCTGCCAATTTTACATTGTTCTTTCAAAAAAAAAAAAAATCTATGAATTCCACTAAACCATGTTGGGTTTGGTATTGCATACGACTCTTTTACTGCTGTTTCTTCTTCAGAATTAACAATGCCAAGTTTGGTGTTTGTTTTACAAAGTTATTGAGATGACAACATCCATAATCAGCTGACTTTAACGCACAAACTGTGACCTGATAATCCTGAAACACTTAACAGGGGAGAAAGGTCAGCGGCTTTTTTTTTTTTTCCTTTTTTTCTTGGAAAGAATAAAACTGCATATTCTACCTTATATATTAAATGGAAGGAAGAAAATATACAAGCCCATACTGATACCATTTCTATTAAGAGCAACAAGAGTTCATATGCTCCTGTTTGCTACTATCACAATTCAACACATGAATGCAGAATCAGCTCTGTACCACGAATACTGCTGGAAGTGATGGTTTAGGATTATCAACTCACTGCTGCCACGTCCGTAACAAGCAAAAGCATCCTGGAAATAACTCCCTAAACACGTCTTTCAGTACATAATAATGCAACTGCATTAGGTTAAGTACATAATGTACACACGTTTTATCAGCACTTTTAACTCCCCAAGATGTAAGATTCCTCTTCTAAATACAAAGCAGAGAGCCAATGAGACAGATCTATAGTACAGCCCTAGATTTTGTTTTGTTTGGTTTTTTTCTTCTTAAACAATTTGGTCACAATGCACCTTTGATATAAAAGCATTTTTAAACTTTATTATTAATACTCAGGACATTAGGAATTTCCAGATTTTTTTCAGTAGCATTTGTAGAACCACTTTTGGTAACAAATACAGTAGTTAGGAATATGCATCCAATTCAGAATGCATAGTGTTTATCCTGAATCCTTTCTGGCTAAAAACAGGGCTGGCGCTGTGATGGGATATAGAACGAGAATCTACAAAAAACACTGTAATATGTTTGGTATTTTTTTCCCCCAGAGGCTACATCCTCTTCTGCTGGAATACTTTATAAATACATATTAAAAAGTAAGGCAACAACTCCAAACAGTCCAAGCTGTCCGTTCAACTCTATTCCCAATTAGATTTGCAATCCTGGCAATCAATTTCATGGTTGTACTATTTAGTGTTTCTCTTTATTTCAAAATGGTCCAAAAGGATGTCTTCTGACATTTTTAGAACATCTCTTGTATGTGTGTTCAATGATGTACGGAACTAATACTGCTCAGGTACTGAAGCCTATGATGTCCCAGTGCCTGTTTTCAAAGGATTCAAGACATTGATTTGGATTCACCATAAACTGATGCATGAATCCAACATTCCCTTCCCTACTATGTTTATCACCTGTTCTCTTTTACTCCTAATTTTCAAACTAAAGGAGTACCAAGACTACCTAGTTACTGGAAAGATGTTCACTCCAGTAAACAAAACTTTTACCAGGGACCTTTAAAATTCATGGCCCCACTCCATGTGGACATTCAATTCATGAAGATGTGCAAAAGGAAAAGAAGTCAAATTACAGTCAAGTTATCCAGAGGAGGATGTTACACAAACTGATAAGGAAATGACAGTCTTTTTTTTCTTTCTTTACTATAAATACATTTAACAGCTTAGCAGAAAGACAAGCTAAATTTAAGATTTTCACATTTGAAAACTGTTTCATACTCTCTGCTAATGATAAATAAGGAACTCCCGATAATGGAATTTTAACACAGCAATTTCATCGACAGATCTCTGAAGACTGCTTTTTTTTTTTTTTTAAAGAGGGTTAGAACAATGATTATGTTTGCCAAGTTCTGAGAAGTCCATCTACTGTCCAAACTTTGGATTGAAGTCCTTATTCTTTTTTTCTTTACTTAGAGACAGGTATATACAGTGCTGTTGTAATAATGAAACAAATGTGAAATCTACTGAAAAGTTGCACAATACAGAAAACTGTTGCTCCATCTTCTACTACATAAATGTGTGACTCCACAGGTTAGTAATGTTGTTGTCATTATTCTTGTTAAGTTGGAATTATCCCATCACGTCTAAGACCTCTCTTTAACTCCAGATCCTCCAGTTTTTTCCACAATTCTTCACGCTCCTTTTCCTTCTTTTTCTCACTGGGGAAAAAAATAGAAGACAGGGTAAACAACTGAGAAAGTTTAAGGAGATTATCTAACAATAACTGCCCCTTTGACATACTTTTCCCCATGTATGGTTTTAAAGGGTCTTTGAAAAGTTTGGCATTAAGCTTGTGGGTGTTTTTTCTTTTTTGGTTTTTTCTCTCTTGCTCTTTTTTTTTTTTTTCCTTGACATTTATATAGACACAAAAGTAGTATTAATGAACAGAGTAGGAGATGACAAGAATATTTTAATATTTCACATTGGTATTCCTTAACATTTAGTTTAATAAAGAAAATAGACTTCAAAATTACTGAGAAACACATATGAGGATCATTTATACATATCTGTTATCCTAAAACCAACAGCACATGAGTAATTTTCACTTGGGGGGGGGGGGTCTAGTTCAAATCTAATTTTCTCTTTGTTCCCAAATAGTTTCTCCAAAGGGATGCTAGAGATGACACTGAGACAGAGAACACAGTAGATCAAAAAAAAAAAAAATACTTTTTCTTTTAGTATCCACTTTTTTCCTAAATTGTGTATAGGAAACCAGAAAATCCAAATTATTAACTTATTTTATACCTATATGCTCAGACAAATTAACTATTCTTTCTTCCATGATTTCAGTTTTAATACCGGGTAGAACTTTGTTGATATCTTTATGTATTACATTTTTACGATTCCAAGCCTTCAAATTTGGCTCAGTATCAGTTTGACTAGTGATTTCCAGACTTTCCAGAGTTCACTGTTGGGTAAAATTTACCAAAAACTTGGATATCCAAAATAGGGTAAACAAACTTTATTTTGCCAAGGACATTTTTAGATGGCTATATATTTTTTTAAAAGAATGGATGTTAATTTTAACAACAATAAAGTAGTAAGTATACAATCCAGGATATGTGGCTATACTGTAAGTTAAATAAAGTCACTTTTATTAAAAATAATTCATTGCACTGTGTCCCTAGTTTTCTCATGTTCTGATGAACTAGTAAACGGTAGATCCAGGTAACATTTGTGAATCCATAAATTCAGATAATTCCTGAAAACAGGGGCTCTGCTACGCCAGGCATGATGGATATGGTCCTTCTGTTAGTTCACTTACTAAGAATTTAACTTCAGTAACAGTGCAGTGTTTACTCAAGGAAGGAAATCCACATAGGTTATGTGAAGTTTGTGTATAATTCCACTGCCTCATATTTTTTATGTCATCACCAATTTTTTAAGTTATACTGATATCTATAGCAACAGAAATTAATCTTCATCCTCCTCCAAAACATCTCTAGAAATATCTAAGGAATTTTACATTTTCAATCCCCTGGAGTATTGAGGGAATATTTAATTATATAATATAGTAATTAACATTATCATTTTATTATTTTGTTAATTTAAGCCTTGTTTAGTACAACTAGTTTTAACTAGCTCACACAAAATCTGCACAATACAAATTTCAGTGGGCATAATAGTTTTTAAAACAATTTCCTATTTAATCATTTTTATTAATAGGGCAAAAAATTTTATTAATAGGGCAATAGAGATAAGATCAGATAATTAGATACTTCTCCAAGCACTATGAATTTGAGAGTCTTAACTGTAAAGCAAGCTGTTTGGTAAATTATCGATTTTGGTTTCTCAGTACAGTTTGGGGATAATATTAGGTCTAAATAAATGTTATCATAGAATACAGATTTAAGTACATTTGAGTGAATTCTACAGATCCTGCTGCATTTCAATGCATGTGACCTTTTTATCTGGAGAAGGAGGAAGATGGTAAGCAAGGGCTTAGGGACTTTATTCAAAAAAAACCCAGCTTAAACATATGTTAGGTTCTTTAGGCCCTAATTTACAGACTTAAATTAAGTGCTGACATGATTAAAGTATACATCATCTTGTTCCTGAAGCGTTTCACTCGAGTCTTTGATGAAGATGAAGAGTTACACGGCATTCGATAGTCTGTCCTGCGGGGCTTTTCTTCCAGGTGAACTTTTTGCTGAGTTATCATACATCGTTCATACTGACAACTTTATCTTCAAGAATCCTAAATATTTCTGATATAGCTACTGTCACCCCCATCCTTTCCCACTTTTCTCTCTCCCTGTAGGTGGCAATTTAAAACTTCACCACATTGTCATCCTAGGGGTGATGTCAAACTCTCTTCCAATTTCAGTGTCACAGAGCACCACTGCTGGCATATGTGTTAGTTACTTATTCTACCCACCATTTTCAGATTTGTAATACTCAAAAAAAAAAAAAAAAAAAAAAAGCTGATCGGAACTGAAACAAGGACTAATTTCTTGCCTTCCAGAAGTGAAGTCCTCCTTTCAGTTCTTCTTGGACAATACCAAGTAAGCCCCTATTCTTTCTTTAATCATTTTGAGCATTTTAGAAGTAAGGTCTTTAATAGTCTTAATGGGGTTCTACATATATGATCTGTATTTAACTAGAACAATAAAAATGGGTTTTCAGTTGCTGTAAAGGATATTACGTACAATGCAGTCTTTAATGATACGTTACAATATGAAAACGTGCCCAGTACCTCCTTTACTTAAATAATATTTTTACAAGATTTTAAGTTTGGAACTTGGAGGGTTATTACAAATTTAATGATACTATTATAAATTTAATAATGATAGTATTATAAATTTAAACATTTGCATAATGATTTGATAAATTTAGTAAATTAAAAGTTCTTTAAATTCCAAGTGTGGTACAACATATTCAATAACTGATATTTATTTCAATATGGTAGAAAAAATTTTCAGTCTCTTCTGTCTACTGTTAAATACTTGCCATATTCCATAATTAAGTTGCTTTTCAATATACCACATCCTGATAATTGAAAAAAAAAATCACTTTGATGGTCCTTTGTTCTCTGCCACCAAACCTTTCCTCTCATTGCTCTTTTCATCCAAAATGCAAGTAACACATTAAAAATCAGGCAAAGATACAAGAGAATCACAAGTAGTTTTGCTCAGGAGGTTCAGCAAGGTTCTGAATATGAGCACTCCAGGATCCTCGAAAGACTATGGTTTTACATTATACACAAAGCTGACATTTGCTTCTGGATGAGAAAAGCCAAACCAGACATTCAACTATTAACAAGCTCTCCAGAGTACATGAAACATGGACTTTCACGGTAGATGAAAGTCCAGCCAGGGTCTGAATATTTATGTGCCCCCAAAATTCATGTGTTGAAATCCTAACCCCATCAAAAGATGACGGTGTTAGTAGGTGGGGCCTTTGGGAGACGATTAGGTCATGAGGGTGGAGCCCTCGTGAATGGGATCAGTGCTCTTATGAAAGAGAGCCCGCAGGGATCCCCTGCCCCTTCCACCCTGTGAGGACGTAGTGAGAAGGCACCAGTAAGAACCAGAAAGAGCACCCTCATCCTACCTCACTGGCACCATGTTCTCAGACTTCCAGAGTCTGGAACTGTGAGCCATACATTTTTGTTGTTTATAAAGTACCACTAAAATATCCATAATGTGGTACTTTGTTGTAGCCGCCCTAATGCACTAGAACAACTTCTTTTGGAAAGCTGGACATATTGAACAAGAAATAACAAAATTCAAGGATCATGTAAATGAAATCAAGAAAGGCTTACTAACTCCCAGCCTGTCCAGTGACTAATTTCTCACCACAAGGCTATAAGCAGAAATGATGTGTACAATCAGAAACAGACACAACACAGTAAACTGACTATATACTTCAATAAAAAAGAATGCCAAAAAAAAAAAAAAGGAAAGAAAAAAATAAGAAATGATGTGTATAACTTCAGGCTCAGTCATTAAAATATTACATACGTGCTCCTCCAAGGTCTTCTCCTTTCTCTAGAGCTAGAATTGCCTGCAACCCAACTTCAACCTTGCAGATAAGGAAAACACCATAGGAGACGACAAAATAGAAAGAACCTGGGTACCTAAGTGACCTGGAGCATTCTCTTTGGACTATTACATGACAGTGACATAAAATTCTGTCTTTTTAGAAAGAGAAGAGAAGAGAGGAGAGGAGGAGGGGAGGAAAAGGAAAAGGAAAAGGAAAAGAGACTTACTCAGCCAGAAGCATTTATTATACAAAGTTCTGCTGGTTTCTATTCCCTCTTGATCTTAAACATTTCAAGATTTGCACTGGAAACAACCCAAATATCCATCAGTAGATGACTAGATACAGAAGATGTGGTATATTTATAATGGAATACTACTTGGCCATAAAAAAGAATAAAATAACGCCATTTGCAGCAACACTGATGGACCGGGAGATCATCATTCTAAGTGAAGTAAGCCAGAAAGAGAAAGAAAAATGCCATATGACATCACTTACACGTGGAATCTAAAAAAGGGGGCATAAGTGAACTTATTATTTATAACTTAGATGATTGATTTCTTGAATATGGGTAAGCACATTTGACTGTCCTTTATGATTGGATTACTGCATTCTGTTGATTCTTATTTTGTGGCTGGCTTTATTCCTTTGATAACTATGTAAGTTTAAAAAGCTAAAGCTCTAAATTTTTTTCTTAGAAATGATGAACAGTACATATATGCAAATTTTTAAATGGTTTTCTCTCTCAATGAGTTGCTCTTCCTAGAATAAACTTGTTAATTAAAAAAAAATTACCAAATCATTCATTTGATTGGTATTTTAAAATAATTACTTAAAAGAGATGTTTTCTCTTTATCTAACTATGGAGAAAAGAGAAAAGAGAGAAATAGCAAAATAAAGGAGGAGAAAATAGAAAAAAGGAAACTGGTAGATTTCTTTAAGAAATGTTTTTGCTTTGCTAAATATTTGCTGGAAATAAAAATCTCTTCACCATGTTATAAAAAAAAGATTTGCATAATATCAGACTCTTCACCTCCCTGTTCTTTTTACTGCCCCTTAAGTCACAAGGAATATTTGCTGGGCTGTAGTGCAGAAAGTAAGTTCTGGGCCAAAGAGCTAAACAAAAATGGTGCCTCATCTCTCTCTTGCTGCTGGAGTGAAGTACTAATCAGCCCTGTGCTAGTTCAGGAGGGGAGCAGATCCAGATGGCAAACTACCTGATAGCCCCCTTAAGTGGGTCTGAAATATCAGTTACGTGCCAGGCTCTTAACCCTGAGGCAGAAGAGACACATTACCACCATCATCATCATCATTATCATCATCATCATCACCATCACCATCATCACCATCATCATCATCATCATCACCATCATCACCATCATCATCATCATCTTCAAACGGAAGAAGGAACACGGCCTTTTGCAAAACAACACTTCGTTACCCAGGAGCACACTAATAAAGATACAGCAAATGAGCACGGGAAAACGAATACGTAAATAAATAAAATTGTGCTGCTTATGCTTTCAGATACAATTAGGCAAGTTCAGCAAAGAGTGGGGAAAGAACTCAAGAGTTTTAGACATGTCTGACAAAAAAGCTTTAAAAAGTTACCGCTGACGATCTGACTTGTATGTGGCCGTCAGCTCATCGAACATGGTGCTGTTCATTTCCATAAATGCCTTCAACACATTGTACACTAACGCCACGATGGCCCTGGAAGCAGAGAGAAGAGAACGTGTTGGTTGGTCTTACATAACAGGATGCTGCCTGAAGAAAATGGACGCATGGCTGTGTCTGAAAGAGTCCCTCGTGTTGCACGGTCTCCCTCCCTTTTTAGTTCATGACCTACAACTCATTTCCACATCAAGAGAGTACCATTCTTAAGGCAAGATATCTTTCTAAGGGGTTGGCAGGATTAGAAAAAGAAAATCTAATTTTGCCCCTCTAATTATTGGTGCCCAGAACAGACTTGCCAGTGGGCACTTGGTAACTTCATTTAATAAAAAGGCAAGTATAAAAATAAAGCACCTTCACCCTAAAAATCAGCACCTGTGGTAGGACCAACCTTCAAGACCTGAATTTGCATAGAATTTTATTTTTAAAGTGGTAATATACATAATTCATCAAAATCAAAGGCTATTTCTATGGTAACCAATGTTACATCTACACAATTCATATTCGAAGATGATACCAAGCCCCTTAAGTTGGGCAGTTTAACATGAGTTACACTTTCAGTTGTGATTTGCATTGGTCCACCCACTCTTGCTCAGTCCCCCTGCTGACCCAACACATCAGCTGGTAAGGCTGGCAACCTGGTGGTGGCTGTGATTAGCTGTGGAATACTATACAGCTGAAGAGCCAAAGGCAGTCTATGCTTCTCAAGGGGAAGAATAAGCTCTTGGCAACGTGAGGACTCTGCCCTTATGGGCTTGGTGTCTTCAGACTGGAGTCTAAATAGCATTTCCCAGGGTGGAGAGGGTATAGCTCAGTGGTAGAGCACATGCTTAGCATGCGCGAGATCCTGGGTTCAATCCCCAGGTCCACCACTTGAAAGAATGAATGAAAGAATGAATAAATAAACCTAATTACCTCCCTTTGCAAATACGATGGGCAGTGATGGCGAAGAGCCAGTCTACCAAGCAGTTACAGACACTTGCCAGAACCACTCTCGAGGGTCTCCAGAGACTACATAATGAGACTTCACTGTCTGCCAGCTCTTATTTTTTTATGAATTTTAGTAATAAACTTTAACATTTTTGAAAAGTGGGAAAGATGGTATATTATAGTTGTAGGCAAAACTTTTAGACAAACATACTATGAATATACTGGATTATATCTAATTTTTAATGCCACATTAAATTTTCTTTCTCTTTCTTAGAGAAATATGTAAAGCCATTCAAATACAGAATGCTGTAACTTTTATAAGACGAGATGATAAACTTCTCTTTGAACATTTTAAACTATTTCCCACCCCCCTAGAGAACACATATAATTGACTGAGCTGGTTTTTAAGAAACGCTTGCCAAAATGCACGCCAGTTCAGACAACTTCCCTTCCTGCACCTCTTTCATGTCTCCTTAGCATCCACTTGGTGAAGACTCCTGTGTGCCCCACTCCACTTTCTAACCCAATCTTCCAGCAACCTCCCTCAAACAATCTTGTGCTTCAGCCCTCCCAAATTCACAGGTCTCAGAACATGACAGGTGCTTTTTACCTTTTTGTGCCTTTTCATGTACTGGATAGACCCACTATCTGAATGGACACCCCTCTCCCATGCACCTGCCAGATTTTTTTCAAATTCAGTCTGAGTATCATCGCTCCAAAATATCCACAAACTTCTCCTCCTGATCCAGAGCATCCCCAAAGTAGCTCAGCTACATGCACAGACGGATCAGGAAGCCCTCAAGTAAACAGACAAGGAAACATAACAGCACTTAAAATACTGTTTCATAAAATATTGGTTTAACTGTGGGTCTCCCCAAACAGTCAGGGAATTTCTAAAAGGTAGGGATTTTAACTTTTCACATACTTATCTTCAGCAACAAGCACAACGTCTGACACACAGCATACACTCAAGACATTTTATTAAGCAAAAGAGGAGGAGGGAGGAAGAGAAGCCAAAATAGAGGAAAAGAAGGAAGGAGGGAAGGAGGGTGGAAGGGAGAAAGGGAGGGAGGAAGGGAGGGGGTGAGGGAGGAAGGAAGGAAGGAACGAAGAAACGAACGAACAAACTGTGAAAACCTACGGATTCCAATGTTCTTTTGAAATCCTATAAAGACTGGAAAACATGATGGGAAGGATGACATTAGAGTTTTCTTCTATCAAACTCATGATGTATTCATTATTCCAATAATAGAGTGCCCTTTCTGCCACCTTTGAGAAAAGAAAAAGAAAATGTTAAGAGAGGAAAAGACTAAGATAAAACAAAATTACAATCTCTTCAAACCAAAGTATATCCAGACTATTTTAATATCAATCAAAAGTGTAAAACTAAATATTAATCACATTTTAGATTTTTGTGGGTTTAAAATCTTTCAGAAAGTTCCCAAACGGTTCATCAATTTGGGGAAGAGAAAGAAGTTTTCCAACCAATTTATTTATATTCTCCTTTAACACGCACTGGCCCTTTCATCTGATCTGACACTTTTCCCGATGTTGTTCCCAAGCTCCGAACACCTTTCCCCTATTTCTCCATGCCACGCTGGTTTCCCCGTCACTTTAATTCCCTTCCTGGCTCACCTCTTTCATCCCACACACTTCAGATCAACCACAGGGCCCAGCACATGGCTGGCATTCCATCAACAGCTGCTGAAGAAAACCCAGTTGCCCATCCCTGCAGAGCAGTCACATCTGCTAAGCACCTCCTAGGGCCAGGCACTGCGCCTGCCCTGCGGGCAGCATGTGTCATCCTTACCACCATCCAAAGAGTAGGGACCAGTGTGCAGATGAGGGGAATGAGGATCAGTGAGATGGGTAACCTGGCCAAAGTCATACTGCTAGTAAATGACAAAAGTAGGGACTTCAGTCTAGTGCGCACTCTTTCCAGAGTTCCTTTCTGGTCCCTTCCTTTGAACTGGGTAAGCTTGGAGGACTCAGTTTTGGACTCAGGGACGCTGGCTGTACATACATCTGCTTGCTATCTCAGGCCCCTTTTTTCTGGCTGCCACATTTATCAACTGACTGAATTCAAAAGAATGACTAAAAAAAATGTAAATAGTAATCTAAAGTAATAATAATTCAAATAAACCAAAATCTCAAAAAAAACCCTAAAATCTCTAAAAAGACTGGTCATAGGGGGAAAAAGAATAGCTTCTTTCATTCATACAGATTAAGAAATTATGTTTTAATTTAAAAAATTTAAATTTAACTTACATGCAGTTAACTTAGTAAAACAGTACAAGCTGTACCTACAAACAGACTCCGAGAAATGAGATCCTTTTCATTTACATTATTCAATTTGATTAAAAAAAAAAATTAAGGTACCAGATGCTGAGAGTACAGAGAAAATCATTCATCATTATTGAATGTTTACTATATGCCAGGTGCTGTGTTAAGTGTTTCATATACATATTAGCTCATTTAATCCTCACAATCAACACACAGAGTAGGTACCATTATTTCTACTTTGCAAATGAGGAAACTGAGGCTCAGAGGAGATGAGCACTGCCTCAAGGTCACATGGCTAGTAAGTGGCAGACCCCCCCAGTCCCTGCTCAGAGTCTCTTCCCTCTACTATCCCTACAAAGCTCATGTGCTGGTAGGGAAGGGGGGTTCCACCATCCCCATTCCAATGTAAACTGTGACAAATGCATCAGATATAGAACTAAAACGCCAGATGAAACAGGAGAAAGAACAGTCCCGATGACCTGGGGGAGAGGAAGAGTGGCAGAACGTCCCCCAGGCAGGAGTGTCTAGGCTGGGCTTTGAAGGATGAAGAGATGAAGCAAAGGGCATTCCGCACTGAGGGAACTACAGGAAAGGAGGGCAGAGGTGTCAACGTGGACAATGTGTCTAGAAACCACGAAGCACAAGTGGGCTGAGGCAGGTAGAGCACAAGGCAAGAAAAGGGCCAAGAGAGGAGGAATGGGAAAGAAGCTGTTCTGAAACTTACAACCGACCGGAGAAAGTTTTAAAGAGCCCACAGGAGGATGCTAGTTAAGGAGGAGGGACCCCAGGCTTCTCCAGCAATGGGTCTAACATTTACCTGCTACTCAATGCTAACAAGTATCCTAATCTCTATGTATCTATTTATCAACATGTAAAATCACTTACAGAAAGAAAGTCAGTATCCAGCAAAGCCCCTTCAAGAGGAAAAGTATTGTTTATGCAGAGTAAAAATGAGCATGTCTGACAGTAAGACAGACCACTACCTCCCTGGGACCCCATGTTCTCCTGCACACACAGTCACAGCGTTTCTGGCTCACAGCCTTATAACCCAATGCCACACCTGGGGCAAGTAGTGAGCGGCATCTGACTACACGGAGTGGCACAGATAAACGTTTACGGGGTGAACCAATGAACACATGCATGAATAAAGAACCTCTCTACTCTCCTCCTTTCTTTTGTTCTCAGTTTTACTTCTGTCCAATAACTTAAACTTCTTTTTCCTTTCTGCTATGGACTGAATTGTGTCCACCCTCCCCGTCCCTCGAAATTCACATGCAGAAGTCCTAACCTCCAGTGTGACTGTATTTGGAGATAGGAGGTAATTAAGGTTAAATGAGGTCATGAGGGTGGGGTCCTAATCTGATATGCTAGGTGGCCTTAGACAAAGAGGTAGAGAGAGATTTCCTTCTCTTTCCTCACACCTGCAGCAAGGAAAGGCCACGTAAGGACAGTGAGATGCGTGAGCCAGAAAAAGCCCTCCCAGAGGCAGAGCACGCTGGCACCCTGGTCTCTCCGATCTCAGACTCCCAGCCTCCAGAACTGCAAGAAATCAACTCCTGTCCTTTAAGACACGCCATCTGTGGTGTTTTGTTCTGGAAGCCTGCTATCGCCTGAATGTTTATGTCTCCCCACAAAACTCCTACATTGAGATCCTAACCTCCAAACATGATGGGATTTAGTGCCTTTTAAAAGAGGCGCCCGAGAGCTCCCCAGCCCCTCTGCCACGTGAAGACACATGAGGTCTCCGACCCCGGAGACGGCCCTCCGCTTCCCCACGCTGCCTCCCTGTCCCCGGACTGCCAGCCTGCGGAGCTGCGAGAAGGGACTTCTGCTGTTTGTAAGCTGCCCAGCCTGTGCTACCTTGTTAGAGTGGCCCCAGCCGATCAAAACACTTTGTCTCATTTCTAAGCTTCTGGGCATCATTTAAGGCTTCCCAGTGTTACTCATTTTGAAAGAGATTATTGCTCTTTGACCTCATTATACCAAACATCCTGATAAAAACTGAAAAACAAACAATCCAGAAATTTGAGCACCACAGGCCACATGTAATATGAAAAACATCTACATAGCATCCTGCATTTTTAAAAATCTAGACGTGGGTTACATCATCTGAATGTAATGGTTAATGTAACGGTTTCTACTCTTTTGGTGGGGCACGTTTGCAAGGTTTTCTACTTTTTTGGTTGTGGTACATTTGCAAGGTTGTCATAAGATCACTGACTTAACATACTAAGACATCTTCAGGCCCAAAATTAAAACAGCAACTACAGCCACTGTCTCTGAGTATGCAGGACAACGACACAGGGGAGAAGTCCACCGTCAAGTCCACCATGTCGGCAGTGGGTTCTGGGCTGCCAACCTCAGCCTGAACAAGCTCTTCAACCCCACAGGCAGTACATAAAGAGTCGATTCTCTAGGCCTGTGATCTGGACCTTTGGTGAGACAGCCAAAGTACAAAACCTACTGTATTTCAACCCAGATCATCCTCTTCCCTCCCGGGTGGGTCCTGCAACACTACTAAAACGGCCCCACCTGAGAGAAGAGTTGCCCAGGCTCGCCTTCCCTGTGTTCTCCCCGAGTGGCCACCAGGAGGCAGAGTGGCGCCACAGGAAGGTCACCGGCTCTCACAAGCAGCTACAAAGCTACACCCCTACTGACTCCACTTCCCACTTACTTGGGACCCTGAGCAAATCATCCTCTGAGCCTCATTTCTCTCATCTAGAAAGTTGAGGGAAAGCCTCATAGGATAATTTGAAGTTTTGGAATAACTTACGTAGAGCACCTAGCACAGTACAGATACGAGTGCTCTCTTTTTCAGTGAAGCTTTATTTAGCTTTCTGTCTTCCACACTGTAGGGGCCCTACCAGTCCACCTCTCATTCAGCACTTTTACTTGAGACAAGTTATTCTACCAGTTTGACTGGCAGTGTCGACATCTGTAAAAATCAAAACGCCCTCCTCGCAGAGTGGTGATGAGAAGTCAAGTTACTGGACAGAAAGCACCAGCAGAGTGGCTGTCACTGTAGCAGGTACTCAAGATGAAGGTGGGTATCATCAAATGTATCATCAGCATGTGAAAACACAGTAAGCAAAAACAGCAGGTAGGTCGTGTCCACTGTATCTCTTTCAATACAAATAAAACTTTACCAAAATAATACATGTTGTATAAGCCACTCCAGCTCCTGCCCTCTTTATTACCAACCTGAAAATGGGGGCTAGATACACACTTGGCAATTTGTTTAAACAAAGGTTCTTGGATTTTAACAAATTGTGAAGGTTCAATCACATCCAGTATTTCTTCCAGCTCGCCAAGAAACATGACCTGGAAGGACATGCGAAACACAAAGTGTCAGGTGCTCCATCAAAAACCCCATACAGACGATGAGGATTCATGAGAGTTTTACACTGTTTTAATATAATAAAAATACATACATAAAACCAAACATGAACAAATCAAGATTTAACTTATGTTAAATGTTCATTTCACGACTTCACCAGAGGGTACTTGTTAAGAACAAATTCCCTACAGCACTGAAAATATGATTCCATTTACTTTGGGAAAAGTATGTGCTACATCTACTACACAGAACAAGGGGCACTTACACACCGAAGCAGTGCCCCTGGGAAACGGGACTGGCCCTGTGGGGCGCTCCTCCCCTCCCTCGTATTTTTTAAACAGTGGGCAAGTGGCCCTCCTGCATGGAGGCACAAAGTCCACGGAGGCACGTGTGACTATCTGCCAAACATTTATATTACAGCCCTTGCTATGTACCAGGTGCTCCTCTAGGAGACACCAGTTACACACAAAGTCAGACAGACACAGATGAGCAGATTCATCCACACACAGGTGTCACTTTAAACCCTTCAGCACACGCTGACTCCCTCTCCACATCCCCACATCCGTACACATGCACACACTTGCTCACTACAGAGCAGAAAGAATCTCATGGCCTCAGCACCACGTGCCTCAAAATACAGCTTTTAGATCCCAATGGAGCCAAATCAATAGTGTAGTCAATTGTTTTAAATATAATGAAAAACTGACAGAAAAATATAAACCATTTTCCTATTTAGGCATGAAAAGATAATTAGAAAAAAATTAGTATGCGATTAAAATACGAAAAAGGACAATGTTTTCATATCTTGAGATGCAACTGAGTAGCAATGCATAGTGTAATCTTACCTAGCACGCATTAAGAAATGAGATGATTTTCTGAAATTGTGTAAAGGACGGTTTTGGAGAATTGAAGCTGATTTGAGAAGGAAGGTGTTTCTGTTAAAAGCAAAATATAGTAGACCCTTGCCATTTGTTAAGGAACACACTGAAGTTCTTCCCAAATAATCGCCAAATGTAAAACTAACAGCTCAGCTTTTTTTCTGGGCCACTTTCCATATGGTTCCTAACCTTTCAGAAAAGTGGGGACAGATCTGGTGCCCAGCTAGGCTCACTTCGAAGCTAAGAGACTCACTCCGCCACAACCACCTCACACGGCACATGCCGGGTTAGGTCTTGGCAAAAGTACAAATGACTGGACGTCAGAGATTCCCAGGGCCACTTGTGAACAGCTGAAATGAAATGACTGTAATGTATTTTAAGATTGTACATAGTAAGATCCCATCTACATGATGCTATAAAGTGGGTATTTGGGAAGGCTGTCTATCAATAGTGACAGCAAAACCTCCACACGATGCAAGTGTCACTAAGAAGGGGACATCAATGGAGCTTGACAGTAGGACACATGACTGGGGTCTGCCTTGGGCTAACCTAGGGCTGAGCAGCACAGGATAAAAGCCCAGGGTTAGGAATCAGGGAGGCAGGTTCTAGCCTAATCACCTATCTTTAGTCTACCTGGGCAGGCAACTTCACCTCTCTAAATATCAACTTCCTAACTAGTAAAATGAGACTAGTTAGAGTCCTGACTTACAGAGCTGTAATGAAGATGAGAGCGGATAATGCATTCTTACACGTGCTGATTATCGCAGTGCTCTAGGAAGCTACTAACACACTGACATTGAACACTCACCTCTTTTTGACTACATGTTTTGGGCCAAAATTTCATTAACCCCCTAATAACCTAAAATGAAAAGAAGAAAAACAAATTGCACTTAATTTTCCTCATGTACTCCATGAACAGGGGTCGTTCTAAAGTTTTCTGAAATTATGGGAAAAACACTTACTGGTTCTGTGAGTGAAGGATCTTTCTCCAGAAACTGTACTATGCAATATGCCAGCTGGAGAAACAAGCAAACGGGAGACACAGTTGGAGATTCTATACATCAGGGGCTCAGAGACGTATTATTAAAACTCCCTAAAAAGTTTTAATAACTTCACATTCAATTCATTTAAAAATAAAATACGTATTAAAGCAAATTGCAAAACTATCTTTTAAAGCCAAAGATTGACACTAACAAGGCTGCAAGGAAAAAATTTTTTAAAGAATATTGGGACATGAAGTACCCAGCTAATGAAAAGCAGAGGTAAAATATCACATCCAGTATATTCTGAAAGTTTCTCATCTGCACATAGTTTTGAGTTACATCTCATAGGTTTCTTTTCTCTTTGCCAGAACGTCGACAGTACTGGGTTTTACTGTGGTTCCAAAAGAGTCCTAAATGACAAGTAGACACTGCCCACTGCCTGAAATGGCACATGCAAACCAAAGCCGTTTCATGAAGAGATAGAGGGTTGTACCTGCCACAGTTAGAACCTGGACAAACAGAATTCTACGTCTGATGCTAACTTACTGAGGTAAAGAATTGTTTTAAATCATCATAAAGGATGATTGCCTATTTAAAAAACTGGAGGCAAGATCTGCAAAAGGGCTCGTAAAGATTCTTGGACAAGAAATCCACTCTTGCGAAACAACATTTTGATGGGTTCTAAATTACAAGCATATGGGCTAATTTTTCCTCGAAACACAGAACTTCACATTTAAAGAGGATCAGCACTCAGAAAAATGTGTTACACTTTGAAGCAAAATCAAAACATTCCCAGTGGGGGGAGGGGGAGGAGAGGGAGTCAGAGGTTTGAAATGCTAAAATTAAAACGCCACTAGGTCATTTATCTACCCGCTGGTGACATGCTTACCATGCAAGGCTGTGTTAGCAGGGAAATGAGAGTGGGGACAAGACAGGGTATGCTTTTTGAAGTAATGGAGGCTAAAAATAAAAATAAGTGAAAATATTGATTTGTTTACTTGTGAGAGTGTTTATTTGCACATAGAAAGTGCGAAAGGAATGGTGAATGAACCAGAAGAGGGGGCAAAGGGCAAGGTTAGTCTAATGCAAAATGAGGATAAGACAAAAGATCTAAGATCATTCCAAAATGATTACACATGTCCGAAGGTCTAAATCCAAAAAGCCCATAAATTTTATTACATGCAACATGTTGAATATGTACTTGTTTGAACTTGGGCAAGTATCTAAGTTCTCTGTAAAATGAGATGATTAAACGAATGAATGCTCCTCCCAATTCAAAAATAGCCCCATGATTCTCGTAAACACAGAAAAGTATAAACACATTTTAATTTGACTTGGGGACTATTTTAAACTTCAACAAACCTTTTGTTTAAGTTAAGTAAATAACTATATCAGTATAACACTGGGTTTACAAACTTTATTTTGCTTCCAAAAGTAGTAGTATAAAATTCTACCTGGGCATGGAAGAGTGATAAGCTCCTGACAGTGTGTAAAGGGATCAACACTTTCACCAGAAACTGTTTGTGTTCCGCCTTAAGAGGTAAAGCAAAGCCATTGATAATACTAGGGAAAAGGAAAGAGACATGAGTTAGCAATGTTACCACAACAAGCTAAACTGAGACACTGTTCTTGTGAGATCACATTAAATCTTAGTCAGTTTTCAACAGAACAACCCAAAACCCACCCTAGTGACATTCGAGACTCCTAAGTTGCTTTAAAGAATATATTTAAGGGGGGTGGATATAGCTCAGTGGTAGAGCACATGCCTAGCATGCATGAGGCCCTGGGTTCAATCCCTAACTACTCCATTAAAAATGAATTAATTTTTTTAAAGCACATATTTAAATAGGAAGGAAATTTAAAAGAAGGAAATTTGCTTAAGATCTCCCAGCAAAGGCTCCTGAGCTCTTACATCTAGTCAAATGGTTCCCAAGAGCTTTTGTATCAACAACTCTTTATTTTTCCGTCCCTCTCTTCCTTCCCCAAATTATGGCTTGCTCTGCTCGCTGATGACCCTTTCCACTTCCAGATATCATTCTTTCCCATCCCTGAAATCTCTGCTCAGATCAAGAACACCCCTGGATATAAAGCCCAGCCAAGGGGAGTCACCGAGAGAACCATCTGAGTGCAGCTTCTCTCTCCCCTCCTATTAGGAGGAGAGACAAATCACATTGTCCAGTTACATTAGCCTCCCTTGTGTGTAAAAGCCCACACAACGGCTGGCTCTTTCCGATTCACTCCACTACTCCAGGCAGCAACTGTTCCAAGAACTACACCTGGGGACACGGTTCCTTTGAAAATAGGAATCTTTCCAATTTATTACAAACTTACTTTCAAAAGATATGGCAGAGGACAGGGAGCCTAGAAACTGGTAAGAATAAGACGTTTTAGAGAAACCAGCCTGACGGCAATTAGATGCCTTGGCTCTACAGTAAGGAATAGACTGTTAGCTTTTTCAGTCATTCCAGAAGAATTAGCAATGCATAATTGTGGAACAAGGGGAACATGCAACTGCATCTTGTAGAGTCAGCTGGAAAACGTGCTAGAAGCACAAATGAGAGAGCCCTGCTGTACACACAGCAAGAGATCTAGGGCAGCATTTCCCTGTGCCACCCAAACCTAATCTCCACAACGATATTCACCTGAAATTAGCAACTAGCTAAAAATGTGCTTACCTTCCTAATATTTCCAGCAGTTCAGCTACACCATTGAAGTGTTCTGTTTCATAAACAAACCTAAAAAGAGAGAAAGAGAGAGAGAGAGAAAGGGAAGAGAAAAGGAAATGGTCAGAACAGTATATTCCAATATTTGAGGTTTACTTAATACTTCTATAAAACCACCAACTTTGCTTCTCCTTCTCCCCCCACCCTCCACTTACCTTAGAAAAATATTGTTAATCTGTTTTCGGATAAATGCTCTAAGACCAAGAAACTTGCCATAAATTCTGTGTAAGACTGTTTTTAAGTAGTCCCGTTCCCGAGGGTCTTCGCTGTCAAACAGCTCCAAAAGCTGTTGTAAATAAAAGACAGTGTAGCTGTCACAAGCAGTTTCAGGAAAGAATTTAGGAATTTTGCCACTCATTATTTAAAATCCTTTCCTTCCTTCCTTTCTCAAAAAAGGCACAGTGCTAGTCTTTGGGAATACAGTGATAAATAAGTCAGACAAGGGGCTGATACTCTAGTGAGGAGATACACAAAAGCAACAATAATCATAACAATAATCAGAATAATAGGTAAGACACATACAGCATTTGATATGATTATCAGCAATTTTCAAGCAATTTACTTACAGTAATACACCGTGAATTGTTTTATCCCCATTCAACAGATGAGCAATTATGGCACAGAGATGCTCAGTAACGTGCTCATGGTCTCTCAGCTATAAGTGGTAGAGCCAGGATTTGAACCCAAGCAGCTGTGGCCCTAAAGTCCATCACCTCAACCAGTGTACCACTAGAACATAAGCTACCTACTGAACTTATGTTCCAAAAACACAGGTAAGATAAGCTTTCAGCTCTACCAGAGCATGCAAGTAAATTTAGATAACCTAAACCAAAGCAAACACCAAAAAAGATACTGGCAAATGTTCTCTTTCTAGATCCTGGCTCTTATTATGTGGGTGTGCTCACTTTATAAATACCAATTGAGATGAACATTTACAATTTCCGTACTTATGTTATCCATGAGTAACATTTTTTAATTCCCAATCATTTGTGATCTAAAGTCAATAATTGAATCCTACAAGGTCACATCTTATCAGGATTGAAAATATATGTCAACACAAAAATCTGTACATGAATGTTCACTGCAGCATGATTCATCATCGCCAAAAAATGGAAATAACCTTCAAAATGTCCAACAACTGATACAAAGTGTGCTACAATGGAACATTATCAAGCTATAAAAAAAGAATGAAGTACTGAAATATGTTAGTACAAGGATGAATCTTTCAAACACCATACTAAGTAAACAAAGCCAGGCACAAAAAGGCCACATATTGTATGATTCCATTTATATGAAATATCCAGAACAAGCAAATGCAGAGAGACAGGACAATGAGGAGTGACTGCTAACGAGTATGGCGTTTTTGGGGAGATGATACAAAATGTTCTGCAATTATATGACAGTGATGGTTACACAACTCTATGGAATATATTAAAAAATATTAAATTGTAAACTTTAAAGAGGCGAATTTTATGGTATATGAATTGCATCCCAATAAAGCTCTGGGGTTTGTTTGTTTTTTTTCCAAACAATAATGGCCAGTTTCCTCCAGCTGAAGAACAAACTTGGAGACTGGGTTGAATTCTACTGAGTTCTTCATACATTCATTATCATCACAATAAAACAGAACTCACAGCTCTAGTGTGGACTTCATACGCAAAACACTTCAAGGGCATACAGACAGCACACAAAAGCAGAACACCCTAATTACCAAAAGAGCTATCAAGACATCCTTAAGCATGATTTCAGGTGATTAAGACATGACACTGAGACTGACAGTAGAAAAATAACTCGGTGGGCAGTAATCAAATAAATCATCTACTTTTGTTTGGTACTTTTCTTTGAACAAAGGTAGAGTTACAGACCAAAAAAAAAAGTAGTTCTTTGAATAATTGCAAGCACAAATTGAAGGACAGTCTTCAAAACTAGGCAGTGAGACAGACAAAATTTGTGACTATATAATACCATCCGTCCATCCATCCATTCAGAAAATATTAATTTTCTGAATGGATGGATGGATGGTATTATAGTGGCAGAGCACATGCTTAGACATCACATCATCATCATCAATGCCACCCTAAAACATAAGGAAAAATTAGCAAAAAATGAACATTTTAAATGAACATGTGTGCCTATTAAGAGCCAGTCTCTGAGCAACATGTCAGGGATACAGTGATGAGCAACACAGACACTGCTTTTCCAGAGCCCAGGGTGATGAGGGATACAGGGAAATCAACAGCATGGTAAGTGGCTCAGGGTACTAGATACACCTAGTAGACATGTCCACTCTACTTGGGAGAAGTGGAGTTGATCAGGGGAAGCTTCTATAGGAAGTGACATCCATCAAGAAATTAGGAGCTGGAGGTGGGGGAAGTGTTCAGGGCAGATGCAATAGCACATACCTTCACCAGCACCCTATCCAAACAGAAGACGCCGTTAAAATACCTGGCCTCTCTCTGCCCACTTAGTCACGCAATCAAGTGATCAATCAATAATCAATTTACACATGCCAGGAATTGTCCTTGTTGTTGGGTGGCATGCACACACCTACACACACAAAAAAACTTTGGAGCTCAAAGGAAAGCAATGAGCAAGCTCAACTATACATTTCCAAAGGACACAAAGAAAGATTTGAGCCCTATGGGCAAAAAAGGCCACATGGGCTCAGTATCTCTTATCCACTACCTGCACAAAATGATAGAGGATCTCTCAACTACCCATTCCCTCCCTTGGTAATGGAAATAATTAACCTTTTGAGTTCTATCTTTCTTATCTGGTTTCTATTTTTAAGTGTTGTAAAAGGCCTTAATGAGTAATCTGCAACTAACATAGAAGGTTTGAGGGGGTGTGCTATTAGCAAAACTTGAATCAACTATGCTCATATACTGTTAATTTTAGGATTGAATGATGACATAATAATTAAACAAAAACTATTTAACCAATGTTTTCATCAGGCCCTCAAAGAAAATGTATTACCAGGCACCTAACTGGAGTCAGCTTTCAAGTCCCAAATGTTATATATCCTATATTCTATGAGAAAGATGAAATGCAGTGTATAAATTACATTTCTGCTGCTCTATAAAACACACTCTTGATGATTTTATGATGTGTGAGATAAAAGAAAAGGTACAATGTGGTTCGGCCAAAAAAAGGGGGAGTAGGATGAGCTTTAATCCCCACAACAAAGTAGTATTTGTGTGCTTGGTCATAAATACACTCTAAACACTATTCACCAAAAAAGCAATGAAAATATAATCCAGTATCTGTACATGCCTAGGTAGACTGTGCTCCCTACAAAATAACAGGCAACTTGTTGTCAAAGAAAAGAAGCTGGAGAGTTTCCAAGGAGATTACAGAGCAAAGACAGACCTGTCAACATGCTGTCTCCCAGTTTACAAAACCCACCTTCCTGAAGCTAACAGACAAAAGATGAACTGTCTAGTGATTTAGCCAAAGAAACCTCCCGTGAATGTCATAATAAATTACAGCGAAATGAAAAGAACAAAATGAAAAAGGTAGTCAGGGTCTTCCAGTTAGACACGGAGGACTGAACCTCTCTCCTCTTGAACACTCCCTGAAATGGGAGTAAAGGAATAAAACCAGAAGAAATCCATGGGTCAGAGAGGGTGGGAGAGCAGATTAGACAAATGTGCACATCTCTCAAAGAAGGAACGTGGATGGCAAGGGGGAACTGTCTTAGGTTTCCTCTTTCTCCACTCTGCTAAGGGTTTTTCCATTCTGCCAGCAGGGAGAGAAGCCAACAAGAAGCCAGCCAATTCATACTGGAGAACCCTTAAAAGGCTTAAGAACTGAAGGCACCAGATACATCTGATGGCAAGGGTGTGAGGAGCTAAAAACAGGAGGGCTGCTTGAAAGCAGACCTCCCAGATCCTTATCCCGTGCAGATTTACAATCAAAGTCTAGAGGGAATAAATGAGTAAGTCTCTGGTCTTGGGGACATGAGATGCAGCTGGTAAAGTACTTATTGAAAATAATGGGACTTAATACAACTCTGTGAGCTGAGGAGTGAGACCTCTGCCAGCCCCTTCTTTGACTAAGCTCCAAATTCTGGCTGAGGGAGGAGATTAGAAAGAAGGTCCCTTTTTGGGAAAACTGACGGCCTCCACAGGAAACACCTATAGATAAACTAATATCTGAAGGTTTCTCAATGAAATGGCAAGGCCTCTGCCCAATGTGCCAAGTATCTCTCATGTGTGCATGTATACACACAGACGCACGCAAGCATGCACACACACACACACACACACACACGGGTTCTAAGAGGCTTTTTGATGACAAATGTAACTCTAAATATCAAGTCAAGGATCACCAGACATTCTGACATAAAAGACGGAGACCAAAACAATCATAAAGAACTCAGGGGAAATAGTCACACTGCAGGGAGTAGAAAAAAATTGTGGGAAAAAAACCCTATAACATTTTCAGAAATAAACAAATCTACTGGATCCTTGAAACAAAACCAAAATGCTATTACAGATGAATATTCAGAAAATAAAATAGAGCTTTTGGAAATTCAAGAATGTAACAGAAATTAAAATTTCAGAACTGGGACATTAAAATGAGCAAATCTACCCTGAAAATATAACCAAACAATGAAGATAGTATATAGAAGGAAGAAGACAAGAAACCTAGAGGACCAATCCAAAAGGGCCAACACATGACTAACAGGCATTCTAAATAGGTACAGAGACAGAAAAACAGAGAAAATAAAAGAAGGAAATTATCTGAGAAATAACTCAATGTAACTTTCCAGGGAAAAAGGACCTGAGTTTCAACGCAGATGAGGGCCATTATGTCCTCTACACAATAAATGAACAAAGGCACCCCCTGCCCTGCCTCTCGCAAAGTACAACACTTTGAAGTTTCTGAGCATTGCGGACAAAAGCTTACAGAGAAAACAGGTCGCTATAAAGGATAAGGAGTTCAGCTGGTGCATGGCTTCTCAATACCAACAATGAAAGCCAGAAGACAATAGAGCAATCCCTTAAAACTTCTGAGGGAGTACGGGTTCCAGCCTATAAATCTATACCTAGCCAAAATGTCAGTCAAGTATGTGGGTGGAATAAAGACATTTTCAGAGAAACAGGTCTCAAAAAACTGACACCCCATTCATGCTTTCTTAGGAAGTATCTAGAGAATATAGCCCACCAAAGTGGGAGAGAGGAAATTAATCAAGGAAAGACATAGTCCAGAAGATGGCAAAGGGAAGCCCCAGGATGACCACTGTGGATACAGCCTAGAGAAAGCAACCAGTGACAACTAGAGGAGGATGACTGGGGCTCCAGGAAGAAGGCCTCCAAAGGAAGGAAAAAAGAAATGGAACTGATAGACTAGCTGATGTGTGGGCCAGAATGAAAGGAGTTGTATGATGCTCTCTGAGAACTAAGGGATGAACTAGTGACCACTACATAGGAAAGCAAGCATGTGAAAAATAAGGCAACTACTAATTCCAGGGGTTTAAAAAAAAAAAAGCCTTACAAGAAATTTAATTATAGCATAATGTGTGCCTTGGCTCTGAACAACATGTATACAGTCATACTAATGCAGACACTACAATTTGATTCAATTAAATCTTAAGACATAATTGCATTGGAAAGATGTAGAGGGGGGAGATATAAAGAGAGACACATGATGGCTTAAAGTAGGCACAGGCAAAAAAATCAAGAAACAGCAGTATAAGAACGCCACTTAGCAATATGGAGATATATACAAAGGAAATACCTAGAAGATGTGAATGTGGTTACCTCTAAGGAATGAGACTAGATTGAGGAAGGATTAGATAGATGTTGCTATTTTTCTTTATAAACCATTTAAGTATATTTGAATTTTTAAAAGATTGTACTTTTTAACTTAAATCTTTTACTTTTTAAAAATTAAAAGCTAAAAACTTGAAACAAAAAGCCCAACTGTCCTCTAAGATAATCAAGAAGCAACTCTCCTGTGCTATTCCATGCAAAGAAAGATGTAAATAATGAAATTGGTGTTCTAAAGGTTTTAGTCCAAACCAAAATCAGACATTTCTGGCTTTGTTTTTAACTTAAGCTGTTCTGCAGGCTACCTGAAAAATGATTATCTTCCTAATACCCTTATCGCCTCGATCAAGTAATAATGCACATGGAGAAAACAGCCCAGTACTAAGAAACAAGAGCCAGCAGCAGCCTGGCTCTAGTGAATCATAACAACTCAAGAGGACCAGCATATGAAAAGAACTGACCTATGAGCAACCACTGAGAAAGCACAGTGGGGATGAGGGATCAAAAGGCTGTACATTATAAGCTTCTAGCAATTCTTACTTCAAGACCCCCATAGAAATTCAGTATAAAAATTCCAAAGGTGTAAATCATACAAATATGAACAACTCTGCTAAGCCACATGCTTTTTTCTTCCTAATTTCAGGTATTCTTCCTACAGACGAGAGACATCCATTCTTTCCTCCCTCAAGCATTCATTCTGATTCAAGAAAACCTTTTGACTTAAATTTGTAAGACAACCAATTTGGTCAGCATTGCGAGAAAGAGCTGTTATGCTACTTAATGACGCACTTAGTTTGATACGGGCAGGGACTAGCTACATCATTTGTGGGCCCAGTGCAAAATGAAAATGCACTGCTCCTTGTTCGAGAAGTATTAAGAATTTCAAAACAGCAACAGTAAAGCATTAAACCAAGAGCAAGGCCCTTCCACAAGTATGGGGCTCTCCACCCCTGCACAAGCTGCCCACCCTCCTCTGGATGCAGGAGTCAGAGCAGTAAAGCCCTTTTTATAGTTTTTGAGTTACAGGTTGACAGGATGGGAGGAGGTGATTTATTGTTAATTGGAAATGGCTATCTGATAAAACTGCCAGTAGAAATAAATTCCCTGAAGTTTTGTTATTGACTCTTTAGAGAGAAATGCAAACATTTTGACATATTCAAGGAACTTGTTTGGAAAATAGTTCTTTGTTTCGGAGCTGAAATTTAAAGCCTCCTGAAATGTATTTCAGTTTAGAACTTAAAATTGTTTAATGGGTTGGTTTGGTGTCCTGCCGTGTCCAATTTGTCTTGAGTTTTTAAAACACAGTAACAAAAGGTCCCTTTTGGATGATCTGCATAATTTGCATGATAATTATGGCACTTTTTAGCTAAATATAACTGCAAATGTGAAGTTCACATTACTAAACAGCCATCTCCATCATATGTTTATGGAGATACTTGAATAGTATGTCTCTTAGCAACCGCTGACTACTTTTCAGATTTGCAGAGTGGTTGAAAGCAGTCTTTAGACAATATGCTACTAAAACTCTTGCCACCATAATCCACCGAATGAAATAATTTAAGGTTTGGCAATTCATTTTTGGTCTTGGAGGAGGGAGGTGTCACAAAGAACCCATTTTCCCATCCATCCTAATACAGATGAAAATTATCTTTCTTGGGAATAGGCAAAGTTGTTTCATAAGCCTAGGCAAGCCTATACACTTCCAGCTAAGTAACCTGAGCCTAAAATCAACAACATTACCATGGACACAAGTGCACTATGTAATCAGTCGACTATCTTAGATAAGTACATGACAGCTTTCCTATGTAAAGACTGAGATTAAGTACATACGAAATATTAAAGGTTATGTATAGCTAGATTTAGCAAAAATTACAATGAAATTTAAGTAAGCCAGTCCATTCTTAAGTTAAACAAACAAACAAACAAACAAACAAAACCTTCAAAGGTGCAAGTCACAGATGGTTTTGTCTGGCCCATATAAAAATCTGGATTTCCAGGTTCTCTTAAAAAAAAAAAAGTCAAAAGTTCTAGCAACACTTGGCTCACCTGCCAATGAGCCAACATTTAATACGGGTGAGCTGGCCATAGCATCCAAGTTCCCTGGGTCACCACTGTTTCCATCAACTCCTTTCTGTCACACCCAGATTACTTCATTATGTAACATTTGTCTGGCCTCCGTAATGATTGAATGCGCTTTCCCTGGCTCTCACATACTGAAAAGTACATGTGCCTGGCACTAATTACACATTTACTTCTAACACTGATTGGAAGAAATCAGTTGGTAAAGTGGAACTGATGAGAACCCAAGGACAGGAAAGACCATATTTAATATCTTAAAAAACACCCAACAGCCAGAGAAGAACCATTCAAGTAGAGTCTAAAGGGCTTTTCAATTTTATAGAATGGTAAAAGTTGGATTTCAAAAAATTGGTAACATGCTAGGTAAGGCACGATAAGACTAACACGATGTAACTTCCTGGATTGAGGCTGCTCTGGAAAATAACGACGAAAGAAGGTTCTCAAAACAAGAACTGATCCTAATAAAAACAGTAGTGACAGCTGCAGTATACCATTTACTGAACACAAACTACTGTCAAGAATTCTACTAAGTGCATACTATATACATCTGGACAACAACCTTACAACATAATTACTATCATATTATGGATTTTTTGCATCTACTTTCCATACAAGACAACTGAGGCATAGAATAGTTATGTAACTTGCCCAAGGTTGAGCACTGAAAAGTGGTAAAGTCTGAATTCAAATCAGTCTATACACTTAACCACAAGTCTACACTGCTTCCTGATAAGGAAGAAAAAGGAGAAGTACTGAAAGATGCTCTTGAGACAACACAGGAAGCTTTTCATTGAGCTTTAGATTTTAAAAAGACATACACAAATGACAAAAGGAAGGAAACACAAAAAAATGTTAAATATAAAAGAATGGTGTAATCTTACAAAAATTGTCTTAAGAAGGTTAATGCACAGAATCAGCTCAAGTTTATGAAAAAATGCAAGGCAACACAGTGAGAATATAACTGTAATTAAAATAGTTACTATTCTTACTGATTAGAACATACATGTTCATTATTTTTTAAATGCAAAAATTAAAGAAATACAAAAATTAGAAAGTGAAGATCATCACACATACCAGACAATTAACAAAAATTTGGTGTATCTCCTTCCAAAAATTTTAGTACATGTACAAATATTCCTTTTCCCCAAAATAACAGATTCAGGTTCAAGATATTGTACTGTTCTATAATGTGCATGTTTCACTTAAAAACAGATCATGTGTAGCTCTGAATCTTTTCACAGACAGATGAATATTTTATTATGTGAATGTCCACAGTTTATCCAATCAACCCCCTACTGAGGAACTTTTTAAGTGTTTACAATTTTCTAATCATCATTAATAACGATGTACTCAATATCCTTATACATACTGTTTTGTGTACATATCTGACTATTTCTCATGGAATTGCTCAGTCACAATTTGAGTCAATAGAATACTATCAGGTCTCTTCAGAGTATTATACCAATTTAATACATATGTATGTAATAGGTATCTATCTGTCTAATCGTACATTTCTATGAGTTTTATGACATAATAAGAAGGATCTTTTTCATCCAAGCCTCTATTGTGTCCCAGTCTCCTGTTTTAATTACTGTACTTTATACTATGCTTTAATAACTAATTTATTGTTCTTTTATACTATGCTTTAATAACTATCATTTTTTTGAAAAATTTCTTCTATTTCATAAACTATGAAATTTTCAAATAAAGAAACTCCTAAAGATTTAATTAGAATTACACTAAATGTATAAATTAATTTGGAGACCCTATGGACATCTTTATGATGGTAAGTCTTCCCATCCAGGAATATGGTACATTTCTGCATTTTTTTCTAGCCTTCTTTGCAAAATTTCGTTGTAAGTTTCATATAAATTTTAAATTTTTGTTCCAAAAGATGAAGGTTTTAAAACTAATACTGGAATCAAGAAAAATAAAATATCCTACCAATGTGGACAGATAATATAAGATAAGGAGGGTGGGAAAAGGGGGGGCTACTATTTAATAAACAACTACTATGCCCCATATATAATTTCAGCAGATATTTTTACTAGTCATAGTATTTTATCATCATAACAAGCCTACTTTGTTATAACTTGTAAGAGAGGCAACTGTTATTGCCATTTTACAGAGGAAAATACTGAGGCTCAGAACAGTGAATAATCTGCCCAAGTTTTCAGTACCTGTTTAAGACTGAAGGTCGGGAGCCTGTGTTTGTACCCACAGTGCCAACTCAGTTAAGCAGATTTAACAGCTCTCAGTTTGAGGGTATATCCTATTTCACTTATCAGTACCTCACTTATTCTGTTATCCCCATGTCACTCATGAGAGACTTAAGCTTGGGTGGCAAGTGTATTAACTTGCTGAAAATCACATTGCAAGTAGGCAGGAAAGCCAGAGTTTGAATGCAGTTTCTTCTTATCCCTCAGCTCATATTCTCAGCTCCTAAAATGTACTCAAGAGTATATAAGGGAGTCAGGATTCAAACCCAGGGCCCTCTAACTTTCCCTCCACTACATCACGTGACAATAGCTCAACTCTCATTTTGCTTTCGTGGATGGAGGAACGAGAATCAGAACAGATTGTGAAGAATACAGCTATCTCCTATAGAAAGTCACAGTAAATCTTGTGGCTAGAACAAATTATGTCCAACTGAATAAAAAAGTTATGAGTTGAGCTCAACATAACTCTCTTTGAGATCTTTGAGAATCCACAGAGAGCAAGAAATCTGCTCAAAGAAAAGGAACAAGGTAAACATCATGATTTGCAAAAGAGAAAAGTACGAGGGTTCCCACGTCTCATGTCTCTCAAAGAGAACCAGGCTAGGACCAGGGGCACCATGGGAGTCCACAGGGTAGAGAAGAAAGAGGGGAAAGAGAGGGCAGGCAAATGAATGAGCTGACTACAGGGTACGGAAGTATGCAGGACCTGCCAGCTCAATGACAGTTAAGGCATGGTGGCCAGAGGAAAAGGAGGGTAGGGTGGGGTCGGGGGTGACAGGGCAGAATCTCAGCAATAATGCCTCGAGCTCCAAAAGGCCCCCCACTGCCAGCAGGTCCCAAGTCAGGACCAAAGCTCTGAGGAAGGAAGCTCAGGAGAAGTAAGCAGGGGATCAAGGCCCCACTCCAAGAAGGTGCTGGGATCCAGGCAAGTCATCAGCAAACTTAAGGAAGGAAAAGGAACAGGAGGCCAACTTTACAGGTGACCTACATGAATGAACAGGGTAATCTGGAAGATGGCAGCTAACAGGCGCCAGAGCTCATCCCCAACATGATAGTCAATGCACTGGTTGGTCACATGATTACATTCAAGTACCACTCAGAGGTGATGCTGATTCCACCAATACCCTGCTTCACCCTTTCAGGACTGATTCAGGCACTGGGAGGAGCCCTCGTCTAAAGGATGAGTTCATCAATAGAACCAGCAGAGAGAAGATGAAGAAGGCAAAAAAGTTGAAAAACTGAGGCAGGGGAGGAAAGCATCAAGTTTAAGAAGAAGGGCTTCACTACTTATTCTCTATTTCTTGTCTCTGGCAAAACCCGGGAATAGATGATCAAGGCCATGATTTGCAGGTAGTCAGGGCGACGTTACCAGTAAACAGCTGCGGCCCCCAGAAGTTCACCAATGCCCCACGGCAGATGAATAGCATTCCCTTAATGGTAAAGGTCCAAGGCCCACAGATGACAGGAATGCTGTAAACACACAGTCCTGGCTTTGACCATCGCATCTGACAAAGTCTTATACTCTCCTTATAAAAACAAATTCTAAATGCAAGGATGATGATATTCTAGAGTAAATTTCTAACTGGCTCAAGGAGGAAATTCAAAGACTGCTGATTAGTGAATCTGTGCTTAAATAAAGGAAGTTGCTCAGGCATGCCACAGGCCTCTACCCTCAGCCCTGGCTAGTTTAACAATTTTAATCAATGGCTTAGATGAAGCCAATTGCTAGTGTATTTAAGAAAGTCACAGACATGATGATAGAAGGCACAGTGAACAAGGTGGTAAAAAAAAAAAAACAAAACAAACAAGCAAACTGCAAAATCAACAAGAAAAAGGGAAAAATGGGTACAAAAAAGCATGCGTAAGACTAAATTAGAAGTCAGTTAAGACCACAAGCTTATTTAACGTAAGTAAGCAGTGTCACAGAACAGCAAGGAGAGCTAATGAGACTTCCCCTTTAAGAAACCTAACATCCAGACAAGGGGATGGAGACCCCAACTCTGAGCTGCACTGGACTGATCAGGCTCAGGGCACGGTGTGCAGACACAGATGTCATCCTTGAAGACAAATTGACACATGTTGAAGACTTCAAAAACTGACAAGTGAGACAGGGTTGACAGAACTCAGGACTCAGTCTAGAGCAGAGAACAGATACTGACAGCTGGTAGGCTACCTCCAGAAGGCAAATGGCTTCACAGTTCATCCTGAACAGGATTTTAGAACTACCAGAAAATTTCACATAAAAATTTGGATTTGGGAGGGGAAAAAAGTTCTCCCAGAAAAAAAAAATTGGCAATAACTGAAGAAAGAGGCGTAGTCAAAGTTCTTCTCAGTTGGAGCTGGTCTACCTCCTATTGTCTGACATCTGGCCACCAGACTATTATAAATGAGCTTACAAGAATTTGAGTTGTAACTGCTGTTCTGGAGAAAAAGAGGTGAGAGGTAAATATAAAAGCTGTGTTCTAATACCTGAAAGGCTATGCCAGGGCTAGTGACATACTAAGGGACTATTCTGAAGAAATAAGGCCAAAGGGTATGAGTCATAAGGAGGTTCAACATAAAAAAGAATTTTCTAACAAAAATGGAACAATCAGCCCGGGTATGTGGTCCTTCCCCACTGAAAAAGGACAAGCAGAGGTCACCTGTTATCGGGGTCTCAAAGGAAACTGATTTACTGGGTAAAGAACTAGAATAGTCAACCCCAGTGTCCCTTCCAAGTCTGGCTTTCTCTGTTGGTTTCATCTTCAGAGCTTTATGATCATCAGTACCCACCTACCATGCAGAGCACGCTGACTGGGCCCTGCACGCTTTTCATGTAGGAAAAGCACTGGCTTCACAGTCAGATGGCAGGATTTACTGTTTCCATGTCAACTAAACACAGGTTCGACTGTAGAATCATTATGTGATCCTCTTGGGCACTTTAATTTACCATAAGTGTGAGAGAACATTGTTATTTCGTTAGTGTTGAGAAGCAGGGGCTACTCCTGCCTTGAAGTCATTCCAAGTTACAGTGAGGGGACTCACAGGGAGGCATCATGGTATAATGGACAGAAAACCAGAAGAGGAACTGTGCTTGGGAAAACTGGATAATTTTCTAGACCTCAGATTACTCATCTATAAAATGGGCATAAAACTTAGCCATGTCTGCTCTAGATTGTTGTAAAAATCAAATTAAATAACGGTGTTCTGACAACCATACAGTGCTACAGAAATGCAAGGACTTTCCAAGACAAATACAGAACTATTATGTCTTGCCTTTGTGTTGCCTGAAATGCATTCTGCCTCCTTGGTACAAGGATCTGGACCAACCTACCCATTTCCCAGTGATCATTTACCTGCCTCTCTATCTATATATCAAACCGCACTTTCCCAAGGCTTCTCAATCTAGTATATCAAAAATTCTGAATGTATTAATTTAGTGAAGGAGGGGGAATGAGGTGAGCACTGAGGTTATCACTCTTTGTCCAGATAAGGCATAGGAGAGCAATTTCCTGCCAAAGTAATGTGTTAAATTTGAAGTTCTACATACTGGCTCACTAGGAGATATTTATTCTTTTTAACATAAGGCATCTTATTAATCAGTTAGAAAGGAGCTACAAGAGTCTATACACCAATTGGCTCAAGTGCCCATTTTTATACGTAAGTGTCAACAAAAAGGGCAGGGAGATAGTATCTAAACATTCAGGGCCGCAGAAGTGCCCAAGTCCAGGATAAGAAGATATGATAGTTATAAAATGTAAAATGACAAATCAAGAAAAATGCATAGATACCCCAAGAAATTCCAAACAGGTAGGTAAGCGTTAATCTCTTCAAGGAAATCTTACAGGGTTAAGCTACTTCCTAGCTGTGAAAGCTTACCTGTACCCTGACTCTGATGATTTATTAAGGGTTATTTATGCTCATAGGCCATGCCTATGAGCATAAATAGTTTGAAATCCTTATGCAAACAGAAGTTTTCAAGCTACATAGAGATTCACACAAACTAGGCTTATATAAGTGAAATTCCTTCATAATTAAATTTTAAGAAAACTGCAGGGATTTGAGCATTAGCATTCCTTGCTGTTTAAAATGTAATTAATTTCCAGCACAATAAATTAAAGAGGTACCTATTACTTTTAACAGGCAATAATGGAAACTAACATGTGTATCTATTTGTTTACAGGGTGATGTAATTGTCACTGCAAGATTTTTTAACAAAACAAACATCAAGAGAAAATGAGATAGTGTTATCAACTGAAAAACAAATATATGCAACCACAAGAATGTGCTTACCTGTAATACAAATTTCTGATCTATGTATTTTTTGGCAATGCTGGGTTGGAATTCTTGGCTTTCCAAAAATCGTATGAAAAATTCATATACAAGCTGCAACAAATAGATTATCATTAATTTCAAATTATAATTCACTGAGAATAGTATCAAAAACCATAAAAAGTTCTAATACTAAAACTTACAGGGAGGTCAGTGGGTTTTAATATCAATCAACTAGCCATGTTAGCCTTTCTTGTAGCTTTCAGTTGCTGTTATAATTTTTAACTTTTAAAATTTAAAATATGAAAACATAGCCAAACAAAGCAAATAAAAATCTCCCACAATCTCACCATTCAGAGTAACCATTGTAAACATTAACATATAAACCTCCCAGCTTTTCTCTATGCTTCTACAATATGCCAATGTACTATAAATATATTTTTTTACATAGTTTTCAAACTACTTTTATCATCTTTTACTAGACAATACATTGTGGACAATTTATGCCAACAATATCTAAGCCATCATTCTCAGTAACTACAAGCACTCCATTATACATAATTTATAATAAATAATTCCATTATTCATAATTAATTTAACCCATATCCTATGCTTAGAATTAAGTAGTTTCTGAATTACTTCTTTATTAAATTATGCCACAATGCACGTCATAGAACATACATCAGTGTGCACTTGCTCAATTAGTTCATAAAGAAATAATTCTAAAAGTGAAATTGTTAGATCAGAAGAAATCCAAACATTACAGGATTTTCAACACTCATTACCAATTTCCTTTCAGGACGTTTATGGTAATTTACACTTTACTAAGTGTAATTTACTAAGCAATATATGATGGAGTATCAGAATATTCTCATCTGCGAAGAGTTAGAATATTCTCATACACAAAGTAAACCTCAAATATCTGTTCTGTTAAACAGTGGGAGATCACTGGTTATGCTCTTTGTAAAACAAATCTAGGTTAAAGTATACATTAGATCCTGGTGTAGTATACAACAGTATATCAAAACTAGGGCTTTTAAGAGACAAACACTGGGTTGAAAGTCCAGCTCTGTCCCTTACTGTGTAACCCTAGGCAAGTCAATTTCTCTGAAAGTCTGCAGCTTTAACTGCATAATGGGGATGATAATCCCTAAGATTAAATGTGACAATATACATATAAAAAGTCCTCTGCAAAGTGACTAATACAAATCACAGCATTCTCAAACTTTTAAGTCTCATTCCTTCACATTTAAAAGTTACTGAAGACTCCAAAAAGCTTGTTTTACATGAGACATAAATATAAAAGTAGAAATAAAGTTTAATTTAATATATTTATTATTTTACAATAAAATACATCACACATTAACATTATATTTTGTGAAATTTTAATACATTTAATATTATTTATCTTTTATATATTTAATGTATTTATTACTTTATATTTAATATATTTATTATTTTACTACATATTTAATATATTTATTATTTATTGTATTTATGGATTTAATATTTTTATTTTTATTTATAATTATATATTATTTTACAACAATAAAATACATCACACATTAACATCAATATATTTTTGTGAAAAACAACTTTGTTTTGAAAAAATTACTAAGAAAAGAAGCATTGTTTTTTATTTTTGTAAATCTCTTTCATGGCATATTAGAAGACAGATTCTTATCTGTTTCTGTACTCAATCAGTTGTAATATATTGTTTTGGTTGCAGTATATAAAGAAAATCAAGCCTCACACAGACCTACTAGTATGAAAAAGGGGGAGCGCTTTCATAGCCTTTTCACAGAATTGTGGATACTCTTCTTTGACACTACACCAGAACTCAACAGTCATTTCTTAAAGAAAAGCTTCAGTGTAGACTCTGAAACCATATCAATGAACTTTTCATACTCTGTTACCCTAAATTCCAATCATGTGTCTTGTATTTTGGATGATCTTTACCCATGCACAGTTTCCTAACATCATTCATTGGCCAACTGGAAAACATTGGTTCACTGAGTTATGGAGGTTTTTCAAATGCTGACACACTTCATTACACAGTTTCAGGAAAAGTCACATTCCTTAATATCTCCAATTTTATCAAAAAAACAACACAAAACAAAACAAAACCCTAAGCTTTGGGGAGTTGTAAAGCTCAAGGTGACAGATAAAGGACAGACACAAGTTTTCCAAAATTCTAATTCTAAATTTTGCTCAAATGCTCTCATTTTATCAGTTGTATTCTGTGTTTCAGAGAAAGCATCTACCAAATACCCAAGCAGGAACAACCACAGCTTTCAGGTATTCTTGCAACTAAAAGATGGTGTATTTCACCAAAAAACAGCTAGTTTAGCTCAAAATCACACAATGCCTCAGCACAAGACAAGCACTGCACTTCAGTACGCAACAGATGTGTTTTATGTATACTTCCCATCTCATTGCGAAGAGTATCTTTTTAAATGTGTACTCAAAGGTCAAGATTTTAATAAAATAATTTTTGCTGCTTCTCCAAGGACATTCTTCATTGAAGTTGTAAGTGCATGGCAGTGAAGAACGTGACTACTCAGCCAGTTTGGCACAACTGCCTTGATTTGTGCAATTTCAACCACCCTTGCTTTTACAAATATTAGTGCACATGTCAAACACAGTGAAAGAGCAAATAACACAGTATTATTGTAAAACTAGTTTTGACCTTGCAGGTCACTGAAAATCAGGTCTCAGAGGCCCCAAGGGTCTGTAGCTACACTAACCTAAATGTGTCACATAGCGACCTTGTGGCTTCAGACTCTAACTTAACACTGATATAAGGTATTCACACTAGGATTTTACTTCTTTATAAAATTGTTTTTCTCTTTGAAACTCTCTGAATTCAGAAAAACCTCTTTCCCAGGGATCTGAACATTGCCAAGTTGTACTTCTAGTCATAAAAATGCCTGAGTTCAAAGATCCCCTAAAAGAATTGCTATTTTTTCGAAACATTAATCTTTCAACTCTAAGTTTTACAAATAGAACGTCACCCTTATTCAAATAACCCACAGAAGGGGCTTTCATCTCTCTTCTGATTCCCACAAAGTAAAGAGATTCTCATCTTCCAGGCCTGACTTGTGGGCTGGCAGGCCTTTCCAGTGGGATTGGCAAAGTGTCCTCTCCATTCTGGTCCCTTGAAAGCAGTTATGGTTTGAAACAGTTTGGTGGAAACACTTCAGACACATTTATTAATAAGCATAGATGTTCTCTACTTTAGGAGACAGATTTTACCTCAGAATCAAAAGTCTCCTTGAGTTCCTAAAGGGAAAGACTAGGGATTGGGGAGGATAAAATACTTTTCAAGGTCACATGAGTGAATTCTCCAAGGAACATGAGTAGAAAGACTTCAGCATTGCGGTTTTGCAGTCTAAAGTGTAAAGCATTAAAAACAATCCCTTAATTGTTAATGAAGGTTCTAGAAAATCATATTCTACTAGAAATACAGACCCAGTTTCAGAAAATACACAAAGAGTAACCACGGTAACCACAGGATACCAGTTTAAAAGATCCCAACACAAACAGAAAAAATCAAATAACACACATACAGAAGAACTTTTGACATATGTGAACTAAAAACTTGTGGATTTAACACTTTTTCCTACTTTCAAAAATCCTCAAAGATCCATGATTTATTATAATGAGCAATTTTGTATGAACCATAAATTTAAATCAAAGTGTGTTTGAGCAGTCAATTAGTGAGGCAAGGAGCTGAGCCAATCACCCAACAACCACAATGTGATTTTGTTGTTCTCTACTATTGTCAGAGATTTGGTCATAAACACTATGCTTCTCATAAAATGTGGTCCAGAAGAAGCAGCACACTGCTAATGCTGGTGTTAAGAAAAAGTGAAAAGGTCAAAGAAAGTGCTATGTTTTGGTCAAAAAAAAAAAATAGATTGTGAATCAATCATAAAGTAAAACGTTGAATTTAGTGATGGGTCACTATCACGTGAATGACATATCATGAATGGAAAAGGAGATTTCCTTAAGAAATCATTCAATGAGGGCTCCTGTCAGTACTAAAACCACTTCTCAGTGAAAATGGAAAGGTGACTGATTTGTGGAGTCAGAATGTACAAAGGAAACACAGAATCTATGAGGTAAGTCAGGAGCTGGTACAGAGACTCCCTATAAAGCAAAAGTTGGTTAAGGCAAGAGTGTGTCTATGACTTGACCTTTGCTATGAATGAAGGTGGACTGTGAATTTTAAGATTAAGTTTCTTGAGCTGATCCGGCAGAGCTCACTTTTTCCCCTGAGGTAAAGAAGGGGCGAGAGGACTACAGGCTCAAACAAGACTATCAACACAGATGAAACCAGCCCGTTTCGAGATACAGTTTGTGACTCTATATCCATAAGGGCACATACAGGTCTCACAACATCACTCCTCACAGTGGCTTTGGTTTTAAGTTTCAGATGAACTAATGGTTAATGTTCCTGGAGTCACAACATGGTTTAAGCTAGAGATTTTTGGTGGCAGAATTCAGATTAATAGCTTTAGAAATTAACTTGGTCCCATATTTTATAGAGTCATTAAGCTTAGGAAGGATTAACTGAAATACTGAGTTAAACTTTATTGTACTTTAGGGGAAATTTATATCTATGGTGATCATGATTTAGAGTATTCAAAAAGCTCTCACAAATGGCAAGAGTGGTCTACTATCTCTTCTTTGGGATACAGAGAGGACAACAAGTTGAAGCTTTGAAGATATCGGCCTCCCTGTCTTTTCTACCACAAGATGTAAGACTTTCCTGAGAAATTACCTTTTGTTTGTTCTGTTTCTCAAATTTCTTCCAGATTACACTGCACTTCTATGAACTTCTATGAACACATTAAGAATAAGACATGAGTGGGGAGGGTAGAGTTCGGTGGTAGAGTGTGTGCTTAATAAGCATGAGGTCCTGGGTTCAATCGCCAGTACCTCCATTAAAAAAAGAGGTAAATAAATAAAAATAAACTTAATTACTTAACCCTCCCAAAAAGAGACAATGTAAAACAAATAAATGTTTTTTTAAGAGATGGCAAGAAGTCCACCTATCCAAACAAGGAATTCCTTTTTTTTTTTTTTTTTTTGGATTTTTGTCACAATCTGGGATACACCATGAGAAGAGCACAAATAGTTTTGCAAACTGCTTAGATTGCAAATAGTCATGTCTGGCACCTTAAGAAATCACTAGTTGTGTTCTAACTAATTTACTCCATCTTGGCATCGGTAGCAGGAATACATATATATAATATGCCTAGGTAGGAGCTGAGAAAACAGAGCCCCTGAAAGCTGTCTTTGTAACTAGGGAAAGGAGCACACATGTATTTCTGCAGCCACCTTGAAAGTTGGGGGAAAAAATAAACCCTTAGAATACCTCTAGACCTTACCTCCCTGCTGCGTAGTTTTCTGCCCTTCAGAAAGCTAACTAGTAACCACGAGCAAAGTAACTTCTACAAAGACACAGTGCCCTCTGTCTTGGGGTGAAAATCTACAAAGTTATATTTCTTCTCTACCATCCTTTCCCTCCTCACTAGTTGTCACCCAGCCTCTGAGAACAGTCTAACTAAATGGAAAGATGGCTTTGAGGTTCTTTATACTCCCATTTCCTTGTTCTACTCATTTGAGAAATGCTGGCCCTGAAAGAAGGCAGCCAGGTAGAGGAAAGATGGGATAGCTCAAGTAGCTCAAGTGGTAGAACACATGCTTAGCATGCACAAGGTCCTGGGTTCAATTCCCAGTGCCTCCTCTAAAAATAAATAAATAAATAAACCTAATTACCTGCACCCCACCCCCTCCCCAGCACCCGCAAAAAAGGCGGCAGCCAGGAAAGGAGAATGGAAACGGTCTGATGTGGATAAGTAAATACAATGCAGATAGGGCTGGTGCAGGGAAGGGGGATGCTGGGATGTCTTTTCTTAAGTATGTGTGGAAAACATGGCCTTCTCGCTGCAAGAGAACAAAACTGGCCTTCACTAAAGGTTTTTCTTAGCTATTGCTCCTCCTTACAACACTCGGAAATAGCTGTTGCAATTTTGTTTTTGCCCTTCCAGGCTAAAGGAGCACGTTTGTGGTTATCAAGAAGACAGGCATTCAAAGTCCCCAGGGTACTTCACTGCTGAAAATGAGGTATGTACTCTGTGACCTAATCACATCTAACTAATATTAATGTGAAAGTAGTTCTGTTCTTGTTTGAGGCTCCAGCAGGCAGGATCACAGAGGCTCCAATAAAACGAACTGCCAGCTGGGCCTGCAACCCCGGAGGGCCCGCCCTAAAGCATTACAATACTTACTATTTTATTCTTTGGGCAACCTAATTATCGAGAGTAAGAAACATCAAAAGCATTCGGAAGCTTTCCATTAATGTACTCTAATTTGATTTCTTGGTGAATAAAGGCCTTCAAGGAATTCCCATGCTAATCAGCTAATGAGTTAATGGCTCTTTTTCTTAGAACAAATGGTAGTTCAAAGTACCTGTAAGTGTGGCCACGATGCCTCAAGGGTAGGTTCATCTTCTTCTGGATCAAATTCATTGCTGTCGCTAGGAGGGAGAGTTCGGAATATATTGCAAGATACCTAAAAATAAACAAGCAGCAGCGTTAGCTGGAATGCAGGCACCTCCTCAGCAGCCTTACCCGAGGTCTCTGCGGCCAGTCGAAGGGACCCCAGATGAAGATGACAGAAACACCACCAAATGAGAAGGGGATCTCTTTCTACTGCTTTAAGGTCAGGACTACCTCCAGGCAAAGCTGGAAAGTAGCAGGGTGCACCTTCTACACTCTGAATAGTACTCCTGGTCCTTCTAAGGTCATCCCCACGCCAGGTCCCTGGGATTTTATTTATAACTTCTATCAAAACTTGTGCTTGGTTACTTACCAGTCAAGCATGCTTCAAAGTAATCAATTTACACTAAGATACAAATAACTGCTAACGGGCTTCATGTATTTCCCTTCTCAGGCATATTCACAATTTGCAAATTCACAGCTAGACGAACGGTGAAATTACAAAATTACAAATTACAAAAAGCAAATCAGAAAAGATATTTCAGAACCGAAAATCCTTAAAATTACCTAATCTGTTCTGGGTTTATAAAATAGTAACAATGCCCTGGGTATTTCTTTACTAGGAGAAATATCCAAATTTCCAAATTAAATCCTAGGTGCTCAAAGAATGGTCATTAGTTGGCTGTTGAAACTGGGTCATAAAGAGAAGAGAATTCATTATACGATTCTACTATTTCTGTATATATTCAAGATTTCTACAGTTAAATGCTTATTTTTAAAATGCTGTTACTATTATTTTACAGTAACCTACTCAGGGTTCCTTCCAGTTTCTATTCTGTTTCTTGTTCTATTTACTTGTCTATGTTCTCCCAAAGACCCAAATATACCCTCAGATCTAAAAAATAAAATGGGGGATTGGGAAGGAGGAGGAGACTGTACCAGAAGTCTTTGCTGGAATTTCTATATAATGCAGAAGATACTAAGCTATAAAATGCTGCTCTGAAAGAAGGAAAAAGAAAGGCTTTTGGCAGCCCACATAATCTGAATGTGTTTACTCATTGAACAAATAATGATTAAGTGCTCATTATGTGCACACACTGTTCTGTGCGCTGAAAAATAGTAATGAACAAAAGCAGATAAAAATTTGCCCCCTCCAGGAGTTTACATTCTAGTTTAAGTCACATTTATTCCTACTTTCTACATTTGGAAACTGAGCCCAGATGTGTAAGCCATGGAAAGATCTGATTTTTTTTAAGCGCAATGGGACGCCATTACTGAGAAAGTGACGCCAAACAGAGAAGTGACATGGTTTGATTTTTGCTTTTTAAAAAATATCACTCTGGTAGAAGTGTATAGAACAGACAGGAAAAAGATAAGTTAGAAGCCTATGAAAGTGGCAAGAGATGATGACAGCTTGGACTAGGATGGTAGCAAAGAAGACAGAAATAGACTGATTCAAAATATATTCTGGAGGTCATATTAGAAAATAAGCAGAGTTTAGGGGTCTCAGGAGCTAGGAGAAAAGAGTGTGTTAAGAAGGAAAAACAAGAGCACAGAGTAGCATCTACTGGATTCAGCAGCCCTATGAAGTGGGTACTATTATTATCCAATATTCACCACTGAAGAAACAGAAGCACAGGTGGTGCTGAGATCTGAGGTTACAGTTAGTAACCAGCAGTTACAGCTGAACCCAGGCTGTCAGGCTCTACCACAGTGTTCTAGAAAAGTGGGCAGACTACCCTCTTTGCTCTCCTTTAACTTAGATGACTGAAAAAAAAAATTAACGTATTAGAATATTTTTGCTATGGCTAATTACAGCATGCACAGTTCTATTATTTTACTTTGTCCCTTCCAATGAATATTAGAAATTATGTTTATGAAGAAACTAGTGATTTTCCAAATAACTATCAACAAATGACTTCTCTTCAACCAGTCAGCTATACTGTAATCAAAAGAACAAAAGTCTTTTAATTAGTTGCTTTTGAATCTTCATTAAACTATATGTGTATTTCAGAAACTGAGTTTTCAACCCAACTACATCATTTGTATTTATTGTACTCTGGAACAAGTTTTTCCCCCCTCTGGCCAAGATGTAAAAGTAAATCAAGAAAGTGAAAAGAAAAGAAAGAAAGAAATAGTAAAGAAGGAAGAGAAAAAAGAAAAGAGAAGAGAAGAGAAGAAAAGAAAAAAGACAAAAAAAGAAAAAAGAGAAATGGCTTCTCTGCAGGAAAAATTCTGGATAGAAGGACACAGAAACTTCTGTTCCTCTGTACTCTGGGACGTATAATCTTTCTTACAGTGCCCACCATGTGCTGCAGCAAACATCTGTTTACGTATTTGTTTCTCTCTTCCCACTAATTAAGATATGCAATGTCATATTCACATTTGGTTTTTTAGCACATATGAGGCATCCACTAAATGTTCACAAAATAAAGGTTTGGATATACAACGAAACAGTGTATTTTGGTTTTACTTTAACCAAATTTCAATTTAAATTTTCCTTAGTGATTTAAATAAATCTAGGTTACTTAACCTAAGATGTTTTACTCTGACAGTGTTCTAAACCTCTCATTGGGTCAAAGCTTCATCTCTTAATTATCATCACATCAAAAGAACGTCAAATTATGTCAATAATCCAAACAGTAATTCTAAAGGCATGTACATCTCACTTAGCCACGTACTGCCATTTCTTCAGGTTTGCTCTCCTTATAATCCTTTATTTAGTTTACTTCTAAACATTCACCATGAGTAATGAGGAAGCATGGACTTATTAGGCTAGACAATTAATAGTCAAATCAATTGGTTAAGCACTTCTCTAGCACAAATGGAAACAATGTCAAAGCAAATCAAGTGACATGCAAAAGGCCAAGCCTTTGACCCTGTCTGGCACATAACAGGTGCTTAATAAAAATGTCATGAATGAATGAACCATCACTCCCATCCTTGAGAATCTATCCTAAGAAACTAACTTAAGACAAGATGGAAAAACTTAAAGGAGTCATTTGCAACATTCTCCAAAGAGTGTAAAATTGGAAATAACCTTTATGTCCAACATGAGATAAGTACATCAACTTAGCAGAATCCTGTGTACCATTAAAGATGATCGCTACCCTGAAACACAAAGAAATGTTTATAAATAAAGATTTAGGGGGAAAGATGACTTAAAATGGTGTGGCTCTAACTATAAAGATAAGAATGGAAATGGAAAACTAAAGAGAAATTAAGAAAAGCTGTATTAAAGCAAGAGGAATACGGATGAAACTTGGTAGCTGCTGTTTACCCTCTTGGGACACATCAAATAAGTCCTAAATCAGTAGAGACATGAGGTATGTGAGTTATGCCTTTAATTTCGAGATGAAAATGGGCTCTTGAATTTGTCTGAACGAGACTATTACTGTCTGGAGAGAATTAAAAATCAGAGACTCTCACGATGCCCAGAGTCTGGCTCATGAATGAATGGCTGAAGGACTGAATGAATGGACAAGTTTATCTATATAGCTGAACTCCAAAATCATAAATTTATCATGAGATGCGCTGAGGGGAAGGGATGAGGGAGAGGGGGTCCTCTGAATCCCCTGAGTTTTCTGCAATATTTTACATGTATAAGTCCAACTTGGGAAAAGATCCAGCTGCCTTCATCAGATTTTCAAAAGACTTCCAAGATCTAGAAATGGTTAAAAACCCCTGTCCAAAATAATAAATTTGCTTCCATTAAATCTTCCTCTATTGTTGCAGCCACTTCTGATTTATAGCCTAGGTTTTAAACGAATTATTAAGTAGGTAACATTATTAAATAGGTAGCGGCGGTTGCATGCTTATGCGAATGTATCATGACCACAAGTAGCCACCAACGTCACTCCCCACCACGTAGCAAGTATGTCCCATATAGTGCCTATTTAGACTAAATATATATATAATATTATATATATATTTCCGTTGTTTATCTGAAATTCAAACTTAACTAGGTACCTCGTATTTTTATTTCCTAAATCTGACAACCCTAAAATAACACTAATATTAATTAAGAATCTCTACTGGTTACAACTCAGTTGTGATTCAGATCTGGCAATGTAACATACCAGGGAAGAGGGGGCAGGGGGCAGGAAGTGCGGCAGGCAAGGCCCAGGACCTAACAGCCGCTTACTTGGAGGGGCTGGCTGCTCTCTTTTTTTTTCAGTTCTTTGGTTTACTGCTGATTACTGTTTTAACTAGGGTATAAAAAAAGAAATTTCAAGGTCTTGGCCAAATGTGAAAGAGAAGACTGAAAGGTTCCTAAGTGCACGACCCGATAAAAAAAAGGAAAATTGTTTAAGCATGTTTCCATCAGTTTTTGATAAAACAAACAACTTAGCACTTTTTAACTTGCAGTATCAAAATACAACTATTAATATTTTTAAGTTATTTAAATTACTGCAGGAAAAAAAACCTAAAAAAAAAACCAAACTCACTGTCCTCAATCTCTTTCTCTCCCTAGAAACTAGTAATTTTACACCATGATTTTGGTTGACATTTTGCTGTTATTGTAGTTTAAGGAAAATAACAGGCACATTATAAAAGAACAGAATGTGGCTAGCACTTAGTAGCTACTCATTAAGTAGCTACTATGGTTAATAATGAACAAAACAGAACGTAAGAACAATATAGTACTACTTTAAAAAAAATTATTTAACCTAAAGAAATACTAAAAAGGCTTTCTTTACTTTTTGGTTACTTTTTTTTTTTTTTTTAATGGAGCTACTGGGATGGAACCCGGGGCCTCATGCATGTTAAGCAGCCCTCTACCACTGAGCTATACCCTCCCCACCAAAAAGTATTTTTAAAAGGCATTAAAGAAATACTTTTTACTTCCTTTAGTTATATATTTGTTAGCACTATTAACATTTAAGGCAAAAAATAAAAGAGAAAAAACATTTAAGGCTTGGGTAAACCAGGCATGTAATGTGATCAAGGACCACTTTCATTACAGCATCATAAGGCAACTTAAATCATCTTCCCTGTGCTTTAAAATAATAATTTCCAGATGATTAAGTATCATCTTTCTCAGATAAAAGCAGGTGAACTAATTAACATCAAAAAGATTTCTCCCTCTTTTATCTGTGAAACTATAATTTCATATACTTATGCAACACTGCAAGTATACCAACTGTAAACACAAAAATGACTTCATAGCTATAAGATAAATTTTCTTGGGATTACATCTAAGAAGCAAATTTTCTAACAAAAAAGCACTATATGAATGATGTTAAAGAGAGACCATTCAAGCAAAATTCAAAGTGCCATTATTCCTCTAGCACTATTTGTATTAAGACCTCGTGCAAGTAACAGCTACAATGATATCTCTGAGTTTTTTGCATCCAGTTCATTCATTCATTCGTTCGTTCCATAATCCATCACGTATTGAAAAAGAAGCAAAGCGATTTAATCAAGCATTTAGAACCAGAGGGAGAATCCAGTAAATGCAATGTTGGAGCTAAGTCATTGTGAATTATTCTCATAGTATTTTGTGTTAGCCCAAAAGATGCATCTAAATAGATATGATAAAACTAAATCTTGAAAGACAATAGGAAAATCTCATAGTAGTTCATCAATACTTACCATGGATGCAATTTTTAAAAACAATTACATACAATAAAAAATGTGAACATAAACAAAACTTACTTTAAATCTCTAAATCAGACATTTAAAGACTATTTCCAAACATACTAAAATTTGTATTAAATATTCAAACTCTAAAAACTAAAATTCCAACAGTATTTTCCTAGATACCTTTATGCTATTTTGCGTGTTTTATAACATAGAAGTAATAAGTAATATATGTATAATGTCAAAGTTACTTTTGATAACACCAAATTTAAGAATTCGTAATGGTCCCAATGATAAAGAACCTTTCAAATCTGACCCTCAGCCGCTTTTAAAGTAATTACAGATGAATAATTATTGATAAATAAAAAGACAGGGAAAAAATCCCAAAGCATTTGTAATTATGCTCAAGGGACTTAGAGCAGATAAATATCTTTTAAGCTGATATTTTGATCAGGAAACAAATGGCAACATTTTTAAACTTTCAATTAGCATTTAATTTAATTCACTGGCAATTTGTTTAATCAATAATTTATTTCTAAAGCCAAACTATATCTTTTAATTACCACAATAATTCTACTGTGGTCTCCACTTCAGACTAGGTATTAAACCTCACTGTCTACGTGAATGGACAAGGCTGTTCAAAAGTTATCTGAACTTGTGAAACCATTAAAGTTCCTTTTTCTACCATAAAGAGAAGTCCTTAGCACTAATTCTAAAGAGGAGAGATTTAATTAAATCAGTCTGACAACTTCCTAGATTATAAGCATCCACTGTAGGTGTCACTTTATTCTCTAACATAACAAATATCTAACTGTCATTGCTATGCAATACTATCGATGCAATTAAAATTTTCACACAAGCATTTTCATGAGTTATTATTCCCAACATGCCTGCTTGAGTTAAATATGATTCCTTGAACCAAAACCACCTACACAATGCCATTGTCTGCCATAAGCAAAGGTCTTAGCAACACAATAGGGACTGAAATATTGTGACACACAGATGTGGTCAAGCTACTCAGAGCAAGGTTGTTCACATCTTTATCATAAAAGCACCTTTGTGGACAAAGCTCTATAACTTTGAGAAAGCATTCACTGAACCAGAACCAAAGACAGCACTGTTTACACGTGACTAAGAAACATGCATTTGTGACAGTTGTGGGGTTAGTTTTACAACATCCGGAACTCTAGAAGAGGATTTAAACGATTTCTAAAGTCAATGATTACAACCTTATTATTGTTACCCACTCAATGTCATATTTTAAATCTGTACTAACTGGGTTTTCTAGGACATAGCAGCTATTCTATTAAAACTGATTTCTGAAATGGGGCAGAAAGAGCATCTTAAAATGATAAAGGAAACTCAGCAATCAGTTGAAGAAGGGGAAGAGCAAACAATAAAAAGAAAGACATTTAAAAATTTATGTTGCCCAATTAGAATTTTTACACATGTAGCCAAATTCAAAAGATAAGACTAAAGCAGTAGAAATTTTGGGCATGTACTATTTTCCTAACTCACAAAGATACCATCATTTTTACTTATTTTGCCTTCATCAGGTATTTCTTCCAAAATCCACTACGTATACACACTGTTCAGATTTATACAGACGAAAAAACTCAGTGTTCATTGTTGTTATTACTGCTGCTGCTGTCAGTAGCAGTATTTAGTTGATAATTGTTATGCTCAATTGGTGTAACTGGATTTTTCTGAAAACAATTTGATCCCTTTAGACGATCAGTTTCTAGAAGGATCAGAGCATTGACAACTGAGAATCAACAGAATCTGAAT